>NC_084794.1:280512149-281235899 GCF_963169125.1 Humulus lupulus | reverse complement strand
AATCACAATACTATTTCCAGAAAAGACGGCTGCTAACATCGGATTAAAAATGTTATGGAAAGGGTAGTTCCATGAAACAATAGCACCGATAACACCAAGTGGGTGAAATTCTACTCTGGATCTCTTGTGAAGCATGGCTCTTCCAGAAGATCTGCAATCAGGGAGAAACAACATATACTGTACTTACGTAGAGTTTCAGATAATATAAAACCAAACAGAGCCCAGAAAATGGTCCAAACTATCAATTGTTTTGCTGAGTACAATAAAAGATCTTTAAATGGCCTGGAGGGGGCTCACTAAGTGCTGAAAGGTACTTTGTCTCCAAGATATATCATTGATAGGGTTAGCATCAAGCAAAAGTAGTCACTAACATAATTGAATATTATTGGAACTGATTCCTGAGACAACCCTGATAAGACCAAAAAAAAAAAAGTAGCATGATAATAAGTATAAAATACTGGCTTCTAATGGAGAAAATACCTGTATTCAGGCTTCAGCCACCGCTCACCCTCTGAGAGAAGCCAAGTGATCTTCTCACAAGTTGTCATTATTTCTCCTAAAGAGGCATCAATCATTGTCTTTCCAGTATCACGTGAAGAAATTCTAGAAAATTACAAACAAATAAGTATACACCATAATCTTTACTTCCATCTTCTAGCTCCAATTAGAGAAAAAAGAGCGAGGAAGAACAAGAACAAGAACAAGAAAAATAATACTTTTAAAGGAATTTCTTCTGTATCCAGTATCCAAACTTACTCGCATATAAGCTCTTGGTGTTCAATTATATACTTCAAAAGTATACGGAGAAACTGGCGTCTCTGCTTAAAGCCACTCTTTTCCCATATTTTCTGAGCTTTCCTTGCCTGTGCTACCCGGTCCCTTACCTGAGAATTAAAATTACATGGTAATTTTAAGATCATATAATGATCTCATTTCCCGTATCACTTTTTCCAGTCAAAATCAAAATAAACAATTAATTAGCTATAAAGTAATTTTGGGTATTAGATACTAAATAAATGCATACATATATAAATATAGTGACATATTTATATCATATCAACTGTGTAATCCAACAGACAATAGAATAAGATAAAAATCAATTAGCAGAACAAGTTCAGCAATTAATCCAAGTCACAAAATGCACACAACATTTTCACCAACCTCATCAGGTGTTAATGCAGGGAAATACCCCAAGTACTTCATTGTTGCAGGTTCATAGCATTGAACTTTCGTATCTGACTGCTGGGCCCTTCCCCTTGGAGGTATCTGCATGAAGATAGAAAGCATCATACAGAGAAACAAAAGTTTCATTCAACTAAAGCACTGCAATAACAACCTCATTTAAGCTTCAATTTCGATAACCAGCAACATAACTAAGATTGAAATAAGTCTCAATTTATCAGTATCCTTCAGGAATATTTTCATTTCTGAAACAAAGGAGCTTCCAAATTAAATTGATTACTGTGCTAGATTGAGACAGCTAACGGTAGTAGAAACGGACTAAAACGGAAACATAAAAAACGTCATTCTATAGCCAATCTAACTCAGATCAATCAAAGAAAACCAAGCCAATTCGCCTCTCAATATTCGCACAGATCATACAAAAACAGCAATCAAATTCTTTCTCAGTAAGTGGAAATTTCAAAGATTTCACAATCAATTTGTGCTCAAGAGTGTAAAATCCAAAAATGAGAAATGGTCGAGCATAGAGAAACCAAATCAAGACTGATTAAAAAAAAACTCCAATAGAATCGAAGCATCGAATAACTCACATATATGAAACTGTTCTCCTGGATCTGATTTCGGTCATCCATGACTGCATTGAATCAACCACAGTAAAGCATCACTCTTACAACGAATATAATCATAAATAAGCTCATACATACTGTACCTATATGAATGTATACATATAGAGAGCGAAAAGTGTACCATCAGAAGCGTCGACCTCAATGGATGGGACATTGGGAGGAATAAGCATCAACAGAAACCTACAAACAGCGTAAGCGAAAGCCAGAACGAGCAGAGGCCACCAAAATGCCATGGTTGTGATGCAGAGTGCAGATGCAAACCCTTCCTTGGAGGTTTTCGGAGGATCGTAATGCTAGAACATGAGGAGAGGATCAAGTCGAAGAAGATGAAGACGAAAAGTAGTGAAGCAACTCGGTAACTCAGTAACTCAGTGAGTCATCATTGGTATCTGTAGTAAGGGAAAGAGAGAGAGGAATCTTAGCTCGTTTCAAGAGAGAAGAAAACTAATAAATGAAAGAAAACAAATAAAAAAACAGATTCTTGGATTTGGACCGCATTTGCTGCTGCTTTTTTTTTTTTTCTTTCGGCATCGTCTTCTTCTTTTTTTTCTTTAATTAATTAATAATAATAATATCTAATGTGAAAATTACATATTATATGACAATTTTAATAGGTTGTGCAAAAATATGGCTTTTTTTTTCAAGAAAATTTAATCTATGGCTTTTTTTGTTTTAATTTCACTTTTATGGGTTTAGTTTCTCTTATTTTTGTATAAAAATTTGTTTATGCCATATTTTTACTCTTAATCAAGTTTTATGAATTTTGAAAGTTATGTTTGTAATTTGATTATTTTTTTTAGCTTATTTGATTATTTTTTTTATATTAATTTTATATAATTATTTTTATATTAAATTTTTCCATGGTTGTTTTGCAATATTTTTTTTTGTAATATGAAATGTGTTTATTATTTTTTTTTATTTATTGTAAACATTTTTTTTCCTTTTTTTTTAGGTTGTACGTTTTTTTTTAAACCTGGCTAAGGTAACCAGTTACTTATTTAATTTTTCAAAGTTATGTAAAAAATATCCTACAGCTAGCTTAAATAACATTTATCTAAAGGGGTAACCAGTTACTTGTTTGTGTTTTTTCACATTTATGTAAAAAATAATCTTAGAGGTTAAATAACATGTATCAGGAGGGGTGACCAGTTACAGTGTGATTAGTAACTTACTGCCATAAAAGGGGTAATCAGTTATCATAAGAGGTTGACGAGTCACTTATATTAGAAATGAAAAAAAAAAACATCACATTTGAAGGAAAAAAAGAAGAAGAGTAAGTATGATTTAGTAACCTAGGTGACTAGTTATCATATAGAACCCAGAAATATACACACACATCAGAATGTGAAAGTAACCAGTTACCTCCTAAAATATACAAACAAACAACGTGAAGGTAACCAGTTACCACATATCTCAAGACAGAAAAGAAAAAAAATCAAATATGATCACGAACCAACCTTCTCCCTTGCCTCCGACCACCACCAGAAACCCCCATCCCCTACGCGCAAAACCTCGTCGCAAACCCAGCCATCCCTATTGTTTTGCACAGCTCCGAGCACCACAAATCGCACACAGCCCAAGCGCCACCCTTCTTCCTCACCTCCGACCACCACCAGAACATCCCTCACCTCAGCCTATCCTCGTCGTTTTGGATTTGGGGGCTCGTAAATGGAATCGCGCAAAGATGCGCGGATTGAGTTTGTGTTCGTCGATGGTGCGGCTGGGGTGTTCTTGGATGAGTTTCATGGAGGTGCGCGCCTAAGGTGGTGAAGGTGGCTGGGTTTCACGGAGGTGCGGCTGGGGTGTTCTTGGTAGGTAGTGAGGGTGGGTGGGCGGAGGTGATGGTGGAGATGGTGAGGCAGCCGAGTGGAGGAGTTTTGGCTATGGTGGAGATGGTGAGGCGGCTAGGGCAAAATGAAAGAGAAGATGGACTTGGCTGAAGGAGTTTTGGCTATGTTAATTACTATAGTACCCCTCCTTTTGCTCATTTGTTTTGATTAATTTTGATTTCTAATATGGAATTAGTTTTCTTATAAACTAAGTTTTTCTTAATTAAATTTTCCCATACAAATTAAAGAAAGTTGAACTCCCATATTTTTGCACATTGATGGCTAAAAAGCCATATTTTTAAAAAATTCCCATATCTAATACTCATAAAAAAAATCTTCAAAAAAATAATACTGGTGACAATATGTAGCACAAATAGTTTTTTTTTTTTTCTTGAATCATGACTCTTGTAGAACTTTTTTTGTGTGAAAAAAAAGGGTAATCTACAAAAATGCATTAAAAGTTAAAAAAAATCTGAACAATACGGTACATTACAAAAATACAGAATTTTTGGATAAAAACATGGAATGACAAAATTGTAAATACGGAGTGGCAAAATCATAAATAAAAGCTGTAAAATACAATTTTTTGTGATCAACTTTTACAAACTAGTAAATATCTGTTACAAGCTTGTAAATATCTGTTACATGTTTGTAAATAATATTTACAAAATCAGTTATAGAATTATAGATTTTTTTTTAGATAAAACTTACAAACAAATTCGTAACTAAATTTTTTATTTTTGTAATAATAATTTTACAACTAAGAAAGATATTTTTGTAACTAACATTTACGAAAATATTTTATAGTTAAAAAATCATAAACAAAATATACAGAAAAATATTATACTTTTCCATATTCTTACAATATTGTACCAACAAATTGCAGGAACATTCATATTTATGCTATACAACTTTAAAATATAAATTTAAGATATTCGTTATTTATAAAACACTTTATTGAATATATATAGTGGTGAAATACAATATTTTTTTAAACAAGTTTTACAATTTTGTAACAACAATTTACAAAACTAATTTCACAACCAAAAAAGTTTATTTTTGTAACTAACATTTACATATATATATTTATAAATTTATTTAACATGATTGTTACAGAGATTTATAAAATTAAGTTGTGAATTTAGTACATGTTTGTAACAAAAATTTATAAAACTAAGTTTCTTACTAAAATATATTATTTTATTTTGTAACTAATATATACAAAAATGTTAGATTGCATAAAACAAGTAACAAATATTAGAAAAAATATATAACTTATGATTGTATGTGTGATAACATCTACTATACCAGGAATATCAATGAACCCGATTATTGAAATTGCTCAGGACACCATTTTTTAGCTTCTATAACCTATTTCTTAGTTCAAGATCCCTCTTACTAACTGGAATCAAAGAATTAGTAGATCTGTTCCGCCCAAAAGAAATAGATTATATTTATTAAATATAATAATTTATGCAAGCATAAATATTTGTTTAATATTAATAATACATTCATTTTAAATATATAAAAATAAAAATAAAATTGAAGAAAAATGATTGAGTATTATTATATCACATCAATATAATTAAATTACATCAATTAATGATGTTTCTTTTTATGAGTACACGAAAAAATAAAAGCTCATCAATTAATGAACTGTATTCTTGTTTTTTTCTTTTTATTAATTTCTGAGTATTATTTGAAGGCACCATATATTTGTAATTATTTGTATTCACCGTATATTTCAAATTTTTTATAAATATGCAGTGTTTTATGTAATTAATCCAAAAAAAACCCTTTGATTTATAGAAACTAGATAAATTTACATTTGATGTGAGTTTTTGTATTTTAATTTTAAAAACTACTTACAATTTTTCATTTACAAAAATATTTTGTCGTAATAAAAAAAAATACTAGATTTGAAAAATAATATATTCACAAAATCTCATATTTTCTATTATTCGTATTTACCAAAGTAACATTTGGTTTACTAATTATTTCATAAAAATTAATTTTTTGTAAAATTAATGAGTTGCAACAAAGTATAACAAGTTATCATGTAGCTTCTTAGTAAAATTTACTTTTAGTATACTACATAGTAATTTTTATATGAAAAAATTTAATATTTTTTTTGGTCATTTGTGTAATTTACATATGAGTAATATTAGTTTTTTATTAATCAAATAAAAAAACATACAAGTTACTTTTAAATTATAATAAAAAAATACATATTTTGGTCTCTTAACATTAATTTTTGTTAACCAAATTAAAAAAGTATTTGTTATACTTTATTATAACTCATTAATTTCTAAAATAGGCTTTAAGACAACGTAAATGTATCTTAAATAATAAGACATCATAATATAACCTAAAAATAACTAATCGGTATCCTAATATAACAACTTTTATACAAATAAGTTTTGAAAGTCACCAAAATGTATATGAAATAATATAGTTTAAAAAATAAGCCTTTTATATATAAAAAATAATAATCAGTAGATATCTTATCAGCATCATAAATAACTAAAATGTTACTTTAGATAGAAAAAATAAAAAATCATAGATTCCGTGAACTTTTCAATTTCAGGTATATTATTTTTAAAATTTCCATATTTTTTTATAATGTGATAATGTATATTTGTAAATAAAAGGTTGTAGGTAATTTTTGTAATTATTTTATTATATATGTATATAAATGAAAAAATCCCTAGAAACTACTCCAAATGAGCCAGTTCATTATTTTTAAATAGATTGTTGATATAATACTGATGTGACACTAATTTGGTGTAATTCAAGAGTCCAGGTAAAAAATATATACATAGATAATGATTTAATGCAAAATTTGAGAATATATATATATATATATATATTTATACTCTTAGAGGTATTGTTTGTATGTTCAGTGCTAATAAACTCAAATTCAACTAGCTTTATATAGTTATATAGACTCTCGTACTGCAACTATACATGTGGCCAGTGACCTGATTAGCAAAATGTTTAAAAAATGAACAGAATGCAACTGAAAAGGCACATTTGCAATGATTGCTATAGTTCAGTGGATTTTTTTTTCACGAAAAAAAGTTTAAGGTACAAAATTCTACAAGGGTCATAGTTCGGGGAAAAAGAGTCCAATTTATCATAATATACAAAAAAAAATTGATATATATATTTCAGAATTTATATTATTTTATACCTAAGTTTTCACAAAATAAGTTACCTTAGAAAAACTTAATTACACAAATAGCATGCCACGTCAGCATGATATACTAGGTTTAAAGAAAATAGGGAATTCCTACTTCCCATTTTTTTTTATTTTTCTGGGTTGTAAAAAGTTACATTTTAGTTACTTATGATATCAATAAGATATTGATTAGTTACTTTTTTTTATAAAAAAACTTTATTTTTGGATCATAATATTTTAGATACCTTTTGGTTACGTCCAAAACTTATTTGTAGACATCTTAATATATCGATTAGTTATTTGTAGGTTATATTATGGTATCTTATATTTAAGATACATTTTTGGTAACCTTCAAGCTTATTTAAGAAATTAATGAGTTGTCATTAAGCATAACAAGTTACCATATTTAGTAAATGGTTCTATTTAATAAAATACATAGTAGCTAAATTACACAAAAAATGGGATTTTTTTTAAACTTTAAAAAGTTTAGTAGTTTTTTTTTTCTTAATTTAGTTATGACATATTATTTTGTTTACCTTTTTATGGGAGTTTTTTCCCTATGTATTTGTAATATTTTATTTTTATACCATATTTTATTTTTATATAGTTTTAGTAGCTAGTTTTAATATGTTTTGAAGTTATTTTTATAATTTTAATTTATTTGTAGTATTTTTTAATCATTCATATTTTATAAAACTTTTTTTTATTTACATTATTTTTTTGAAAAAAAAGCTGAGACCTTCACCATGCTTTTTATTCTAATTTCTTCCATTTTTTCTCGTCTTCAGCACTTTCTCCGCAGTAACTAGTTACTGTTATCAAAATAGTCTTGATTTTTTTTTGATATGGTAGTAACCAAATGTCCCTGTCAATTTTTTTTAGTGATGTGGTTACCACTATCAAAATTCTTTTTATTTTTTTAAGTAGTTTTGTGGTAACTAGTTACGACTATAAGAATACTTTTGAAATTTTTAGAAATGTGGTGGTAATATGTTACCACTATCAAAATATCAATTGAATTGTAATCAGTTACTTAACCTGTTATGAAAAAGAAAATTAGATCTGAAAAAAATAAACTAAACTGATCATGATGGTAACTAGTTAATTAACCAATTCTGAAAAGAAAAAAAAATCAACCGATCGTGATGGTAACTTGTTACTCAGACAAGCGTGAAAAAGAATTAGATGTAAGCAAAAAAAAAATATAAACTAATCATTATCATAACTGGTTACAAGGTTTGGAAAAATAAATTAGATCTGAAAAAATAAAAAAAATAAAATCAGTTGCTGTAGTGGACAAAATTTGTCTACAATTAAAGCCCATCTAGTCAGCCAAACTAGCTCACCAGGCCCAATAAGCAAGTAAGATCCCAAACCTATGTAAATGGGCTCAGCCATCCAAAAAAGCTAGCTGGTACCTAGACTCGAGTCCGGGTGCATTCAGTCAGTCAGGGACATTGAAGTAGTCAAAATGCACGCCCCTCTTCTCATGAAAATCAGAGGGAACCACTAAGAACGGGTCCAACGGGCGAGATAGACGAGGGGAGAATGGAAAGAAGATGACGACTATAAAAAAGACCCTCAGGGGTTGAGAAGGGGACATCGGATAATCACTTGACTCTCTTATTGAAACGAATGCTACTCTCTTTCTCAGCAATCCAGTCAAGCAAGTCGAATCAGTCAGTCTGATCTGACTAGACTTGACCCAGCCGTTCAATCCCATTGTCGCCACCATTACTTTGATCACTCCATTACTCATCCATCCATCACTTTTTCATTAAATATATAATAGTTTTATTGCTTTCAATCATCTTTCGTTACAACCCGACTAACTTGAGCATCAGAGTCCCTTTGGCTAACACCTCACTGGTGCTCCCAATTGAACTCTCATATCTCCCTCTTTGTTCTTGATAGGTTGTTGGTGCCTGTCTAATCAATTGTAGGAAATCACATCTACAATTTGGCGCCCACCGCGGGGCCCTAGTAATCAGACGATCAACAAAGAAATCAAGGAGTTCACTTGAGAGCCATGTCAGACGTGACTGAGACACCCAATCTGTCCGCCCAGCTCACTGCTCTTACTGCCTAGATGAATGAAGAACGCGAGAAAATGAGGAGGCTCGAAGCTGAGAATGCTGACCTGCTCGTGCGAATGGAGGCCATGTCCTCTCAAGCCACCGCAGTTAAGCCATCCCGCTTCTGAGGCCTAGTTAGCCCTATGCAACCTTTGGGTGACCTCAACCCTATATCTAACAGTGATGGACAGAGTTAGACAATTCCATCACCCTCGGTAAGGAATTATCAAACTCCACCCACCATGTCTAACATTCAAAATTCTATTGTCAATACAGGTGAACAGGTAACCATGAATGAACATGGACATTCATCGGCGCCCGGACCACAGCAGATTCCAGGAGTCAGCCAGCTAGCCTCGGCAGCCGGACAACAACAGATTCCAGGAGCCAGTTAGCCAGCCACTAGTCAGCTAGCCACTAGACCCGGACAACAGCAGGTTCCAGGTATTAGTCAACCTACTGTTGGAGCCATCCAGACCATCATTGGAGCTGGTCAGAATATACCTGAGTAGCAGACAATCAGATTGAATCACCCAGTCATGAGCGAGCCAGCCCGCCAAGCAACCATAAGCTCTTTTTCAATCCAAGATCCCGAGTTGGCTGAGATGGAGGCGCTCATCCAACGGATTCCTGGGATGCCAGCTCCAATTAAGAAGAGTGCAACAAGCTGTTATGCAGACTCTCCAGTGGAAATGCCAAAGAAGTTCAATTTCCCAAATATGAAGATGTTTGACGGGATGTTTGACTCAGATGATCACATCGCACAATACAGGCAGAGAGTGTTCACCGTTGCCATCCCACGCGACATGAGGGAAGCATGCATGTGTAAGGGGTTTGGTTCTAGTCTGATTGGACCAGCCCTCCAGTGGTATACTAATTTACCTAATAATTATATTTCTACTTTTGCACAATTGACTGACACTTTTGTTGAGCAGTTTACTAGCAGGAAGAAACTTGAAAAATCTGTAGAAGACCTCTACATCATAGTTCAACGATGGGGTGAGCCCTTACGAGATTACATAGGTCGCTTCAACAAAGAGAAGGTGTCTATAACCCATTGTAATCAGGACACATCCATCTTAACCTTCCGCAAAGGACTCCACTACGACTTAGACCTATACAAAGAACTTACCAAGTATCCTTGCAATATGATGTAAGACGTTCTCACCAAGGCCTGGGCACAGATCAAATGGGAGAAGGATGAAGCTAGCTATTATCACTCTTCTCTAAGGAAAGACTCTCAAAGAGACTCAAGGGTAGATAGACGACCTAGTGACAGACGATCCGAGCCATACCCGTATCCTAGTAGGTCAGAGAATAGAAGGAGGGAGTACAACCGGTCGTCCGAGACATGTCTTCGAGATGGACCAAAGATACCAGAATACAACCTTTCAATCTCACCAACCAAAGTCGCTGGCGTGCTGAAAGGACTCGAAGACAAAGTGAAATGGCTGGAAAGGATGAGGACTCCATCTGACCAGTGAGACAAAACAAAATGGTGTGAGTTACACAATGACCACAGTCACCGAATGGATGATTGCATTGCCTTAAGACTCGAAGTATCCAACCTATTAAGACGTGGTCACTTGACTAACTTGCTCACAGACAAAGGCAAAAGAACATTCCAACTGGAGGCAGACAGGTCAGTCGTCCAAAAAGAAGTAACCCCGCCGAAGCCACCTACTCATGAACGGACAGTGAACGTAATAACTGGTGGCTCTGAGGTAAGCGGAGTCACCCATTCAGTAGCCAAAAGACATGCCAAGCAGACCAACTGGATCAAAGGAGAGTCCAGCGGGACAGAGAAGAATACCATCAACCTACCAGCTCAAACCATCAGTTTCTCAACAACAGAGTCAACTAGACTCCTCAACCCGCATCACGATGCTCTTGTTATTGCAATTTACATTGCTAATTGTCTTACTAAACGTATACTCATTGATAATGGCAGTTCAACTAACATTTTGTTTTTAAGTGCTCTCAGGGAAATGGGGATAGATGAATCAAAGATTATAAAGAAGACTACAGTCCTCATAGGTTTTAGTGGAGAGCAAAATAACACACTAGGAGAGATCAAGCTACCTGTCTATGCCGAATGAGTCAATCTGTGCGCAAGATTCCTGGTAGTAGACTCTCCGTCTGCTTACAAGGTGATACTAGGTCGACCATGGATACATGAAATGGAGGCAGTCCCTTCAACATACCACCAAGTTCTAAGGTTCCCAACTAAATGGGGAGTAAAAGAAATCAAAGGCCAACAGAAAGACTCAAGGGCATGTTACCAGACTACCATGAAGGCCAAACCCGCTCAGTTATAGAAATTACAGGAAGATAGACTGACTGACTCCCAGATAACCAACCAGATGTGGAGGAGTTGGACGAAGTTCAGATACATCCGGACTTCCCAGATCACAAAGTCCAAATTGGATCACGATTGTACCCTGACATCAGAACTAAACTCATTGATTTTCTATCTATCCATTATGATTGTTTTGCTTGGTCCCATGTGGACATGACTGTAATTGACCCCGAAGTAATTGTCCATAAATTGCAAGTTGATCCAAACTACCCACTAAGGAAGCAAAAAAGAAGAAAATTTTCCCCTAAAAGGAACAAAGCCATTAACGAAGAAGTTCAAAAGCTCATTGATAATGGGTTCGTGGGGGAGGTGCATTATCCCGACTGGTTGGCCAACGTAGTCATTGTGAAGAAGAATGGAAAATGTCGAGTCTGCATCGACTTCACAGACCTCAACAAGGCGTGTCCAAATGACTTATTCCCATTACCACACATAGACATGCTGGTAGACGCCACAGCCAGTCATGAACTCCTAAGCTTCATGGATGAATACTCAGGATACAACCAGATCCTGATGCATCCAGACGACCAGGAGAAGACAGCCTTCATGACCAACTTGGACATATTCTGCTACAAGGTCATGCCATTCAGACTGAAGAACGCAAGAGCGACTTACCAGAGATTAGTCAACAAGATGTTTGTTGACTGGTTGGGGAAGATGATGGAAGTCTACATTGATGACATGCTCGTCAAATCCCTCATTGCAGAGGACCATATCAACCATTTAAAGTAATCTTTTGACACTCTTAGAAAATATAACATGAAACTGAATCCAACTAAATGTTCTTTGGGTGTGACTGCAGGAAAGTTCCTTGGATACCTAGTAACTCAAAGGGAATCGAGGCTAACCCAGCACAGATAGAGTCAATCCAAAGGATTCCTTCCCCAACGTGCATAAAAGGCGTACAAAAGCTAACTGGAGGCATCGTAGCACTCAACCGATTCATCTTAAAGTCGTCAGAATGATGTCACCTTTTCTTTAACACATTAAGGAAATAAAAAACCTTTGAGTGGACAACTGAATGTGAAGAGGCACTAGCCCAACTAAAACAGTACCTGACCAACCCGCCTCTCCTCTCAAAGCCAAAAGACAATGAGACACTATTCATCTACTTAGCAGTATCCGAGACGACAATTAGCGCGGTCCTAGTCTGAGAAGAGGAAGGCAAGCAATCTCTAGTCTACTATGTAAGCAAAGCCTTGCTTGATGCAGAAACCTGATATAGCCAGTTGGAGAAGCTTGCACTAGCACTCATCCACACAGCAAGGAAGTTACGCCCATACTTCTAGTGCCATCCAATAACGGTCTTATCCACCTTCCCACTCAAAACAATCCTCCATAAACCAGAACTATTAGGCAGACTTACCAAGTGGGCGGTAGAGCCCAGCGAGTATGAAGTAACATACAAGCCACAGACTTCCCTCAAATCTCAGGTATTAGCTAACTTCGTTGCAGATTTTATACCTAACATGCATGTGCAGGCAGAAAAAGAACTTTGCTGTCTGACCGAGGGACAGTCAGCCAGAATCTGGAAATTGCAAGTAGACGGCTCAAGTAACACTAGAGGAAGTGGAATCGGACTCGTCCTGACTTCACCCCAAGGTGACGTAATCGAACAAGCAGTCCAATGCAGGTTCAAAGCTACCAATAATGAAGTCAAATACGAAGCAATGATAACTGGACTCGGACTAGCCAAAGACATGGGAGTCAAAAGGATTGTGGTCTTCAGTGATTCCCAGTTGGTAGTCAACCAAATGCAAGGTAGCTATTAGACTCGGGATAACAAGATGACAACCTACCTCAACAAGACCAAAGAGTTGCAGTCAGACTTCGACGAGTTCACTATCAACCAAGTACCAAGAGGGGAGAACAGTCATGCAGATGCATTAGCAAACCTTGGATCCTCCATCCAGAAAACCGACCCTAAGACGATACCAATAGTATATCTCTAATGGCCAGCTGTCTGGAAAGATGAAGAAGAACAAGTTAGTGACATCTCCAACAACCGAACATGGATGACTCCAATAGTCAAGTACTTGGAGCAGGAAATACTTCCTGAAGATAAGAACGAAGCACGCCGGGTCAAGGCTCAATCAGCTTGCTTCACTATTATACGAGGTAAACTCTATGAACGTTCCTTTTCTGGTCCATATTTGAGATGCATTAACTCTGCAGAGGCCAAATACGTACTAGCTAAGTTACATGAAGGAGAGTGCGGCAACCACTCTGGAGGACGAAGCTTGGCGCACCGTGCCCTAACACAAGGCTACTACTGGCCAACTATGTGAGCCGACTCCTCTGACTATGCAAGACGATGCGAAAAATGCCAACGGTTCGCTCAAATATCCCACCAACCTCCAGAGCATCTCCTCTCAATCACATCCCTTTGGCCATTCATGAAATGAGGGATAGACATAGTAGGCAAGCTTCCAACCGCACTAGGACAGAAGGTGTACATGCTTGCAGTAACTGATTACTTCAGCAAGTGGATCGAAGCAGAGTCATTCCACTAAGTTAGAGATAAAGAAGTAAAGGGTTTCATTTGGAAGAATGTAATTTGCAGATATGGAGTACCAAAAGAGATCGTGACGGACAATGGCTCTCAATTCATCAGTTTTGACTTCCAAGACTTTTGCAAATTCTGGAATATCAAGCTCAGCTTCTCCACGCCAAGGTATCCCAAGCAAATGGACAAACAGAGTCATCCAACAAGACTATCATGAACAACATCAAGAAGCGCCTTGAAAAAGCTAAGGGAAGATGGGCTGACGAGTTACCAGGAGTCCTTTGGTCCTACCGAACCACAACCAGGACTTCGATGGGAGAAACACCTTTCTCAATAGCCTACGGGATGGAGACAGTCATCCTTACCAAGAGTGAAGTTCCAACAGCCAGATATGAGCTGATGAGAGACGAAGTAAATTGGGAAAACATGTGCCATGGACTTGACACCATTGAAGAAAGAAGGGACAAAGCACTCTTAAGAGTCTCAGCTTATCAACGAAGCATAGTCAAACATTACAACAAGAACATCCGCACTTAGACATTCAAAGTAGGAGATTGGGTACTACGAAGAGTGTTCCAGAACACTAAGGAAGCGGGAGCAAGTAAGCTCGCCCTGACATGGGAAGGTCCCTACCTGATCACAAAGGTAGTCAGACATGGAGCATACAAGCTACAAACTAAAGAAGGACGCGAAATCAACAACAACTGGAACGTTATCCACTTAAAACAATATCACTTTTAACTCAAGCTAGTCTCCTTTCATTTTCTTTCATCAACGATCTCACGAGATCTTCATTCAAGCAACATACTATCACTGTCATGCAGGAAGTGTCATAACTACATTTGGGCTTGATCCCTGCAAAAGGTATGTAGGCAGCTCCACGGAGCGCAACCCCCTATCACAACCAATTTTTTTTACATATACTATGTAACGACCCAAAATTACTATTAAGGCTTAAGGGCCTTAATTAGTGTGCCGGGAGGGCATAATTGTAATTTTGGCCCGTTGAGGGCATAAATGTAATTATTTGTGATAAACTGTTGAGACCACATTATTATGTTGATATATTTGCAGCATACGGCACGAGGCGATCCTAGGGAGCAAGTTAGCGGGAAAGTCACAACGGGACCTGATACCCGACTCGGGGCGAGTCAAGGGGTATTTTGGGTAATAAACATTTATTTGGGTTATTGGGTTATGAAAATAAATAATTGAAGATATATTTGAAGTTAGAGGATTAAGAGTAATATTGGGGAAAATTTACCATTTTGCCCTTGGGGACATTTTTGGTACCCCGAGCCTTGGGATTAACTTAAGAGACTTAAGTTAGATAAGACAAAAGGTAGGAAATGCTTAGAAGCCCTGCCTGAACCGACTCTTCCTCCCCCCCCTCTCTCTCTCTTTCCTCTCAAGAAGTCCTTCCAAGCTAGCCACTGAACCAAGGGATTTTTGGGCTAGGTTTACAAGAATTGGAGCTCTAGACTTGGAGATTAGTTCAATATTAGCTGGTGGATTCAAGTAGAGTTTGAGGTAAGCTTTGAATTATTGTTTTAGCATTTAAATTCTGAGTTTTAAGTGTTCTTGGGTCTTTGAAGTTAAAGGTTGAATTGGAGTTTTGGATAAGGTTTTGAGCTAGCTTTCTGTTAGGTTTTATTGTTGGGAACATATTAGAATTATTGGGATAGTTAAATTATGTTGTTGGGATGATTCTGGATTAATTTGGTTGAGATTTGGTGGATGAAAATGGATATTTTTCTGGGTTCGAAGGGGTTTGGCCGCGGCTCTGTACTTGGTGTGCCGCGGACCTCTAGAACAAATGGGAGCCAAAAAGAAGGGCGGGCCGCGACATGGGGAGTGTAGGGCCGCAGCGTGCGTCTTCTGAGTGGGGAGGCTGGGTCTCTGGTGGGAGGCGGGCCGTGGCATGGAGGGCTTAGGGCTTTGGCTCTTAAGGGAATTTTTGGCCTTGAGGAGGTTTTAGGTGCGGGAACTTAACCTAGGGTGCTCGAGATCGATTCCACTACCGTGTTTGGTGGAATACGATGTCCCGAAGGCTAGAACTTGGTCCAGAAACCTATATTCATTTATTATTGATGGAGTCCTTTATCATGGTTGTGACTAGGTGTACGCTAGGGCTCGGGACAGGATCGTGCTCGAGGGTCATCTTTCTTAATCAAAGCACTTAGAATTTAAGGTAAGAAAATTGCACCCGGTTGTGTGACTATGTTGGGACTAAGGGTTCCCTATATTTTTATGTAATAATCACTGAGCTTGGTTTAAGCGGACCGAAGTCAGTAGGTTGAACACTGGGCTTGGCCTAAGTGAGCCAAAGACAGTGGATTAAACAGAGGGTGCGGCCTAAGGGCATCGACCCTAGTTATGTATGATATGTGTACTGATGTTAACTTGATGAATATGATATGCTGAATATCTGGATGTTAGATTGTTGATTTATCGACTGTTATCACTGATTAAGTGAATGCTATGGTTTGCTGGATAATTGATAAATGTCTTGTAAATTATTTGGTTATGCTTTGTGAATTATTTGCTTATCGATATTGATTGTGCTATGATGTCATAGTTTTCTTGTTGGGCCTCGGCTCACGGGTGCTACGTGGTGCAGGTAAAGGCAAGGGTAAGGTGAATTAACCATGGGTTGGAGAGCTCTGGGGCGAGATGTACATTGTCAGCTGCTCGGCCGCACGGTCGAGGGATTGTACAGGGACGGAAACCTAAAATGTGTATTTTGCCATTAGAGTGGCCTTGATTATTTACAACTTTTGGAAACCTTGTAAATATGTTGTTTAAACCCTAATTTGGGATCCCATGTACCAAACATTTATTTTTAATGAAAATTGTCTATTTATGACCAAAATCTTTTAAACCTAACCCGTTTATGAATTTAGATTCACATTTTTATTTAAATGACTTAGTTAGCAAGTCTTGCATTATTCTAAACATACAGTGTAACGGTCTTGGTTATCCAGGGTGTTACAACTTGGTATCAGAGCAGTCTAGGTTTAATGTGTAGCGTCCCAAATTTTCTAATAAGGCTTAAGGCCTTGATTAGCGTGCCTGGAGGGAAATAATTGATTTACTTTGTTAATATGCAAATTTGATAAATATTTGATTAGAAATGCATATTTAGGTGAATTAAATATGCATGTGGGCCTCATTTGGTTGCTAGGGGCATATTTGTAATTTTAGTTCATTGATGGCATAAATGTGATATTTGTATATACTGTGATTGATACCACATGTGAGTGGTGATATAATTGTGATGCACGAACCGAGATGGTCCTAGAGAGCGATTTAGCTAAAAAGTCACAACGGGGTCAAATACCCAGCTTGGGAGGAGCCTAGGGGTATTTTGGGAATATTATAATGTGTTAGGATATTATTGAGTAATGGTTAGTAGCTTATTTAATAATTTCGTAAGTCGGGATTAAATGTGGATTTATAGGAATACTTAAGGATTTAGCGGGATTTGGGTGAAATGACAGAATTGCTCTTGAGGTTGTATAAGAATTTTATTAAGGGAAAGGGCAAAATGGTAATTTGGTCTTAGGAGAGGATAACTTTGGTTGAGGAGAATTCATTTACGTTAGTTACATTTAGGCATAAACTGAATATCTTGGTTGGAAGTTTAGAGAGAACCAAGAAGCTAGAAGGAAGGAGAAGAAGAGCTAGTTTTCCTTGAGATCAAGGAAGGAATTCAGGGCTGAGATTGGGGCAACTAGAGTCAAGCATAGGTCAAGATTAATTCAGAGGTAAGGCTTCATCTCTAATTTTGAGCCTCCTTGCATGTTTTGAGAATTTGGATTGAGTGCTGAAAATTGGAATTGTGGCTTAGTGATTGTGAGGTTCAGCTTAGGAGTCAAGGGATTTAAGCTTGGTATTGGACTTGGAGGTAGCTCAAGGTCG
The DNA here is from genome assembly GCF_963169125.1 of Humulus lupulus. Taxonomy (NCBI): domain Eukaryota; kingdom Viridiplantae; phylum Streptophyta; class Magnoliopsida; order Rosales; family Cannabaceae; genus Humulus; species Humulus lupulus. The sequence goes on along the minus strand of NC_084794.1, from coordinate 281,218,220 downwards.
AATACCTATTTGAGGTAAGAATTTTGTGTATCTATGAAGTTTATTTGCTGGTGTGGTTTAAGATTTCTGAAAGGTTGTTTAAATTTTATAAAGTGTGGTTTAAGTTTGTGGAGTTTTAAACCACTAGGTAATTCTTGGGTATGATTGTGTGTTTGGGTTTGTTGTTGTTGTTTCTGAGTTGCCATACTGCTTATTTGGGGTTTTAGGTCAAATTGGGAGTTGGGTGTACCTTGGTTTTGATTTGGAAGAGTTTTGGCTCGGGAAAAATGTTGGGAAAAACCCAGTTTTCTGGGTTTGCGTATGAGCGCCGCGACCCTGTTCTTCCGTGTCGCTGCGCTAGGTTGACTCAGGATATGGGGACCACTTTGGGCGCCGCGGCCCCTATAGGGCTGTGCCGCGGCGATAGGCTAATTTCAGGAAGTTGAAATTTGAGTTTTTAGGGTTTTGGCTCAGGGGGCTCGGGGGACGCTTTTGCTACCATGTGTGGGGAAACGGAAAGTCTCGAGAGCACGGGATAGGTTCTGGGGGATGATTATGAATTGGTTAGTAATGAGAGTGCTATGTATGTGTTGTGACTAGGTTTTCAGTGAGGCTTAAGTTAGAGGACTGTGATCGAGATTTCGGTTCTCAAGAAGCTCGGGACACAGGTAAGAAAACTGCGGTACCCATAGAGCAGGGCGAAGCCCCATTGTTGTGTTGCAGGGCATGACCCTATGTGATTGTGTGCAGGGCATAGCCCCATTGATTATGTTACTACGTGTTTAAGTATTTTTTTTAATTATGCTATGTGTGCAAATATGTGAATAAATGGCAAGAGCCGGGAACAGTGAAGGCCGAGATCGGCAAGGGCTGGGAACGGCGAAGGCCGATGTAACGCCCTAATCTCCAGGAACCGTTACGGTGTGCATTATAAACAGTGCTAAACTCGCTAATCGAGTTATTTGGCCATAAACATGTAACTAAGTATGATTAGCGGTTTAGGGATTAAAATTTTTGGTTAAGATATAACGTTTCACTAAAACGTTTACTGTATACATTGGGATCCCAAAAATATAATTTAAAGGTTTATTACAACAAAATATTTACAACCAGCCGATCTAAGCGGCAAAACAGGGTTTAACCCTAGTTTCTCTCCTTCAAACCTCGGCCGTGGCGGTCGAGCAGCTGCATATGTACACATCGTCACCTAAGCTCTCCAACTCAGGGATGGTCAAGCTTTCTTTTGCCTTCACCTGCACCACATAGCACCCGTGAGCCGAAGCCCAGCAAGAAAACTCAATATGCTCATGAACAGTCACGTCATGATATCAAATCATATCTAGCATGCCTATCAAACATAGCTTTATTCAAGCATGCAAATAAACTCAGATAATGCTGGGGAATCAAGGATAAGAAATCCTGCCCTCCTGATTGGATGACTATCCTGATTGGATGAATTTCAAGTCAATCCTAATCAGATGAGTGATTTAACACTTGAGGTTCTGGTAAACCATACTGAGTGACCGACAAGCAAGTCACTACGGGCTCAATACCCAAAGCCATGCAAATAATGATCAGAATGATCATACAGAGCTTATAGCCCTGAACAGATGAGCGAATATCACTTTAAGTAACTGTTAAACCATAATGAGTGACTGACAGGCAAGTCACTATGGGGCTCGGTGCCCATAGCCGTGTAGCGAAACCGTTACCTGGGCATTCCTGCAATGGCTCTAATCAGATGAGTGATTAATGGGTAGTCACTAGCTTAAACAAATGAGTGACTGATGGGTAGTCACTAGCTTAAACAGATGAGTGATTGATGAGTAAGTCACACAAGCACTTTTAGTTTTTCATTGAACTTCAGGTCGGTCCGGCATTAATGCTCTTGTTGAGTCATTTAATGCAGATGTCGATTAGATCTAATATTTAGTGGCTTGTGTTGAACACGCTAAGGCCGTTCCTGACTTATGAGTTAGCACTATGTGACTAGTGCCCAGTACCACTGCCGAACTTGACTAATGAGTCACAACTTCACATTTGATACTGACACCTTTGCCAATTCTGACTAATTAGTCAGTGCCATGCACAAGTAAGCAATGCTACCAAGCATATGTCATATGTCGAATATTCAAACGTAGGGCATTCAGCATGCTTACTTAACAGTTGCTAGCGCAATTATGATCATGTACAAACACATAGACTCAAGCTCTGATCAGTCTCATAGTCAATATTCATGGCATGCCCTAATCACATGTTTCTCGTGCATCACATGCATCACACTTAATCATCCAGCGTGCCTCAATAATAACCATATGCAAATGAGCAAGATTGCTAAGCATTCAATATGCTATCAATATTCACATTTAAACATCCAACACGCATAAAGAATAACCATGCATGTCACATATGGGGTGCAGTTTTCTTACCTCGGGTTCGAGCAAGAATTAATAAAAGAACGACCCTTGAGAACGATCAATCCTTTGATCCTTTAGCTGTCACCTAGTCATAACCAAATATGGAATCCCATCAATAAAATAAATCATAAAAAGGTTTATAATCTAAAACCTCACTCCCGGGATCCATCCCGCACTCTTGGGACTCTTAATTTGCCCAAACGGGGTAAAGGAACCAACCCCTGAGCCTTAAATGTCATCCTGAGCCCTAAAATAGGCTTGCTGGAAAATGCACTAGCACTGGGGCGCTGCCCCAAAGTCAGAGAAGCCCAGTTCTTGCCTTGCCTAGCCCTGGGGCGCTAGGAATGGCGCTGGGGCGCCATCAGCATACCAGAAACTTTTCTGGTCTTCTCCCCTGCGATCCCCCTTGAAAACCAAGCATCCAAACTGATCCCAAACGTCACCCAAACATCCAATTCAACCCCTAAACTTCATCTACAAGACACCCTCATCAAAACCCAAGCAATCCTACACAAAAACTTCCATGAATTCTCACAACTAACACCTCAAATTATCAACTGAAAACTTGCTTGAAAAACAGAGTATAGCTTAAATTCATGGATGTAATCTTACCTCAAGCTTGATTTAGACCCCCCTTTCAATGGTTGAACCAAGGTCCTAAGCCCTCAAGCCTTGCTCTCCTAGCTTGGATCCTCAAATTGGCTCTCAAAAATTGAAAGGAAAAAGGAGAGAATAACATGTACAGGAGGGAGAGATGAGGATGATAATGATGCCCTGTTTTACAATTCCACAGCCTTCTAATGGCTTATATCAATCCTAGGGGTGAAAAGACTAAAATACCCCTAGGTCAAATAAAGGCTTCTAAAGACTCCCAAGGGTAAAATCGTCCTTTCCTGCCTATTTCGTTAATTATAATTAACACCCTCCAATTCCCGCTATTCTCAATATCCTCAAATACCAATAATTCATATCCCGTTACCCTTTAATTCCCGGCAACGTTCTAATCACCAAATTAGCCTGAGACTCACTTCGAGCCCCGAACTTAATCCCATTATGACTAGACCGAAAACTTGCATTCCACGATCGTCTCATGCCGAATGGCTCAAACCAATCCACACATAATGTGGAAATATTTATAATTCACCCACATGCATGAAAATACACAATCACGCCCTCAACGGGCCAAATTACCAAAATGCCCTTATAATTAAAATGAACCCATATGCATGCATTTACCATCATATAATAATATAATTCACATAAACATGCATATAATCATTAAATAGCATAATAAATCAATTATGGCCCTCCCGGCCTCCTAATCAAGGTCCTAAACCTTATTAGGAAATTTGGGGCATTACAACTATCTCCTCCTTACAGAAATTTCGTCCTCGAAATTTAACTAAACAGCCCGGAATAAGAATTCCGCACAATTGATTCCAGTTTCCCAGGTCATTTCCTTGTCCTCACTGTTTTTGTAACCTTACCTGGACTCAAGGTACACTTTGCTCCTCAGAACCTTATTCTTTCTGTCTCATATCTGGACTGGCTACTCTTTACAGGATAACTTAGCTTTAATTCCCAGATTCACATAACTCAACTCATGAGTTTCCTTTAAACCATGTCCTCAGCATGGAAATACATAACACACTGTATACAACTGATAGTGCCAAAGATAAGGCTGATCCAAAGTCAACCTGACCATTCCTATCCAGAATTCAAACTGTTAAATTACTCTAGGGCTCATTCCCATATCTCCTCACCCCTTTCCATGGTGATACTTTTAAGGAAGATACAATCTCCAACTTGGAACTTCATGTTCCTACTTTTCAATTCAGTTACACTTTTCCATTTACTCTAAGAAATGTGCATCCAAGCTCTAACCTCAAATAATCTCAATGGTCCCTTGAACCATCACATGATCTAGAATTAACACCTCACTCATCTCATTCCAATGAATTGGTGATAAACATTCTCTGTCATACCTTATCTCATAAGATACCTTTCCAACACTGGATACCTCTTTCTCTTTCTCTCTTTGACTTACCATCAATATGAGAATAAAGTCTCCATCTGATAAGATAGACCTTGAATTCCATGAAGGCGCACTATTTCTCTCACATGAAGATCTGATTACTGATCAGCTGTGTTACTTGTTCTTACTGATAGGAATGAACTCACTTGGAATACTGGTCCATAATGACCCAATGCCAACTCATACTGGCCCATTAACCTGGGCAATCCCACCGCGAAACCCTTCGCGATGTTTTCTTGTTTCCATTACAAAATACTCAAAGGCTGCAATGGCCTTGCTGATTCCTGATACTTTGTCTTGACCTGCTAATTGGTTAAGAACTTTACCATGCATTCCATTACATCCATCTCCATCTCAGGCCATCACTATGAAGCTTTCATATCCTGTCACCTTCCCATGATGCCTGAATGAAGAAATTAGAAGAGTAACATGAGATTCATCCAGAATCTCCCAATTAATCTTAGTGTCCATCGAATCCTAAGTTCGATCCTTACACCACAATAAGTTCATATCTGACACTATAAAACCCTTAGCTAATCCAGCTAAGACTTCCCACTCAATCTTTCTTATCTGTGGTTCACTTAGTCATCTTTCCTTTTGATCCTTTCTGAAATTATAATCTCAAGCATAAAACTGGCCACCTGGCCCACCAGAAACTCTACTCCAGTTTTGGTCAGATCCTTTAACCAACATGTTGCATAAGCAATCACTTCTCCTGTCACTGAGGTGTCATAACCACCTACTAACTGATTCTGATCTGCAAGAATTCTCAGAACCTTTTCCCAAGGTACACGTGATATCCTTACCACCCAAGGAAACTCTTGCCCCTAAGGCATTCCTTGACCTTGGCAAATCTCCGCAAAGAATACATCATAATACCATCGTCCAAGATGATCACAAATCCCATTCAAATAAACCTTTGAATGCTCTGTCCATCTAATTCATCAAGATAACTCAATATTAGTCAAACTCTCAAATCATCACTCAGCACTCCCAGTGCTCTTATATGATACAAACACAATCTTTTATATAACTTTCTCCCTGATCTCTAACTGGTACTAACAAGATCAAAATCCATTTTTGAGAATTCCATCTCACTCAATATCTAAGTCTTGAGTTCTTACAACGCTACCAAGCCATTCAATACAGTGCTTAAATCTGATTCCATCCCTGGCACTAATCCAATCACCATTCCATTCTTTTCACACAAAGGAAACCATGACAGATCCCCAGGAAGCACATCCAGAAATTCACAGACTAGCCCAGCCTGTCCTGATCTCGCTGGCATAATCTAAGTGGTATCCACCACACTAGATAAGAGTTCCATGCATCTCTCTGCCATAAAACTCTAGCTCTCAATACAGATGTCATCAGCATACCAAATCTATGTATAGTGCCAACTGCCACAAGGATTTCTGCTCTTAAGCCCAAGAGATGCTATTCTTTCCTTGCCATTTAAAATTGCCCCACACTTACTTAACTAATCCATATCCCAGATCAAACCAAAGCCAGTCATAACCAGCTTTATCAAAACCACTAAGGAGTCATTTTCATCATAACATAACCATGTGATCTGAATAACAACTCCATGTTTTCTCTAGATGCAACAAGCAAAGAACAACATGGTACTAAAACCAATCAGTATAACTCAAAAATCAGAACTAGAAAACTGACCTGCCACCCCTGAGGAACTAGTCTCATTCTCAGACTCTAACTGCCTTGGAATAAACGCTCGAGTCAGAGTCGAGTTTTTTATCCCCTTTTTCTCATCCTTTCTTAACCTTGGGCAATCCTTCTTGAAGTGCCCAACCATGTCACATAAGAAACATGCCCTTGCTCGGTATTCTCTCAGATGATGCCTCTTGCACCGAGCGCATTCTGGGTAAGTCTTCCAGCTTTCCTTCTTGCTCGTTCCAATAAGTGGAGGTACCACTATCTGAGTTCCATGCTCCCCGGCACTCTTCTTCTCATTCTTTATGCTTTCAACAGCAAGAGACTTCTCTACCACCTGAGCATAGGTAGAGATTTCATGCACTGGGGCAACTCTAATGCCTTGAGCTATTCCAGGATTCAATCCCTGAATAAACATTTCCTTCCGAACTACATCTGTGGGTACCATGTCAAAAGCGAACTTGGCCAACCCATCAAATCTGTTAACATACTCGGTTAATGATGCCTTTCCCTGAACGAGATTCAGAAACTCATTCATCTTAGCAGTCTTGGCTACATCACAATAATACTTTTCATTAAACCGCTGCCTAAATTCCTTCCAATCCATCACAATTGTGTCTCGTGTCTGGGATACTACCTCCCACCACATCCTGGTATCATCCCGCAATACAAATGTAGCACACATCACCCTATCGTGACCTGCCAGCCCCATACTATCCAGAATGGAACTGATCATGCCCATCCATTGCTCAGCTCTGAATGGATCTAGGCCTCCCTCGAAGACTAGAGGGTAATACTCTTGGAATCTTCCACATAGAAATTCTCATCTGTTCTCAACCTCAGGCTGAACCAAAGCTGATGCCACTCTTAGCATAACCAAGGAAGAAGTGCCCCTAAACAGATTCCGCTGTTGCTTCAGACACCTGATCTCTTCCTCATGCCTTTGCAATCTTGAATGCAAATCTGTGAACATCTGCTGAAAATTCATAAGAGCAGATGAAGAACTGAAACCCTGGCTGTAATTCCTAGCCTATGTATAACCATCACTAGGCCTCATTATCTGCCTTGGCTATAACCTGCTATTTGAATCTGCAGTCAATAACTTGACCCATTAATCATTATGAGCATATCAGGAGCTTTCCCCACGGGACCAATCTTACCACACCACAATCTCAAACCACTTGTAGTGCTAAAAACATGCCCACGACATTCATACATCAATTATAATCCCTGCTCTTCCAACATTCACACCATGTCTCCAACTCCAGCATGCAAATATTACAATTATATATTCATAGAGCAGGCAATCATATGATCATATTCATATATATATATATTCACGGATCATATAATCATATAGTCAAGAGCCAGACTCTATTAGAATCTCATGCTCCCTAATGCAATGTGCAGGTAAAACATTTACATTCTATTTAAGCAGTTAAGCACATAACTACAAAAATAGTTACCATTCCCTGAGTGAAGCTATCTTCAGTGACGAGTGTACATGCCCATCTTGTCTTCAGGAACCCATAAACCTTGACAGGCTCTGATACTAAATTGTAATGCCCTAATCTCCAGGGACCGTTACAGTGTGCATTATAAACAGTGTTAAACTCACTAATCGAGTTATTTGGCCATAAACGTGTAACTAAGTATGATTAGCGGTTTAGGGATTAAAATTTTTGGTTAAGATATAACGTTTCACTAAAACGTTTACTGTATACATTGGGATCCCAAAAATATAATTTAAAGGTTTATTACAACAAAATATTTACAATTAGCTGATCTAAGAGGCAAAATAGGGTTTAACCCTAGTTTCTCTCCTTCAAACCACGGCCGTGGCGGTCGAGCAGCTGCATATGTACACATCGTCACCTAAGCTCTCCAACTCAGGGATGGTCCAACTTTCTTTTGCCTTCACCTGCACCACATAGCACCCGTGAGCCGAAGCCCAGCAAGAAAACTCAATATGCTCATGAACAGTCACATCATGATATCAAATCATATCTGGCATGCCTAGCAAACATAGCTCTTTCAAGCATGCAAATAAACTTAGATAATGTTGGGGAATCAAGGATAAGAAATCCTGCCCTCCTGATTGGATGACTATCTTGATTGGATGACTATCAAGTCAATCCTAATCATATGAGTGATTTAACACTTGAGGTTTTGGTAAACCATACTAAGTGACCGACAAGCAAATCACTACGGGCTCAATACCCAAAGCCATGCAAATGATGATCAGAATGATCATACAGAGCTTATAGCCCTGAACAGATGAGCGAATATCACTTTAAGTAACTGTTAAACCATAATGAGTGACTGACAGGCAAGTCACTATGGGGCTCGGTGCCCATAGCCGTGTAACGAAACCGTTACCTGGGCTTTCTTGCAATGACTCTAATCAGATGAGTGACTGATGGGTAGTCACTAGCTTAAATAGATGAGTGACTGATGGGTAGTCACTAGCTTAAACAGATGAGTGACTGATGAGTAAGTCACACAAGCGCTTTTAGTTTTTCATCGAACTTTAGGTCGGTCCGGCATTAATGCTCTTGTTGAGTCATTTAATGTAGATGTCGATTAGATCTAATATTTAGTGGCTTGTGTTGAACACGCTAAGGCCGTTCCTGACTTATGAGTTAGCACTATGTGACTAGTGCCCAGTACCACTGCCGAACTTGACTAATGAGTCACAGCTTCACATTTGATACTGACACCTTTGCCAATTCTGACTAATTAGTCAGTGCCATGCACAAGTAAGCAATGCTACCAAGCATATGTCATATGTCGAATATTCAAACGTAGGGCATTCGGCATGCTTACTTAACAGTTGCTAGCACAATTATGATCATGCACAAACACATAGACTCAAGCTCTGATCAGTCTCATAGTCAATATTCATGGCATGCCCTAATCACATGTTTCTCGTGCATCACATGCATCACACTTAATCATCCAACATGCCTCAATAATAACCATATGCAAATGAGCAAGATTGCTAAGCATTTAATATGCTATCAATATTCACATTTAAACATCCAACATGCATCAAGAATAACCATGCATGTCACATATGGGGTGCAGTTTTCTTACCTCGGGTTCGAGCAAGAATTAATAAAAGAACGACCCTTGAGAACGATCAATCCTTTGATCCTTTAGCTGTCACCTAGCCATAACCAAATATGGAATCCCATCAATAAAATAAATCATAAAAAGGTTTATTATCTAAAACCTCACTCCCGGGATCCATCCCGCACTCTCGGGACTCTTAATCTACCCAAACGGGGTAAAGGAACCAACCCCCGAGCCTTAAATGTCATCCTGAGCCCTAAAATAGGCTTGCTGGAAAATGTACTAGCGCTGGGGTGCTGCCTAGTGGCGTTGGGGCACTGCCCCAAAGTCAGAGAAGCCCAGTTCTTGCCTTGCCTAGCCCTGGGGCGCCAGGAATGGCGCTGGGGCGCCAGCAGCATACTAGAAACTTTTATGGTCTTCTCCCCTGCGATCCCCCTTGAAAACCAAGCATCCAAACTGATCCCAAACATCACCCAAACATCCAATTCAACCCCTAAACTTCATCTACAAGACACCCTCATCAAAACCCAAGCAATCCTACACAAAAACTTCCATGAATTCTCACAACTAACACCTTAAATTATCAACTGAAAACTTTCTTGAAAGACAGAGTATAGCTTAAATTCATGGATGTAATCTTACCTCAAGCTTGATTTAGACCCCCCCTTCAATGGTTGAACTAAGGTCCTAAGCCCTCAAGCCTTGCTCTTCTAGCTTGGATCCTCAAATTGGCTCTCAAAAATTGAAAGGAAAAAGGAGAGAATAACATGTACAGGAGGGAGAGATGAGGATGATAATGATGCCCTGTTTTACAATTCCACAGCCTTCTAATGGCTTATATCAATCCTAGGGGTGAAAAGACTAAAATACCCCTAGGTCAAATAAAGGCTTCTAAAGACTCCCAAGGGTAAAATCGTCCTTTCCTGCCTATTTCGTTAATTATAATTAACACCCTCCAATTCCTGCTATTCTCAATATTCTCAAATACCAATAATTCATATCCCGTTACCCTTTAATTCCCGGCAATGTTCTAATCACCAAATTAGCCTGAGACTCACTCCGAGCCTCGAACTTAATCCTGTTATGACTAGACCAAAAACTTGCATTCCAAGATCGTCTCATGCCGAATGGATCAAACCAATCCACACATAATGTGGAAATATTTATAATTCACCCACATGCATGAAAATACACAATCACTCCCTCAATGGGCCAAATTACCAAAATGCCCTTATAATTAAAATGAACCCATATGCATGCATTTACCATCATATAATAATATAATTCACATAAACATGCATATAATCATTACGTAGCATAATAAATGAATTGTGGCCTTCCCGACCTCCTAATCAAGGTCCTAAACCTTATTAGGAAATTTGGGGCATTACAGGCGAGAACGACAAGGGGTCGGGATCAGCGTTTAGCACGCGGTGTGCGACTGCCCAGGGTGGGACCCTAAAGGATACCTGGGATATCCTCACGGTGTAGACCGCGAACCCAGGGCCTGGTAAAGCGCCTGGGACGGCATGGCCATATGTGTTTAACTTGTTGGCGGTTTGATTATGTGATAAGTGAAAAATATGCATATGTTATCTGTTAATGTGAGTTTTCTTGCTAGGCTTTGGCTCACGGGTGATCTATGGTGCAAGTAAGGGAAATGGGAAAGTCAACCAACCATGAGTACGGAGAGCATGATGCGGCGCGTACATGTTTGGCTTGCCTGGCTGCCACGACCAGGGGTATTTTTGGGAGATGTTTTATACTAAACCTTATTTTGTCGTGTAGTCGACTTTAATCATATTTTGAGTTGTAAATATTTATAAACAGTATTTTGGGATCTCCAATGTTAAACACTTTATAATTTTCAATGGATGACTACATTTTCAAATTATGTGATTTTATTACAGTTTAGTTACACTTTTGACCTAAATTCTTGATTAGCAAGTTAATGCACATTTTAAACTCACTTAGTAACGGCTCTAAGGTAGTAGGGCATTACATAAGAGTTCCTAAAGATTGGCTGGACATGTACACTCCCCGCTAAAGACAAGCTCGATTCAGGGTTTTGTAATTGAATATATGAGATTATATGCTTAAGTGCTTGAGTGAAATATGAATGTATTAAGTTGTGTGATTAATAGGGAGCATGAGATACTGATCTGGCCCTTGACTATTGTGTGATGAAATTGAGGCGTGCTGATCAGCATTGCTATTGCATGTGAATGAATTGTTTGTATACTGATTGTATGTGGTGAATTGTTTAAATTGAACTTATATGTTATAGCTGCTTATTGGTATATGGAAAGCATGGTAAGTGTGAATGTACCTGGTAGTAATAAAATTTGATAGCTAAATGCATTGTATTGTAAATTGGTGTTTATTATGCTGTATGTGTGCATGATTATTGTGGTTGTTTGGACCTGGCCATGGGATGGTTCAGAGTATGAACATTAGGGCTGAAAAGTTTAGTCAGTAATGGTGGATGAATTCAAATTGTTTGCGCCCAGAATGGTTAAGTGGACTTGGTATGGTTATAGTGAGGGTTGCAGATGATAGTTGGGGTTGGAATCCTCCATCTGCCCCTGAAGGTCGCAACAAATGTTCGCTAGTATATGAGTAAGCTGTGGGGTCTAATAGGAGAGATTAGAGGGGTGAATATCCGAATTTTCTGGGGAAAGAGCTACTTTGTATATTTTGACAGTGGGGTTACCAGTGTTGGTTTAATATGAGGATATAGACAGATAAGAGTACTATATGGAAGGCTTAAAAGGCATTATCCTCTGGTTTTGAGGAAAGTTCAGATTTGTTAAAGAATTGGTTAGTGGATGGGCATAGCTAATTCCATCCTTGATTATACGAGGATGAAAGGTCATGAATGAGGGGTTGCGCTAAGTATTTGTGGCAGAAGGATGCTCAGAAATGGTGGTCAGACCTAGATGTTGGTATGATGGGTTGGGGAGAACTCAGATAGTGATTTGATAAAATAGATTATAAAGATGTAGTCTGAGTTGCGGAGGCTAATAAGTTTATGAGCTTGGTTTGGAATGATAAAGCAACGACAATGTGTGTCAATAGGTTTTGTGAGTTGGACAATTTATTTTGGAAGTTGATACAGGTAGATGTAGCCGAAACTGATGACCATTTAAGGATTAAACTCTGGGATGGTCCAAAGCATCAGGGCCGCTCCAGTGTATGAGATCTTCATCTGTACTTAGGCAGCAGGGAAGGCCATGTTATTGGAGATATATGGAATGAGGCATGGAGCGTGAATGTCGTAGGGCAAGAGATGTAAATGACAGTATTCCCATTGGTGGAATTTAGTAAGGACAAATTCTCGGTAATCGGAACAGAAGAAACCCAGATAGTTCTAAGGCTCTTGGTTTTGATAGGAAGGAGTCTGGTTTACAAGATAGCCATCAGGACAGTGATGGGATCTAGTGGGGTTATTTTGTAATGCCCCAAATTTCCTAATAAGGGTTAGGACCTTGATTAGGAGGCCGGGAGGGCCATAATTGATTTATTATGCTACTCAATGATTATATGCATGTTTATGTGAATTATATTATTATATGATGGTAAATGCTTGCATATGGGTGTATTTATAATTATAAGGGCATTTTGGTAATTTGGCCCGTTGAGGGCGTAATTATGTATTTTCGTGCATGTGGGGTGAGATATGAATGGTACAACATTATACGTGGATTTGTTCGAGCCTTTCGGCATGAGAGGATCATGAAATGCAAGTGTTTGGTCTGGTCATAATGGGATTAAGTTCGGGGCTTGGGTTGAGTCTCGGGGTGATTTTAATGATTAGAACATTACTGGGAATTAAAGGGTAATGGGATATGGATTATTGGTATGTGAGAATATTGAGAATAGCGGGAATTGGAGGGTGTTAATTATGATTAACGAAATAAGTGCGAAAGGACGATTTTCCCCTTAGTGGCTGTTAAGGTTTTATTTTAGACTTAAGGGTATTTAGGTCTTTTCACCCTTAGAGATTGATATAAGCCATTAAGGCTGTAGAAGAGTAACAAAAACAAAGTATCTTTTCTCCTTCTCTCCCGATAGGTTTTCTCCTTCATTTCTCTCTGGATTTTCAAGCTTTGTTTGAGGAATCAAGCCAAGGAACCAAGCCGGGATAAGCTAGGGTTATGCTCCACCATTGAAGAGGGTGTGTTGTTGAGATTGAGGTGAGTTTTTAGCCATTAGAACTATTGCTTTTGCTCTGTTTTTTGAGTTAAGTTCCAGCTGGTTTTTGGGTTGGAAAATGGGGAATTGATTGGAGTTTTGGCTAGGGTTCTTGGGGTTGTGGTGCCTAGGACATGTGGAGGTGGTATTTGGGTTCATTTGGGATTTAATTTGATGTTTGGAAGCTTTTGGTTTGGGTTAGAAATGGTGGAATCGAAGGAAGAGATTTCTAGGCAGTTGCTGGCTGAAGGTAGTGCTACAGCGCCCAGTGTAGGGCGCTACAATGCTACCTGCAAAGGAGGCTAGGGCGGTTTGGCTCTGTTTTGAGCGTGGGGCGCTAGGAGGGCAGCGCTGTAGCGCTACCCTGTTTCTTCATAACCCTTTTTGAGTGTTTTTAAGGGTTTTTGGCTCGGGGTTTCAATCCTTAAGGCCCGGGATCGAATCTACTCACCGTGTAGGCATGTTTCGAGGTCCCGAGAGTGGGGTTTAGACCAAGACCCTATCATTGTTGATTTTCATTAATTGGAGATTATATTTGGTTATGACTAGGTGACCGCTAAAGGATTAAAGGATCGATCGTTCTCAAGGGTCGTTCTTGTTCTAATTCTCCCTCGAACCAGAGGTAAGAAAACTGCATCCCATATGTGACATGCATGGTTATTCTTGATGCATGTTGGATGTTTAAATGTAAACATTGATAGCATATTGAATGCTTGGCAATCTTGCACATTTTCATATGGTTATTATTGAGGCATGCTGGATGATTAAGTGTGATGCATGTGATGCACGAGAAATAGGTGATTAGAGCATGCCATGAGTATTGACTATGAGATTGATCAGAGCTTGAGTCTCTATGTTTGTGCATGGTCATAATTGTACTAGCGACTGTTAAGTAAGCATGTTGAATACCCTACGTTTGAATATTCGACATATGACTTATGTTTGGTAGCAATGCTTACTTATGCATGGTACCGACTCATTAGTCAGAATTGGCAAAGGTGTTAGTATCAAATGCGAAGCTGTGACTCATTAGTCAGGTTTGGCAGTGGTACTGGGCACTGGTCACACGATGCTGACTCATAAGTCAGGATGGCCTTAGCGTGTTCAACACAAGCCAACAAAGATTAGATCTAATCATATCTCCATTGAATGACTCAAAGAGCATTAATGCCGGACCGACCTCAAGTTCGATGAATATTATAAGCGCTTGTGTGACTTACCCATCAGTCACTCATCTGTTAAGTTAGAGACTTATCCACCAGTCTCTCATCTGTTTAAGGCTTGTGGCCTACCCAGCAGCTACTCTTCTGTTTAAGTTAGTGACTTGCTTGTCAGTCACTCAGTATGGTTTTCTAGAACCTCAAAGTGATATTCACTCATCTGTTCAGAGCTGTAAGCTCTGTATGATCATTTTGATCATCATATGCATGGCTTTGGGTGCTGAGCCCCATAGTGACTTGCTTGTTGGTCACTCAGTATGGCTTACCAGAACCTCAAGTGTTGAAACACTTATCTGATTAGGATTGACTTGATAGTCATCCAATCAGAAGGGCAGGATTTCTTATCCTGGATACCCCAGCATCGTTTGAACTTATTTGCATGCTTGAATAAAGTTATGCTTGCTAGGCATGCCAGATATGATTTGATGTCATAATATGTCTGTTCATGAGCATATGAGTTTTCTTGCTGGGCTTCGGCTCATGGGTGCTATGTGGTGCAGGTAAAGGAAAAAGAAAGCTGGACCATCCTTGAGTTGGAGAGCTTAGGTGACGATGTGTACATATGCAGCTGCTCGACCGCCACGACCGAGGTTTGAAGGAAAGGAACTAGGGCCCTGTTTTGCTGCTTAGATCGGCTGGTTGTAAATATTTTGTTGTAATAAACCTTTAAATTATATTTTTGGGATCCCAATGTTTATAGTAAACATTCTAATGAAACGTTACATCTTAGCCGAAATTTTTAATCTCTAAACCGCTAATCATACTTAGTTACACGTTTTTGGCCAAATGACTCGATTAGCGAGTTTAGCACTGTTTGCAATGTGCACCGTAACGGTCCCTGGAGTTGGGGCGTTACATATTTAGTATGCACCAAAGGCAGGAGACACCATCTGGAAAGACACCAGATAAGGCACGACTTCTACATGGAATGGTTCGGTATGTTAGGGTGGATTGCCCATGATTAGAGAATGGAAGACTGGAATGCCTTGTTACATTTGAAGCCCGAGGCTAGTTCCTCGGAGATGACCAGTTGACTGGATAGTTCACGTTTTTTGTTATATAACGAGCTGGAAGAGTTCGGTGTTGAGTATTTCACAGGAAAGGTTCAAACAAGGAGTGTGTGCCTCAAGGATAGTATACGAGGGATTTGGGATATTAGTGCTTGTTGGGGAGGAATTAGAAACTTTTGGAAGAAGAATTGAAATACAAGTAATAAAGAGCTTCGTAGTGAAAGTAATTGAGCTCGTCATATGGGAGCCTTGACATGAGCCGAAGTGGGAGTTAATTTGTTAAGAGGAAACCATAGATTGTAGAGGATATCACTTGGAGTATTTTAATTGGACTGAATGGAAACTGAGCTGCTCAGCAGGGATTCAGATGGGTATGCAAGGAGTGGTTGGGTATGCTTCAAGACTGGGCTATGGATAGATTTGGTATCAGGGACATTATGAAGGATGGTACTGGTTTGACAGAAATAATTATTGGTGCAGTTGAAGAATTTTTGACTTCTGGAGGGATCAGATGGAGCATCGTATCGTAGGATTCGTTGACATTGTCTGTTAAGGATGAAGAGTTTAAACGTCCGGTTACAAGACATGACAATGTCTTTAGGAATTGATCTTCGATCTGGTTATTACCAGTTGTGGATCAAGGAAAGAGACATTTCAGGAATTACTACTTGTACCAAGTAGGTGTGTGATGAATTATTAATAAAGGTTCTTAACTAACTTAAGCTTCAACAACACAGGTAAGTTCTACAAGCAGAAAGTATAGGAACAATATGAATGAGTCACCTTCAGGTTCATTGGCGATATGTTGGACTATTCTCCAGATAGAAGCAGGATCACAGGTAAGGCTCCAGAAGGTGTCAGTTTCGGTCTCGCCAAGGGTATTCAAGGTAATGCTATAGGAAGAGAAGGGGTCAGGTATGAAAAGATTTAATCTGAAGCCACAGAGAAGCGACGGAAGAACGTCCGAAGGATAGGAAGCACAACGAGACTGGTAAACACGTCATCTACTATGTAAGTATCCTTGAAGGCAGCTACACCAGAGATTGGAATGATAGCAAAACTTGAAGTTAAACTCAATGGACAATTTTGTATTAGATGTTTAGAAGACAGAATGAGGATTGATTAGGACAGACAAGGTAACGATTGAGATTGGTATAGTATCTGTGATTGGTGATGGGCAAATACATATCTCTTTGGACAACGGAATCCAGAGTGATGATCTTGTGGAAATGGAGAAGAACCCTATTAGTGTAATATGAGTTAAGACACAAAGGTCGAATGAGTGGAACGATGGAAATTTGGTGTAAAGATGAAAGTTCTAAATGGATATCGTTCTACCTCCTAAAGTATATTGTAACCAAGAGGTTTAAATGGGTGACAAAAGAAGAAGAAGAAGAAGAAGAAGAAAAACCAGAGGGGGGTGGAGTTTTATTATCGTCAAGGGGTGGGAGTTGCATCGTCGGCGAAGGGTTGAGAAGAAGGAACCAAGTGGGTGAAGGATCTTGAAATTTAAATCTAGATGCATCCTTCCTATTACTTTTCGAAAAACATAATAGAAACATAGAATATCATGGTATATATATGAACATCAGATTCATAAATTAAAAGAACACAAAGATGTAGAAACTTACGAATATGCAGTGGAACAATGACTCCTTCCTTTAGATTCTCTAAAATTTAATTCCTGGTGGTAGCAAGGTATTACCAAGAATCTAATCTGCTTAAATTATGCCAAAGTCTTTCAAACCTATCTCTAAATCAAGACTAACAAAGAGTGGACAAGTTCTCAACACACGAGATAGAATTAGATAAGGAAGAACAAGAGAATGAACGACCAAAAAATGATTAGACTGTCTAGGTTTTCACTTACCCAATGAATCAACTGAGACTAATTTATGAAAACTCTAGACATCACATTCCTTATATAGGAAACTTAATGAGCTTTATTTAAATTTAAATTAATTAAAATAATAAACAAAAAATCAAAGTCTTGGGCTCCCACAATTAAACCTGGGCCCAATCTATTTGTTTTGAATTTAAATCCCAATTGAGCCTAAATTCAAAATCTTTTTATTTATTTATCTTTCAATTAATTAATTAGATTCTTATTCAAATTAACTAATTATAATTTGAAACTTGATTTAATATTATTTATTTATATTGACACTAATTTAACAATATTAATAAATTTGCCCAAAGATTCTCTTTTATTCCCAAATTATTATTACATGTAAATATCACTAAATTGACCTAGTCAATGTGATATTTCTAATTGATAATTAAATCAATCGTTTGAGACTATTAAACTTGATTTTATAAGAGACGACATGGGGACCATGGATCCATGAACCCAAGCTACAATAAGTTCCCATAAGTTTATTTATTACAATAAATTATCTCACAACTCATTAATTCCTTATGACTCCACTATAGACTCGGAATTGGACAATTGAGTTCACATAATGTATTTTACCAAACCACAAATACGATATCCATTGTTATAACTGTTATAGTCAGTCAATCCTCTATCGATGATGTAATGCCCCGAATTTCCTAATAAGGGTTAGGACCTTGATTAGGAGGCCGGGAGGGCCATAAATGAATTATGATGCTATTTAATGATCATATGCATGTTCATGTGAATTATATTATTATATGATGGTAAATGCATGCATATGGGAGTATTTATAATTATAAGGGTAATTTGGTAATTTGGCCGCTGTGGGCGTAATTGTGTATTTTGGGTGCATGGTTGTGATTAACTAATATGGCCACATTATAAGGTGGATTGGTTCGAGCTATTCGGCATGACACGATCATGAAATGTACATGTTCGGTCTAGTCATAACAGGTTTAAGTTCGGGGCTCGGGGTGAGTCTCGGGGTTATTTTGATGATTAGAGCATTACCAAGAATAAAAGGGTAATGGGATATGATTTATTGGTATTTGAGATTATTGGGAATAGCGGGAATTGGAGAGCGTTAATTATAATTAACGAGATAGGCGGGAAAGGACGGTTTTACCCTTGGGAAGGCTTTAGGAACCTTAAGTGACCTAGGGGCATTTAGGTCATTTAGCTTGGATTTATATGAGGTTTAGTTGGCTGTGGAAAACAGAACCAAAAACAGAGCATCATCCTTATCTCCTTCTTTCTCTCCCGTGCATCATTTTCTCTCTTTTTCCCTTTTGGAATTTTGAGCTCAAATTGAGGAGTTAAGCTAGGAGATCAAAGGTGGGAGATTAGGGACGTGATTCAGCCATTGAGGGGGATTCAAAATCAAGTTTGAGGTAAGTTCCAACCATGAATTTTATGGTATACTCTGTTTCGGGTTTAAGTTTTAGTTTGTGATTTCTTGATGGAAAGTTTGGATTAAAGGAAATGTTGATTGATGTTTACCTTGGGTTTTGATGAGGGTTTGATATAGGTAATGTTTAGGGGTTGGATTGAGTGTTTGGATGAGGTTTGGAACTGGTTTGAAGGTTTGGTTTCGAGGAGAAATGCAGGGGAAGCAAGCTGGTGGCTTGCTGGTGTGCGTAAAGGGCCGCGGCCTGGCTATGGTGAGCCGCGACCTATGTTGGTTTCTGGGAAGGTGAGCCGCGACATGGCTATGGTGAGCCGCGGCCCATCAGGGCATTTTTGGCCAGAAGTGAGTTTTTGACTTGGGGATGCTAGCTTTAGGCCTCAGGGTCGATCCTACTACTCGGTTAAGTGTGGATTGATGTCCTGGAGGCTAGATATTGGTTTGGGAACTTATGTTGATCATTTTTATTGATGGTATCCTATATTTGGTTATGACTAGGTGACCGCTAAAGGACTAAAGGTTGATCGTTCTCAAGGGTCGTTCTTTTAATCACTCTAACTCGAATCTGAGGTAAGAAAACTGCACCCTGTGTATATGTGACATGCATGGCTATTCTTGATGCATATTGGTTGATTATTAAACGAGACATGCATGGCTATTATTGGTGCATGTTGGATTGTTAAGTATAATGCATGTGATGCATGAGAAACATGTGATTAGGACATGCTTTGTATACTGAGTATGATATTGTTCAGAGCTTGTGCCTTTGGGTTTGTGCATGGTCCTAATTGTATTAATACTTGTTAAGTAAGCATGCTGAATACCTTGTTTATGGATGTTGGATATGTGATATATGTTTGGTGGCATGGCTTACTTGTGTATGGCATTGACTTATTAGTCAGAATCGGCAACGGTGTTAGATCCATCTGTGAAGCTGTGATTTATTAGTCAAGTTCACAATGAGTTGAACACTGGTCGTGTTTCACTGACCTGAGGGTCAGAAACGGCATAAGCGTCGAGGACGCAGGGCCGAATGAAGATTAGATCTAATCGATATCAGCATTGAATGGCTCTATGGCATTAATGCTGGATCGACCCTAAATTCGATGAACTTATAAGCGCTTGGTTAGTCTGAGACTAGTTACTAAGAGCCAGGGCATAGGGCCCCGGTGACTGTTTGTCACATGGCTAGGGAATGCTGTTCCACAGTTACGACTCTAGAGTCGGGAGGATGGTTATGTTGGTGACTAACCACCATGCACCTATCCTGTTGAAGCTAGTGAGATGCTCACTCATTTGTTAAGCCCTGGTGATCCTATCATCACATGGCTAAAGGGTGCTGTCCCCATATTTGTGACTTTTGTGATAGTCACCTATTTGCTTGGACTGTTGGTCCTGAATAATTAATACAATCATTGTTGATATTACATCATGTTATATTGTGTTTTCTTGCTGGGCTTCGGCTCACGGGTGCTATGTGGTGCAGGTAAAGGCAAAAGAAAACTGGACCATCCTTAAGTTGGACAGCTTAGGTGATGACGTGTACATATGCAGCTGCTCGTCCACCACAGCCGAGGTTTAAAGGGGAACTAGGGTTAAACCCTGTTTTGTCACATAGAACGGCCTGTTGTAAATATTTTTCTATAATAACCTCTGAAATTATATTTTTGGAATCCCAATGTATATACTAAACGTTCTAGTGAAACGTTATATCTTAACCAAAATTTTTAAATCCCTAAACTGCTAATCATACTTAGTTACACGATTTTGGTCAAATAACTCGATTAGCGAGTTTAGCACTGTTTACAAGGCACACCGTAACGGTCCCTGGAGTGTAGGGCATTACAGATGACTTACTAATGAGCAGGGTGCAAATTACCGTTTTACGTATTTTATCGTTACACTGTGTATTCAAAATTAGTGCTCAACTCGCTAAATGAGTCATTTGGACTTAAATCGTGTAATTAAAACTAACACTTGGTTTAGGTACTAAAGTTTTTGGTCAAAAGATAACCATTTCATTAAAAGAGTTTGAGTTCGATACATGGAATCCCAAAAGAGTTTATACACTAAACCAGATACAAAATAGTTATAGGGTCGGCCTAAGCGGCAAAATACAGGGTTCAACCCTAGTTCCAACAGATATTCTCGGTCGTGGCGGTTGAGCAGGGCGCATATGTACACCCTGTCCTTGAAGCTCTCCAACTCATGGTTGGTTAAGCTTTTCCTTTCTTTTATCTGCACCACATAGCACCCGTGAGCCAAGGCTCGACAAGAAAACATAAACATGCTCATAAGCAGTATCAACAAATTACAAGATCATAATTAGCATGCCTAGCAGTAATAACCCTACTCGTGCTTGCATTCAATCCAGATAAGTGACTGTAGAGCCACACCGGGGCCCATTGCCCTATCTCTTGTATAACCAGCCTTAGGGCTAGCTAAGCGTACCTGGCGCTTTATATTCTAGGCGACCATAGGGTCGTTCAAGCGTATATCACGCTTTCGGGTAGGCCTAACCTCATCGACTTGCGTTTAGCATGCTATTGCCGCCCTCGACTCATAAGTCAAGCCTTTCAATCATATATAACAGACAAACCCTCGACTTATAAGTAGAACTTTTCAATTAGGTATAACAGATAACCCTCAACTCATAAGTCGAGCTTTTCAATCAGATATAACAGATAAACAGTCATTACTTAATACAGGTGTGCACAACGTAATCAACATGTTTAATAAAACATACTAAGCATGGTTATAACCATGTTTGATAACCAGGCCAAGCCCTAAGCACTGATCGGTGCAGTTTTCTTACCTCAAGTCCTTAATGAGACACGTATAGCGACCCCAAGCGCGATCCTTTCCTCCCAAGCTTAACAATATACCCTAGTCAAAACCAAAACAAGGTACAACTATCAAGAAACGAATCTATAAAGGCTTTCGGACCGAGCCCTAGCCTCTAGGACCTTGAATTATACCAAACTGGGCAGTATAATGATTCTGGAGCCCTTAGGTTTGGGTTCCTATAACCCAAAACCTACTTTTTGACTTTTTCCCAATTTGAGCCACGACGCTCAACTAGGCAGAGAGCCCTGAGCTCAAAAACACTAGATACGCACCGCGGTGCCAAGGCGGTTCAAGGCACCTCCCTGCCTCACTGAGTTCATTCAAGGCTTGGTGCCCCAAGAACAACATAGCGGCGCAACCCCGCGAACTTGTAATTCCATCAACTTTAAGAATCGCAAATCTACCCAAAACCATCCCAAAACAGTCTTACCCAAAATCGACCATGGAAATGGTCTCAGCAACTCAGGAACATGAAAACCAACTTCAAAACTCAACCAAAACACCATAGAAACTCAAAATTCAAGAAACTTTTAAAAACACTCTAAAAACCAAAACTAAATCTTAGAAACTTGAATTTACCTCTGCTAAAATCGATTTCCCAACTGAATACTAGCTTAACAGCTTCCAAGCCCAACTACAGCTTCCATTCCCACCAAGGCTTGCCTCAATACTCAAAGAATCAAGAGTTTACTTTAGACTTCAAGTAACTTAGAGAGAGAAAGTGAGAGAGAACATGAGATTGGAGAGAGATAGTGTTTTTAAATTCTGAGTTGATAAACTTAGCTAAGTTAACTTAAGCCAATGGTCCAAATGACCAAAATACAATCATTCACCCAAATCCCTCTCAAAGCCCCTCAAGGGCAAAAACATCATTTTGACTCTCTAATCATGCATTACTCATAATTCCTAGATAATCCTGCCAAGCCCGGAATATCACTATTTCCTCAAAATACAGCTCATACTCCAATGAGTCTCGGTAACTCACCGAATTACCAAAATACCCCTTAGCTCGCCTCGAGCCAGGTATAAATCCCTGTTGTGACTAAACTGCTATCTTGCTCAAAAGGACCGACTCCTGCCGAATATCTCAAATATATCCACATAATAATGTCGTCTCAATCATATATTCACAATTATACCCTCAGCGGGTCAAAATTACAAATATGCCCCTTTAAATAAAAGCAGGTCTATTTCGCACATTTAATACACTTAAACATGCCTGATCAGTCATATCATAATATAACTCATGCAATTTACACAATCACATAAATATCAAATTAAATCACATAGTAACATATAATAATAAAATACTGCTCTCATGGCCCCCTAATCAAGGCACTAAGCCTTATTAGGAACTTTGGAACGTTACATAAGTCATATTTTCACCTCTCATATAGAATTTATAGATTTCATATCTATGAATAATACTCTCACTCAATTACACTACTAAATATCAAAGATGTAAGTATGGGCTAGACTGTAGGGTAAGCTGGTAACAAACAAGTCAAAATATTTAAATATTATAATTAGCATAATATTATCACTCAAAATTAAGATCAACTTGACCTATGGTCAACGTAGTGACATTGATTATATTTGATAACACGATACTTATTTATCTATCAATAATCAATATCGGCCCTAGTCCAATGTACACATATACATTTGATCTTATCCACTTGGTCAATGTCTTGGATAAGACATCACTCTTCGAATATGTAAGTAGATCATATCGTAGATTACCAGATCAATGAAAATCCAATGCTTTAACTTAATCTTAGAACTCGTTCTTTTGAACATATAATTATAATTATAATTATAATCCACTATGACCTAGTCACTATAATTGTAACTATTTATATGTTCAAGATTTTATAAATGGTATTATTCCAATAATCATGTAATAAAACAAGCAAGCAACACGGTTGTCAAACTAAATAATTTCTACTTCTTTTATTGACAATATAAAATCGCGTTATATGTCCGTCATGGTTTTATAAGGGCATATAACCCAACAGTGGGGGAGGAGAGAGGAAGAAAGGAGAAAATGAAGATTGATGTCGTGATCGAGAGAGATGAGGGAATGAGAAAGTGTGAGAGAGTTTTGTGTAAAAATATGGTAATTCATTTTTTTTTATAGAATTCCCATATTTTAAACTTTGTTTTTGTGCAAAACTCACCATATTTTGTGGCATTTATTTTTTATCCATCAATATAGAAACTCACCTACTTTTTTCCATATTTATGTAAACTTCTCCAACTTTATTTTATTAATATATATATATATAATACACCTTTTAGTCACCATGTTTTTTACATGTGAATTATAGCTGTATTTTGACTAACCAAGCAAAAAAGAAACTTACAAGTTACTTTAAAATCATAGCACAATAATGTATATTTTTTGTTACTTACAATGTCAATAAGATACTGATTGCTTACTTTTTCATAAAAAGCTTAATTTGTTGACCATATTAATTTATATATATTTTAATTATTTCCAAATCTTATTTGTAGATATCTTAAGATACTGATTAGTTATTTTTAGGTTATATGTAATGCATCGACTAACTCTAAGACCTCGAACCATTAAAAATTCTAAGCAAAACTACTATTTTGGAATACATGCATAAAATAATAAAAATTTATTATAAAAATCCAAAATACGAGATCCCATTGTTATTACATAAAAACATAAATAAAACATAAGCCTTTAGTTAATTATTCAAATACTAAATGCAGAAAATAAATACATAAATTGAAAATACTAAAAAAATATAAACTTCATCCTCGATCTTCCAGCAGTCCATCCATTCAGTCCATCCCCAATACACATGCCAAAGCTGCCATGGACCCATCCCGCCTTCTAAGCTTATTTTCCTGCATCATCTAAAATAAAAGGAATGAGTCTAATGCTCAGCAAGTAAAATCTACTAAAACATAACATAAATCATAAGACTAAAAACATATACTATAAAACATATAACGTAAAATCGTATATCATATAAACATAGGACTACAATATTAATGACCATTAACTCATTACTGTAGAATGTGATAAAACCATCTAGGTCCTCTATCTACTAATCGAGGTAGGTTAGATCACAGAATAGTATATGATAAACCATCTAGGTCCTTTGTCTACTAATCAAGGTAGGTTTAATCATAACTCTAATCTACGATAATGATAAAAATCTTGGGATTTATTTGCTATCTAAGCAAATATATTTCCCAAGTGACTACAACATAAAACATATATATACATATATACATAATCATAACATATCAAATAAACATATCATAACACATACAATCTAACCTATTTTCCTTACAAAAAACTGGGATATTGGAGACAAGAACGGGATTGGAAAACTCCTAAAGCCAAACAGTAAGAATCATAAGTTTATAAAGAAATGGAGATGAAAAGGAGATCTAAACCATCAAGATAGAAACTTACTGAAAAACCTAAAGTTTCAAGAAACTTAAACACCTAACCAAAAAGCCATAATAACAAGTTAGGATCTGGAAGAAAATGAAAGAAAATAAAATAATTATAATGAATTAAACCTGAGGATAAGAATACCTTGGATAGACTAGAACTTTGATCTACACCTCAATACCTAAATATGACTTTATCTTACTTCCCAAGTGTTTAGAAAAGCTTAGATTGGAAAGCTTTTAAATCCCAAAACCCTAGTGTTTTCTCTCTAGAATAAACTTAGCAACTTGGAGGCTCTAAAGAATGCTAGAATAATGAATGAAATGACTGAGTGAAAGGTCCTACTTATAGAGTTCAAGGAGTGAAACTAACCATTTTAAAAAGAATAAATAAATGAATATTAATTGAATAAATTTGAATTTTTGGTTCAACAGATGCCCAGAACTCGGTCAAAAATGTTCAGGAGCAAATCTAAGTTGTTGAGGGCTATTTCTAATTCGCTTCCATGAAGTTTCAAAAATACCTTAGGGCAGCTGATATATCGCCCCCTATAGGCGATATATCGCCTGTCCCTATATCCCGAGCCTTCGTGGTTTCTTCGTGCAAAGTCGACGTGTTTTCCGTATCAACCTTAGGCGACATATCGACCCCTATAGCTGCGATATAAAAGCATATACTGATATTTTAAACACATTTTTGCACTCCTTCACCATATTTTAAATTTGTTTAAAAAGCTTTGACTGAGTAAAACGTGATCCTAACAGCTGCTGGAAGGTTCTACAGCTTATAGATTTATCCTTTATTAAATTATTCATCTAAAATCCTTAATAAACATGCATGTGACAAGTGTCACGTTCTTAATTATTCTATCTAAACCTTAGGTTATAATAAATATCATTTCTAGGACCAGCTATATTAATCAAACCTTATGTTAAAATTAATATTTCTAAACTATAGGTCAAACTTGTAAAATCCATAAATATTTCTATGAGTTTCCAACTAAATCTCGGCTTGAACCAATAATCCCGAAACTAGAATACTAAGCTACTACTATCTAGCTAAGTAAAATTCCGGGACACTACAATTCTCCCCTACTTAAAAGAATTTCATCCCCGAAATTTACTTACCAAACAATTCCGGATACCGTGCTCAGATGTCTCCCTCCAACTCCCACGTTGCCTCCCGTTTTGTACTATTACTCCATACGACCTTGACTATCAGAATACTCTTAGACCGTAATACCTTCATCCCCTTTTTAAGTATGCTAACCGATCGTTCCTCGTAACTCATGTCTTTTTGAAGTGCTAACGTATCATACTTGAGAATGTGAGATGGGTCTGACACATATCTACGCATCATCGAGATGTGAAACACATTGTGGCTATCTGCTAGAGCTGACGGCAGGCCTAATCTATATGCCACGGTTCCCACCTCGTCCAAATCTCAAAAGGACCTATAAACTAGGGACTAAGTTTTCCTTTCTTCCCAAACCGCTTCACTCCCTTCATAGGAGATATTCTTAAAAAGACTTGATCTCCAACTTTGAATTCCACATCTCGCCGCTTGGCATCTGCATAAATCTTTTGTCGACTCTGAGCAGCGAGCATACACTTTCTAATCAGCTCCACTATGTCTTGAGCCTCTGTAACGACCCCAAATTCGGTATTAAGGCTTAAGGGCCTGGAGTAGTGTGCCTGGAGGGCATAATGGGATTCTGTGTGTGACTTTTATGAGTTTAATGCATGAATATGATTTAATGCACGTTATATGACTATTTGATTAACTGTGATGCATGACTATGTGAATTAGTATGCATGTAGACCTGATTGAGCATATTTGTAATTTGGCCATGTTGGGCCTGACTATGTTGATACCTGTGATCTATGACTCGAGATGATCCTAGAATGAGCGGGTTAGCGGAAAGTCAAAGCGGGAACCTGTACCAGGCTTGGGTTAAGCCTGGGGAGTTTAATTGAGAATCTGGGAATATATTTGATGATTAATCCGGTATTGGGTAGCGAGCGGGAATTATTAGGAACACTTGAGGAATTAGTGGGAATTTGGGTAATATGACTAAAATGCCCCTTTATGGACATAAAGGTTTAGAATTAGTAAGGGAGGGCATTTTGGTCATTAGGCTTGTAAGAGATAAAATAAAGAAGGTCTTTATACTTAGTGGATTTTGTAGAGAAAAGCATAGGCTGAAAAGAAAGAAAGAAGGAAGAGAAGGAAGAGAGGGAAAACTGAAGGGTTTGGCTTTGAAGATTCGGTTTGTGGCTCTCCCAACCATTTCACTTGATTTTCTTGAGGTTAAGCTCAGTGGGAAGCTAGGGTTAGCTGAGCATCAAGGATCCTAAGCTAGGCTTGAGGATTGGCAAGGGATTAGCAAGATCACATCAGAGATTTGAGGTAAGTTCTTGAGGTTTTCGGTTTTAGGGTTTTGCTGGTTTTGAGCTGTGTTTTTGAGCTAAATGGATGGGGTTTTTGGGGAAAACAGGTCAAGGTTGTGAAGGTGCAAGCCAAGGAGGTCTAGGGTTCAGTTCAAGGTCGAAATTCCACCCACGGTATGATTTCTAGACCCTATCCTTGTTGTTTGAGTGATTTTCTGGTTTTTGGGTTCATTGAGTTGGATTTTGAGTTGTGGGTTGCTTGAGCTTGGGATTGAGTTCATGGGGTGCTTGGGATGAGTGTGAGGTGTGTATAAGTTTGTTTTTGGACTTGGGAAAGAGTTGGACAAGTTTGGGGTCGAAATGGGGGAAGAAAATCGCAAGATGCAATTTTTGGTTTTGGTCTGCTGCAACTAGCGCTACAGCGCTAGTCAGGGGGCGCCGTAGCGCTAGCCCTGTTCTGGTGAGGGTGGTTCTGCTTGTAGCGCTACAACGCCCTCTTTTGAGCGCTGTAGCGCTGCACTGTTCACAGAGGGGATTTTTGGGCTTTTGTGAAGGGATTTTGACCTAGGGTTCGGGGCTTGATTCCGCCACTTTGTTTTGGGGATCTAGGACTTCCCGGGGGCTCGGGATTAGTCCCGAGGCTAGGTTTTGGACTTGAGGATTGGTGATGACTTTGACTTGTGGACTTTGCTTAGGTAAGCGCTAGGGCTCGGGTAAGATCGTGCTCAAGGAGTCAGGTTGATCAAGGCTACTGAATCTAAAGGTAAGAAAACCGTAACACCCGAGAATAGGGCATGGCCCCACTGTGTGATTGCAGGGCATGGCCCCAGATTGTATTATGTGCAAATGTTTAACCTTAAATGAATCATGATGTGTGTGAATGATTATTTCGAATGTACTATATGTGTGATTATGATGAAATGAACGACAAGGGCCGAGTGCGGCGTAGGCCGGGTACGGCCGTGGGGCCGAAAGTAACACACAGCACATGGGATGCTTATATTCAGGGTGGGACCCAAGGGATACATGAGTTATCCTAGCGGTGAGAACCGAAACCCCAGGCTTTGGTAAGGCCTCTGGGGCGGCATGGCCGTGCTTGTGTTATTATGATGGTTTTCCTATTTATCAGTGAATTATGCCAGCTATATGAATTGCATATGTTATGTACTATTTGGGTTTTCTTGCTGGGCTTCGGCTCACGGGTGCTCCGTGTGGCAGGTAAAAGTAAGGAGTCAGTCAACCGGCCATGAGTATGGAGAGCGTGGGGGCGGCGCGTACATGTTCGGCCTGCCCGACTGCTTTGGTTGGGGGCATTTTGTATATGGCTGTATTAAATCATTCTTTTGATAACTGATCAAGTGTAAATCTATTTTTGAGTTGTAAATATTTTGTAAACCTCATTTTGGGATCCCAGATGTTTTACATTTAATGTTTTAAATGAAACTAATCATTTTCGAAGAGTACAGCCTTAAACTCTGATTTATTCACACTTTTGGTTTTAGAAACCACTTAGAGTCAATTAAATGCACAATTTCTGTTTTAAACTCACTTAGTAACGGCTCTAAGGTAGTAGGGCGTTACAGCCTCTCTAACAGCTTCAGGTCCAAGAAGTTGTCTTTCTCCTACCTCATCCCAATGTAACCGCGATCAACTCTTCCTTCAATAAAGTAACTCATAGGGTGCCATACCGATCGTTTCCTGGTAGCTATTATTGTAGGAGAACTCTATAAGTGGCAAATACTTACTCCACGATCCTCCAAAGTCTAGTACACAAGCGTGCAACATATCTTCTAAAATTTGTATGGTACGCTCGGACTGACCGTCGGTCTGAGGATGTAATGTCGTTCTAAGACTTAGCTTGGTATCCATGGCTTGCTGCAAGCTTCCCCAAAATCTTGATGTAAACACCAATCCTTTATCGGATACTATGGTCTTAGGGATTCCATGCAGTCGTACTATTTCTCGAACATAGATGTCTGTGTACTGGTTAGCAGTGAACGTAGTCTTGACAGGTAGGAAGTGAGCTGACTTGGTGAGTCTATCTACCACAACCTAAGCCGACTCGTATTGCTTATTTGTTCGTGGTAATCCTGTCACAAAGTCCATGGATATGTCTTCCCACTTCCATTATGCAATACTAAGCGGTTACAATAAGCCTCCAGGTCGTTGATGTTCTGCTTTTACTTGTTGGCATATAAGGCATTTAGACACATATTCTGCTACATCTTTCTTCATTCCAGGCCACAAATATAGTGCCTTAAGGTCATGAGTCATCTTGGTCGACCCCGGGTGAACTGAGTATGGGGTAGTGTGTGACTCGTCTAAAATATTCATCTTAATTCTGTGGTCATTTGGCACGCATACCCGACCCTTATATCTCAAGAACCCCTATTATGATATAGAGAAAACTGTGGTCTTGCCTTCTTTGACTGCAGCCATATGCGATACTAACGTGTCATCATGCCCTTGCCCGATCCGTATATCATCTATTAGACTCGATTGGATGGACAAGTTAGCCAGTTGAACCCTGACTAGTTCTATTCTGGCATTAATCAATTCTTGTTGTAGTGACTTTTCTATTCCGGATAATGCTGCTAGATTTTCATCAGCAACTACATTTGCCTTTCCTGGGTGGTATAGGATTTCGCAGTCATAATCCTTTACTAGTTCTAACCACCTGCACTGTCTCATATTGAGCTCCTTCTGCATGAAGAAATATTTTAAGCTTTTGTGGTTCGTATAATTCTCACATTGTTCTCCATAAAGATAGTGGCGCCAGATTTTCAATGCGAAGACTACCACTGCCAACTCCATATCGTGTGTTGGATAGCGTTGCCCGTATTCCTTTAGCTTCCTTGAGGTGTAGGCTATCACTTTTTCATTTTGCATAAGCACACAACCCAAACCTTGCTTCGACGCATCGCAGTATACTACAAACTCATCGTTGGGTGTCGGTACACAAAGTACTGGTGCTGAGCATAACTTATCATGGAGCAACTGGAAGCTCTCTTGACATCTATCTGTCCAGTTGAACTTTTGCTATTTCCGGGTCAGGTTGGTAAGCGGAGTGGCTATCTTAGAAAAGCCTTGTACAAATCTCCGATAATAGCCTGCTTGTAACACCCTACTTCCTTAGAGCCGTTACCAAGTGATTTGTAAATGTGCCATTAGCTCGCTAATCGAGGTTTTAGGTTAAAAAGTGTGTTTGGATAAAAATAAAGACTTATTTAATAAACATTATGTACAAAGAGTTGGTCTTTCATTGAAATTCGTAAAAAGATTACATTGGGATCCCAAAATACTGTATTGAAATACATTTACAATCCAAAAGTACAGTACAATTGACCTAAGCAACAAAACCGAACGTTTACCACGTGTTCCTTAAAATAACCCAAGCCGTGGTGGCCAGGTAGGCCAAATATGTACACACTGCTCCACGCCCTCCAACTCATGGTTGTTCGACCCAATTTTCTTGCTCTTACCTGCAACACACAGCACCCGTGAGTCGAGGCCCAGCAAGAGAACTTCAAGCAACAACATACAATAACAATATATCTTCACAAAACATATTTATTAAGAGCAACAAACAGATACCATATCCTATTAAAATGCACAACGATACAGTAGTAGAACAGCTCAAAAGCACAATGGCATAACAGCCTAATAGTACAGTCATACAATAACACATCAGTACAATAACACGGCAGTACAATAACCCAATACAATAAGATAACATGTTAACAAAATAATACAACATTATATTAACACAACATCTCAATACTACAACAGTGGCCTTCGCTGGTCGGGGTAGGTTACTAGGCACCAAGTCCGCGGTTCCAGCTGAACAGGTGTGCACAGCACCCTTGAGGGTCTTGCCCTGGCGGCCAACATTCAGCATGCTTAACGCCGATCCCGGCCCCTTGCCGCTCTCGGCTCTTGCCTTTCCCGGCTTTTGCTGCTTTCAGCTCTTGCCGCTCCCGGCTCTTGCCTCTCCCAGCTTTTGCCGCTCCCGACTTTTGCCGCTCCCAACTCTTGCCTCTCCCGGCTTTGCCGCTCCTGGATATTTCCGATCAGTCAAAATCACAAGTATGACATAACAAACATAAACAATACATACAGTACAACACACCACATAACTTTACATGTACAAACAGTTTTCTTACCTGTGTCCCAAGCTTCCTGAGCACCGCAAACCTGAGCACAGTCCTCTAACCCGAGCCTAGCTGAAAACCTAGTCACAACACACAAGTAACATTCTCGTTACTAACCGACCCAAAATTGTACCCCGGAACCAATCCCGTGCTCTTGGGACCTCCCGTTTCCCCACACGAGGTGGCGAAAGCGTCCCGAGCCCCCTGGGCCAAAGCCTTAAAAACACAAAATCCAACACCCTGAAAATAGCCTAGCACCAAGGCATAGCCCTACAGGGGCCGCGACGTCCAACAGGGACTCCTTATCCAGACTCGTCCCAGCGCCGCAACACAGAAGAACAGGGCCACGATGCTCATACGCGAACCCAGAAAACTGAGTTTTTCCCCACCTTTTTTCCTGAGCCAAAACTTACCCAAATCATCACCCAAGTACGCCCAAGTTCCAAGTCAACCCAAAACTCCAAATAAACAATATAACAACACATAAACACCAGAAACAAACTCAAACATCCAACCTAGCTCAAAATCACCTAGTGGTTTAAAACTCCACAAAAACTTAAACCACACTAGTAAGTTCACTTCAGAAATCAATGAAATTCTTACCTTAAGTAGGAATTCAACCCTGAGCTGCTTTCAAATCCATTTCCAAGCGTAAATTCCCAGATTCCTAAGCTTAAATTTGCCAAAACTTTATCCCAAAAACCCACAAAGCAGAGCACAAATCAGCTCCCAACCACACTACTTTCCAGCAGAATTCAACAAAGAACTCAATTAAAAACTTACCCTTGATTCTAACTAAGCCCCTGAACTCTTGAATTTCTGGCCTAAGATCCTTCAAAAATCCAACACCATGGAGAGAGAGAGAACCGAATGGTAGAGAGAGAGGTGAGAGAAATTTGATTCCTTCTTTTTTTCCCTTCCTTTCCTCTGTTTTGTCTAAGTGTTTCTAGAGTCCCCAGCTCCCAACTGAGTAATCCACTTGCCAAAAGTCAAGATTGCCCCTCAAGTTACTCTAAGTCCTCAAATACCACCAAGGGTAATTTAATCATTTGCCAAATCTTGCTAACTCCCCGAGTGTTCCCATAAATCCTCGTTTAATCCCAATATGTCAAAATATTACCAAACTAATACCCGTTACTCAATAAATCCCAAACTCATATTATATACCCAAAATACCCCTAGGTTCCTCCCGAATCGGGTATTCGACCTCGTTGTGACTTTCTAGCTAAACTGCTCCATTGGACTGTCTCAGATTGTGCATCACAGAAATATCACCACTCACTCGTGGTGTCAATCACAATATTCATAAATATAGCATTTATGCCCTCAACAGGTTGAAATTACAAATATGCCCCTAACAACCAAATGGGGCCCACACGCATATTTAATTCACCTAAACATGCATTTCAACTCACATAATCATTAATTTCACATATTACATAATAAAATCAATTATTGCCCTCCCGTCACGTTAATCAAGACCTTAAGCCTTGTTAGCGAATTTGGGACGCTACAACTATCCCCTCCTTACAGAAATTTCATCCTCGAAATTTATTCAAGCATCTCAGGATAACAACCCATAACCCTGGTTATAACCCTAGAACCAGGTTCTTTACTTTGCCACTACTTGCAACACTTTCACAAGAAGGATAGTCTAAGTTTTCATGTCTCTACCTCTTGTGCCCAGAGTTTCACTAGTTTTCCCTTGTACAACAAGTTCCCTTGAACTTCCAAGACCTTTTCGCCCAATCAGAGGTAGTACTCACACTTCTCCCCTTAATATTGGCACCAGTAATAACCTATGAGCCTCTACCCACCCATGCTGGGATAGTGTTAAATTATAGGCCCCCAGCCTAGTCCTTATTAGGTTCTTTCAGATTTATCCCAATTTAGGGTCAAAATTTCTTCCTCATTTCCCAAACTCCTTTACCCTACCCAGTCCATAATATTCGGGGAAGCACAACGCCTCCAATCCTGGAATCCTACGTTCACGTACACAAATTTGCGAACTCAATACCCTTCAGTAAAGTAAACACTTAAAACTTGAGTTATTCTTTCGAGTGAGTCATGTATAACTGTAACCGTTAATTCTAGGTTCCATACTTATACTCTTCCCCTTTTATGACCCTCTTCCTAAACCTGGGAACCTAGGAGTCTCAATCTAACACTCCCTCTTTGCTATCTCGCTGACACCAACCATAGCGTGTTAATCCAATAGGTCCAGTCACAACTTTTGTATTTACTTACCTCATTTGTAACCCAAGGTGGTCCACTCCTAGGGTTCATAATCATATCCCTTTATACTAACTCCAGGATACACTAGAATCATAATAGCCCTTTTGACCTCTAATTATTACCTCTTATTTACTAAATGATTAGGCTGTGCGGCTCCCGATATACAAAGTGTAGTTTCAGCATCCATTCAACTTCCTGGATGTAATAATCGTAAGGGGTGACTTAAGGTTCATCCCGCATCTTCCCCTCAATGCCAGTATCCTTTGGATCACTCATCTGATTCGCATAGTTTAACTCATCTATTCCAAAGTAGTAGGACTCTTAACCTTTCCTACAAGATCATCTTCATGCGTTTCTCTATTCATTCATAGGAATATATTTGCCAACTATCAACCGCAAGTTCCAAATCAAACTCAGTCATTACTTCATTCTAATCGTGGTTAACCAGCATGACTATCAGCTTGCCATCCACTATGAGGTGCAAACGATCACTCTTTCAGTTACACACGACGCACCTTAACTCATAACATACTACACTGGGACTCCATATTCTAAGCAAAGACGATGTCTCTCACATCGTTCTCCTGTACCAGTCCATACATACAAACTTTATTACCGTGATATGTGAATCAATCTTTATACCAACTTATGAAAATCCGGTACGCAACCATCCATTCAGATCAACTTTATGTTCTCATGCTACCTTAGTCAAAGTACGGATGTCCTCAAAGATGCCTCATATAGTAGTAAATGTGTCCCCTTGGTTTCCCTATGCTTTTTGCCCCTAAGGCGTTCCTTTAGTAATTCCCTTAAGGTTTCCATCTTAATTACCTTATACATGATCCCATTACCTCCCATAACATGACCCTGAACATCTTCTGGAGAAATTAGAACTTGTCTCTCTTGGAACCTTACCTGTAACCTTGTTTCCTTAACCTTGGTACTATCAATAAAGGTGTTATTCATGTTCTGCTTCTAGCTGGGAGTAGTCTGAAACATCCTTAATCAATCTATATATGACTTATCAACATCATCCTTGAACTCTTTGCTTATCAAACTTACCTAGGCCGCTGAAGCATTGGTTAGTTTAAAAGCCTTTACAAATAATCCATCATATCCTACTTAGTGCAAGAGGAAATCCTTGAAACGCCTCTTGCCTTGATCCTTGACTAGGTAATTCTTGAAAACATTGTCCTATCCTCGCAATCGGGTAATGAAGCCTTTATTCTAGGCAATGGATACCTATCCCTAACAATCACTCCCTTGACTGCCCACATGCGATACATATCCTCGTAGACTTGGCCATTTTCTGGGCAAACCGTATTGACGTGTCCCATGATAAGATGCTTCGTCTGATCAACCCTTAAGTCAAACACTTCTTCAACTGAATCTTAATTCTTCCCGCTGAGCTAGTGCTATACTTCATAATGTCTTAGATACAACTTCTATCTCCGCCTTAATCCCATTGCAAGCTCTTTCCCCTAAATGCGGCAATGATCCCATCGAATCCTCATGAACCCATCTAAAACCTTATCTGCCGATCTGGTATTCATCTGGTATATCTAATATAACCTCCATGGTATCTTCCCCAATAGTTAGGCACCCAACAACTGCAGCCGGGTCCTTTCCTTTTAACCTCAGAAGTCAACATCTAATTATTCAATCCATGGTTGTCCCTTATTTAACCGGCAAATCCACATTCAAGATCACCTCATATATCTCATAAAACCAACTCAATCAATTCAATTTATAAACAGGAACAAGAACTAGAAAGCCAACCAGTTGCCTCTGAGAACCAACCTCAGGCTCTAACCATATCGAAACGGTCACTCGAGCTGGGGTAGGGTTATATGTACTCTTTAGTTCTTCCGTCTTTTTCTTTGGGCAACTCTCCTTGATGAGCCCTACAATTCCTCATTAATAACATGCCTTCGCTCAACACTCACCCACATGATGTCTCCTACGCCCAGCGCATACCATGTAACCTCTCCGAACCTCACCATCATCCTAACGACCGCCCTGAACACTATGAACTCTCATGTCAGGACCAAGAGTAATAGAACCATTGGAGGTCTTTCTTTCCTAGCTACTGGGCCTCTGCCCCTACCTGCTCCCACAAATGAGAATACCTCTGGCCAAGCTTTCTGCCCGTCAGCACTCTTACTTCATGTCTTGACTCCTACGTCCTCTATAATAATGGCCCTCTCTACCACTCAAGCGTAGGTAACAATCTTCTACACTAGAGCAGTCCTAACACACTGGCCATCCCAGGGTTCAATCCTCGAGTGGATCACTCCTTTCAGGTCACATCCGTTGGTACCAAAACAAATGCAGATTTGGCCGATCTACATAGCTCACTAACATACATTGTCATTATCATACTCTGAACCAAGTTCATAAAATCATTAGTCCTAGCAACTCAAACTGTGTCACTGTAGTGCCTCTCGTTGAACCATTGTCTGAGTTTCCTTCCAACTCACCATGATAATACTCCGAGTCTGGGATATAACTTCCCACCACGTTCGGGCATCCTCCCGCAACACGTATATGGCACCACTCCATCATTGCCTTTCACTTATTTATAGCCAAAGACGGGGCTAACCATGTTCGTCCACTGTTCAATTCTAAACAGGTCCAAACCTCCCTCAGAGACTGGAGGTTAATACTTATGAAGTCTTTCATATAGTAATTCCCATATATTTCCACCATTAGGTTAAGTCATAACTGGTGCCATTGTTGCCAACCTCACAAGGCAGCGTTCCCTGACGGAACCCACTGTCTCAATCACCTAATCTCTTCCTCTTGCCTTTACAATCCTATCTGTATGCCAGCAAACACCTACCGCCAATCCCAGGGCCGATGGATGATTCTGGCCTCAACTGCCATCATCCACACTGCCTGATCCAATTGACTGCCTCAGATACAAAACTTCCAAATCTATCTGCAGCCAAAAACCTGGCCTACGAGCCCTGATACTCTCATACAACGATAAACCAAAGCAAGGCCAATCAACACAATAGCCATATAATACACATACTACAATACAAAATCATACTGCTCCAGCATAAATCATCAAACCTCATTCCCACAAAACACATACATATTCATCATGCTCCTTATTCTAGTAGATAAGGCAACTCACATAAGCAGATAAACAATTATTACATTTAATACCAACCCTGAGTCGAGCTTGTCTCTGGCAGCGAGTGTACATGTTCAATCAATCTCCAGGAACCATAAACCTTGGCATGCTCTCATACCAAGTTGTAACGACCTAATTCCTTAAAGTCGTTACCAAGTGATTTGTAAATGT
This sequence comes from Humulus lupulus, assembly GCF_963169125.1. NCBI lineage: Eukaryota > Viridiplantae > Streptophyta > Magnoliopsida > Rosales > Cannabaceae > Humulus > Humulus lupulus. Next base: position 281,180,942 of record NC_084794.1, on the reverse strand, counting down.
GCCATTATCTTTCACAAGGTTTGTCTAATTTTTCTATCATTCCTAACGAGATATACGAGTGTGTTGCTCACGAATCAAACAATACTGAACATATATTATTGAGGATAGGAAGCTGACCTGTGACCACTTTGTTACTAGCTTCAGCTTCTCCCTGGGTCAAGGTAAAGACTCTGGCTGAAACCATCTTGTTGTCCTTCTTTTCTTCTGTTTTGAGTTGCTGACATTCCTTTTTCTGATGACCTTCTTGGCCACAATTGAAACAACACTTGGTGTTCGCACGACACTCCCTAAGATGTCTTTTCTAGCATTTGGAGCACTGAGGGTATTCCACATAACCTGACCTATTATTACCGTTGTAAGTCCGTGCTCTTTTGTCACCATCGACTTGCTTACTATCAAGATGCTTTCTTTTCTAGCCATTATTGTTGCTATGCTGATGGTAGTTGTTGTGGTTTCGACCATTCTGAGTCTGATTCTGCTGCTTGGGTTCAGACTTGCTTGCCTCCTCCTTACTGACATTTTCTTGGAGTCTTGCCACTTCTATAGCCGTTTCTAATGCATCGGCGTAAGAAGTGGTTCCAGGATTTGCAAGCTTGACCCCTAGCTCAATCTTGGGTCTGAGTCCCCTGGTGAACTTGGTAACCCTCAAGAAATCAGTTGGGACTAACTCTGGTGCAAACTTGGCTAAACGATAAAATTGTCGAGCGTACTCGACTACCGTCAAATTGCCCTACTTCAGACTGGCAAACTCTTCCACCCTTGTAGCGATGACTGCTGAGTTGTAATACTTTTTGTGAAACAACTCCACAAATCTAGCCCAAGTCATGGTGACAACATCATGATTTTGCTGTACTAAATCCCACCAGATTCTAGCATCCTTTTTCAGAAGAGAAGAAACACATGATATGTGATTCGCGTTGCCGAGGTTCATATATGCTAGGATCAGCTCTACATTCCTAAGTCATTCTTTCGCCTCAAAGGGGTCAGTTGTCCCTTCAAAGTTTAGAGTGTGTTGCTTACGGAAACGCTCATAGATTGGCTCTATGTACTGAGCTAGATAAGGCGCATAGTTTGCCATCAGCCATCCCCCATATGGATATCCTACTTGCTGGAGTGCTTGAGCAGCTGGCTGAGGCTGCAGCTGCGGCTGGGGTTGAGGCTGCGACTGGTGTTGTTGTTGCTGCAGCAGTTCTTCGACTTGTTGACGTAGCCAGATAATCTCTACTGTGTTGTCCACCGGAGGTGGTGCATTTCTATTAGCAGCAGCAGTAGCACGCGTTCCCCTTCTTCGGACTGGAGGGGCCTCATGAGTCTCGTTGGCGGTGCTGGAGGCATTGCCTTTCGTGCGTGCAAATCTTCGTAGCGACATCTTCAGCAAAGTTCCAACAGTTGAGAAAACACGTTAGAACTTACCCTAATAGGTTCTAAGGCCAAACTTAGTCTAAACAAACATAGCTCAGACCTATCAGTTATGATTTCTTATGAAAAATTATGTAAGACATTTTTATAAATTAGGGTGTGTTTCTATATTTAGAAAATTAAGCCATCTTTATTATTTTCTAATTCTGTTTCTAACCACCATATATGGCTTAATTCTCAGGCTCGAAACTCATCGCTGTTCCAAAGTTAACCATATTGAGGGATGGATGGGATCAGTAAAATCGTTCCCACTACTATGACCCCCTAAACTCTCAATACAGAACCCAGTTCATTGATTTGTATCCACCCTCACCAAACTCAGTCATTATTTATTGAATTTATTCTAAATTTATTATGATTGTAAAAAAAAAATCAAACTCATACATGCCATTCAAAGAAAAACAACTTTATTCATTTGGAAAAAGATTTTCACTAATTAAAATCACAAATTCAAAATGAATAAAGAAGCTATACTAATAATAACTAGGGTAAAATTTCTAAAAATTAGGATCTTCTATATTTGACCCTTCATCTATCATATCATCATTTATTTCCTCATAATCATCATTACTACGAGCCTCGAAACTACCTCAGGGAATATTCATTAAGATATTATGCTTTTGTTCGTTAGTGAATTGAAACTCAAACTTAGAGGTAAACCTAAGTATAAGAAAATACTATCTCATAGCTACCGATAAATCATCTTCATCATCCATAGTCTCCCATAATTCTTCTAATTTCGAAACTACAAAAGGAAAATCCTTAAAAAACCTAATTACTAAGACATGTTATTCCATGTCTCTCATCATAATTTGCTTAGTGATTTGAAGGTGAACTATCTCCTTGTGAAATTTGACCAATCTTTGAGTGATTCTTTCTAGCACTCCTATTGTATCCCTTGTTTCTCTAATCATTTTCAATGCCTTAATGGCTCAGATATCATGATAGGTAAAAGCTCCATTCATTTTGACTGAAAACATAATGACTAAAACGTTAGCTATTAACACAAACATAATAATCATAATATAAACACTTACATTGGCGGTTAGATTTAGAGCTTTTGCATGTGTATCAAGGAGAACTTCATGCATATGAACTGTGGTCTCTGATACCAACTGTAATGCCCCGACTAACTCTAAGACCCCGAGACCATTAAAACTACTAAGCAAAACTACTATTTTGGAATACATGCGTAAAATAATAAAACTTTATTATAAAAATCCAAAATACAGGATCCCATTATTATTACATAAAAACATAAAGAAAACTTAAACCTTTAGTTAATTGTTCAAATACTAAATGCAGAAAATAAATACATAAATTGAAAAGACTCAAAAATATAAACTTCATCCTCGAACTTCCAGCAGTCCATCCATTCAGTCCATCCCCAATACACATGCCAAAGCTGCCATGAACCCATCCCGCCTTCCAAGCTTATTTTCCTGCATCATCTAAAATAAAAGGAATGAGCCTAATGCTGAGCAAGGAAAATCTACTAAAATATAAGATAAATCATAAGACTAAAAACATATACTATGAAACATATAACGTAAAATCCTATATCATATAAACGTAGGACTACAATATTAATGGCCATTAATTCATTACCATAGTATGTGATAAAACCATCTAGGTCCTCTGTCTACTAATCGAGGTAGGTTAGATCACAAAATAGTATATGATAAACCATCTAGGTCCTCTGTCTACTAATCGAGGTAGGTTTAATCATAACTCTAATGTAATGCCCTGACTAATTCTAGACCACGGACCATTAAAAACTACTATTTTGGAATACATACATACATAAAATAGTAGAACTTTATTATAAATCCAAAATACAGTACGAAATACAAAATAAGGTATGGGTACCCATTGTTTAGAACATAAAACATAAAAACATAAACTTTAATCAATTGTTTAATTACTAAGTGCGGAAATACATAAAACATAAATTAAAAGACTTTAAACAATGTCATCCTCGATCTTCCCGCAGTCCATTCAATCCATCCATCCCCAATACACATGCCAAGCTGCCACGAATCTTTCCTGCCTTCCAAGTTCATTTTCCTGCACCATCTAAAATAAAAGGAATGGGCCTAAAGCACAGCAAGGAAAATCTACTAAAAACATATATCATAAATCATACGACTATATCATAAAACATATACTATAAAACATATGACGTAAAAACGTATATCATATAGGACTACAAATTAATAGCCATTAACTCATTACCGTAGCATGTGATAAAACCATCTAAGTCCTTAGTAGGTTAGATCACAAAATAGTATATAATAAACCATCTAGGTCCTCTGTCTACTAATCTAGGTAGGGTAAATCATAACTCTAATCCACGATAATGATAAAAATCTTGGGGTTTGCTATCTAAGCAACTATAAGCCCTAAGTGACTACAAAACATATTTATGCATATATACATAGCACATATCATAGCATATAAACATATCATAACACATCATATAAACACATATAATCTAACCTATTTTCCTTACCAAAACCGGGATATTGGAGACAAGAACGGGATTGGAACACTCCTAAAATCAACAGTAAAAACCATGAGTTTCTAAAAAAAGAGATGAAAAAGAGAACTAAACCATTAAGATAGAAACTTACCAAAAAACCTTAAGTTTCAAGGAACTTAAACACCTAACCAAAAGCCATAATAATGAGTTAGGATCTGCAAGAAAATGGAAGAAAATAAAGAACTATGATGGATTAAACCTGAGCATAAGAATACCTTGGATGATCTAGAACTCCGATCTACACCTCGATACTGAAAAGCTACTCTATATTACTTCCCAAGTGTTTAGAAAAGCTTAGATTGGAAAAGCTTATAACCCAAAACCCAAGTGTTTTCTCCCTAGAGTAATCTTAGCAGCTTGGAGGCTCTGAAGAATGCTTGAATGATGAGTGAAATGACTGAGTACTAGGTCCTATTTATAGAGTTCAAGGAGTGAAACTAACCCCTTTTAAAATGAATAAATAAATGAATAATAATTGAAAAGATTTGAATTTTCGTTTCAACAGATGCCCAGAATTCGGTAAAAAAACATTCACGAGCAAGTCCAAGTGGTTGGGGGCTGTTTATAATTTAAATCCACAAAGATTCAAAAATGGCTCCAGGAGCCGATATATCGCCTACCCTAGGCAATATATCTCCCCTACCTATGTCCCGTGCTTTCGTTCGTGCGAAGTCACGTGTTTTCCGTATCTCCCGTAGGCAATATATCGGCCCATATAGCTGCGATATATCAGCATACTTTGATATATCAAACACGTTTTTGCACTCTTTCAGCATATTTTGAATTTGTTAAACAACTTTGATTGAGTAAAACGTGATCCTAACAGCTGCTGGAAGATTCTAGAGTTTTTAGATTTATCCTTTATTAAACTATTAATCCAAAATGCTTAAATCCTTAATAAACATGCTTATGACAAGTGTGATGTTCTTATTAATTCTATCTAAACCTTAGGTTATAATAAATAATATTTCTAGGATCAACTATATTAATCAAAACTTATGTTATAATAAATATTTCTAAACTATAGGTTAAAGCTACTGCTACTGCTACTACCACTACCACTACTGCTGCTACTACCACTACCACTACTGGTACCACTACCACTGCTGCTACCACTACTACTGCTACTGCTACTACTACTACATAAAACATATACATACATACATACATATATACATAAACATAACATAGTAGATAGATATATCATAATACATACAATCTAACCTATTTTCCTTACCAAAAATTGGGATATTGGAGACAAGAACGGGATTGAAAAACTCCTACAACCAAACAGTAAGAATCATAAGTTTCTAAAGAAATGGAGATGAAAAGGAGATCTAAACCATCAAGATAGAAACTTACCGAAAAACCTAAAGTTTCAAGAAACTTAAACTCCTAACCAAAAAGCCATAATAACAAGTTAGGATCTGGAAGAAAATGAAAGAAAATAAAATAACTATAATGAATTGAACCCGAGGATAAGAATACCTTGGATAGACTAGAACTTTGATCTACACCTCAATACAAAATATGACTCTATCTTACTTCCCAGGTGTTTAGAAAAGCTTAGATTGGAAAGCTTTTAAATCCCAAAACCCTAGTGCTTCTTTCTAGAATAAACTTAGCAGCTTGGAGGCTCTGAAGAATGCTTGAATAATGAATGAAATGGCTGAGTGAAAGGTCCTATTTATAGAGTTCAAGGAGTGAAACTAACCCTTTTAAAAAGAATAAATAAATGAATATTAATTGAATAAATTTGAATTTTCGGTTCAACATATGCCTAGAACTCGGTCAAAAACCTTCAGGAGAAAATCTAAGTTGTTGAGGGATATTTCTAATTCGGTTCCACGAAGTTTCAAAAATACCTAAGGGCAGCCGATATATTGCCCCTATAGGCGATATATTGCTTGCCCCAATATCCCAAGCCTTCGTGGTTTCATTCGTGCGAAGTCGACGTGTTTTCCGTATCAACTTTAGGCGACATATCGACCCTTATAGCTGCGAGATATTGCCATACGCTGATATTTTAAACACGTTTTTGCACTCTTGCAACATATTTTGAATTTTTTTAAACAACTTTGACTGAGTAAAACGTGATCCTAACAGATGTTGGAAGGTTCTAGAGCTTCTAGATTTATCCTTTATTAAATTATTCATCTAAAATCCTTAAATCCTCAATAAACATGCATGTGACAAGTGTCACGTTCTTAATTATTCTATCTAAACCTTAGGTTATAATAAATAGTATTTCTAGGATCAGCTATAATGATCAAACCTTATGTTAAAATTAATATTTCTAAACTATAGGTTAAACTTGTAAAATCCATAACTATTTCTATGAGTTTCCAACTAAATCTCGGCTTGAACCAATAATCCTGAAACTAGAATACTAAGCTATTACTAGCTACTACTACTACCATCTAGCTAAGTAAAATTCCGGGACACTACAATTCTCCCCTACTTAAAAGAATTTCGTCCCCGAAATTTACTTACCAAACAATTCTGGATATCGTGCTCGGATGTCTCCCTCCAACTCCCACATTGCCTCTCGTTCTGTACTATTACTCCATAGGACCTTGACTATCGGAATGCTCTTAGACTGTAATACCTTCATCCCCTTCTCTAGGATGCTAACTGGTCGTTCCTCATAATTCAGGTCTTTCTGAAGTGCTAACGTATCATACTTGAGAACGTGAGATGAGCATGACACATATCTACGTAGTATCGAGATGTGAAACACATTGTGGCTATCTGCTAGAGTTGGCGGTAGGGCTAATCTATATGCTACTGTTCCCACCTTGTCCAATATCTCAAAAGGACCTATAAACTAGGGACTAAGTTTGCCTTTCTTCCTAAACCGCTTCACTCCCTTCATAGGAGATATTCTTAAATAAACTAGATCTCTGCATTTGAATTCCACATCTCGCCGCTTGGCATCCGCATAACTCTTTTGTCGACTCTGAGCAGCGAGCATATGCTTTCTAATCAACTCCACTGCGTCTTGAGCCTCTTTAATAGCTTTGGGTCCAAAAAGTTGTCTTTCTCCTACCTCGTCCAAATGAAACGATGATCGACACTTCCTTCCATACAGTAACTCATGGGGTGCCATACCAATCGTTGCCTGGTAGCTATTAGTGTCGGAGAACTCTATAAGTGACAAATACTTACTCCACGATCCTCCAAAGTCTAGTATACAAGCGCGCAACATATCTTCTAAAATCTGTATGGTACGCTCGGACTGACCGTCGGTCTAAGGATGATATGCCATACTAAGACTTAGCTTGGTACCTATGGCTTGCTGCAAGCTTCCCCAAAATTTTGATGTAAATAACGATCCTCTATCGGATACTATGGTCTTAGGGATTCCATGCAGTCATACTATTTCTCAAACATAGATGTCTGCATACGTGTCAGCATTGTACGTAGTCTTGACAGGTAGGAAGTGAGCTGACTTGGTGAGTCTATCTACCACAACCTAAGCCCAGTCGTGTTGCTTCTTTGTTCATGGTAATCATGTCACGAAGTCCATGGATATGTTTTTCCCACTTCCATTCCCGAATACTAAGCAGTTGCAATAAGCCTGCGGGTCACTGATGTTCCGCTTCTACTTGCTGGCATATAAGGCATTTAGACACATATTCTGCTACATCTTTCTTCATTCCCGACCACAAGCTTTTTTTATGAAGATCTTGGAGAAAACTAGTAACATTGTGAGTTGGAGAGAGATAGTGGGTTTTAGAGAGAGAGAGAGAGTGGTGAGCGACCTATTCACCAAAATCTCAAACGAACCCTTTAAATAAAGTAGGAACCGTCATTAGTGTTAACCAATGAGATTAGAGCATTTTAAAATAAGTTCTGGAGCCAAAATGCTTGAGAGTTTAGGTTTATGTTCAACAACTGAAGGGGTTCAATTCTGGGATTGAGGTAAGGACTTTCAGGTTAATTTATGAGTTTTTAATCTGTTTTTGAGATAGTTTGTAAGCTTGAGATTATGATCTTAGAGGTGGATATTGGTTGGTGTTTTAAGTGGTATTAAGCTTGGGTTTTGTTGTTTGAATGGTGATAATGTTGTGGTGATGATTGGTTGTGATTTTGAGATTGTTTGGTTAAGTTTTGGTTGAGGTTTAGATTGAGAAATATGCAGGGGAGCTGGGTTCGTGGGGTAAAGTCGCGACGAGGTCATGCAAGTCGCGACTTGAAGGTGTTCCAGAGCCTCCCCTGGCCCTTATCAAGCAGGCGCGTCCCGACCCACATGGTCAAGTCGCGGCCCACCCCTGGCACTCAAGCAGGGGACCTCTCTGACTTGGGGGTGCACCGCGGCCCTTGGGGGCAGGTCGCGGCCCACCTGACTTCCTTATGCCAGGTTGGGTTTTAATGGGTTTTAAGCGCGACTTTCCAATTCTCAAGGCTCGGGATCGAATCTACTGACCGTTTTGGTAGGATTCGAGGTCTCGGGAGTGGGGTTTTAGACCATGAACCTTTTATTATTCATTTTATTGATGGGATTTAATATTTGGTTATGATTAGGTGACCGCTAAAGGACCTAAGGATAAGATCATTCTCAAAGGTCGTTCTTCATTTATTTTACGCTCAAGCCAAATGTAAGAAAACTGCACCTAGTATGTGATGCATGCAATATATGTGATTATGGCATGGCATGAAGGTGAAATATGAAATTTGCTAGAGCTTGAGTCTCTGTAATTGTGCATGATTATAATTATGCTTTTGATTATTAATTAAGCATGCTAAATGCCTTATATCTGAATATTTGGCATATGATATATGTCTGTTTGCATTACCTCATTGAGGAAGCACTGACTTATTAGTCAGGGAACGACAATTGTGTTAGTATTGATTGTGAAGTTGTGACTTATCAGTCAAGATCGACAGTACTACTGAGCACTGATTGTATGGTATTGGATTATGAGTCAAGAACAATATTAGCGTGTTTGACGCAAGCTGAAATGATTAGATCTAATCAACATAAGCATTAAATGCTGGACTGACCCCAAGGTCGAAGAAAACTAAAGCGCTTGTATAGTCTAAAGGCTAGTTACGTAGAGCAAGGTCCAAAAGGCTCAGGTGACTGAAACGTCACATGGCTTAGGGAGCGGATCCCCAGAGATAGACTTATTAGTCATCTATACAGAGATAGACTTATCAGTCATCTATACAGATAGACTTATCAGTCATCTATACAGAGATAGACTTATTAGTCATCTACTCAGAGATAGACTTATCAGTCATCTATACAGAGATAGACTTATTAGTCATCTATTTAGAGAGTAACTTCTTATTCAACTACCCAGAGAGACTTATTAATCGTCTACCTCAGAGAGACTTATCAGTCATCTACCTCTGAGAGAGAGACTTATTAGTCATCTATTCCGAGCTCATGACTTCACAATTATTGATTTGTACCTGCCTGCATGCATGAATAGAGTTATTACTACTAGGCATGCTTATTATGATTTGGTGACATGTTATTATCTGCTTATAAGCATGTGTTTGAGTTTTCTTACTGAGCTTCGGCTCACAGGTGCTATGTGGTGCAGGTAATGGCAAAAGAAAGTTGGACCATCCTTGAGTTGGAGAGCTTAGGTGACGATGTGTACATATGCAGCTGCTCGACCACAACGGTCGAGGGTTTAAAGAGGAACTAGGGTTAAACCCTATTTTGCCGCTTAGGTCAGCTGGTTGTAAATCTTTTATTGTAATTAACCTTTAAAATATATTTTGGGATCCCAATGTATATAGTAAACGTTTTAGTGAGACATTGTATCTTTGACCAAAATTTTTAACCCTAAACCGTTAATCATATTTAGTTACACGATTATGACCAAATGACTTGGTTAGCGAGTCTAGCATTGTTTAAAATGCACAACGTAACGGTCCCTGGGTAGTAGGGCGTTACACAATGCCTCTCAATAGGCGACGCAAAGCCTGTTACATTGAATTTTGACCTCGTACATTGACCCAAAACACCTCCAAATGCTACTCTTATACACTCCAAAGAAACACTTTGGACGCAAAAAGATAATTTTATAATGTCTACAACAAAAGTCAATCCGTTCATGTTTACTTTAGTGAAATTGTTATGATTTTGCACCTCTTTGTGCATAACTAATTTCACTATGTGTTTAACCAATCCTAACATTTAGTATATTACATAGTAACATTTAAAAAAATATATAATACATGTTTTAGTCACTTATGTTATTTACATGTGAATTATAAAGGTATATTGATTAACCAAGCGAAGAAAAATTACAAGTTACTTTAAAATTATAACAAATAATGCACATTTTTTAGACTCTTTGATGTAACTTTTACTTAAATAAATTAAAAAGTTGGTACAAATTACTTCTAGTACATAATGAAACTATCAATCAAATTCCAAAAATAAGCTTGGAGTTAACTAACCAAAATAAAGTTTTGTGTAGAAGGGTAACTAATCAGTATCCGATTGGCAACGTAAGCAACCAAATGGTTGTTTTTTTATTTCGGTGAAGACGATAAAACATATGATTCCCACATATCAAAATAACTACCTTGAAGAGTAGGTCACGATGGTGCAACTCTTGAGCTCACACGACCAACAGTGTGCGGGAATTTTATTTTAAAGTTGAAGAGAAGAGAGAATAAAAATTAATATAATAATATATTGTTTGCAAAAAACAGTGGGAACAACAATATTTTGGAATTAAGATGGGTCATGGCATTTTTTGAATTAAGATGATAAAAATTGCGCTAACTGTAAATTTCTCTTTAAAATATTCTTAATTATAATTACGTAAAATTATGTATTTATAGCAATAGCATAAACTAGACCATTCAAAGCTCTAGGTTAAAATCGAGTCGTACAAACAATGAAGTTTAAATGCATCTAAAACCGAGAAAAAAACAAAATCCAATGAAAAAAAAGATGGTGGGAGTTGGAACAATAACATGATTTCACAATCAAAGAACACCATTGTAACGCCCTACTACCCAGGGACCGTTACGCTATGCATTTTAAACAGTGTTAAACTCGCTAACCGAGTCATTTGGCCATAATCGTGTAACTAAATGTGTTTAATGGTTTAGGGTTAAAAAATTGGTCAAAGATACAATGTTTCACTAAAACTTTTACTGTATACATTGGGATGCCAAAATACATTTAAAAGGTTAATTACAATAAAATATTTACAACCTGCTGACCTAAGCGACAAAATAGGGTTTAACCCTAGTTCCTCTTTAAACCCTCGACCGTGGTGGTCGAGCAGTCGTATATGTACACATCGTCACTTAAGCTCTCAAAATCAAGGATGGTCCAGCTTTCTTTTACCTTTACCTGCACCACATAGTACCCGTGAGCCGAGGCTCAGCAAGAAAACTCAAACACATGCTCATAAGCAGTTAATAATATGTAGTCAAATCATAATAAGCATGCCTAGAAGTAATAACCTTATTCATGGATGCAGGAAAGTACAAATGAATGATTATGGGGTCCTTCGCCCTGAGTAGATGATTGTTAAGTCAATCTGGGGTCCTGTTCCCTGAATAGATGACTGTTCAAGTCAATCTCGGGTCTTGCGCTCTGAATAAATGACTGATCAAGTCAATCTGGGGTCCTGCACCCTGAATAGATGACTGATCAGGTCTCTCTGGGATCCTGTGCCCTAAATAGATGACTGGGGTCCTGTGCCCTGAGTAAATGACGGGGACTTGTGCCCTGAGTAAATAACTGGGGTCCTGTGCCCTAGGGGTCTTGTGCCCTGAATAAATGACTATTAAGTCGTTCTGGGGTGCTGCGCCTAAGCCATGTGACATTCCAGTCACCTGAGCCTTTTAGCCCTGGCTCTGAGTAACTAGCCTTAGGCTAGCCAAGTGCTTTAGTTTTATTCGACCAATAGGTCGGTCAAGCATTTAATGGTCATGTTGATTAGATCTAATCATTTTGGCCTGCGGTCAGAACGCTAATTCCACTCTTGACTCATAAGTCAATTCCATACAACCAGCATTCAGTACTATTGCCGATCATGACTGATAAGTAAGAGCTTCACGACCTGTACTGAACACCATTGTCATTTCTTAACTACTAAGTCAGTGCTTTCTCAATGATATAATGCACATAGGCATATATCATATGTCAAATATCCAGATATAAGACATTCAACATGCTTAATCAATAATCGCAAGCATAATCATAATCATGCACAATTATAGAGACTCAAGCTCTGATCAATTCCATATTCAACATTCATGCCATGCCATAACCACATGTATCACATACATCACATACTGGGTGCAGTTTTCTTACCTTTAGTCCAAGCACAGGTTACCAATATACGACCCTCATGCACGATCTTGTTTCCAAGCCCCTAGCATCAATCTAGTCACATCCATAATATAGAATCCCATAAAAAACGAGTAAATAAATACTTCTGGACCGAATCCTAGCCTCTGGGACGTCGAATCCTACCAAACCGGGTAGTAGGATCGATCCCGAGCCTTTAGAGTTAAGTTCCCACGACTAAAAACCAAATATGGCCAAAAATGCATAGGCGGGTCGCGACTTGCCTCCCTGACAGAGAGCCCTCTGCCTGGGCTTCAAAGTGTGGGCCATGACTTGGCCCTCTAGAGTCGCGGCGCGCCCCCTAGGCAGAGCCCTCTTGGTTCTGGGTTCATCCAGGTCGCGACTCGCTAGAACAAGGTCACGACCCAACCTCGAACTCAACCATTTCCTACGTTTTCCCCACTTAAAATCCTCCAAAAATCTATCCAAACATATCCAAATCCCAAAAATAAAGTTCTCAAACATCCTAATTTCCCAAAACCATGAAAACCCAAATCTCAAACCATCCAAAAACTCATCAAAACATAAAATCAAATTCAAGCTTAAAAACTTGAAAAGTTAAAACTCAGATTACCTCTGATTGAGTTGTTTACCAACTAAATCCTTCGGCTAATAAGCTTCTAATCTTCCCTATAATTGCTATGCCTCGATCCTTGCCTGAATCCAAGTCCTAAAACTTGAGTTTCCGTCGAAAATGTGATCAGTGTTAAAAAGGGAACGGGAGAGAGAGAGAGAGAGAAAGCGAACGTTCTTTTATAATTCTGACATGTTACTTCGAGCTTAAGTAACCTCAAGCAAATCCTAATGCTCGGGGTCCCAAAAACGCCCCCAGGGTAAAATAGTCAAAATTCCCAGAATTTCCCCCTGATCTCACTAACTCCCAATATATCATCAAATAATCATTCTTATTACCCAGTATCCCGGTAATGTGCTAAATACCCAATATACCCCTTGACTCACTCTGAGTCAAGTATGGGTCCCGTTGTGACTTCCCCACTAGCTTGCTCCCTAGGATCATTTTGTGCTGAGTAACCCAAACATAACCATATAATAATGTAGTACCACACACATACCACATATATGCCAAATATACCCATAACGAGAATTGCCAAATTAAACAGAAATGAGCCCACATGCATATTTAATACACCTAAACATGCATATCAAGTCATATTATAATATTACTCACATAATCACATAATGATGCACATAAATATCATATAATCACATAATTCCATAATTTGCCATCCTGGCCCCTTAATCAAGGCCCTAAGACTTATTAGGAAATTTGGGACGTTACAACCATCCTTCTTGGAGTCAGAACCCTCTCACAATCAAAGAACACCCACTGTGATGGTCTTGGTGGCGACTGGTGAGTATTTTCTCTTTCTGTAATCTCTGTCAGCCTTCAATCTTTCAATTGCCAATCCCCTCTCTTAATCTCCCTTTTGTTGTTCTCTTTGTTGGGTTTCTTGCTATTTTTGGCTCTTGGTATACAATTGGTTTAGTTGTTTAATTTTGTAATTTTTTTTATCACAACAAGACATCTTGGATTGCTTCTGCCGATGGCTTAGCAGAGTGCAGCAGCTGGTGGTAGATTGTTGGGAGGGAGTGAGATTACACCATCACAATAAAAAGAATCTACACACAATTACGCTTGACAGTGTCCAACAAAAGATTAGGTTAGAATGATGCAAACCCTAGTTCTAGAACAAAACTCTTTGATCTTCTTGCAAGCTTCAAACCCTAGGTAGAACATGTTAGAAATTGTGCCCATGAAAGCATATGTGTTGGACATTGTTTTATGAAATAAATTATTAAGATGAATTTGTGCATATATTGATTGCTTATTATTATTATTTGAATAATATTATATGAATATCAGAAAACTCTTAAATTTGTTATTGCGACTACATTCTTGTATCGATACAAGAGGATTAAGATTGTAGGGTACAAATTTAAATAGTTCATAGTAAAATAAAGGTACATGGAAGCTTTGTATAAAATATTGTAAGTACGGTTCACTAGTATTATGAATACATGTAGTCTAGATCCGGATTACTGATGTAGTATGACATCTTAGTGGAGGTACTTTGTATAATGTGGTTATACAAGAACTGGACCTGATATGTTATTAATGTTGAGATTGGTTAAATATAATGGTTAAGATGTTTACACGTTGAGGTGCAAAACACTTAACGATTTTCACTTAAGTTGAAGTGAAAACATGAGATTGTGTAGAAGGCATCTAAAAGTTATTTTTATGGGTCTAAAGTGATAAAATTAGGTATCCAAACATTCCCAAAAAGTTTGGTAGCATTTGAAGAAATTTTAGGACCATTGGAGGGGTCCAAAGCAGAGGTGCACATAGGTTGGGTTGGCTGGGTTGATGGTTATTTAGTGGGCCAACCCAATAACTACGGTTTGAAAATATTATGAGCCATTCATTTTTTTTATTATACAACCCAACCCTACATCATACAATGATATAAGGGTTGGGTTCATTGGGTTGAGCCACATCTAACATCATATAAGTAGAGTTCCACATTTGTAGGCACATCTAAAAGCAAACACTTCTTATAATCAATCTTTTCTCTCTCACCACAAGCTTTGAATTTCCCCAATCTAGCAGGGAAAATTAGATACCAAATTAACTAGCATGAAAAATCAACTAACATAATTTATAAACAAAGCAAAATCAATAACAAACATATATTTGGAAATATACTAAATAAAAAAAAAATTATTGAGCCACATGCAAAGCATATGAGTGAACTAAATAAAAAAAATCACATTTAATATTATACTTTAAAATCCATAAATAAATTAGTGAGCCAAATCAAGAAATCAAATACAAATTATATATCACAAACAATATTATAAATAAACTATAAAATAACATTAACATTTTAACACATACAAAAGAATCATAAACATGCACACATATACATAGATGAGTAGTGATATGTGCACCAAAACATTACATAAACTAATGTGGCAGTTTCTTTTAACTAATCGCATTCATTTCAAATGGGACCCACTCTTTTAAAAAGCAGTGCCACATCAGTTGGTGTAATATTTTGGTGCACATATCATTATTGTACATGGATTTATCATTATAACATTAAGTTGAATGAATGAATATAACGTAAACTAAATATAAAGGATGAAATGAATGAATAATGTTAATACAATAGTAAACTAAATACAAACTACAAAGCATGAATGAATATTATTATAATAGTAAATACAAACTTATGAAGCATGAATATTGAGTATTATTATAATAGTCCATGAATGATTATTATTATAGTAAACTAAATATAGTGGTGGTGGTCATGCTACAAAGAAGGAGTGCATATTATTAATAAACTAAATAGAAACACAAAGCATGAATATGAAATATATGATTTTAGAGTCATGAATGAATATTATAATAGTAAACTAAATACTGTAGTAACATGGTACAAAGCATGAATGAATAGTATCAGTAAACTAAATAGAAACACAAAACATGAATATCATTCAAACAAACGTACAAGAAATTAAAATATGCATATTGTGTCGTCATTACTGTACGATGTCATCGAAGAGCGGTAGAGCAAACTTTAGAGCCGGTGTCATGATTGTCGTTGTCAAACTTTAGTGCTGGTGTCGTGACTTGTCAACTTCAAACTTCAGATCTGTGATACTTCAGAAAAAATAATAACATAAATATATATGTAAATCTAGTTTTGATCTACTTATGCTATAGCCTTAACAAATATAGGAAAGAACATACCGGTATTGTATTAGTCATGGATGATGGTTGCGGTGATGGTGTATGCTTTAATAGCATAACTGTTATGATGGTGATTGGTTTTGGTAGTGCTTTCAAACAAGAGAAGAGAATCTAAGGTGGTGGTGATGTGTGGGTAACGAAGATAATTGTGGTGGTAATGGCTGGTTCTCACGTTGGTAGTGGTGGTGTTGGTTTGTTGACTGGTTTGATTGCTTTCTTTGAACGTAGAAGATAAGATAAAGAGAAGAGATAAGTTGGGCTAGGACTTATATTTTCTCACAATCGTACCATGTTGTTCAAAATTCTAGGATTACTGGCCTAGGGTTCATATCAAAGTTTACATATATATATATAATGATATAATTTTTTTATATATTAAATGTCACAAATTTTATTTATATATATTATATATAATTATATAAGTATTAAGTAATATGTAACGGGCTGGGTTGGTCTAGACAAGGCCACAATACCCCCAGCCCATCTCCGAGCCATACAAACACGACTTGTCACTTTTCAAGCCAAAGGGGCCACGACCCACACCAATTACAATTCTATATCATAAAAAATGGGCTAGGTTGGTCTGGTTGTTCGACCTTGCTCATTTTTTGTGCACCCCTAGTCCAAAGTCAGAGGAGTGGCGATGCGTCGCCCCAAAGTGGCGTAGAATCGCCAAAATGCGAAGGGCTTCAAAAACCCCAGTAAGCAATGCATCGCCTGCTAGTAGGCGACGTATCACCTCTTTTAGGGTCTAACAGTTACAAAAATGCCCCAAATAATGTGTTTTAAATGTTCTAATCTTATTGGTTAGACTAATGACGATGCCTGCACTATAAATATGGGTTATTAGAGTTGTAAAGCCTTGATCACACTTTCCAACTCTCTCTCTCTCACTCTAGCTCTCAAAGACCAAAGTTTTCTCCAAGAAACTCATCAAGCTTTGGTTGACTTGCATGAGTTTTAAGGCTTGTTAAATCTCAAATCTCACATGACTTAGTTGAAGCTTTAAGCAATAAGGGAAGACTTGGAATACAGATTTTGGACAACAATATTCTTAGGGAAATATCACATATTATGCATAATAATACCTACTAATTATTATATATGCCCCCATAACTATCTATCCCCAACATATGCCATTTTGTATTATTGGACCCAATTACTCCTCGCATCAACATCCTCCATTTCTCTCTCTAAATTGTATGTTCTACATATAAATTTTAAGATTTTACATGACCTAATGTTGTAGACCTCGAAATGATACAAAAATTAAAAAAATCACCTGAAACAGACATTTGAGTGAAAATATATGAACCTCCAAAGTTTTCGTCAAATTTCAGCACAGAGCATTGATTTTTCATTGTTTTGGAAAAAAATCAAGTTTTCATGATTGCATCACAAGAGCATCGAAACATCATCGATTTTGCATTGAAAAATCATCGTTTTGGCAAAGAAAAAAAAAATCAAAATTTCATGATTGGATCGCAAGAGCATCGAAACAGCATCGATTTTGCATCGAAAAAGCATCATTTTGGCCAAAAATCAAATGATGCAAAATCGATGCTGTTTCGATGCATTTGTGATGCAATCATGAAATCTTGATTTTTGGCCAAAACGATGCTTTTACGATGCAATCATGAAATGTAATGCCCCGACTAATTCTAAGACCCCGGACCATTAAAAACTACTAAGACATAGCTATTATTTTGGAAGACATGCATAAAATAATAGAACTTTATTATAAAAATCCAAAATACGGGTTATTACATAAAAACATAAAGAAAACATAAACCTTTAATTATTTGTTCAAATACTAAATGCGGAAAAATAAATACATAAATTGAAAAGACTCAAAAATATAAACTTCATCCTCAATCTTCCAGCAGTCCATTCATTCAGTCCATCCCCAATACACATGCCAAAACATTCATTAATCCACCCTGCCTTCCAAGCTTATTTTCCTGCACCATCTAAAATAAAAGGAATGAGCCTAATGGCCAGCAATGAAAGTTTACTAAAACATAACATAAATCATAAGACTAAAAACATATACTATAAAACATATAACGTAAAAACGTATATCATATAAACATAGGACTACAATATTAATGGCCATTAACTCATTACCGTAGTATGTGATAAAACCATCTAGGTCCTCTGTCTACTAATCGAGGTAGGTTAGATCACAAAATAGTATATGATAAACCATCTAGGTCCTCTTTCTACTAATCGAGGTAGGTTTAATCATAACTCTAATCTACGATAATGATAAAAAAAAATCTTGGGATTCATTTGCTATCTAAGAAACTACATTCCCCAAGTGACTACAACATAAAACATATACATACATGTATACATAAACATAACATAGCATATAAACATATCATAACACATACAATCTAACTTATTTTCCTTACCAAAAACTGGGATATTGGAGACAAGAACGGGATGGAAAACTCCGAAAAATCAAACAATAAGAATCATAAGTTTATACAGAATTGGAGATGAAAAGAAGATCTAAACCATCAACAAAGTAACTTACCGAAAACCTTAAGTTTCAAGAAACTCAAACACCTTTGGTAGACTAGAACTTCGATCTACACCTCAATACCGAAATGTCACTCTATCTTACTTCCCAAGTGTTTAGAAAAACTTAGATTGGAAAGCTTTTAATCCCAAAACCCTAGTGTTTTCTCTCTACAATAACTTAGCATCTTGGAGGCTCTGAAAAATGCTTGAATGATGAATGAAAGGGGTGAGTGCAAGGTCCTATTTATAGAGTTAAAGGAGTGAAACTAACCCCTTTTAAAAAATAAAATAAATGAATATTAATTGAATAAATTTGAATTATCTGTTCAACAGATTTCCAGAACTCGATCAAAAATGTTCAGGAGCAAATCTAAGGTTTTGAGGGTTGTTTCTAATTTGGTTCCGCAAAGTTTCAAAAATACATAAGAGTAGCCGATATATCACTTGTCCCTATATCCTGAGTCTTCGTGGTTTCATTCGTGCGAGGTTGACATGTTTTCTGTATCAACCTTAGGCGATATATTGTGTAACGTCCTGCTGATTAGGGTCCGTTACCAAGTGTGTTTAAAATCAGTGTTGGACTTACTAAACAAGTCATTTAGACTAAACATGTGATTAAGCCATTAAAGGTTTGGGTACTAAATTTTTTGGTGAAGTCATAAACATTTTCATCAACCAAAAACCTTGTTCTTTACACGGGATCCCAAAAACAAACAAGTTTAAAAGTTTGTTACAACACTAAGTTACATAATAAGCCAACCTAGGCAGCAAAAGTTGGGTTCAACCCTAGCTTCCTCGAGTATCTCGGCCGTGGCGGTCGAGTGGACTGCATATGTACATGTCACTGCTATTGCCCTCCGACTCATGGATGGCCAAGCTTCTCTTTACCTTTACCTGCACCATGAAGCACCCGTGAGCAAAAAGACTCAGCAAGAAAACATATTCAACAATTCACAGAGTAATACATTAGACAAACAATAATAACTGAAACTAGCATAAACATTAGACAGATCAACAACCATAGAGTTGCTCAAGTGCGTGTCACACTCCCTTTCAATTTGTTTGGCATCCGAGCCAGTCAGGTGCTTGGTGCACCCCCAGGGTGGCCCAACCATAGTGGCCTGCACTCCACTGCGTATGCCAATCTTAGCTAATAAGCCGAGTCTTATAGGTCCTCGACTTGTGAGTCGAGCCTTGCATACCCTCGACTTGTAAGTCGAAGCTTAAGGCCCTCGACTTATAAGCTGAGCTTTAGAGACCCTCGACTAATAAGTCAATCTCTAACTAGATATCACAACAATTCCTTAGTTTATAAACCGAGCTCCCTAGTCACAGCAGACAATCACATATTCCATTTATCATACATATATACATATACAATGAATTATAATACATTTAATCAAACATACACAAGTATAATCATAATCATGCGCATTCACAGGCCTAAACCCAAATCAATATTATACTCAGCATTCGGGCCGAGCCCCAATCATGTACATCATATTCTGGGTGCAGTTTTCTTACCTTCGGTCCAAGTGCAAGCTACCAACGAACGACTCTTGAGTACGATCCCTAATCCGAGCTCTTAGCGTTGACCTAGTCACAACCATGATAAAGAATTCCATCAACAGTGAGTGAATAAAGGCTTCCGGACCAAGTCCTAGCCTCCGGGACATCGAATTCCACTAAACACGGTAGTAGGATCGATTCCGAGCTCATAAGGTTGACTTCCCGCACTCAAAACCTTCTTGGGGTCCAAAAACCCCTTAAGAGCCGCAACCCCATGCTCATGTATCGCAGCCCACCCCAATCTGAGGCTCAGCCTCCCCAAAACACCAGACACGCATCGCGGCCCAACCTAAGAGGCGTCGCAGCGCGACCTCGCGACAGAGCCCTCCTTGGCTCCTTTTTGTTCTAGAGGGCCGCGACACACCAAGAACAGGGCCGCGGCCCGACCCCTTCGAACCTCGAATTCTGGGTTTTTCCTTTAGCCGAACCCAACTAAAAACAACCCAATCACACTCAAATCTTTAATTCAATTCCCATAATCAGTATAACTTCTTTCCAGCAACAAAACCTAACTAATTAGTTGACTAAAACTCATCAAGAATCCCCAAAATTCACTCTCCCGACTCACACACATGCAAACATCAAAGCTTTCAACAAAATCACAAAAGTATCATGAAGAATTCGAATTTAAACCCTTACCTTTGAGATGATAACACCTTTGAGCTAATCCCCAAGTTTCCCAAGCTCAATCCATCAATTTCTTAAGATTTGCCCTTCAATTTTCTCAAGATTTTTCCAAGCTTCAAAGAAGAGGGAGAGAGAGTTACGGGAGAGTGAAAGTCAATTATGTTTTGTTTACTCTATTTTTAGTTTCCCCTCAGCTGAAGAAACCTCTAACTTAAGCCTCTAATTAGGCACAAATGACCTAAATGCCCCTAGGCCAATTCAATTTCTCCAAAACCCTTCAAGGGCAATACCGTCAATTGCCACTCCCCGTGAATTCCCGAGAGTTTCCTCTAAATCCCCATCGATCTCAAAATAATAATCATTTAATCTCCCATTACCCGATAATTCCCAGCAATGTACTAAATTACTAAAATACCCCTAAGCTTACCCCGAGCCGGGTATTTTACCCCATTGTGACTTTTCTGCTAACTTGCTCACCAAGATCGTCTCGCGTCGAGTAACCCAAATATATCCACATAATAATGTGGTCTCAATCACACGAACTCAAATTTACAATTATACCCTCCTTATAAGAAACGGGCCCACACACACATTTAATAACTCTAAACATGCAAGCTTAATTATATCATAATATAATTCACATAATGACATGATCATACTATATTAACACATAATTAAAACAATTATTGCCTTCCAGCCCCCTAATCCAGGCACTAAGCCATATTAAGGAATTTAGGATGTTACATATCGGCTTCTAAAGCTGTGACATATCGGCATACACTGATATTTTAAACACGTTTTTGCACATTTTTAGCATACTTGAAGTTTGTTAAAACAACTTTGACTAAGTAAAACGTGACCCTAAGAGCTGTTGGAAGGTTCTAGACCTTCTAGATCTATCCTTTATTAATTTATTCATCTAAAATCCTTAAATCCTTAATAAATATGCATGTGACAAGTGTCACGTTCTTAATAATTCTATCTAAACCTTAGGTTATAATAAATAATATTTCTAGGAACAACTATATTAATCAAACCTCATGTTAAAATTAATATTTCTAACCATAGGTTAAACTCATACTACTACTACTACTACTACTACTGCTGCTGCTGCTGCTGCTGTTACTACTACAACTACTACTGCTACTACTACTACTACTACTACTACTGCTACTACTACTACTGCTGCTGCTACTACTACTGCTACTACTACTACAACTACTACTACTACTGCTACTACTACTGCTACTGCTACTGCTGCTACTACTACTGCTACTACTACTGCTACTGCTACTACTACTGCTACTACTACTGCTACTACTACTACTACTGCTACTGCTACTGCTATTGCTATTGCTACTGCTACTGCTACTGCTACTGCTACTGCTACTGCTACTACTACTACTACTACTACTACTGTACTGCTACTACTATTGCTACTGCTACTACTACTGCTACTACTAATAAATAATATTTCTAGGAGCAACTAATTAATCAAACCTTATGTTAAAATTAATATTTCTAATCATAGGTTAAACTTATACTACTACTACTACTGCTACTACTACTATTACTGCTGCTGCTGCTGCTGCTGCTGCTGCTGCTGCTGCTGCTGCTGCTGCTGCTGCTGCTGCTGCTGCTGCTGCTGCTGCTGCTGCTGCTGCTGCTGCTGCTGCTGCTGCTGCTGCTGCTGCTGCTACTACTACTGCTACTACTACTACTTTCCGAGACGCTACATAAAACTTGATTTTTGGCCTACTACTACAACTACTACTACTACTACTACTACTGCTGCTGCTGCTGCTGCTGCTGCTGCTACTGCTACTGCTACTGCTACTACTACTTTCCGAGACGCTACATAAAACTTGATTTTTGGCCAAATGATGCTTTTTTAATGCAAAATCGTTGTTGTTTCGATGCAATCATGAAAACTTGATTTTTGACCAAAACGATGTTTTTTCGATGAGAAATCGAAGCTGTTTCGATGTTCTCGCGATCCAATAATGAAAATTTAATTTTTTTTTGTTGCCAAAATGATGCTTTTTTTCGATGCTCTTGCGATGCAATCGTGAAAACTTGATTTTTGGCCAAAATGATACTTTTACGATGCAAAATTCATGTTGTTTCGGTGCTCTTGTAATGCAATCATGAAAATTTGATTTTAGGCCAAAATGATGCTTTTTCGATACAAAATCGATGCTGTTTCGATGCTCTTGCGATCCAATCATGAACACTTGATTTTGTATGCTGTTTCGATGATCTTGCGATGCAATCATGAAAACTTGATTTTTGGCCAAAACGATGAAAAATTGATGCAAAGTCGATTGTCTACGCTGAAATTCGACGAAAACTTTGGAAGTTCATATCTTTTCATTTAGATGATTTTTTTTTAATTTTGATATTTTTTTGAGATTTAAAATATTAGATCATGTAAAATCTTAAAATTTATATGTAGAAGATACAATTAAGAGAGATAAATGAAGGATGTTAATGGGAGGGGCAATTGAGTCCAATAATTACAAAATGACATATTTTGGGGATAGATAGTTATGGGGGCATATATAATAATTAATAGGTATTATAATGCATAATATGTGATATTTCCCTATTCTTATTGCGTATAAACTCTAGAAGTTCCCCAAGTTTAAAGATTCAAGTTGCTCTAAATCAAATGTTGTATCTATCTAACCATAACTTTCTTTTGTGTTACTCTATTGTGTTTTCATTGTTAGTATTGATGATTTAATATTTATAAGTTGATTTTATTATCATTTAATCATTTAGTTTCTTATATTCAAGATTAAAATTTATATCATGAGTATGTGTAACGACCCAAAATTGTTAATAAGGCTTAAGGGCCTTGATTAGTGTGTCAGGAGGGCATAGTTAGTATATGTGTGATTTAAAATGGTTTAATGCATGAGTTTGTGGCATGAAAAATTATATGATTATATGGAAATGATTAAATTCATGTTTAGGAGTATTAAATATGCATGTGGGCCCTGTTTAACTTATAAGGGCATATTTGAAATTTTGGCCTGTTGAGGGCATAAATGTAATTATATGTGATAAATTGTTGAGACCACATTATTATGTGGATATATTTGCAGCATATGGCTCGAGACGGTCCTGACAAGCGGATTGGCGAAATAGTCACGACGGGGATTTATACTTGGCTCGGGGGAGCCTGGGGGTATTTTTAGGAATTTAGGAAATATATCAGGGATTATTAGACATTTGGGAAAATAACTGGTAACTAATTTGACGATGGGATTAATTGGTAAATGTTAGGAACACTTAAGGAATTAGCGGGAATTGGAAGCAAATGACTTTTATACCCTTAGATGGATTAAAGAATTAAGTGTTATGTGGGAGGGCAAAGTGGTCATTTGGGTTAAGTGATATATTCTGAATTGTTAGAATAAAACAGAAGGATGTAGAATAATTCTAGGAAAGAAAAGAAAAACTCCTTCTCAGCTCTCTATCTCATTCTCACGTATTTTTCTCTCTCTCACTTGTTCTTATTTTGAGATTTGAAGCTAAGGAATGAAGAGGCTTGGGCTAGAATTTGGGATTGTAATCTTTGAATGAATTGGGGAGGAGTTAAACTGGGATTTGGAGCTGGAAAATAGAGGAGAATTCAAGGGGAGTAAGCTGAATTGGTGCAAGGATTCAGCTGGGAAACTAAGCTCCAATTTCAGGTAGTTTTAATCTCTGGGTTTTGATGAGTGTGTTTAGGTAAATTCTATGTTCCTGAGTAGAATTAGTCTAGATTTATGGAGTGTTTAATTATGGTGGAATTGAGACAGTGATATTGGTGTTATAACTAAGGTTTTGAGGATTAAAATATGTAATTTCTCTTGAATTCGTGGTTGAATTGGGGTTGAATTAAAGGGATAAGTTAGGAAAATTCTGGGTTGATGGTTTAGTGTTCTTGGCTAGCAAGAAGAAGAGAAAACCCAAGTTTTCTCTGGGACGAAGGGGCGCGCCACGACCCAACCTGGGGGGTGCCGCAGTGCGTGTGGCCTTTATGGCCTAGGATGCTTTCTGACTTGGGGGTGCACCGCGACTTGCTAGGCCAAGTCGCGACCCGCCTCCCCTTTGGCTTGAGAGTTTGCCCTCGGACTTGGGGCAAGTTGCGACTTGCTGAGCCAAGTTGTGACCCTCCTGGGAAGCTTGGTCTTGGAAGTATTTCAAGTATTGTTAGGGCCCGGGGTTCGAACCTAGGTGCTCGGGCAATTTCTACTACCCGATTTAGTAGAAATTGAGGTCCCAGAGGCTAGTTTCTATTCCCTAGATATTTTATTTCAGATTGGAAGTTGATGGATATCAATGGCCCTTGTGACTAGGTTTATTGCTGAGGCTCGAGGCTAAGGACTGTGCTCGGAACCAGTTCATCTTCTCTGCACGGAATCAAAGGTAAGAAAACTGCACCTGTTTGTGTGGCTATGTTGGGACTAAGGTTCCCCATATTTGAATATAAATGCTATATGATTACGATATGCCATGCGAGCATGAAATAAACGGCGTAAGAGTGCTGGAATTGATATTTGCACACAGGACGTGGCTCGGCCATTGCGCACAGGACGCGGCTCGGCCATTGGTAGTTGAGGTTAGTTAAATAATCACTGAGCTTGGCCTAAGCGAGCCAAAGTCAGTGGGTTAAACACTGGGCTCGACCTAAGTGAGCCGGAGACAGTGGGTTAAATAGAGGGTGCGGCCTAAGGGCGCCGACCTTGAGTATTGTATGACATGTTTACTGTTGTTAATTTGATGATTATGATATGTTGAATACCTGGATGATAGATTGTTGATTGTTATCACTGATTAAGTGAATGCCATGGCCTGCTGAACATCTGGTTAATGTCTTGTGAATTACTTGATTATCGTTATTGATTATGCTATAATATTATGGTTTTCTTACTGGGCCTCGGCTCATGGGTGCTACGTGGTGCAGGAAAAGGTAAGGGTAAGATGGTTCAACCATGAGTTGGAAAGCTCTGGGGGCGAGGCGTACGTTGTTAGCTGCTCGTCCGCCACGGTCGAGGGATTGTGCAGGGATGAAAACCTAAAAATGTGTATTTTTCCATTAGAGTGGCCTTGTTTATATATAACTTTTGGAAATTATGTAAATATGTCCTTTATACCCTATTTTTTTTTGGGATCCTATGTATTTAAATAAAATTTATCTATTTATGACCAAAATCTTTTAACCCTAATTCGATTATGGTTTTAGTGTCACATTTTTAACTAAATGACTTGATTAGCAAGTCTTGCACCTTTATAAACACACAATGTAACGGTCTTGGTTATCCAGGGCATTACAGTATGTTTATTTGATTATCAAGATTTGCATTCATACTTTGAATAAGGCTCTTGATTAACATTTAGGGTTTCAAATATTGAACTATTCCTATTATTAATTGTTGATTTGCAAAGTGTAAAGCCATATATTTCCAAAAATTAATACTCAACTGAATACCATTTTGTTTTATAAGTATTAATTAAAAATATCAATAAGATGATCATTTACAAATTGATCTTTGTTACACCCAAATTTCGAGAATAGATAAACAACCTCGAAATGTAGGCTCGTAAAGAGTATGCTCAGGACTAACAAATGTTAGCATTATACTTGTACAAATTGTCACGAAGTTCCAGAGCTACGACATCAGTGCTCGATCATGAGTGGTAGGCTCGAAAACATCAATCCCGAGATGAGTTCAACAGACTAATCAGGCAAGGAGGTGGTGACAATTGGAATGGTGAGCTCGAGAACGCATTAAACATAGACACATAAAAACTGTTAGGAAATTCCTATTTCTTAGGGATTAGATTAAACCGTGTTATACCCAAATTTTGAGAATGGAAATTTTGAACTCGAAAGTCAGGCTCGTAAAGTGTAAGCTTGAAATAAGCATATTCATCATATAGTCATCATTAATGAGGAAGTCAAGGACAGTCTCGCTGAGTATTAAAAAGATGACGTCGGAACTAATGAGCTTGGAGCAACATGGTCTCAAAGGTGTTCTGAGGTTACAAGTCGAGCTCAAAGCTACAATGATAGGTTAACCACTTGTATAAATCTCCTGGTTCAACTTTTGCCATCAGACAAGACGGCTCGAGCCCATGTGTTGTGAGATCAGGAAGGGATGATCTCAACAAAGTATTTTGTTAAGACTGAGGTAAACCAAGGTAGTAGCTCATGATGGTCGACCGATCCCGAAAGCATTCGATTATTCGAGGTCAATAGCCCAGTGTGAACATAGTTACTGTTTGAAATTCCCTATATATAAGGGATTGGTTGTAATCTGTTGTAAAATCCCGAATATCATGGGATTTATACATGTATTTTATAATTATATGCATTTATTTGAATTTAATTTTAAATTTGAATAATATCTCCCCGAAATGTGAGGGGAGATATTCTGTAAACCAATCTATAAATAGATTGGAGCTATTCATTTGTAAAGGACCATAAGGAAGCAATCCTCAAGATCCCTTTATGGTCAACGATCCTTCAACTACCTTCTTCACAAGGACAAGCTCCAGCTTTGTGGCCTCCTTGGTGAAGGCGAGCCTACAGACGACTCAAGAATCCGTAAGTATGCAAGGTGGGAAGAAATCCCAGTGCCAACGACCAAGCTTCCCTCCAGAGGTAAACATGTGGGTTCGAGCTCACGCGGGGCTGTACCTCAGCCCGTCGAACCTTTGTACACGGGCAACGAAGCACAAGACGAGGCCTTAATGAGCTCGTCTGAAGGAGGTAAAGTTGTGCTTGACCTTTTCTGGTCTCCCACTTTTCTTAGACAGGAACCCAATACAATAGTTTTATTTAACAATCCCCGAACAATTTCATGGTCTGGTCAGGGGTAGACCTTAAGGTACATAGGTTTGATAGCTGGTTGGGGAAATACCAAATGATGTACAGTCTAAACAAAGTTTGGGATGGGATGGTCATCCAGTACGGGACCTTTCGAGGATGTCCCCCACTTTTAGGGAGGGGACTCCATTAGCCTCATCAGAAGATAGAGTAATTTCCTGGTCCCCGAGCTCGAGCTCAAATGTGTCCTCCAGTTAGGTTCCTAATACTTATTTGTTTTCAATATTAGACTTGTATAATTTTCTTTTCTCAAAATAATTGATCTTCTTATTTCTTTTTCAGACGAGATGGATTCCGATCTGGACAACATCCTGAGGATGCCTTCTAAGGCCCGAGGTAGCAAACGGGGACGTGTCACTTCGAAGAAGGGTGCCCCTCCTTTGAAGGTCACGAGGGTTGCCGAGGACCCTCTCATGGCGACCTCGAAGTCTACCCCCAACGAGCCCAAGCCTCAGACTCTTGAAACTATGGAGGTCATCGAGGACGTCACTCCCGCGACCTTGAAGGAAACCATCAACGAGCCTCCAACTACCGTGCCACCTTCTCAGGAAAAGGAAACTCCTCATCCTCCTCCCCACCTAGTCCCTGCTAGGGACAATGGGAAAAAGGTCATGGACCCTCTGGCCCCAAAACCCGTGGGTGCCCCGACTTCGACCATGGTCTGAAAGTTCTGTGTTGTGCCGCATATGCCCAAGTACCCCCTGACAATCGTGGCTAGGAGCCTAGGGGCCGACCTATGCTTAGACCTGCTATCCTGAACATACCAATCCTACAATAACCTCGATGCCAATGTGTGCCAGTTCCTGAGAAGAGAGAACACCACGGTTATCTTTGGCTAGATTATGGAGCTCGGGGTTTCTGTAAGTATGCTCCACTTGATTTTTATTTTTCTAACTATTACAGTTTTGCTTTTTAGATTCTTCTTGGTGTCATACGCCAGAGCTCCCTTCTCTCCTCAAAAATTGCTACTGCTGAGACCTTGATCAATTATGCCCACCAAGCTCGAATCCGGACCAAGGACAAGCTAAAGGAGGTCAAGGGAGCTTAGTCCAAAGCCAAGAGTTTGCTCAAGGAGGTGACATAGACCCAAGCCCGAGCTGAAAGATCGCTTTGAGAGGCCGGGAGGCCCTAGCCAACACCGAGGATGCCCTCAAAGCTTCCCAGGCTAAGCTCGCTTCTTCCGAGGCCGACGCTAATAACTTGAAGGTTGGGCTCAACACCAAGACGACTGACTTCGACGCCACTAAGGCCGAGATCGACTGCCTGAAGGAGGAAAAAAGTGCCGCTGTAATGACCCGACTATTTCTAAGACCTCAGAGCATTAAAAACTAATAACATAGCTACTATTTTGGAATAAATACATAAGAAATAACATAACTTTATTTAAAGCCCAAAATAATATATGAGATACAAAATAATGTATGGGATCCCATTGTTATAAAACATAAAACATAACTTTAAATTAATTGTTTAAATACTAAGTGCGGAAATACAAAATAAACATAATTCAAAAGACTTAAAAATAACATCATCCTTGATCGTCACGCAATCCATTCAATCCATTCATCCTCAACACACATGCCAAGCTGCCACGAATCCTTCCCGCCCTTCCATGTTCATTTTCCTGCATCAAGCTAAAAGTAAAGGAATGTGCCTAATGCCCAACAAGAAAAATCTACTAATAACATATATCATAAATCATAAACATAAGACTATATCATATACATATACTATAAAACATATGATTATAAAAATGTATATCATATAGGACTACACTAATAAAACCATCTAGGTCCTCTGTCTACTAATCGAGGTAGGTTAGATCACACTATAGTATATGATAACTCGTCTAGGTCCTCTGTCTACTAGTCGAGGTAGGGTAAATCATAACTCTAAACCATGAAAATGATAAAGATTCTTGGGGCTTGCCATTTAAGCAAGTCATATGCCCAAGCGACTACAACATAAATTATTGGGGCTTGCTATATAAGCAAGTCATATGCCGAAGGACTACAACATATTTATACATATACATATCATAGCATAAAATGTATCATAACATAACATATAAACACATATAATCTAACCTATTTTCCTTACCAAAAACTGGGATATGGAGACAAGAACGGGATTTGGAACACTCCTAAAACCAACAGTAAAACCATGAGTTTCTAAAGAAAAGAGATGGAATAAGAGAACTAAACCATCAAAGAAGAAACTTACTGAAAAGAACCTTAAGTTTCAATAAACTTAAACACCTAATAAAGAATCATAAACAAGAGTTAGGATCTGAAAGAAAATAAAAGAAAACTAAAGAACTATGAAAAACTGAACTTAAGGATAAGAATACCTTGAGCTGGTGATACTCAGACCGTAGATCAATCTTAGAAAACACGATCGCTCCTCAGAGTTGATCAAACAAGTTGTCGATTCGTGGTAGCAGGTACTTATTCTTAATTGTCACCTTATTCAGCTCGCGGTAATCTATACACATCCGCATGCTTCCGTCCTTCTTCTTCACAAATAGAACCGGGGCTTCCCATGGAAAATGGCTTAGTCTAATGAAACTCAAGTCCAGGAGTTCTTCTAACTGCGTCTTTAACTCATTGAGTTAAGTAGGTGCCATTTGGTATGGTGCCTTTGAGATAAGCTCGGTTCTTGGTGCTAGTTTGATTGTGAAATCAATTTCCCGAGTAGGCGGCAACCCTGGTAAGTCGTCAGGAAATATTTATGGGAATTCCTTTATTATGTGGACGTCTTCA
This sequence comes from Humulus lupulus, assembly GCF_963169125.1. Lineage (NCBI taxonomy): Eukaryota > Viridiplantae > Streptophyta > Magnoliopsida > Rosales > Cannabaceae > Humulus > Humulus lupulus. Next base: position 281,150,492 of record NC_084794.1, on the reverse strand, counting down.
ACCTTTAGTGGTGTTTCCTTTACCACATCCGTGACGCTGGCTAAGAATGCGTGACATCCTTTCTCTATCATCCTATGAGCCTTGAGAGATGAAATAAGCAGTGTTCGTAGTCCTGAAATCTTTCCCATAAAACATAGTCTCTAACCGTCACAAGTCTCGAACATCACTTGCTTACGTCTACAGTTGATGGTTGCTCCATGCCTTACTAGCCAATCCATGCCCAGTATTACGTCGAAGTCTTTAAATTCTAGCTCTATCAGGTCTCCTTCTAGTTCTACATCCTCAATTTTGATCGATACGTCTCGTACTATTCGTGATGAAAGGACTACTTCGCTCGAAGGAAATTCTGTCATAAACATAGTTCTAAATTTTTCATAAGTTTTATCTAATTTCTCTATCATTCCTAACGAGATATACGAGTGTGTTGCTCCCGAATCAAATAATATTGAACATGTAATGACCCAACTATTCTAAGACCTTGGACCATTAGAACTACTAAACATAACTATTACTTTGAAGAACATATACATAAGAAATATTAATAACTTTATTAAAACTTCAACATAATATTGTGAAAATTTCATAGTAAAATAGAATTTTGGTATGAGTACCCATTGTTTAAAACATAAAACATAATTTTAAACTAAATAAAATTGTTTACAAAACTAAATGCGGAAAATACATAGAAACATAATTTTAAAAACTAAAAATAACGTCATCCTCGATCAACTCGCAACCCATTCATTCCATTCATCCTCAATACACAAGTCAAGCCACCAAGAATCCTCCCGCCTCCGTATCTAGTTTCCTGCATCACTTTAAAAGAAAAATGAATGAGCCTAATGCCCAACAAGGAAAATCTACCAACATATAAATAACATAAAACGTAAACATAAGATCATAACAAAACATACACTATAAAGCATATATCACAATTCTAACCCATGTACATGGTAAACATTTGGGTTTACTAGCTAAGCAACTATAAGCCTCAAAATACATTGAGGTTTGCTAGCTAAGCAACTATAAGCCCCAAGAAACATAAAAGTGTTGGGGTTTGCTATTTAAGCAACTATAAGCCCCAAAAACATATATATATCATAACACATAATAACATATCATAACATATAAGCATATAATAACTATCCTATTTTCCTTACCAAAAATCGAGATATTTGAGAACAGATGCGGGACTTGGAACACTCCTAAAACCAACAATAGGAATGGTGAGTATTTCTAAAGAGTAAGGAATAAATGTGGAAACTAAACCTTCAAAAGAAACTTACCAAGAAAGATCTTTAAGTTTCAAGAACCTAATCAAAAACCAATATCAAAAGTTAGGATTTGAATAAAAGGAACTAAAGAAAACTAAAGAGTTTTAAAGAACTGGACTTAAAGAATAAGAGTACCTTAGTTGACCTTAAGGATTGGTCTAACTTCAATGCTGAAGTACACTAAACCTCACTTCCCAAGTATTTTATAAAGCTTAAGAATGGCAAAGCTTTTTCCCAACCCAAGTGTTTATCACTCTATGGTAGTACTAGCACCTTGGAGTCTCTGATCACAGCTTGAAGAGTGATAGGAAGGGCTTGGTACTAGGTCCTATTTATAGACGTAAGGAGTGAAACTAACCCCATTTTGATTTGAATAAAAATAATAAATAATAATTGAAAATATTTGAATATTCGTCAATCAGAGGCTGAGGACTCGGTCAAAACATTCAGAGGTAGGTCTAAGTGGTTAAGGTTTAATTTTAAAATTAAAAAAAAAATATGTTACTAAGGGCGATATATCGCCCCTATGTGGCGATATATCGACTCTGCCCTAATCTCGAGCATCCGTTCGTACATTCATGCAACGTCAGCGTGTTTTCCGTATCCTTCGTCAGGCGATATATTGGCTCCATACTTCGATATATCAGCATACATGAATATTTTAAACACGTAATTGCACTTTTTCAGCATAATTTGAATGGGATAACTGCTTTGAATGAGTCATAATACGACCCTAACAGTTTCTGGTAGGTGCTAAAACTTCTATTTCTTTATTTTATCATTAAAATACTTAATTCCTTAATAATCATGCACATGACAAGTGTCATGTTCTTATTGGCTCTATCTAAACCTTAGGTTATAATAACTAATATATTTAGGACCAACAATATTAATCAAACCTTTTGTTATAATTAATATTCTTAAACTATAGGTTAAACTTATAAAATCCATAATTGTTGTTATGAGTTTCCAACTAAGTTCCGGTTTGAACCAAAATCCACGAAATCTAAAATACTACAACTACTACTAACTATCTAACTAACTAAGTAAACATTCTGGGACTCTACAAATAAGTCAGTGCCACTCACAAGTACGCAATGCAACCAGACATAGATCATATGTCAAATATCCAAATATAGGACATTCAACATGCTTACTCAACAATCACTAGCATAATTATGATCATGCACATTTACAGAGACTCAAGCTCTGATCAATTCCATATTCAATATTCATGTCATGCCCTAATCACATGTATCGCATGCATCACATACTAGGTGCAGTTTTCTTACCTTTGGTCCAAGCACATATTACCAATAAACGACCCTCAAGCACTATCCTGTTTCCAAACCCCTAGCGATAACCTAGTCACAACCATAATATAAAACCTCATAAAAATGAGTAAATAAATACTTCCAGACCCAAACCTAGCCTCCGGGACATCGAATCCTACTCAAGGGGGTAGTAGGATCGATCCCAGGCCCTTAGAATTAAGTTCCCAGGGCTAAAAACCAAATATGAGCAAAAATTCATAAGCCAGTCGCGACTTGGCCCTAAGGGTCGCGACTTGCCCCCAAGTTAGAGAGCATTTTCCTGGGCTTCAAGGTGTGGGCCGCAACTTGGCCCCTCTTGGGTCGCGGTGCACCCCCTAGGCAAAGCCCTCTTGACTCCTGGTTCATCCTGGTTGTGACTTGCTAGAACAAGGTCGCGACTTGACCACGAAACCAGCCATTTTCTGCGGGTTTTCCCACTTAAAACCTTTCAAAAACCCATCCAACCATATCCAAATTCCAAAATCAAAGTTCCCAAACATCCCAATTATTCAAAACCATTAAAACCCAAGTCTCAAATCATCCAAAAACTCATCAAAACATAAAATCCAATCAAAGCTTAAAAACTTTAAAAACTTAGAACTTAAAACTTGGATTGCCTCCAATTGAGTCGTTTCCCAACTAAATCCTCCAGCTAATATTCTTCTAATCTTTCCTAGAATCTCTATGCCTTGATCCTTACTTGAATTACAGTCCTAAATCTCAAGTTTCCTTCGAAAATACGAACGGGTGTCGAAAAGGGAACGAGAGAAAAAGAGAACGTTCTGAATGTTCTTTTATAATTCTGACAGGTTACTTCAAGCTTAAGTAACCTCAAGCAAATCCTAATGCTCAGGGTCCCAAAAACGCCCCCTGGGGTAAAATAGTCAAAATTCCTAGAATTTCCCCCTGGTCTCACTAACTCTCCCATTAGCCAATACCCCGCGCTCTCCAGCACTCTCCTTCTCAATCTCATTTCCTATGCTCTGAACCATAAGAGGCTTCCCTAGCACCTGAGCGTAGGTAGAGATTTCATGCACTGGGGTGACTCTAACGCCCTGAGCTACTCCGGGATTCAATCCTTGGATAAACCTTTCCTTCTGAACCACATACGTGGGTACCATATCAAAAGAAAACTTTGCCAACCCATCGAATATATTAACATATTCTATTACTATTGCATTTCCCTGAACTAGGTTCAAAAACTCATTCATCTTAGCAGTCTCGACTGCATCACTGTAATATCTTTTATTAAATAATTGCCTAAATTATTTCCAGTCCATCACAGTTGTATCTCGTGTCTGGGATACTATTTTCCATCATGTCCAGGCATCATCCTGCAATACATATGTAGCACATATCACCCTATTGTGACCTACCACTCCCATATTGTCGAGGATTGAACTGATCATGCCCATCTATTGCTCAGCTCTGAATGGATCTAGGCCTCCCTCAAAAACTAGAGGGTAATACTCCTCGAATCTTCCACAAAGAAATTCCCACCTGTTCTCAACCCTAGGTTGAGCCAATACTAGTGGCACTCCTGGCATAGCAAAGGAAGAGGTGTTCCCTGACAGATTCTGTTGTTGTTTCAAACACCTAATCTCTTCCTCTTGCCTCTGCAATCTTAATTACATATCTATAAACACCTGCTTGAAATTGTGAGGGGCAGGTGAAGAACTCAAACCCTGGATGTAATTCCCAACCTCAGTATAACCACCACCAGGTCTCATTATTTGTCTTGGATACATACCTGTTGATGAATATGCAGTCAATAACTTGACCCATTAAACATGATGAGCATATTCAAAAGCCTTCCCCACGGGAACAATCATACCACGTCACATTCACAATCACTACAGTGCTAAAAACACGCCCATAACATTCATACATCAATCATAATCCTTGCTCTTCCAACATACATACCATGCCTCCAACTTCAGCATGCAAATAACACATTTATATATTCACTGAGCAGGTAATCATATAATCATATTAATAATCAAGAGCTAGGCTATATCAGAATCTCATGCTCCCTAATACAATATGCAAGTAAAGCATTTACATTCTATTTAAGCAGTTAAGCACATAACCACATAAATTGTAATGCCCCGAAATCCCTAATGTGGTTTAATGGCTGGATTAGTAGGTCAGGAGGGCCATAACTGTTTAATTATGCCATTAGCTGATAATATGCATGTTTATGTGAATTATATTATAATATGATGTTATATGCATGCATGTGGGTCCACATTTGATTATTAGGGTGTTTTGGTAACTTGGCCCGTTGAGGGCATATTTGTGTATTTTGGTGCATATTGTGAATTGTGAATGAGATCCCATTATTATGGAGATATATTAGAGCTATTTGGCATGAGACGGTCTTATATTCCAAATTAGCGTTTTTGTCATAACGAGGGTCTTTTATTGGGATATTGCGTAATGAGAATGTTATTTGATGATAAATTGGGAGATATTGAGATTAGGAGGAAATTCTGGAAGTTTTGACTATAATGTCCCCGGGGGTGTTTTTGGGACCCCGGGCACTAGGTTTTATTTGAGGTTACTTAAGCTTGAAGTAGCTTGTCAGATAGAACCGTACGTTAGAAAACCTCTCTTTCTCTTCCCGTTAGTTCATTTTACCGTTCGAGGCATTTTCGAAGAAATCTTGAGTTCTAAGAGTTTGAATCAAGCGAGGATCGAGGCATAGCGATCCTAGGAAATATTAGAAGCTTCTTGACCGAAGGGTTTGACGAGAAACAACTCAATCAAAGGTAATCTAAGTTTTAAGTTTTGAGTTTTTAGCGTTTCTAAGCTTCGAATTGGATTTTGTGAATCGTTGAGTTTTTGGTTCGTTTAAGCCTTGGGATTTGATGGTTTTGGATCATTGGGAAGCTTAGGAACTTTGATTTTTGGATTTGGAAGTGTTTAGGTATGTTTTTGGAGGGTTTGGGATAAAGGACAGCGAGTTGTGGTTGGTTCTGGGTTGGGGGCCGCAGCCCTGTTCTTGGGCGCCGCGACCTTAGCTCGAAGAAGCAGCTGGGGAGGTTTTGGCCTTGCTGGGCGCCGCGGCCCTGGGTATGGGGCACCGCGACCCTTGCTCCTGGTGTGGCTGGGGGCCACAGCTCAAGGTGCTAGTGCCACGGCTCTTGGGTGGTTTTGAGCCCGTTTGAGTGTTTTGACCTCGGGAACTTGGTTTTAGGCCTCGGGATTGTTCCTACTACCCGGATTAGTGGGGATTGATGTCCCGGAGGCTAGATCTTGGTTTGGGAACCTTTGATGTTCATTTTTTTGATGGTGTCCCATATTTGGTTATGACTAGGTGACCGCTAAAGGACTAAAAGTCAGATCGTTCTCAAGGGTCGTTCTTTTATTCATTCTCGCTCGAATCAAAGGTAAGAAAATGGCACCCTGTGTATATGACATGCATGATTGTTGTTGAGGCATGTTGGTTGATAAATATGGACATTGATTGCATATTAAATGCTTAGTAGAGCTTGCTTACTTGTGTATGGCACTGATTAGTCAGGGACGACACTGGTCGCATATTACTGACCTGTGAGTCAAAAACGCCATAAGCGTCCTGAACGCAGGGCCGATTAAAGATTAGATCTAATCAATATCAGCGTTGAATGACTCTAAAGCATTAATGTTGGACCGACCCTAAGGTCGATGAAACTTATAAGCGCTTGACTAGTCTAAGACTAGTTACTCAAAGCCAGGGCCTAAGGCCTAGGTGACAGCTTGTCACATGGCTAGGGAGCGAAATCCCACGGTTATGACTCTATGTCATGAGGTAGGTTATGTTGGTGAATAGTCATCATGCACCTATCCTGTTTAAGCTAGTGAAAGGATCACTTATTTCTAAAGCCCTGGTGACCCTATCATCACATGGCTATTGGGAACGGAACCCACCTTAGTGACTTTTGCGACTGTCACTTATCTGTTTTGAACTGGAAGTCCTGAATGATTATTATGATCATTGTTGATATTATATTCATGCTATATTGTGTTTTCTTGCTGGGCTTTGGCTCATGGGTGCTATGTGGTGCAGGTAAAGGGAAAGAAAATCTCACCCAGCCTTGAGTGGAGAGCTTAGGTGGTGATGTGTACATATGCGGCCGCTTGACCACCACGGCCAAGGAGTTCTCAGAGGAACTAGGGGGTTTACCTTATTTTTTCCGCTTAGGTCGGCGAGTTTGTAAATTTGAAACAGTAATGACCATTTTGAGTTGTAAATAACTTGTAAATGTTTTTTATGGGCCCATGAACAGTTTTATGCTTTAATAAAATATATCCTTTCCTTTTGATTGGTTTTCCACCTTAGCCTGTTAATAACACTAGAAGCACGTTTTTAACCAAAGGACTCAGGTAGCGAGTCAAATTTTTGGTTCACCATTCACCGTAACTGTTCTAGGGTAACCAGGGCATTACTACTTGGTATCAGAGCGTGCCAAGGTTAGGGTTCCTGTAGACTGGCTAGGCATGTACACACATCACTGAAGTCAAGCTCAACTCATGGTTTCGTAACTATTTATGTAGTTATATGTATAACTGCTTAAATATAGTATATATGCTTTACCTGTATGCATGAGACACCATGTTAAACCTGTGCCCTAAATAATACATTCTCAGCAACCGTGTGCTAATTAGTACTGAAATTGCTGGAACATACTTATTAGTATTGTTGTTTGTGAACTATTATGTGATACATGCTAAGTGCTAAATGCTATAAACATGCATCTACTTGTATATATTTGTATGACTGTGGAATATGATAATTGTCTACTTGTTCTTGGACCGTAAGGTGACAAGAGGTTTAGTTATTACTACCTGACTGGCCGTATTGATCATTATTTCAGCAAGGTATCAGTAATAAGAATGAATCCAGGGCAGATAGATATGTCAGCTGGCCAGAGTGATCAAGGCCAAAATAATAACAATCAGGGTCAAGAAAATGACCAAGGACAGATTCCACAGCCAGCTCCTGTAAACTGGCAGCAGATAGTTAGTGATATGCAGGCAATAGTGTTAAGATAGGGAGAAGAGCTTCGTCTCCTAAAACAACAGCAAGTGCCTGCAGTGGCCAGTGTATCAGAGGCACCCCCTATGTCGGTGCCAGCAGCAGAGCAGCTGCCTGAGGTTGGAAATAAATGGGAACCTCTCAATGAAAGGTTCATGAAGCAGCAACCTCCAGTTTTTTAGGGCAGTGCAGATCCTGCCAAGGAAGAGCAGTGGATGCGTATGATTACCACCATCCTAGATTTCATGAGGGTGACTGGTAATGAGAGGGTGGCTTATGCCACTTATATGTTTCGGGAGGATGCCCAGATTTGGTGGGAGGTGATTACCCAGACCAAGAATGTTAATGCCCTAAGTTGGGAAGAGTTTCAAACTCTGTTTAATGAAAAATATTATAATGATGCTATTAGGGCGACAAAGGCTGAGGAGTTCATCAGGCTTCTTCAGGGAGGTTTGTCAGTCACTGAGTATGCCTTGAAATTTGATTGTTTGACAAAGTTTGCCATGGAGCTGGTGCCCACTGATGGGACCAGAAGAGAGAGATTTCTTCAGGGGATATAGCCCAGATTAGCCTGTGATGTACGTATTACCACTGTGGCTAGGGTTACTTCCTATGCACAGGTGGTTGAGAAGGCACTCACAACTGAGAGTGCAGAAAACAAAATCTGGCGAGACAGTGCAGCCAGAAAAGAGTTCAGGAGGATAGGTCCGCCATTTATGGGTTTAAGTAGGGGTGGAGGCCCCAGTGATCAGAAGAGGAAGGTTCCTGACACCTTCCTAGTTCCAGGTCCTGATAGGCGGCCCCGTGGTATCTCAATGGGTCGTCCATGTGGTAATGAGATTTGGAAGTTTTATCCTGAATGCCCTAGATGCAAGAGGCATCATTTGGGAGAGTGTAGGGCAAGGGCCTGCTTCTCATGAGGAGTAGTGGGTCATCTTAAGAAGGATTTCCCTAAGGCAAGAAAAGAAGAACCCAAGAAAGCGGATAGCTCGGCCCCAGCTCGAGTGTTCGCATTGACACAAGCAGAAGCTGAGGCTTCTCCCTCAGTTGTTACAGGTAAGCTTCTTAGTGCTGGAACCCCTTATAATGTATTGATTGATTCTGGTGCTACACACTCTTTTGTTGCTAGTGGTATTATTGATAGACTGTGTAAACCCTGTGATTTTTATGCTGTGGGGTTTGGAACTTTGTTACCCACTGGGGAGTTAGTGGTATCCAGGAGGTGGGTCAAATCTTTGCCAGTGACGGTGGAGGGCAGAGAGTTATCAGTGGATTTGATAAAGTTAGTTATGCCTGGCAGTAATAGCCTTATTCATGCATGTAGGAAAGTCCAAATAAATGATTATGGGCCCCTGCGCCCTGAGTAGATGACTGTCAAGTCAATCTAGGGATTCGCTCCCTGAATAGATGACTAACGAGTCCATCTCTAGGGATCTGCTCCTTGAATAGATGTCTAATGAGTCTATCTCTAGGGATCTTCTCCCTGAATAGATGACTAATGAGTCTATCTCTGGGAATCCACTCCCTGAATAGATGACTAATGAGTCCATCTCTGGGGATCTGCTCCCTGAATAGATGACTAATGAGTCCATCTCTGGGGGTCCACTCCCTAAGCCATGTGGCGTTTCAGTCACTTGAGCCTTTTGGCCCTGGCTCTAAGTAACTAGCCTTTAGACCAGACAAGCGCTTTTAGATTTCTTCGACCTTGGGGTTGGTCAAGCATTTAATGCTCATATTGATTAGATCTAATCATTTCAGCTTTGCATTCAATATGCTTCTGCTGCTCTTGACTCATAGGTCAATTCCATACGACCAGCGCTCAGTATATTGCCGATTATGACTAGTAAGTCAGGACTTCACGACCAGTACTAACACCAATGTCATTTCTGGCTAATAAGTCAGTGTCACTCACAAGTAAGCAATGCAACCAGGCATATATCATATGTCAAATATCCAAATATAGGGCATTCAACATGCTTACTCAACAATCACTAGCATAATTATGATCATGCACATTTACAGAGACTCAAGCTCTGATCAATTCCGTATTCAATATTCATGTCATGCTCTAATCACATGTATCGAATGCATCACATACTGGGTACAATTTTCTTACCTTTGGTCCAAGCACAGGTTACCAATAAATGACCCTCAAGCACGATCCTGTTTCCAAGCCCCTAGCGATAACCTAGTCACAACCATAATATAAAACCTCATAAAAAATGAGTAAATAAATACTTCCAGACCCAAACCTAGCCTCCGGGACATCGAATCCTACTCAACTGGGTAGTAGGATCGATCCTAGGCCCTTAGAATTAAGTTCCCAGGGCTAAAAACCAAATCTGGGCAAAAATGCACAAGCCAGTCGCGACTTGGCCCTTAGGGTCGCGACTTGCCCCCAAGTCAGAGAGCATTTTCCTGGGCTTCAGGGTGCGGGTCGTGAGTTGGCCCCTCTTGGGTCGCGGTGAGCCCCCCAGGCAAAGCCCTCCTGGCTCCTTGTAACACCCTAAACTCCAGGGACCGTTACGGTGCACATTTTAAATAGTGTTGAACTCGCTAATCGAGTCATTTGGCCATAATCGTGTACTAAGTATGATTAGCGGTTTAGGGATTAAAAAATTTGGTTAAGATATAACGTTTCATTAGAACGTTTACTGTATACATTGGGATCCCAAAAATATAATTTAAAGGTTTGTTACAACAAAATAATTACAAACAGCCGATCTAAGCGGAAAAATAGGGTTTAACCCTAGTTCCTTTTTCAAACCTCGGTCGTGGTGGTCGAGCAGCTGCATATGTACACATCGTCACCTAAGCTCTCCAACTCAATGATGGTTCAGCTTTATTTTTCCTTTACCTGCACCATATAGCACTCGTGAGCCGAAGCCCAGCAAGAAAACTCAATATGCTCATGAACAGTCATATCATGACATCAAATCATATTTGGCATGCCTAGCAAATATAGCTTAATTCAAGCATGCAAATAAATTCAGACAATGATGGGGAATCTAGGATAAGAAATCCTGCCCTCCTGATTGGATGACTATCAAGTCAATCCTAATCAGATGAGTGATTTAACATTGGAGGTTCTGGTAAACCATAATAAGTGATTGACAAGCAAGTCACCACGGGGCTCAGCACCCACAGTCATGCCAATGATGATCATCATAATCATACAGAGCTTATAGCCCTGAGCAGATGAGTGAATATCACTTTGAGGTTCTGTTAAACCATAATGAGTGACTAACGAGCAAGTCACTATGGGGCTCAACACCCACAGACGTGTGATGAAACCGTCGCCTAGGCTTTCTGGCAATGGCTCTAATCAGATGAGTGATTTAACACTTGAGGTTCTGGTAAACCATACTGAGTGACTGATGGGTAAGTCACTAGCTTAAACAGATGAGTGACTGATGGGTAAGTCACATGGGGCTTGGCACCCATAGCCATGTGACTAAACAGTCACTGGGCTCGCTGGCCCTGGCTCTAAATGACTAGCCTTTGGCTAGACAAGCGCTTTTTAGTTTTCATCGAACTTGAGGTTGGTTCGGCATTAATGCTCATTTGAGTCATTCAATGCAGATGTCGATTAGATCTAATCTTTTATCGGCTTGCGTTAAACACACTAAGTCCGTCCTTGACTTTTTAGTCAATACCAGGTGACCAGTGCTTGTAACTACTGTGAACTTGACAAGTAGGTCACAACTTCACAACTAATACTGTCACCATTGCCAATTTTGACTAATTAGTCAGAGCCACGCACAAGTAAGAAATGCTACCAGGCATATATCATATGTCAAATATCCAAAAGTAAGGCATTCAGCATGCTTACTTAACAATTGCTAGCATAATTATGATCATGCACAAACACAGAGACTCAAGCTCTGATCAATCTCATATTCAATATTCATGGCATTCCTTAATCACATGTTTCTCGTGCATCACATGCTTCACATTTAAACATCCAACATGCATCAAGAATAACCATGCATGTCACACATGGGGTGCAGTTTTCTTACCTTTGGTCCAAGGACAGGTTACCAATAAACGAGCCACAAGCACAATCCCGATTCCAAGCATCTAGTGATAACCTAGTCACAACCATAAACGGTGATCCAATGAGTTCAAGTTCTAAAACCAATCCTGGAACCAAGACCTAGCCTCTGAGATGTCGATTCCCACTAAACTGGGTAGTAGGAACGATCCCGAGGCCTAAGGTTTGAGTTCCCCTGAACAAAACATCAATTTGGCCAAAAACAGCACCAAGCGCTGCGGCCCCCAGCCCATTGAAAACTCTCCACTTGCTTCATCGAGCTTGGGCCACGGCGCCCAAGAACAGGGCCGCAGCCCAACCTTGGACCAGCCATTTTTCCCTGATTTCTCCATTTTAAAACCTTCCAAAAACATATCCAATCATCTCCAAACTCAAAAATCAAAGTTCCCAAACATCCCCATGATCCAATACCAACAAAAACCAAGTCTCAAACCAATCAAAAACTCATCAAAACACAAAGTCCAATTCAAGCTTAAAAACTTTAAAAAACTTAGAACTTAAAACTTGAATTACCTCCAATTGAGTTGTTCCCAACTAAATCCTCCGGCTAATAAGCTTCTAATCTTTCCTAGAATCGCTATGTCTCGATCCTTGCTTAAATCCAAGTCCTAGAACTCAATCTTCCTTCGAAAATGCAATCGAGAGACGAATATGGAACTTAGAGGGAGAGAGAACTTACTGAACGTTCTTTTTATTTCTTAACAGGTTACTTCAAGCTTAAGTAGCCTCAACCAAATCCTAACGCTCGGGGTTCCGAAAACGTCCCCGGGGGCAAAATAGTCAAAACCTCTAGAATTTCTCCCTGATCTTACTAACTCCCAATCTATCACCAAATATTTATTCCCATTACCCAATAACCTGGTAATGCTCTAAACACCCCTTGACTCACTCCGAGTCAAGAATAAATCCCGCTGTGACTTTCCCACTAGCTTACCTCCTAGGATCGTCTCGTGCTGAGTAACCCTAGCATAACCAAATAATAATAAAGCACCACCCACATATCACATATATGTCAAATATGCCCGAAATGGCCAAAATATGAAAATCACCCAATTAATCAGAAATGGGTTCACATGCATATTTAATACACCTAAACATGCATATTATCATTTAATCACACAATAAATCAATTATGGCCCTCCCGGCCTCCTAATCAAGGTCCTAAACCTTATTAGGAAATTTGGGGCATTACACTCTTGGTTCATCCCGGTCAAGACTTGCTAGAACAAGGTCGCGACTTGACCACGAAACCAGCCATTTTCTACGGGGTTTCCCACTTAAAACCTTCCAAAATCCCATCCAACCATATCCAAATTCCAAAATCAAAGTTCCCAAACATCCCAATTATTCAAAACCATTAAAACCCAAGTCTTAAATCATCCAAAAACTCATCGAAACATAAAATCCAGTCAAACCTTAAAAACTTTAAAAACTAAGAACTTAAAACTTGGATTACCTCCGATTGAGTCGTTTCCCAACTAAATCCTCCAGCTAATAATCTTCTAATCTTTCCTAGAGTCGCTATGCCTTGATCCTTGCTTGAATCCGAGTCCTAAAACTCAAGTTTCCTTCGAAAATATGAACGGGTGTTGAAAAGGGAACGAGAGAAAGAGAGAACGTTCTGAATGTTCTTTTATAATTCTGACATATTACTTCAAGCTTAAGTAACCTCAAGCAAATCCTAATGCTCGGGGTCCCAAAAACGCCCCCTGGGGTAAAATAGTCAAAATTCCCAGAATTTCCCCCTGATCTCACTAACTCCCAATTTATCATCAAATATTTATCCCCATTACCCAATATCTCGGTAATGTGCTGAATACCAAAAATACCCCTTGACTCACTCCGAGTCAAGTATGGATCCTGTTGTGACTTTCCCACTAGCTTGCCTCCTAGGATCGTCTCGTGCTGAGTAACACGAGCATAACCAAATAATAATGAAGTACCGCATACATATCACATATATGCCAAATATACACATAACGAGCCAAATTATGAAAATTGACAAATTAAACAGAAATGGGTCCACCTGCATATTTAATACACCTAAACATGCATATCAAGTCATATTATGATATAACTCACATAATCATATAATGATACACATAAATATCATATAATCATATAATTCCAAAATATGTCATCCTAGCCCCCTAATGAAGGTCCTAAGTCTTATTAGGAAATTTGGGTCGTTACATAAAATCAACATAGTCCACGAGTCTATGTTATTATCACTACTCTCTCAAAGCTTCGAATGAAAATAATTTGGCAGAGTATTCTCTCGTACAATTTGTGTGTGAATACAAATGAATTACTCTAGGCTATTTATAGACCTGGTCGTAAGAATATCTTCCTATAATTCGGGGAAGTTACAAGCAATCAAATAAATACAATAAATGCATTAATTATATAGTATACCATGAAAATAGGGATTTAATACATGATAATAATGAATCCCTACAAAATAGGGATTTCCCAACAGTCTTTCTGCGTGCCAAATGCGTCACTGAGTTCGATTGTTGTGCTGACGCGCTTTCGAGATTGGCCAAGCTTCGAGCTCATTGTTCAAGATATAACTTCCTCTTCATCTAGTAATTTGGTCGAGTACGTTCCTCGGAGAAGGTTAGTGTCTTCGAGCCTGCAACTCAGGCCCAGACAATGCGACTCATGCTTGAGAGCTAATAATAGATCTGGAATCGTGTCAAATTATACAAGTGTACCGTTGACACTTATTATTTTCGAGCTTACTTTTTTCAAGCCTATATTTTGAGATAATTTATTTAATCTTGAAATTTGGGTGTAACATGCATTAATTTTTACAATTAATTGTGCATTGGAACATAGTTATAAAAATTGTGCCAAATATATCACTTAATAATTTTTTGTGCCAAATATATTAATTATTGACTTTTTGTGTCAAATATAGCACAATACTTGCATCTCTCATCGGAGATAGTACAAATTTAATTGATGTTAAAATCAACTTAGAAACTATTTGCCCCGACCATTTAGCAAACACAACTCTAATGATAACATATAAATAAAAATTCAGAAACACCTATCTACTTTTTTTCTTTTCAATTTATATATTTTTAGACTTTTTATAATGTAAAATAAGACCAAAAGATGGAAGACGTGATGAAACTTGTTAGTGAGTTGATCTTATGGCGGTACATATTGCATATATTGGTGTGTTTGTGGCTTGCTCACAATAAAAGAAATATAAAAGAAGAAAAAATTAGAAAGAAAAGTGGGTGTCAAGAAAAATTCAATTCTTGAATCAAGAATTGTTCTCCTGGTGTCTTTTGTTTCAAGGGTAGAGAATATTACAGAGATGATATGATAGGAAATTATTTTTGTTTTATTTATCTATGTAGGTCTCTCTTTTTCTTTTCAGCAGTACGTAACTGATTCTGATACCAGTTTGTAGTGCATAATCTACTCATAAGAACTTGTGCTAAAGCATGTGAATACACATGAACTTTATACTGGTTTGAATCTCAGATTGAGAACCCACATTCAGTTGTTGGGTTAGCCTTAGAATCCACCATGAACAATGTCAAGAGTTACTGAAATAAGTGTACATGACAGAAACCTTTACAGGAAGGAATATTTTTATGACTCAAACTGGAGGTGTAATAATGGCATCTCTGGTTTTACAAGGATTCTTCTTCTTCACACCACCTTTCTCTCTATTTTTTCTTTTGCCATGCATTCATCCTTGAATCAAGGGATAAAGAAATTGATATAGAATCAAATCAATTGTACATACACACTTTATCAAGCATTATAAATCTCAAAGACACCTAAAAGGAAATGAAGTAGTCCAACTACTCTGCCTGGTAAGACTATTTTAATCTACTCATTACCACTCTACAAATCCACTAATCATTTTATATTTCTGAGCCACAAAACTCACAAGTTGTTGGCTTCCAAATCCATTATAAAGTAAAAAATTAATGGTGATATACACAACTATATAAAGAATGTTTATATGTTAAAAAAATATCTTCATAAAATATAAAATTAATGGTGATATACACAACTACTCTGCATGCAATGAGGTTTTTGGGTCAGCATTTGTGTATTCTAATCCATTCGTTCATGATTTGCACCCTTTTTAGAGCCTCCTTCCTTGCTTGTTTAACTTTTTATTTAGCTCACACTTTAATGAATAATTTTTCGTTCACCTTACAACCATTTTGAAGTATATATGAATGATCAATTTTAATGATCAATTTACTAATGCCTTTTACTAATTAATAATGAGTCTTACTCAAAATTATTCTTCAAAATGTGCCATTAAAATAGTTTTAAAACACCCATTTTCCCAACAATATTGTTGTGCACATTCAACACTTATTATTTGCTTAACAAGTATTGAACATTGTCCATAATATTCTCTTAAGAACATAAATTTTGAGATTTTTACATAAAATGTCCAAATTAGTCAACTTCTTACATTTTTTACTGTATGACAGAGTATTTAACTTTTTTTACTATCATTACTTTACATTTATACGATTTTTTTTAATATTTTGTTTTCAAATACACTATTTTGCTATAATTTGGCATATACCCACTCACCATTATTTAAATTTTTTCTCATTTTTTATTATTTCTTACTCTCCATCAAATTATTACCCTACTTTTTTATCTTATCACCTATACTCTACTTGCTTCTACACTACACGTTTCCATTAGGGGTGCACACGGGTTGGATTTTCGGGTTTTGGGTTCAGGTTTTGCGGGTTTCGGGTTAAGAAAAATGGTACCGAAATCAATCCTAAATTTTTGGGTTTTTTCGGGTTCGGGTTCGAGTTTCATTTCGGGTTGGCTGGGTCATTTGTGATTTTGGGCCGAAAAGCCCAAATTTGCAAAAATGTCATTTTTTTCAAAAATACCATATTTTTCCAAAAATATGGTTGTTTATTTGCTAAAAAAACATTGTGAGTTATAATAGTGCATACTTTTATACACGATTAAAATTATTTAAGTTTATATTTTTTTTATTTAACATTTAAAAGTTGTGATTATTTTTTTAATGTAAGAGTTATATTAAATGTTTTAGACAATGAATTGTAGAAATGAATTTCTTTATGAAATATATTTTTTATTAATGGATAAGTGTGATTTTTTTTTTTTTAAAAAAAAAAACAAAGTCATAAAGAATTTAATTTATATTAAAAAAATAAGAAGAGAAAAAAAAGTATAAAAAAGATGTTTATTTATTATTAAGGCAAAGTCTTGATTATACATCATTTCAAACACTACATTTTAGAGAATATTGATGTGTTCTCTTTATATTAGAAAGGAATGTATGACTTAAACTTTTATGTAATTCTAATTTGTTGGAACTTGAAAGACTTTGTATGAAACATGCATTCATTAAAAAAAAAGTATCAAAAATCAAAACTTTACAATTGAAATGATGTTTTGTCTATATAATGTAATTTTTCTTTTCAAAATGTTTTAACATTTAAACTATGTTATTATACATCCTTTAATTTAAAAAAAAAATAAGAAAAGAAAAAAGAAGTTAAAATATAATGTCAATCAAATTAAACACTTAAAATACAAACAAAGTTTAAATTACCAATTACAAACATTAAAAATGTCAAAGCCCCAAAATACAACCATAAATAAACAAAGATAAAGTCCATAAACTTAAGTACATAACTAGTTAACCACAAAACCAAAATAAAGTCCATAAGTCGTCTACAACCATAAACATTAAATTAAGTCCATAAAAATTCAAAATACATGAAAAGTCCACGCCCTTTCCTTCTTTCCTTTCCTTCCTTCCTTTCCTTCATTTCTTTCAAAATTCAAATAAAAAAAATTATTAAAGAAAAGAAATCAAGGATAATAAATAACAACATAAAGGCAGGTAGGCACGAATAAATTCATACAAGCAATTACAATTCTTTTAATTTGTAGATTGTTGTGCAGCAGATGAGGCTGAAGACTGAAAATTGACAGAGGATGAAGCTGGCCCAGGCCCAACACTTGTAGGATCATTGGTCATCTCTACAAATATTATTAATATAAAAGATAAATATTAGATTATAAAAAAACATTCAAACACTTAAAATAAACATTAAAATGTACTAAACTACCTGACTCAAGATACTCTGATGTTTGAAGTGCTTCTTCTTCATCCATATAGTCTCGAACAATGATGGGTTGATGTGATCCGCTCCACCAGTTATTGAGACAAATTAATGCTTCGACCATCATTGGGCTTAGTGAGCTTCTAAAAGGATCTAAAATTCGACATCCTATAGAAAATGCCGCCTCAGAAGCAACGGTGGTAACCGGTATAGTTAACACATCACGAGCCATGAGTGACAAGATCTTGTATTTGCACCCACTACTAGCCCACCATCCCAAAACATCAAAATTCTCAGTTGGTCGCTCAGGTTCCTCTTCCAAATATTTATTGACCTCATTTTTTGTCACTCCATCATCCTTCTCCAATCTCCGTGCCACAAACTCATCATGCAAATTTCGTGACTTCTTGTTGGCACTAGGTCGACCATTAACAGGCATGACGAATGTGGATGAAGAACTAACAATAGAGGTTGATTGTAACTGAGTCATAGATGCCGATGGATGAAGACTTGATGTTGTCTCATTATATTGATCAAACATTGCCCGCATTGTCTTCTCTACCTTTTTCACCATCTCTTTGCACGTCATCTCATCATAAGTAGCACTAAAGCAATGACTGAGATAGTCAAGCTTGTGTCTTGGGTCAAGGACCAAGGCAATTAGAAGTGCCTCATTGCAATTATCAAGTTTTCCCCAATACTTGTCATACTTTAGTTTCATGCTCATTTCCATTGTCCTCAATAACTCATTCTCATCATCGTCAGCTACTAATTCATACAGCTCTTGTTGCATATTGGAGATCTCAATGAAGTACTTATTAGCAGTAACATAAGTAGACCCACTAACTATAATGTTACTTCGTAAAAAGTCTCCAAAAACCTCAAAAACACTGAAGCATTTTCCCAATCATCAACAGTGGGGGGCCCCTCCTTTGGTATTCCATCTTTGTCAAACTCATCAAAATATTTCATATAATTAGCATCTCTTTTCATCCTCTCAAATGCCTTCCGAATTTCATTGCACAATTGAGCATTAGATATGTGGAGTTCCATCTTGTTGGGACATCTAAACACAGAAGCCCTTTACATTCAATATTTTCCTGCATGACACGCTCCTTAAATTTTTTTAGCCTAGCAGGAGAAGACCTAACGAACCTCACAGCATTTCTAATTGCTGCAATTGACCCATGTTTTTCCTTCAACCCTTCAGTGACAATTAGGTTCACAATATGAGCGCAACACCTCATATGTAAAAATTTTCCATCCAAAATTAGGCCCCTCTCTTTCTCCTTGAATTGTTGCCTCAAATATCTAATGGCAACATCATTTGACGAAGCATTGTCTACCGTAATGGTAAACAACTTAGAGATGCCCCAATCTAAAAGACATAAGTCGATCTCATGGCCAATGGTTTCCCCTTTATGATCTACCACTTGGAAAAAATTGATAATTCTTTTATGATACTCCCAAGAATTATCAATCCAATGAGCAGTGATGACCATGTAATTCAAATTTTGAATGGAAGTCCAAGTATCGGTAGTAATCGATATCCTTTCACGGCTCAAAATATTTTTCAATGTCGCCTTCTCCTCCTCATATAGCTTCAATACATCTCTAGCAACAGTCATTCGATAAGGGATCTCAAACCTATCTTGGACTGTTTTGACAAATCTTTTGAACCCTTCACCCTCGACATGTCTAAATGGCAACTCATCCAACACAATATATTGTGTGAGGGCTACCCTACAAGCTTCTTTGTTATAAGCTACCGCTACTAAGCTTGTCTCCCCCTCTTTCCGTCCCTTTACATGCTGAAAGCTTAAAGTATTTTTTCTCTGCTCATCAATCTTATACGTACTTAGATCGCATACTTTCTTAAAATGGTTCCACAAATGACTAGTCCCATGTTTTCTACTGTCACACAAGAAGTCAGACCCACAATAATTACATATACACTTGGGGGGATGAGACTCTTCGTTAGGATCTGTTGAGGATGGAGGAGGATCTTCCTTAGTAAAATGATCCCAAATAGATGACCATTTTCCCTTTGTTTTCCCGGTACTACTAGCACTAGGGATGGGAGGTCTAACCCTCTTTCTAGCTCTAGTTTTTCTACCCTGATCAGTAGGAGGAGTAGGGTTTTCAGTTTGAGTGAGAGGTGGTTGATCTTGATCATCTTTCGGGGGAAGAGTTTCATCTACCTCATCAATATCCATTACCTAATACGACATATTTAAGAAAAAACTAATTAGCAGAACAACACACAAGCCTATAATCCACTAAGTAAAGGCATGCACGTCTAAAAATCCAACTTCATATCATAAAAAAATCATGTAGATAAAAAGGTAATTAAAGAAAGGCAAATTTAAAAAATATGGCCATTGGTATAATATATAACAACTATACATATATTATTTGTTTCCCACTACTAATTAAAAAGCAAAACATAGCATTTTAGCATATACATATCTTTGAAAGTCTGTTTTTAGAACAACATTGAGAATATAAGACCATATTATGTTCATATGGCTAACCAATCTGAGCGTTCGTTCAATTGTTAATTTAACTGAGTGTTCATGGTTGTAACAACAGTAAATTTACCTTGTACAATGTTAAAGGTTGTTGTTTGGCCAAGGTAGACTGCGACCACTGTGAAGAAATATTATTAGGCAGGTCTAGCTCATCACCTTTAAGTCCAATCTACAATCATAATAGTAAGACAAAAGATAAGTTTCCACAG
Source organism: Humulus lupulus (assembly GCF_963169125.1). NCBI lineage: Eukaryota > Viridiplantae > Streptophyta > Magnoliopsida > Rosales > Cannabaceae > Humulus > Humulus lupulus. The sequence continues at coordinate 281,129,981 of NC_084794.1, read as the reverse complement.
TAATCAGAGTCCCTTCCACTTCGAATGTATTCTCTGCTTATTGTAATGAATGAAGTGGAAGGCTTGTTTTTCACTTTGATAAGTTTGGGATGAGTCACAAAAAAGCAGACATCAAGTTGTATTCATAATATGCACCGAAAACAGATACAAAACAAATTATATAAATATATATATATTGATGAAAAAATGAGCTCATCACTAAATACAAAACATATATACTAACAGAAAGAAAACATATATATATACTAAATGTAAATACAAAATCAGCTCATCAATTTTAATTACTGTAAATGTAAATACAAAATGAGCTCAAGGTCAATATGGAGCTAGAGAGTTAGGTGCTTTAACTTTAACAGAAAGAAAACTTACCGGACCGCTGGCTGGCGAGGCGAAGCGTGCCGCTGGTGGTGGTCGTGCGATCTGGTGGTGCCGCCGCGTGAGTGCTGAGGGTGAGGGAGGCTCTCGTCTCGATGGGTCGGCAATGGCACTCGGCGGCCGTGCTTGAGGAGGCTGCTGTCTTCTCTCTTGCTGAAGCTTGAAATTCAGGGACTCGGAGGCTTGAATGAAATGAAAGAGAAGAAGAAAAAAAAAAGGGTCGGGTTTAGCTTTACTTTAGGGTTCAATTCAGTTTCTTTCAGATTTTATTTATTTACATATATATTTTTTTAAATTTTCGGTCGGGTTTCGGGTTACACTCGAACCCAACGGTGCATGATTCTTAAACCCGAACCCGACCCGATATGTTTCAGGTTCGGGTCGGGTTATACCCGAATTTGACGGGTTTTTCGAAGAAAAAAAACGGGTTCTCTGGGTTCGGGTCGGACGGGTTTTGCAGGTTTTCGGGTTTTGCGGGTCCCGTGTGCACCCCTAGTTTCCATATCCTTCTGTTGTTGACTATTCTTATTCTCCTTCCCTATATTATTATTATTATTATTGTTGTTGTTGTTGTTATTACTCTCCAACTTTCTTATCCTTTATTAATATTATTATTAGCGTTTCTATCTTTTTTTTTCATTTTTATTTGTTTTTCTTCTCTATCACAAAATCCCTTGCAACTTTCTAGCTAAGAAATAAAAGTATTTTTTTCACTTTTCTATTAATAATTACTTACCCAAAAAAACTACTACTCTTTGCTATGATTGAAAGTAATTTGTAGTAAAAAGAATTAAATTAATAATAGAAAAATATAAATCATGTAACACATGTAAGGCTAAGCTTAAGAATATGTTGTAAATGATCAATGCCTTGGTTAGTTACCCTTTACTACTAACAAACAAACATAAATGTACGATTAGGGGTTCTTCTGGTTGTCGTTGTTATGTTATTTTTAGTATTTGTATTATTGCTTCTAAGTTTATGTTGTGTTGTTAGTCAGTTGTCTTCATGTTGTTACTATTCATATTATTTTTGTGTTAGTTATTGTTATTCTATATATATATAGAAGACTTCTCAATGGTTATTACCCATAAATAGTTATCATAAATCACTAAACAAGTTTTTGATGAGTAATGATTATAATGATGATGAAAATAAATAATTAAATATATAAAATCAATAATTTCAAATTTTTTAGATTAATTAGGCAATAAACATTAGTTGGAAAGATAATGGTCACATAAATTATTTCCATTAAATCCAAAATGATTTTTTTTTCTCATGGAATGGATAAAATGAATGAATCAAGAATGAAGAAGGAATGGAGAATGAATATTAAATAATATTTTTTGTATTATTTAATTAATAAATATGTGACTGTCATGTCATCAGGTAGCCTTTCCAAAAGTTTGAAAAAGTTAAAATTTATTTTTAGAAATATTAATTAACAATTATAAATATGGATCATTGATCTTAACTCAATGGTTAATATTAAAGTAATCATCCATTGGTAGTAACCATTAAGAGTGTCCCCATATATATATATATATAATCTGACTATAGTAATAAATAATATGTATTATAATTTTTAATTGTTAACACTAATTACATTCATTCATTTTATATAAAAAAACTAGCTTGATAAGATGAGTCATGATGATAAGTTACATATAATGACATGCGATGATGGGACACAATATATCAATTTCCAATGTTTTGGGAAGAGAGTCATATAGCTAGCATTTAATATTTATATTAAGTGTGTAATTAAAAGGTAAAATTATATTTTTCTGATATTCGTAACCCATTTACTTTAATTTCTTTTTCTTCTTCTTCTTCTTCTTCTTCACAACAACACCACCATCAAAGAACACCGATGATTTTGTGGTGATCTTGCGACTGCACATGTTGTCTCAACTCCAAAGCAACACGACATATATTCAAAATCATCAACAAAAAGTCAATAATTACTTGATGATGATTGTTTTTTTCAAGTTTTGATTTGAATTTGTATCGAAATGGGTATTGATGTCATTCCCTGAAAAGGTATATAATACAATATATTTTTAGAATGGTAAGGGTGGAAATTATACAAATTATTTCCCAGGTTCAATGACATTAACGTGATCGCAACACAAAAACAACACGACATCAGAGATCATTATTGATTTATCGTTGCTTTTGTGATGAGCTTGCATTGACTGCACATCAATAAACAAATATAAGTGAAATCAACTATTGTTCATAAATACATACATTAGATTTTATGTTTTATGAGTTTTTGGTTAGAATGAGTAAATTTACTCAAAACCTATAAATTTCCATAATTGAGTTATGTGGAAAACAAGTTAAAAGCAATCAATTATTCATTTTATTGAATTGTGACTGCTCAATATTTCAATCGCTAGGTTAATTTTAAATAAGATACTACCTTGTTTGTTTATTGTTGTTTCTGTGTGTTTTCCCTTCATTGTTTCAAGACCTTGACATAATGACTTTTTTTATATATATGATTGTAGGCATGGTTTTTGTTGATATTGTGGAGCTTGATGGCCGACGGTGATGGAGTTTTGCGGTTGATTGCATCGTCGATGTTTGATGCAGTATTCTATGGAAGCATGTGTCTCAAAGAATAGACGGTATATGTAACGCCCCAATTTCTCTAATAAAGCTTAGTGCCTTGATTATGGGGCAGGATGGCAATAATTGAATATTATGTGCATGTTTGTGATTATATGCATGATTATATGAATTATGTTAGTTTTATTATAATATGCCTATATTGGCATGTTTAGGTGTATTAAGCATGCATGTGGGCATGTTTATTAGAAGGGCATTTTCATTATTTTGGTCCGTTGAGGGCATACGTGAATATATATATGTGTGTGTGTTATATGAGTGAGACCACATTATTATGTGGATATATTTGGGTTATTCGGCATGAGGCAATCCCAGGGAGCAAGTTAGGAATTTAGTCATAACGGGGTCAACTAACCGACTCGGGGTGAGCCTATGGGTATTTTAGTAGTTTAGTACATTACTGGGATTTATCGGGTAATGGGAAAGTATTTGAAGATTATTTGAGGATATTGGAAGTTAAAGAAATTATGAGGCGTTAATTGAGATTAGCAAGAAAATTGGCAAAAGACTAATTTGCCCTTGAGGGCATTGAAGAGTGCATTAGTGGGTAAGGGGCATTTTTGTAACTTCCCAAATCACCTAATAAGGCTTAGGGCCTTGATTAGGGGGCCAAGATGGAAATTTATGAGAATTATGTGTATGTGTGATATATGTGTATGATTATATGATTACATGGGTTATATTATAATATGACTAGACAGGCATGTTTAGGTGTACTAAATATGCATGTGGGCCCGTTTCTTATTAAAAGGGAAATTTTCGTAATTTGGCCAGTTATAGGTATATTTGGAATATATGTGCATACATGTTATATATGTTTGAGACCACATTATTATGTGGATATATTTAGGTTACTAGGCACGAGGCGATCCTAGGGAGCAAGTTAGCGGGAAAGTCACAACGAGACCAAATACCCGACTTGGGGTGAGTCAAGGGGTATTCTGGATATTGGGTAATGAGAGTAAATGTTCGAGGATATATTTGGAGTTAGGGAGAGTAGAAGGGAATTCTTGGAGTTTTGATTATTTTTCCATCGGGTTCCTTTTTGGGACCCCAGGCCTCGGGATTTGCTTGAGGTTACTTAGAGTTTAAGTAAACCTAACAAACACAAAAGAACTCTCAGCAAGCACTCACCCTCACGTTACACACACTCTCTCTCTCTTGTGGCTTGAGAAAATTCTTTGAGATTTGAGGAGGAAAGACTGAATCAAGGGGAATCGAGAAAAGTTTACGCTCGGGTTTGCTCGGGAAGAAACTTAGCATCGCTTAGGTCAGCCAAGGTAACCATTTCTAGCTTTAATTCCCTAAATTTTCTCTAGTTTTAGTTAAGTTTCAGAGTTTAGAAACTTAGTTTTGAATTTGAGGAGGTTTTGGCCAAGTTTTTGCATGGGTTTTAATGATATTGGACTGCTAAATCGTTTGGGAACCTTGTTTTTGGGATTGGGCTATGTTGGGATAGGTTTATGGAAGGATTTGTCTTGAGAAAAAAAGGAGGAAAAACAGAGTTTGCAGGTCGAGACACGACCTTGTTCTTGGGGCGCCATAACTCTCTTGGATGAAGGAGAAGCAGGTGGTATTTAGGGCTTTTGAGCCACGATGCCTGCTAGGGCGTGCCGCAGCGCTGGTGTAGGCAAGGAAGAGGCTCGGGCCTCTGACATGAGCGGGTCGCGACTCAAATGGTTGGGGGCTGCGGTGCTTAAGGGATTTTGGGCCTTAGGGAGATTTTGAGTGCGGGAACTCAAACCTAAGGGCTTGGGATCGATCCTACTACCCAGTTTATTAGGATTCAATGTCTCGGAGGCTAAGACTCAGTCTAGAAGCCTTTATTTACTCATTTTTTTATGGGATTCTATACATGGTTGTGATTAGGTTATCGCTAGGGGCTCAGAACCAGGATCGTACTCAAGGGTCGTTCTTAATATACACTACACTCAGACCTGAGGTAAGAAAACAACACCTTGTCTGCGTTTAGAGCTCGGCCCGATTATAGTACAGAATTAATGTTATGCTGGGAATGTTTTATTAAACATATTGAATATGTTGTGTTTACCTATGTTATGCAATAACTTTTGAGTTGTATATTTGATTGGGGAAGCTCAACTTATAAGCTGAAGGTCTATCTAAGTTATCTGATGAAGTGCTTGGCTTAATAGTCAAGGGTACAATAGAAGATTAAGACTCCACTTACCAGTCGAATGGTAAGACTCGACTTATTAGTCGAACGTTCATACTCAACTTATTAGTCGAATATTAAGACTCGACTTATTAGTCGAAGGTTCATACTCGACTTATCAGTCGAATATTAAGACTTGACTTATCAGTCGAAGGGTAAGACTTGTCTATCAGTCGATGGTTAAAGGCACGACTTATCAGTCGAAGATTGAAAGACTCAACTTATTAGTTAAAGGTTAAAGGACTCAGATTATGAGTCGAGAGTTTAAAGGCTCGGCTTAGAATTCGAGGGCGGTAATAGCGTGTTAAACGCTGGCCGATAGGGTTATACCAACCCAGAAGCGAGTTACACGCTTGAGCACCTCTAGGGACATCTAGAATGTGAAGTATCAGTCCTACTTGGCTAGCCTAAAGGCTGGTTATGTGAAAGATGGGCACTAAAGTACTAGTGTGACTTTATGATCACTTACATGAATTGATTGCATGCATGAGTAGGGTTATTACTGTTGGCATGCTAGTTATGCTTATGTGATCTGATAATGTACTGCTTATAAGCATGTTTATGTTTTCTTGCTGAGCCTTGGCTCACGGGTGCTACATGGTGTAGGTAAAGGAAAGGAAAAGTTGGACCAGTCATGAGTTGGAGAGCTTCAGGGGAAAAGTGTACATATGCGGCTTGCTCATCCGCCACGGCCGAGGTTATCAGTTGACTAGGGTTGGACCCTGATTTTGCCACCTAGGTCGACTTTTGTATTCTATATTTAATTATAAAAGGATCCCATGTATGGAAGTTAAACGCTTTTAAATAAAATGGTTGACTTTTGACCGAAATTTTTAGTACCTAAACCTGTGGTTAGTTTTAATTACACGATTTAAACCCAAATGACTCGTTTAGTGAGTCAAGCACTATTTAAACTACACAGTGTAACAGTCCTGGATTAGGAGGACATTACAACTTGGTATCAAAGCGGTTTAGGTTTATGTGTTCCTGAAGACTGACCGGTCATGTACACTCGTCGCTGAAGACAAGCTCGACTCAGGGTTTGGTAACTAATTATGTTAATTCATGTTACCTGTTTAACTAGCATATGAATGTCTTATCTCCATGCTTGTTAGGGAGCATGAGTTATTCTGATAGGGCCTGGACCTTGACTGTTAAATTTATGAAAAGATTTTGCTTATTAGCACCTTAATTGAGCATGAATATGAATTGACTTGCTTATTAGCATGATTGCTATATGTGAAAGGTATTGAACTGCTTATTAGCACTGTTATGACATGTGCATGCTTAATTGTCTAGTGTTGGGCGATGGGAGTGGTGCTGGGCATCGTTATTGTTGTTTAATGTGTCGATTCATTGATTGCAGATAAACTTGGAAGTATGCTTCTAGGGAAATCCAATGAGCCAGTCAGCCTTGGAAGCCAGGTAACGTCCTCCTAATCTAGGACCGTTACACTGTATTCTTAAAATTTTGTCAAACCTACTAATCAGGTTATTTGGCTTAAATCGTGTAACTAAGGTTAATGACAAGGGTTAGGGTTAAAAAAATTTGTTAAATAACCATTGAATTTTATTCCAAAAGTGTTATACAACATGGGATCCAAAAATATTACAGCAGAACTGTTTAAAAAGGGTAAATACATAACAAAAGTTACATCAACCGGCCTAAGCGGCAAAACAGGGCTATAAACCTAGTTCCTCTGAGATAACCCCGGTCATGATGGTCGAGTAGCCGCATATGTACACACCGCCACTAAAGCTCTCCAACTCATGGCTGGTCAAGCTTTCCCTTTCCCTTACCTGAACCACAAAGCACCCGTGAGCCGAGGCTCAGCAAGAAAACAGAACGTACAACAATAGAGAATATAACTTTAAATAACCCTTCAACAATAATCAACAACATTAATTCATAACCAATTTCATTTAGTTCAAACACACGATCATTGGATCGACCTGGGTCGTTGCCCTATTCAGTTGGCTTTCATGCCAACTCTCTGGCCTATGCCCTAGCTACATGACCATAGAGCCACCTGGGCCTCGTCCTTAGCTCTATCTCACTAGTCATAGAGCTAGCCCAACCCCCGTGGTTCACCTTCAACCTTAGAGTCGATCAACGTAATAGTACGTTGCTATTTTGGGCCAATGCCTCTTGACCACCACACAGCACGCTATTGCCGTCCTTGGCTTATAAGTCAAGCACTGATCCAGGATTGCATACCTTACTTATAAGAAACAGATGTGGATAGGCACATCCTGACAATTAAGCACATATTCATGCTAATCATACAATCCCATTAAATAACCATACCCACGATACTAAACATATTCACATAAAGGGGCCACATGAGCACTTAAGCATTTATCAACAAGCATTTAGAACAATAGCCTAACATAACTAATCATGGGGCCCAAGCCTTAATCATATTAATATACAACAAACAAGCCAAGCCCTGATCATATACAACACGTTCTGGGTGCATTTTTCCTACCTTAGGTCCAAGCAAGTGTAAATAAGAACGACCCTCGAGCACGATCCCAGTTCTGAGCCCTTAGTGATACCCTAAGTCACAACCATAAAATAGGATTCTATTAATATCGAGTGATCAAAGGCTTCCGGACCAAGTCCTAGCCTCCGGGACCTCGGGGTCCACCTAACCGGGTAGTGGAAACAATCCTGAGCCACTAAGGTTGAGTTCCCGCGCTCAAAACCTTCTAGGGGTCCAAAACCCCATTAAGAGTCACGGCCCTATCCCCTTATGCTGCGGCCCACCTCATCCAGAGGCCCAGCCTCCTCAATTCAACAAACACGCGCCACGACCCAGCCATGGTGGCGCCGCGACCCGCCCTTATCCCTGGCTCCAATTAGCTCTAGAGGGCCGCGACATACCAAGAACAGAGCCGCGACTCGACCCCTTCGAACCCAGAAATCCTCCATTTTTAGTAGCCAAAACCCAGACAATTTAACCCAAAATCATCCCAACAACACAATCAAATCAACACAACAGCTCAAATATGCTCCCAACAACAAAACCCAACAGAAAACTAGTTCTAAAACTCACTAAACCACCAATTAAATCTTTGAACGTTAAGAGCTCAAGAACACTTAAAACCATCCATGAAAACTCAGAATTAATGGCCAAAATCATAATTCAAAGCTTACCTCAATCTCTGCTTGAATCCATAAGCCAATACTGAGCTAATCTTCAAGTCTAGAGCGCCAATTCTTGTAAACCTAGCCCAAAAATCCCTTGGTTCAATGGTTAGCTTGGAAGAACTTCTTGAGAGAAAAGAGAGAGTGAATAGAGAGAGAGTCGGTCTAGCCCCAAAGCTTCTAAGTGTTCTATTGTTTTGTCTTTTGTTTAACTAAGCTTATCTAACTTAAGCTAATCCCAAGGCTCGGGGTACCAAAAATGTCTCCGAGGGAAAAATGGTAAATTTCTCCAATATTCCCTCCTAAACACTCTAACTTTAAATATATCTCCAAATATTTATTTTCATAACCCGATTAATTATCCAATACCCAAAATACCCCTTGACTCACCCTGAGTCGGGTATTGGGTCCCGTTGTGACTTTTCCGCTAACTTGCTCCCTAGGATCGCCTCGTGTCGAGTAACCCAAATAAACCCACATAATAATGTGGTCTCTCACATATATCACATACATGCATATAAATACACATTTATGCCCGCGACGATCCAAATTACCAAATCGCCTTTCTAATAAGAAGTGGCCCACCTACTATTTAATATCCCTAAATATGCGCATTTAATCATATTATCACATAATCCACATATTTACAACTAATATAGAAATTAAAAACATATTTTCACATATTGTAATCCCGGCCCCCTAATCAAGACCCTAAGCCTTATTAGGTAATTTTGGGACGTTACATCAGGTCAGGGATAACGATCAGGGTCAGAACCCTCCGCTAGTTCCTGGGAACTGGCAATAGGTGATTGTTGAGCTACAAGCTAGGATACAGAGGCAGGATAAAAAAAAATCCTCCTATTGAGGCAGCAGCAGGTTCCAGCAGGGAACGCTACACCGGTTGTGCCACCTGTTGTGGCACCAGTATTACAGCTACAGCCAAGGGCTGAAATACGTGGGAGTCTTTCTATGAGCGCTCCAGGAAATAACACCCTCCTACCTTTGAGGGAGGGCCAGATCCGCTGTGAGCTGAGCAGTGGATAGGTATGCCACCTCCATCCTGGACTTCATGGGGGTGGCAGGTAATGATAGAGTGGCTTCTGCCACATTCATGTTTCAGAAAGACGCCCGAATCTGGTGGGAAGTGGTATCCCAGACCAGAGATGTGAAGAATTTAGAAGACTTTTCAATGAGAAATATTACAATGATGCAGTGAGAGTGCAAAGGCCGATGAGTTCAACAATTTAGTATAGGGCACCATGACTGTTATAGAGTATGCCCTAAAATTTGACAGGTTGGCCAAGTTCACTGTAGACTTGGTGCCAACTGATGTGATAAGGAATGAGAAGTTTATTCGAGGGCAAAATGTTATGATAGCCCGGGATGTTAAAATCACTTCAGTACCTGGAGTGACGACTTATGCTCAGGTAGTGGAGAAGACCCTTACTGCTGAGGGCGCTGAGAACAAGGTATGGCGTGAGTACGCGACCAGAAGGGACATTAGGAGGGTGGGACCTTCCTTTACTGGAGTTGGTACGGACAGAGGCCCTAGTGACCAGAAGAGGAAGACCCCAGATACCATTATAATTACAAGCCCCGATATAAGGCCTCGGGGTACACAGGTTGCCCGCCGAAGCAGCAATGAGAACAGGTGAACTTATCCATAATGTGCTAGATGTCGGAGACGTCCTTATGTGAGAGATTCGAGCGAAGGCTTGTTTCTTATATGGCATAGTTAGGCACCTCAAGAAAGATTGCCCAAGGGCAAAGAAGGAAGAACTAAATAAGGCGGACAACTTGGCTCCGGCTCGAGTGTTTGCATTGACCCAATCAGAGGCTGAGGCTCGACCCTCAGTAGTGAAATGTCAACTTTCTAGTGCTGGCACTTCTTATTCTGTTTTGATTGATTCTGGGGCTACGCATCCCTTTGTGTCTAGTAGGGCAATCGATAGGTTGTGTAGGCCATGGGAATACTATGCAGTGGGTCTTGGAACTTTATTACCTACTGGGGAGTTACTAATTTCCAAGAGATGGGTTAGGTCTTCACCGGTGGCATTGGATGGTAGAGAATAGTCAGTTAACTTGATAGAGTTGGTTATAACCGACTTTGATATGATCTTGGGTATGGACTGGTTATCTAGATATGAAGTGACAATAGATTGCAAGAAGAAGATGGTAACTTTTGAGCCTGAGGGTGAGGATCCCTTTGTATTCATAGGCACCATGCATGGACCCTGTATACCTATGATATCAGTACTTAGAGCTAGAGACCTGTTGTAGGGGGGATGCATAGGATTCCTAGCTAGCGGGTGGATACCACTCAGGTCGTGCCAGTGGGACCAGGACAGACCAGACTAGTCTGTGAGTTTTTGGATGTGTTTCCAGAGGATCTACCAGGGTTACCTCCACATAGGGAGATAGAGTTTGTGATTGAATTGGCGCCAGGGACAAGCCAGTGTCTAGGGCACCTTATAGGATGGCTCCTGTAGAGTTGAAGGAACTAAAGGTTCAGTTACAGAAATTACTAGACTTAGGTTTTATCAAGCCTAGCTTCTCGCCATGGGGCACACCAGTTCTCTTCGTGAAGAAGAAATATGGTTCTCTAAGGATGTGTATTGACTATAGAGAAATAAACAAGTTGACTATCAAGAACTGGTATCCTCTTCCAAGGATTGATGATCTATTCGATCAGTTACAGGGTAGAATGTATTCTCCAAGATAGATCTTCAATCTGGTTATCACTGGCTGAGGATTAGGGAGGAGGATATACCAAAGACAGCCGTTCGTACCAGGTACGAACATTATGAGTTTTTGGTGATGTCATTTGGATAGACTAATGCCCCAACAACATTTATGGATCTGAGGAATAGGGTGTTCAAAGATTACTTGGATCGGTTTGGGGTCTTTATTAATGATATATTGGTATACTCTCAGTCAGAAACAGAGCACGATCAGTATCTTAGATTAGTACTACAAAGGCTGAGAGAGCACAGGTTGTATGCAAAATTCAAGAAGTGTGAGTTCTGGTTGCCACAAGTGATTTTCTTAGCCCACGTAGTTAGTAAAGATGGGATTATGGTGGATCTGGCAAAGATTGAGGTAGTCAGAGAATGGCCAAGGCTGAAGAATGATTCTGAGATCTAGAGTTTCTTAACGTTGGCAGGTTATTACACACGCTTTGTGGAAGGGTTTTCCAAGATTGCGTCACCACTGACAGAGCTGACATGCAAGAATCAGAGGTTCATATGGTCAGACAAGTGTGAGGACATAATCTAGAAACTGAAAAAGAGTTTGATCACCGTTCCGGTTCTGAGTCTTCCTACAGATCAGGAAAAGTTTGTGGTTTATTGTGACACCTCGAGACAGGGTCTAGGTTGTGTCCTTATGTAGCAGGGAAGGTGATTATCTATGCATCACGTCAGTTGAAGGATTATGAGCAGAGATACCCTACACACAATATGGACCTTGCAATAATGGTATTTGCACTGAAGGTGTGGCGACACTATTTATATGGTGAGAAGTGTGAGATATACATAGATCACAAGAGTTTGAAATACTTCTTCACCCAGAAGGATTTAAACATGAGGCAAAGATGTTGGTTAGAGTTAGTGAAGGATTATGATTGTGAAATCCTCTATCATCTAAGAAAGGCCAACGTGTAGCAGATTCCTTAAGCTGGAAGGGTCTGGGACAGTTGTATAGTGTCAGACAGATATCCCGGGAGTTGGCTGACGATATGACTAGAGCAAGGATTCAGCTAGTGGTGGGCCAGTTGGCCAACATTAACCTGCAGTCTACTCTTTTGGAGGGGATTAAGGAGAAGCAGTTAGGTGACCCACAGTTGGGAGAGATTAGAGGGGACGTCCTAGCTGGAGTAGCTAAGGACTACACAGTGTCAGACATCAGCTTATTAAGATACAAGGATCAGATTTGCGTTCCGATGGACACTAGGATCAGACAAGAGATTCTGAATGAATTTCATACTACCCCTTATTCTCTACATCCGGGCACCACGAAGATGTACCAAGATCTTAAAGTTTTATATTGGTGGCCTAGGATGAAGAGGGATATGACCGAGTATGTGGCAAGGTGCCTAACTTGTCAATAGATTAAGGCAGAGCATCAGAGGCTAGCAGGGCTACTGTAGCCTCTTAATATCCCATAGTGAAAGTGGGAGGATATCACGATGGATTTTGTGGAAGAATTTCCCAGAACAGTGGGCCAGCACGATTCAGTCTGGGTCATCATGGATCGGTATACAAAATCAGCTCACTTTCTACCAGTGAGGAAGAATTACACGGTTTACCAGTATGCAGATCTCTGTGTGAGAGAGATTATTTGTCTTCATGGAACTCTGAGGTCTATCATCTCTGATAGGGACCCTATCTTCACTTCTAAGTTTTGGGGAAGTTTACAAAGGGCGATGGGTACACAGCTGAAGTTCAGTACCGCTTATCATCCTCTGACCGATGGTCAGTTTGAGAGGACCATCCAGATACTGGAGGATATGCTGGGAGCATGTGTATTGGACTTAGAAGGGACCTGGAGTAAATAATTTCCTCTGATAGAGCTTTCCTACAATATCAGCTACCAGTCAACGATTAGAGTGGCACCTTATGAGATGTTGTATGGTATGAAGTTTAGGTCGCTCATTCACTGGGATGAAATGGGTGAGAGGAGATATTTGGGTCCTGAGGAAGTACAGAGGACCACTGAGGCTATTGAAAAAGATCAGAGCTCGGATGCTTGTGTCTCAAAGTAGACAGAAGAGTTATTCAAATCCAAAGTGAAGGAATGTGGAGTTCTAAGTGGGAGACTATGCCTTCCTTAGGTTTTCACCACTGAGAAGGGTGAAGAGGTTTGGGAAGAAGGGCAAGCTAAGCCCTAGGTTTGTTGGACCATTTGAGATCCTGGAGAGGATCAGTCAGGTGGCCTACAGGTTGGCCTTACCCCCTGCATTGTCTAATGTGCACAACGTATTTCATATTTCCATGCTGAGGAAGTATGTATCAGATGGGACTCATGTATTGAGTTATGAGGATCTGAAGTTGGAGACAGATTTGTCCTATGAGGAACAGCCAGTACAAATTTTAGACAGGAAGGACAAGGTCCTGAGGAACAAGACTATACATTTAGTTAAGGTATTATGGAGGAACAGCAAGGTCGAGGAGGCAACCTGGGAGCTGGAGGCAGATATGCAGAATTAGTATCCCGAGTTTTTCAGGTAAAATTTCGAGGACGAAATTTCTGTAAGGATGGGATAGTTGTAACGTCCCAAATTACCTAAGAAGACTTAGGGCCTTGATTAGCCAGGATGGCAATTTATGATAATTATGTGTATGTGTCATATATATATATGTGTGTATGATTATATGATTACGTGGGTTATATTATATTATGATCAGATATACATGTTTAGGTGTACTAAATATACATGTGGGCTTGTTTCTTATTAGAAGGGCAATTTTCGTAATTTGGCCAGTTATGGGTATATTTGGAATATATGTGCATATATGTTACATATGTGTGAGACCACATTATTATGTGGATATATTTGGGTTACTCGGCATGAGGCGATCCTAGGGAGCAAGTTAGCGGGAAAGTCACAACGGGACCTAATACCCGACTCGAGGTGAGTCAAGCGGTATTCTGAGTATTCAGCACATTACCCAGATATCGGGTAATGGGAGTAAATCTTTGAGGATATATTTGCAGTTAGGGAGAGTAGGAGGGAATTCTGAGAGTTTTGACTATTTTTCCCTCAGGGGTGTTTTTGGGACCTCGGCCCTCGGGATTTGCTTGAGGTTACTTAGAGTCTAAGTAAACCTCATAAACACAAGTGAACTCTCAGCAAGCACTCACCCTCACGTTACTCTCTCTCTCTCTCTCTCGCTTGTGGAAATTATTTGAGATTTGAGGAGGAAAAGCTTAATCAAGGGGAATCGAGACAAGTTTATGCTCAGGAAAAAACTTAGCATCGCTTAGGGCAGCCAAGGTAATGATTTCTAGCTATAATTCCCTAAATTTTCTCTGGTTTTAGATAAGTTTCAGAGTTTAGAAACTTAGTTTTGAATTTTCAAATTTTAGGAGGATTTTGGGCAAGTTTTTGCATGGGTTTTGATGTTATTGGGCTGCTAAATCGTTTGGGAAACTTGTTTTTGGGATTGCGCTATGTTGGGATAGGTTTATGGAAGGATTTGGATTGAGAAAAATGAAGGAAAAATAGAGTTTGCAGGTCGAGCTGTGGCCCTGTTCTGGGGGCAACGCGACTCTCTTGAACGAAGGAGAAACAGGTGGCGTTTAGGGCTTTTGAGCCACTGTGCCTGTTAGGGCGCGCTGCGGTGCTGGTGTAGGCAGGGAAGAGGCTCGGATCTCTGACTTGAGCGGGCCGTAACTCAAATGGTTGGGGGTCGCGATGCTTAAGGGATTTCAGGCCTTGGGGAGGTTTTGAGTGCATGAACTCAAACCTAAGGGCTCGGGATCGATCCTACTACCCGATTTAGTAGGATTCGATGTCCCTGAGGCTAGGACTCGGTCTGGAAGCTTTTATTTACTCGTTTTTGACATGATTCTACACTTTTTTGTGACTTGGTTATCGCTAGGGGCTCAAAACCAAGATCGTACTCAAGGGTCGTTCTCAATATACATTACACTCGGACCTGAGGTAAGAAAACTGCACCTGGTCTGTGTTTAGGGCTCGGCCCGATTATAAATTTGATTGGGGAAGCTCAGCTATAAGTTGAAGGTCTATCTGTGTTATCTGATGAAGTGCTTGGCTTAATATTCAAGGGTACAATTAAAGATTAAGACTAGACTTATTAGTCGAAGGTTGAGACTTAACTTATCAGTCGAATATTAAGACTCGACTTATCAGTCGAAGGGTAATACTTGACTTATCAGTCGACGGTTAAAGGCACGACTTATCAGTCAGAGATTGAAAGACTCAACTTATTAGTTAAAGGTTAAAGGACTCGGCTTATGAGTCGAGAGTTTAAAGGCTCGGCTTAGAAGTTGAGCGCGGTAATTGCATGCTGAATAGTAGCCGATAGGGTTATGCTGACCCAGAAATGAGTTACACGCTTGAGCACTTCTAGGGACGTCTAGATAGTGAAGTATCAGACCCGCTTCGCCAGCCCGAAGGCTGGTTATGTGAGAAATGGGCACTAAAGTACTAGTGTGACTTTATGATCACTTATATGAATTGATTGCATGCATGAGTAGGGTAATTACTGTTGGGATGCTAGTTATGATTATGTGATCTGATAATGTACTGCTTATAAGCATGTTTATGTTTTCTTGTTGAGCCTTGGCTCACAGGTGCTATATGGTGCAGGTAAAGGAAAGGAAAAGCTGGACCAGCCATGAGTTGGAGAGCTTCAGGGGCAGAGTGTACATATGCGGCTTGCTCATCCACCACGACCGAGGTTATCAGTTGGAACTAGGATTGGACCCTGATTTTGATGCCTAGGTTAGCTTTTGTATTCACTTTTGGGGGCTTTGTAACCGTATTTAACTATAAAGGGATCCCATGTATTGAAGTTAAATGCTTTTAAATAAAATTGTTGACTTTTGACTGAAATTTTTAGTACCTAAACCTGTGGGTAGTAGTAGTAGTATAATTATAATATAAGGTTTGATTAATATAGCTGGTTATGGAGGTATTATTAATTATAACCTAAGGTTTAGATAGAATTTATAAGAATGTGACACTTGTCACAAGCTTGTTTATTAAGGATTTAAGTATTTTGGATGAATAGTTTAATAATGGAAAAATCTAGAAGCTCTAGAACCTTCTAGCAGCTGTTAGGATCACATTTTTACTCAGTCAAAGTTGTTTAATCAATTCTAAATATGTTGAAAGAGTGCAAATACGTGTTTGATATATCAATATATGTCGATATATCGCAGCTATAGGGGTCGATATGTCGCCTACGGGAGATACGAAAAATGCGTCGACTTCGCACGAACGAAAGCACGAAGGCTTGGGGCATAGGTAAGGGCAATATATCGCCTAGGGATAGCAATATATCATCTCCTGGAGCCATTTTTGAAATATTTGTGGATTTAAATTAGAAACAGCCCTTAACCACTTGGACTTGCTCTTGAACAATTTTGACCGAGTTCTGGGCATCTGTTGAATGAAAATTCAAATCTTTTTCATTTTATATTCATTAATTTATTCATCTTAAAAGGGGTTAGTTTCACTCCTTGAACTCTATAAATAGGACCTAGTACTCAGCCATTTCCAAGCTGCTAAGATTACTCTAGAGAGAAAACACTTGGGTTTTTGGTTAAAAGCTTTTCCAAGCTAAGCTTTTCTAAACACTTGGGTAGTAAGATAGAGTGTTATTTCGGTATTGAGGTGTAGGTCAAAGTCATAGTTCATCCAAGGTATTCTTATCCTCAAGATTAGTTCTTCATAGTTCTTTAGTTTCTTTTGTTTTCTTTTAGATCCTAACTCTTTGTTATGATTCTTGGTTAGGTGTTTAATTTCTTTGAAACTTAAGGTTTTTCGATAAGTTTCTATCTTAATAGTTTAGTTCTCTTTTTCATCCATTTTCTTTAGAAACTCATGGTTTTTATTGTTGGTTTTAGGAGTGTTCTAATCCTGTTCTTATCTCCATATCCCGGTTTTTGGTACAGAAAATAGGTTAGATTATATGTGTTATGATATGTTTATATGCTATGTGCTATGTATATATGTATGAATATGTTTTTAATCGCTTGGGGCTTATATTTGCTTGGATAGAAAACCCCAAGATTTTTATCATTTTATGAATATGTTTTTAGTTGCTTAGGGCTTATAGTTGCTTAGACAGCAAACCCCAAGAATTTTTTATCATTTTCGTGGATTAGAGTTATGATTTACCCTACCTCGATTAGTAGACAGAGGACTTAGATGGGTTATCATATACTATTTTGTGATCTAACCTACCTCGATTAGTAGACTGAGGACCTAGATGGTTTTATCACATACCACGGTAATGAGTTAATGCCATTAATATTGTAGTCCTATATGATATATGTTTTTACGTCATATGTTTTATAGTATATGTTTTATGATATAGTCTTATGATTTATGATATATGATTTTAGTATATTTTTTTCGCTGGGCATTAGGCTCATTCCTTTCATTTTAAATGGTGCAGGAAAATGATGTTGGAAGGCGGGATAGATTTGTGGCTGCTTGGCATGTGTGTTGAGGATGGATGGATTGAATGGACTGCTGGAAGATCGAGGATAATGTTGTTTTCAAAGTCTTTTAATTTATGTTTCATGTATTTCCGCACTTAGTTTTTAAACAATTTATTTAAATATTATGTTTTATGTACTAAACAATGGGTACCCATACCTTATTTTGTATTTCGTACCTTATTTTGGATTTTGAATGAAGCTCTATTATTTTATGTATTCCAAAATAGTAGTTATGTTTAGTAGTTTTTAATGGTCTGGGGTCTAGAATTAGTCGGGGCATTACAGTTGTTATCAGAGCCACAGTTCATATGCATGAAGTTCTCCTTGATACACATGCACAAGCTCCGGATCTAATCGCCAATGTAAGTGTTTATGTTATGCTCATTATGTTTTTGTTTATAGCTAACATTTTAGTCATTATGTTTCAGTTTGAAATGGATGGAGCCTTGACTTATCATGATATCCGAGCCATTAAGGCATTGAAAAGGATTAGAGAGCCAATGAATACAATAAGAGTGCTAGAAAGAATCACTCAGAGATTGATCTTATTCCACAGGGAGATAGTTCACCTTCAAACTACTAAGAAAATTATGATGAGAGCTATGGAGCAATATGTCCTAGTAATTAGGTTTTTTAAAGATTTTCCTTCTCTAATTTCAACATTAGAAGAAATATGGGAGACAATAGATGATGAAGATGATTTACTGGTAGCCATGAGATATTATTTTCTCATACTTAGGTTCACCTCTAAGTTTGAATTTCAATTCACTAATGAACAAAAGCATAGCATTTTCATGAATCTTCCCCGAGGTAGTTTTGAGGCTCAAGATAATGATGATTATGAAGAAATAGATGATGATATGTTAGATGAAGGGTTAGATGTAGAAGATCCTAATTTTTAGATTTACCCTAGTTATTTTAGTTTATTTATTTCTTTATTTATTTACTATTTGAATTTGTGATTGTACTTAGTGAAAACCTTTTTCCAAATGAATAAAATTGTTATTTTTGAATGACATGTATGAGTTTGATTTTTTTTTTTTACAATCATAATAAATTTAGTATAAATAATGATTGACTTCAGTGAGGGTGGATACAAATCAATGGACCAGGTTCTGTATTGAGAGTTTAGGGGGTCATAGTTGTGGGAACGATTTTACTGATCCCAGCCTCCCTCAGTATGGTTAACTTTGGAACAACGACGAGTTTCGAGCCTGAGAATTAAGTCATATAGGATAATTAGAAACAGACTTAGAAAATAATAAAGATGGCTAATTTTCTAAGTATAGAAACATACCCTAATTATAAAGAAGACTTACGTAATTTTTCATAATAAATCATAACCGATAGGTTCGAGTTATGTTTGCTTAGCTAAGTTTTGCCTTAGAACCTATTAGGGTAAGATCTAACATATTTTTCTCGACTGTTAGAACTTTGCTGAAGATGTCGCTCAAAAGGTCTGCACGCACGAACGACAATGCCTCCAACAGGGCCATGTTGCTATATTTTAATACACGCAAGTGCACGTATCATACAAGTAGTACTCACACAGGTGAGGTCGAACCCAAGGGAATTGCAGCCAAGTACTAACCAAATTGGATTTATATTTCTATTTGGCGACAATAAAAATTGGTTTTTAAATTAAATTGCAGAAAACACAACAAGCAAAATCAACAAATAAAAAATAAGGGTTTAACAATGGATGTGAAGATAGGAATATGATTTCAATTGCTTCGATTACCCAATTGTTAACACTAGTCAACTATTCTTCTTCCTTCAATGAGATGACAGATTATAAAATCACCTAAACTCTTTTCAGATCATTTAGGTACTAAATTGCATTGTCAACTATTGCATTTCTGAGATAGTACAACAAACAATTCGCATTAAGCAATAATCTACAGGTCACATAAGCTATGCGAATACTTTCGTTTCGCATCAAAACCTATGTTCATTCATTTAGAGCATTCCTAATATTCACTTTTCAGATTTCACATTAGGATCATGAATCATGCTTAAGGTGATCAATCTCAAACATACATTAAGCACAAAGATGAACAAATCACATAAACAAGGAAGAAGGAATAATCAAATAGCATTAACCATAGGATAATCTCAGTCAATATCCATCAAATCCCTAATTAGGAGTTTAGCTCATAATCTCAATATTCATATCCATAATCAAACTAAACATAAACAATAACATAGGAAATTAAAGAAAAAGAGAATGAAACTAGATGGGGAATTGTCACAGATCACCCACGCTTGCTCCAAAGTTCGTATTCTCTTCTTTTTCCCCTCTTTCTTTCTGTCTTTTTTCTAAAACTCGCGATCCCCTTTTTAAAATGAAGACCGCATTCTATATCCTTCCAAAATGACGAAATTGCCCTTAAAAATTCTGAGGTGTACGGACGCCAGCGCCGCGGCCCTACTCGGAAAATGCCAAATCTTGAGTTTCTGGAAAGGGGCTCGCCGCGGCTCTAATACGCAAGAGTGCCGCCACGCCAATTCTTGCGCCGCGGCCCTAATTAAGATTTCAGCAAAAGCTTTAATAACCCTTCAGTTTAGCATATTTTCTCCACAATCCACTCCAAATGCCCAAAACATATGCTTAACCTGAAATCAAGCAAAAACAAGCATAAATCCGCTCCAAAAACACAAAAACCATTAAAAAGACACTGATAAAGACACTTGAAAAGGTAGGCTAAAATTAGCCTAACAGGCCAATGAGACTAACGAAGCCCCTCCAGTTCGAAGAAGGGGAAGGCGTGCTACAAGTGTTGCTGCCAACAGAAATGCACTGCCTCTGGTTGACAACACCGCTGAGATTGTGAGGCTACGTCAACAAGTGGAAGAATTACTGCAACAACAACGACAACAGACTCAGCTATAGCCTCAGACTCAGCCCCAGCCTCAACCTCAGCCACAACCGCAACCTCAGCCAGCGGCTCAAGCACCCCAACAAGTAGGTCCATATGGGGGATGGCCGATGGCAAACTATGCGCCTTACATAGTTAAGTACATAGAGCCAGTCTATGAGAGTTTTCATAAGCAACATGCTCCAAACTTTGAAGGGACAACCAACCCCTTCGAGGCGAAAGAATGGCTCAGGAATGTAGAGTCGATACTGGCACACACGATCCTCGGCAACGCGGACCGCATATCCTTCGTTTCTTCTCTTCTGAAAAAGGATGCTAGAATCTGGTGGGATTTAGTTCAGCAGACTCATGACGTCGCCACCATGACATGGACTAGATTTGTGGATGTAATGACCCAATTACTCTAGACTTTGGACCATTAATGACTACTATACATAGACACTAATTTTTAATAAAACTTACAAGTGAAATAATCATAACTTCATTAAAAACTTGTAAGACAAATGTTAAACTACATAAGATTTAAAGTAGGATATGGGATCCCATTGTTTTTAAAAATACATAACATAATTTTAAATAAATGGGTTACATAATAAAGTGCGGAAAATACATATAAAATTTAAAGAGACTTCATCCTCGAATCGAACTCTCGGTCCTTCGATTCCATTCCGCCTCAATACACATCCCCAAGCTTCCAAGAACCTTTCCCACCACCAAAGCTATTTTCCTGCACATATAAATATAAAGGAGTGAGCCTAATGCCCATCAAGGAAAATCTAACACATAAATCATATACATAAAATTCATATCAACATATACTAAAAGATATCATAACATATGTCACATATACTATAATGACCATTATTACTTGGGGTCTCATAAACTAAACAAGTCATATGCCCATTAGATTTGTGGGGCTTGCTAGCTAAGCAAGTCATATGCCCATAAATTTATTGGGGCTTGTTAGTTGTACAGGTCATATGCCCAAGTCTACAAACATACATAACACACAAATCATAAGTTAACATAACACATAAATCATAAGATAACATATGGCATAACACATAATATCCTATCCTATTTTCCTTACCAAAAGTACTGGGATATGAGAACAGGTTTGGGACTTTGGAACACTCCTAAAAACCATAAATGAAAGGGTGAGTATACTGAAGAAAGAGGAATGAAAAGAATGAACGAACTATACCATCAAGAATATACTTACCAAAAACCTTATGTTCAAGATCTTAGATTTCCTATCCAAGAATAAAGTTAGGGTACTGAGTATAAAACTATAAGAACTTAAGGAAAACAATACCAAAATGAACTAGAGTTTGAAATACCTTGAATGCTTCTATGACGATCTAAACCTTGAACCGAAATGTGCTATAAACCTTACTTCCCAAGTGTTTGGTAAGCTTATAATGATTAAGCTTATAATCCCCAACCCAAGTGTTTACACTCTCAAAAATAACCTAGCAGCTTGCAACCTCAGAACTTAGCTTGATGAATGAATAAATGGCTGGGTACTAGGTCCTATTATAGAGTTCAAGAATGAAAAGATCTTCATTTAACTTGAATAAAATAGTGGCTTTTTAAGTGAAAAATATTTGAATTATCGTTCAGCAGAGGCTTGGATGACTTCTTTGCCTTTTTCAGATTGTCCTTTTTAGGTTTGCTGTCATTGTTATTGCCTTTTCTTTTCTTCTTTGAAGAAGATGGTTTTGCTTCAACAACATTTGCTTCAGCCTGACTTGAGATGGTCTTATTCAAATACTCAAAAGTTTGTAATTCATTCAGCAATTGTGTCATGTTAAAATCTAATTTGTTCATGACATAATTTGTTGTGAATGCAGAAAAGGTAGGAGTTAAAGACTCAAGTATAATGCTTACTTGTGTCTTTTCATCCATGACTGCTCCATGCGTCTCAGTTTCATGAAGTACACTGATCATGTTCAAAACATGCTCACGCACAGATTGACCTTTCTTCATCTTAGCATTCATGTAGGTTCTAGTAGCCTCATGACGGCTTTGATTAGATGGGCGCCCAAACATTTCCTTAAGATATTCTAGTATCTCAAAAGCAATTTCCATGGATTCATGCTTTGTTCGTAAGACATCACTCATGCTTACAAGCATATAGCAGTTGGATTTGTTATTGGATTGAATCCATGCATCAAATTTGTCCCGAACATGTTTCGGGACATTGGCGCCAGGTTCTTCAGGACATTCCTCATTTAGGAAAAACTTGTGGTTTTCACTAACCAACAACAGATTCATATTTGATTTCCATTTTATGAAGTTATCACCAGTTAATTTTTCTTGTGCAATCAAAGTAGTGATGGGATTTCCAGAGATAGACATATTCTAAATAAAATTAAAAAATACAAATATATTATTATTATATTTAGAAAAATAAATATCAGAGTTTTCAGAAATTAAACGTGATGCATGAACACAATTAAAACACATAAAATAAAGATTAATTTCCACGATAAAATTTTCTAACAATTAAAGTGTCGCCTTAGGGTCGGTTAAATTAATTTTAGAGAATTTATAAGACATTCTTATCTTTATTGTTTAATACTTAAAATAACTCTTTATTTTCTCTTTTAAACATTAAAGTACCGCTTAATTTGGTCAAGTTATGATTATCCACTGCACGAGCTTAATCATGACTTTGTGAGTGTAACCCATTATTTCGGAGTTCATGACTTAACTTAGGACATGCCGCCTTAGGGTCGGTCAAGCCTAAAATACATCATTAGTTCCTATCTATGAAAGAAATACAACCTTGCTATTGATATGTCCAGACACCTTCCTTAGGGGGACGAAAACAAAGTCGTCGCGAGGCGCTATTCATATCTCACGGTGTTATATTAATAATGGAGACCATGGGTTATGTTTGAGATATCAACCCTCTCCCACTCACTATTTTGAAATAAGTGTTTTTAACCTAATTAATTCCAAATTAATTACAGTTTCTTTAAACTTTATGAACATAATTAAAATTGGAAAGAAAGCGAGTTTCTAGGTCCATGTCCAATTTTAAATTACCAATCATGTTCATCTAATCTTTACTAAAAAACACTTTTTAAAATAAAGTTGGTTTAAAGAAATTAAGTCATAAAGACTTAAAATTTGGTGTGATATTCTACCAAGTTTTCAAAATAAAACTAAGTAATTTACATGCAACTGATTTCTCAAAACAATTCATGTAAACATATAGGACAACCCTAATAATCATGTTTCTACTAATAAGATGCATGATTATGACTGTGTGGGTTTTCATGTATGGCATACAATGCATGAACATGTTATCAATCACATTAATCTCATGAAAATAATTATTTAAATAAATAAATAAACAATAAATGTTGAACCGGGTGATTTTGGGTATTTCTAATTTTACAACCACTTTATAAAATTAAAATAAAATAAAACTGCCTTGATCTCCATCGGGCTTCTTTACTTTACTATCGGTAGGAAATGTGACATTGTTGGTCCAGAATAATAATAAGAAAACAATTTTCAAATTATTTTGATTAATTAAAACAAACTTTTAAATAATCATTATTTTTATTTTTATTTTTTTTTTAATTAAAACAACTTTTAATTAAAACTGAAATGAATATAAATTAAAATCTGCTATTTTGAAAAAATAAATTTTAAATAAGATATTAAAAAAAATTGTTAAGATAACAAAAAGATCTCATTATTTAAATATCAAATTTCAAAAATAAGATATTTGAACATTTTAAAATTTAAAAAAAATAACAGATTAATTTAAAAAAAAATTATGGACCAGTCAGGCGGGGACACGTGGCGTCAAAACGGGGTCGCTGGGGCTGGACTGTATGGATCCGTACGGACCCGTCCATACAGTCGTCCGTACGACGTCCTGGCTTTGGCTCGGAGGTCGGCCTCGGAGGATCGATGGCTGAAATCTGAATCCCGGGCTCCGTTCTGACTTTTGTGTGATCGGAATTATAATTTTATGGTGTCAAAAACCAAATAAAATTACATAAATCCTATGCCTTTTAATGGCTTACACAATGATCTAATCATAAACAAATCCTAACCCAAAAACACCATACAATTAACGATTCAACATTCCCATGCATTCAATCACATTAAGCCATCCATTCATTCATCAAAATAAATAAATGCATAAAATTAAACCCACACAGATTCAATACATATATATGTGAAGATGGCTATGGTACCATTTGTTGGTTTTAATTGATCAAATCAGAGATTATACGCAGTGGAACAACAATCAAATTGTTAGATTAATCCCATAAGATTTCTAGATCTACTTCTTCACATGCATATATATATTGAATCAAGGACATGAACAGAAAAATTACCTCAGGTCCTTCCTTGCTGCTATCTTTTCGTATGGCTAAATCCTCGAGATCTCACACCAAGATCTTCCAAAATGTTCTCAGGCACACAAAGAACGAGTGTGGGCTCGCTATACAAATAATATGCAATAAACTATTTATCAGATGTTCTCAACACATGAGATCTGATAAAGTTTTGGACCTAGGTTTTGTGAAGAACAATGACTTTTGTTTATGTCACTGTTCTCTTTCTCTGAGAGAGATTCCTAGATATTTTTTTATCCCTGAAAAATTACGTTATGTAAACTGATATCCTATATTTAATATATCCAATATATTAAAATATTTGCTATTTTAAACAAATTCAAAAGAACTGACCAGTTATCAGATTTTTGTTTAAATAATAATATTTTAATCATATTAAAATATCTCATTATTTATT
Source organism: Humulus lupulus (assembly GCF_963169125.1). Taxonomy (NCBI): domain Eukaryota; kingdom Viridiplantae; phylum Streptophyta; class Magnoliopsida; order Rosales; family Cannabaceae; genus Humulus; species Humulus lupulus. The sequence goes on along the minus strand of NC_084794.1, from coordinate 281,104,783 downwards.
TAATATTTAAAAAACTAAAATTGTGGAATCAAGAGACTGAGTACACTCTCTTATGCGTGTAGCACAGTGCATGTGCACTGTGCCACACGTGTACCACATGCCTGTGATGGCATATGATTTTTCCCAATTTTTATTATTATTTAAATACCAAAATCCCAAAAATAAATTAATTCAAAATTAATTATATTTTTGTTAAATCAAATATTTAATTAATTCTTAATTAATTAATTACACATAATTAAGCAATAATTATGTTTGATACATAGAAAAATATTTTACTTATCACATAAGTCCTTTTTGCCCATTTTTGTATTTACCTTTGTCAGTGTTTGTTTGAGCCATTTCGGAGACCATGGACCTATAACATTAAACTCCAATAAATTGAAACTAAATAATTAAACTCTTTAATTATAATAGTTAATTTATTAATTCTGATATTACTCCACTCTAAATTCAGAATTGCACTCTTTATGTTATAGATATACTTTTACATAAATCTTTTTCTTAAGTCGTCCATTGATATAACCATCTTACAATAGTTCAACCCACTAATTAATTAGTTCATAAATTAGAATGGAAGAATTACCATTTTACCTTTCTAATTTACTTCTTATTCCTTAAGTACCATTAATTCACTAGTGAATAATTAATCTATAATCTAATTATAGATTTGAGCTCAAAATCATTCAGTTCCAGAATTAACCCTTAAGGGAACTAATATACGATCCGTTAGAAAAGATTAGATTCTGTATTGTTGATAAATGTTCCCAGCCATCCATAATATTAAATCTCCAAAACAAAAGTCATTAGCCTCATTCTTTGAAGAGACCTTAACGAATGAATCAAAAGATTTAATAAACATGACCAGGAGTTCATGAATACTCATGATTTAGGTTGATCTATAAATGATCATCAGTTATGATATGAATTACAAGTATTTATTGTTAAATGGTTTTTGGATAAAGACTTTAATTCATATGGTCCATGTCATATATAATCATATTATATAAAGCACCTTTACCGAGATGTCTTTCCACATCAATAATCTGAATCTAGATTATTTGTATCATTATGATACTCAGTAAACTATAATTACAACTCCAATTAAAGAATTCCTTAACTTTAATTTGTTGTTGTTGACTATTTTTATTCATTCATGTGATCTTAATTCTCTCGTACTAATACAAGATCACATCCTCAATAATGAATATGGAATTTTTTTTCTGATATTTACAAAATTATTCAAACAATAATTTAACAATCTAAATATGACAATAATAATAAACTATTGTATTTATTTATTCACAGAAAAAACAAATGTCTTTACATGCTTTTAGGACACACTCCTAACAGGTATGGCACCCTATGAGTTTCTTTATGGAAGGAAATGTCGATTGCCGCTACATTGGGATGAGGTAGGAGAAAGATAACTTCTTGGACCCAAAGCTGTTATAGAGGCTCAGGATGCAGTGGCGCTGATTAGAAAATGTCTGCTCGCTGCTCAAAGTCGACAGAAGAGTTATGCAGATGCCAAGCGGCGAGATGTGGAATTCAAAGTCGAAGATTAAGTCTTCTTAAAGATATCTCCTATGAAAGGAGTGAAGCGGTTTGGGAAGAACGACAAGCTTAGTCCCCGATTTATAGGTCCTTTTGAGATATTGAACAAGGTGGGAACAGTTGCATATAGATTAGCCCTATCGCCAGCTCTAGCAGATAGCCACAATCTATTTCACATCTCGATGCTGCGGATATGTGTCAGACCCATCTCACGTCCTCAAGTACAACTGTTCCCACCTTGTCCAATATCTCAAGATGTTAATTTAATTTTATAAAATAACACATTCTGAAACATTTTGTTTACATTTGTATAGGAGAACCCGGATGCGCATGTTGTTGATACTTGGAGGGATGCTCATATGAGAAAATCGACAAAATCTTTTGTCAATGAGGCAGCTCAACAAGATTATGTAAGTGAATAGTATTGTTTTCTTGTTTCTAATGTTTATAATGTTTCTAATTTTTGTTTATAATGTTATCTTTATACAGGAAAAAATGGCGGCTGAGGTTGAGAGGTCACAGAATGAGAGGCAAAGTCAACAGCAGAGTGAGGCATCTCTAAATGTATCTGGTGTTGATTCGTCCCCAGTCGATCAATACGAGATACTAAGTAAAGTACTCGGGGAGAGATCTGACTACCAAAGAGGAGTGGGTTTTAGGGCGAAAGGGAAGGCAAAAAAGACATCCTCTAGCTCTACAGATCAAAGTCAGTCCCAAGCAAATACTGTTGCTTCGCCTAATGAAGATATGAGAGTTATGGCTTTGCTGGTGAAGGCAATTCGTGAGACGTTTGAGACTTCGACAACTGTGCATCCCAGTAAACTGTATAACCCAATGTTTGACAGTTTTCTGCAGAGGCATTTGCCACCACAATCCGAAGGTGGTTCGTCTTCTCAGTCTCCGTCACAGCAGTATCAGCCTCCGTCACAGCAGTATCAACCTCCTTCACATCAGCAGTACCAGCCTCCTTCACAGCAGCAGTTCTAGCCTCCTTCACAGTATCCGCCGCAGCAGCTGTACCAGCCTCATCCAATGTATCCGCCACATATGTCGTCGCAACAACCTCCTCAGTATCAAAACCAATACATTTTTGGACCCCATTCTCAGTCTCCTCCACAATATTTTAGTTTTACCGATTTTCCAGGAGGATCGATGCAGCCTCCGCCACAGCCACAACCTCGAGATCTGTTTGGGGACCTCACGCTCGGACGATCATCACAACCACCATATATTCCTTCACCGCCACCGCCGCCACAGCCACCGCCACCGCCATCGTCACAGCCATCGTCCTCACAGCCAGACCAAAATGTTGAAGATGAGGACAATTTCAATATTAATCTTAATGACTTTCTTTAGTTACTAGTTTATATATTTGGACTGAATTAATACTTTATTTATTTTTAATGACTATAGTGATATTTACTAGGTTGATAAATATTAAAACTATTTATATTAATTTTAATGTTAGTTATGTTTAAATTAATTAAATGTTTATTTTTATTAAATTATATTATAAATTATTTTTAAAAATAATTAAATTTAATAAATATTAATTTATTTAAAATTTAATTTAAAAAAAATTATAAATACAATAATAGCAGTGGACCCCGCGGCTAATATTAATGCCTCGGACATAGTTATTAGCGGCGGGTTCCGTCGCTAATATCCGCTGCTAATAATTGCTTATTAGCGGCGGGTGTGTCAGTTCGCCGCTAATAATCATTATTAGCGACACTTTTTTAGGTGCGGGGTATTAGCAGCGGAGGCCCGCTGCTAAAGCATATTAGCGGCGGACGTGGCATTTATTAGCAGCGGAGTCCCCCGCCGCTAATAATGAAATTTGTTGTAGTGTTAATCTACACAGTGTAACGGTCTTGGATTAGGAGGATGTTACAAATTTGGTCCTTTCTCTCCTAGTACTGACTTAGTCATTGAATTCCACTTAATCACTGAATTTCTTCAAAGGTAGGAAAACAAACACTCAGCTCTCTCTTGGCTCTCTTTCACGTTTCCTTCTTCCTCCCTTGGTGTGGCTTGGAGCTCTTTGGAAATTTTGAAGTTGAAGCTTGGATATGATTTGAATTGAAGATAATTAAGGAGTTTGAGGCAAGACTGGGAACTGTGGAGGCTTAAAGAACAACTAGAAATTGAATTATCTAAGGTAAATCTATCCCTTAAGTTCTGACTTTTTTGTGGTATCTAGAATTGTGAGTTTCAGTGACGTTTTGGCTGGGTTTTTGGTGGTGTATAAGTTGTTTATGATGTCTGAAAATGTTTGTGGGGTATAGTTCTGGTTTTGGTTTGGAGTTGTGGGGAATTTGCAGGGTATTAGCTCGGAGAAAGTGTTTGAAAAACTGGGTTTACGGGGTCGCGCCGCGACCCTGTTCTTGGGGTTGCCCCGGCCCTCTTGAACCCAGAGGCCAGGGCAGTTCCTTGAACCGCCATCGCGCTGCGTCACTTGATGGATTGTGTCACGGCCCGTGTCCAATGAAATTGAGGGCTGGGCTCTCTGACTTAAGGAGAGCCGCGACGCTTAGGAGGGGCGCTGCGGCTCAAATTAGGTTAGGTTTTGGGTGGCGGGAACCCAAACCTAAGGGCTAGGGAAGGATTCTACTACCCGGTTAGGTAGAATTCGAGATCCCGAAGACTAGGACTCGGTCTAGAAGTATTTATTTATTCGATATTGATGCACATCACTTATTATGGGTACCGTTAAGGCTTGGGACGGGATTGTGCTCGGGGGTCATTGATAACTAACTTGTTCTTGGACTAGAGGTAAGAAAACTGCACCCAATACATGATATATGTGATTAGGGTTTGGCCCGGTTGTTAAATGTAGATATGATTAGGGCTCGGACCCCTCTGAATGATCATGATTATGATTATGCATGTTTGAATACTTTGTATCTGGATAATTGTTAAATGATGTTTGCTTGTTTGCATTATCTGATTGAAAAGTATTGACTTATAAGTCAAGGACGGCAGTAGCGCGCTGAGCGCTGGTTGAAAGCATTTATTTATAAGTCAAGGACGGCAATAGCGCGCTGAGTGCTGGTCGATATGGTTAGGCCTAATCAAGAGCATGGTATACGCTTGACCCACCCTATGGTCGTTGGAAAATTAAAACGCCAGGTATGCTGGGCCAACTCTAAGGTTGGTTATACAGAGGATAGGGTAGTGGACCCCGGAGTAACTCTATAGTCCGATATCCTAGGGCAACGGGCCCCGATATGACTTATTAGTCATTTATTTAGGGCAGCAGCCCCGGGGTGACTCTATGGTCACGTACCCAGGGCGACGGGCCCCGGTGTGACATTGTAGTCACTTATCTTCATATAATGCATGCATGAGTAGGGTTATTACTACTAGGCATGCTTATTATGATTCTGTAATATGTTATTAACTGCTTATGAGCATGTTTAAGTTTTCTTGCTGAGCCTCAGCTCACGGGTGCTTTGTGGTGCAGGTAAGGGAAAAGGGAAGTTGGACCAGCCATGAGTTGGAGAGCTTCGGTGGCAACGTCTACATATGCGGCTTCTCGACCACCACGGTCGGGGTTTCTCAGAGGAACTAGGGTCAAATCCTATTTTGCTGCTTAGGTCGGCTGGTTGTAATTTTTGAATTGTAATTAGCCTTTTAAACATTATTTTGGGATCCCATGTATGAACGTAAACATTTTAATGAAATGATTATTCCTTTTGACCAAAAATTTTAACCCTAAATCGTTAATCACATCTAGTTACATGTTTATGACCAAGAGACTCGTTTAGAGAGTTTAACACTATTTAAAACACACAGTGTAACAGTCTTGACTATCTAGGGCATTACAGTATAAAAGAAAAAAATCTCGTATAACCGCAAAAGTGAAAAAGACTTTGATCTACCGTATAAATGAATTTTTTTCCTTTTATTTGTTTATTTTTTAAAAAAGCTCATAATTTTTTAACAAACCAAATTTTTCCAGAGTTTTCATAAATAAAATCCCATAATATTTCATTTTTATACAATATTCAAATTTTAATTTTTAATTTGAAATTTGAAATTTCATTTTATGTTATACAAAATGTTTTCTACAAATACAAAATTTATGTTTAATGTATGAACTTGATGAGTTACATAAAAAAATAATTGAGGAATCAATTCATATAAATATATATATATATATTTAGGGAGCATTTGAGGTACATCAAGCAAAAGTGATATATCGGTACATCACATTCCCTACACGGACACGTAGAGGCTTTTTTACTCTAATTTTCTTTTTCATAACAGTGTTTATTGTAGTTATAGTGAACATCTTATAAGTTTTCAATAAATTCCAAATAATTTACAATGCTGAAAACAAAATTAAAAACAATTAATTTTATACGCGTATAAAAAAAGGAAGTATGTGTACAACAAACTGCTTGTACTCTATTTTCGGTACTGTAAATTATTTAGAATTTTTTAAAACTTCCAAGATATTTGCTATAACTACAATAAACACGATCATACAAAAAAAAATTGGGATCAAGATGCCCCACATGATGTGATTGAATTGAAACTAAAAACTTATGGAATAATTTTCCATGGGAAAGAAAAATCAGGGACAAATTTGCCAAACAACATAAATGTTGAGGACCTTCTATACATATAAGCCTAATTTAAAATTAATTCCTTTTGAAAAGCTTTGGGTAACAAGAATAACAGTGGACCAACAATGTTGATTGACTGAAGATTGTTGAAGCCAAAAGGTGTGACTGAGTTTTACTAAAATTTATTGATTAATACTTGAACTCACTTTTAAGTCATCACATTTAACTTTACTTCGAATAAAGCAGTACTCTTTGTCTGTCTCTGCCAGTTTTACCGAAAATTCTTTTCAGATTATTCATATTATTACTTACTCATATTCATATACCATATCTCAACTTCTTCTCAATTGTTAATTTTCATTATTTTATAAATTTTCTATTATCATACTTGTGAAGTTATCCCAGATTCCCCATACTCTTCACTTGTTCAAGTTTTAGCTATAGAAACTGTCTTTATAATGGTCACATTAATATTATTTATTTTATTACATTACTGAAAGCTTATATTGCTTCACCAATTTTCTCTTTTGAGTCAACAAACTCAGTTCAAGATCATCAACTCCACTCTATTAAAAATGGTAAATTTTCTCTTAAACTCATTCTTTATGATTAATGCTCACTTCTTCAACTTCTTCTCCTCATTTTTTTTTTCTGGATTTTCTTTGGCTCTTAAACTATCATCACTAGTTCTACATGCTTTAGAATTTAGAAATTTAAAAGAAAAAAAAAAGATTTTTTTTTAATTATGCAAGGTTATGTACTGTCTTGTCCTATTAATTATTTCATGTATAGTTATAATCATTGGGAGTCATATTGTCAAGCTAAATTTTTTAAACATATATTTAGTACATAAATTAAGAAATGGGAATTTATAATATTTTTCTTGTGATTATCTATTTATTTTGAATTGATAGATAGAAGAGCATGTAGTTGAAATCAAAACAGCAAAAGATGATACACTAGTATCATCCATCAAGCAAAGGATGGAAGATATTTCTTCATTAAAAGTAATCTTCAGAGTCAACAACCAAAACGACAAGTCGTATGAGCCGAATAAGATTTCCATTGGCCCATTCCACAATGGAAATCAAAAGTTGAAACAATTGGAAGATCACAAGTGGAGATACTTGGCTGCTCTTCTCAATCGAAAGCCAAACTTGGAAGAAAGCTTAGACAGTTGTGTTAAGGCATTAAGAGAATCTGAACATAGAGCTAGAAATTGCTATGGTGCACCTATAAACCTTAGTAGCAATGACTTCATTCAAACCATGCTCCTTGATTCTTGCTTCCTCATAGAGCTTTTCCTTAAGTTTTCCATAAAGGGTCTTAGACGTCGAAACGATGTCATATTCACAACTCGTGGTTTCCTCTTTGATGTGAGGCGTGACATGGTTTTGTTAGAGAACCAAATCCCATTGTTTGTTATTCAACAAATATTCCACCTCGTACCAATCCCCCCACAATGTACTATGTCATTTAATGAGTTAGCTTCGAGATTTTTCAAGAATATGATCCCGGGAGACTTTGAGTTTCTTAAGGATAAGTTTAACCAAGAAGGGTATCATTTACTTGATCTCCTACGACGTTGTATCATCCCAACATATTCAAAAATGACACCAAAAGATGATCACAATGATGATCAACATTCTAACCCTGACTCTCATTTGGACTATGCTAGAAAGCTTAAAAGAGCTGGTGTTAGATTCAAGAAAGGGAAATATAATAGCTTGTTGCTTGATGTTAAGTTTGAACATGGTGCCATTCTAATCCCACATCTAAAAATCCATGAGTGCATTGAAGAGCTATTCAAGAACCTCATTGCTCTTGAGTCTCACCTTGATGATGACACGCAACAAACGACGTCGTATGCCTTCCTCATGCGATGCCTTATTCATTCTGAGAAAGATGTGACATTTCTGAGGAAAAGAGGTATTTTGAGTTACTATGAGAATAAGGAGAAAGAGATTGTTGGCATGTTTCAAAAGCTTGGGAATGAAGTCACTGCCAAAGATTTCTATTACTTGAGGCTTATTGAACAAGTGAATAAGTACAAAACGACAAGTATGAATGCAAAGTGGGAGAAAGTAAAGCGAGGCTACGCCAAAACTCCATTGTCGTTTTCGGTTTGTGCTTTGGCCATTATACTCCTTGTTCTCACCTTTGTGGGTGTCTTCTTTTCTGTGCTTTCCTTCTTTCTTCATCGTTCTTAATTTTATTTTTTTCAATTTTTTTTTTTCGTTTTTTGAGATTTCAATTTGATACAACTTATGATCAATAATAATGGGAATATTTTGATGTAATTTTTTTCAAAGTTTTTTGGTGGGTCATGACTTTTATTCACACCACAGGGACATTTAACTAGATAACCTTATTAATTTATTAGTTGTGCTATATAATAAAGTAATATCCCAAGTGGTAAAACTATACCTTCTTCACTATGTCAGACTACGAAGTCATCTTTTTTTTATATACCCATTTGACACATAGCTAGATTGCTTAATCTTTAGACAATTTTAAAAGTGGAATAAAACAAACTATAAATTGGGATTCACTAAATAAACATTAGTATTATGTTTAACTAGATATCCTTGTTAATTTATAAATTAAGTGATATTTAATAAAGAAATATCCCAAGTGGTAAAAATATACCCTCTTCACTATGTCAGATTCTAAGTCATCTTTTTTTTATTATTCCCATTTGATACAATACATTGTTTCATAATTTTGAAAGGGAAATAAAACAAATTATAGACAAGGCTTCATCAATTAAATAAGTTTTAGTATTATAGAGCAGTTGAACTCTAGCTGCTCAACTGAGTTTTTTTTTCATTAATATATTAGATAGGGGTCAAACAAGAGATTTTAGCATAAATATCCTCTAACATTGTCATCATTTGACAAGTCAATCCCTAAGGAAAAAAATATTAGCAATGAAGTCTTTGAATTTTATGAATAATAGTAACTAAGTCCTTATTGATTTTTTTTCTTCATAAAATTCTTAGTTTTTTATTTATAATTTTTAAAGGAAAAAAAATTAAATACTATGTAAAAAAAAAATTGGTAGCTTATTGACATTGGTTGGCTAGGCTTTTAAAATCTACTTTTAGGTTTTTAAAGTTTAAAAACACTTAAGTGATTTGTTGAATTTTCAAGGGTTTATACATTTTAGACCTAGTATTTTATCTCAATACTTGTTGGTCCTGTATTTTCACAAATTATTTTTTGGACCATATATTTTCTAAAATATTTTAAATTGACTCCTAAACTTAATTTTAATCAAAGTTTTTTTAACTAAAACCATAAATAATTTATCAAACTAACAACTCAGAATAAAAATACAGTTATTCTGCCTAAAAACTGTATTGTTATATTTAATTTTTTGTTAATCAAAATCAGATTTAAGAATCTATTTGAATCATTTTATAAAATACAGACTTTAAAAAATAATTTATCAAAACACAGAAGTTAAACAGAAAATAAAAAAAAAATACAGAATCTAAAAAATATAAAAAAAAAGTTCAATTAATTTTAACTTTTAACTCTAAAAAAAAAAAAGTCACTTTATGTAGTTTTTTGAGGAGTTTTTGAAAAAATCAAAACTCAAAATAAAAAGTTTGGCCTACCAAGCGTAACGTGTAGAAAACACTATTTTTTTAATCAAAATAAATTTTGAAATATTGTTAAAAATAATAAGAAATTAATTTGTTAATGATTTCAAAGCTTAAGAATAAAATATCTCAAGAATCAAAATTTCAAACAGCAAAAAAATACATATACATATATTTAGCATTAACAGGTGTTTAAATTAAAAGCTATGATACTTGACATTCGATAACTGAATTTATTTATTTATTATAAGTACACAATATTTAAAATCAATCAAGTTGTCAAAATACACTCTACTAAAGCATAAAGAATTTGTTAGACATATGATTACCAAAATTTTAAGTTAAACAAATGATAAAATAATAATAAAACAATTAAGTTTGAATTTTTAAGCCACAACCATATTGTGCACAATCATTGTTCAATTTCAAAGTCTGCATTTTTCGTATTCATCACAAGCCACACGATCATACGAAACCGACTCATCACACGGTCCAGAAATGTCAAGACATATTATGCCACGTCAGGTCGAAACACAGTTCCTCTCACAATTATATATATTTGGCCAACTGGGTCATTTAGTCTTATCTTTCTCGTGGTGCGATCATTGTCAGCAGCTTCTTAGCACAGGTCTTCGGTATTTGAGTCTTCTTTGGAGCTTTTAGACAATTCAGATCAGAACCCAGATAGGAAAAGGAGGAGAAGAAGCTATGGAAGGAGACAGAAGAGTTGGGGTGGCTGTGGATTTCTCTGAGTGTAGCCGAGAAGCCCTGAAATGGACCGTGGATAACGTTGTCCGCGATGGGGATCACCTTATTCTGATTAGTGTTCGTCCTGAGGGTGATTATGAGGACGGCGAGATGCAGCTCTGGGCGACCACTGGTTCACGTATGTCATAATTGTTCTTTCTTGTTCTTAATCTTAATCTTGATCCCATATCATGTATATAATATATAATTATCTGATAGTTTCAGATCGGGACTATTCTATGGTGAAATAATGGGATGTTCTTATTTGAGTGTTGGTTATATGATTTTGGATTTTCTTAGACATACTAGTAATGCTTGTTATCAGTATGTGGAGTATGGACTTTGGTTGATATATTTATGGGTTCAAAAGTTGGGTCAAGATTTTGATTTGGGCAATTTTGTCTGAAATTTGACCGTTTTGTTGTAGCCTTGATCCCTCTGAGTGAGTTCTGTGATGCTCACACCATGAAAAAGTACGGAGTGCATCCTGACCCTGCAACCCTTGACATTGTTAGCACCATTGCTAAGCAGAAAGAGGTAACCACTCCCCTTAAGCTGTTTCTGCTCTTTTTTGTTAAAGACTATATTTTGAATATCTTCAATGTGTGATATGAGACTTAATTTTGAGTTGGATTGGAGCAGGTTGTGGTGCTAATGAAGATCTATTGGGGTGATGCCCGTGAGAAGATTTGTGAAGCTATTGATAATATCCCTTTGAGCTGCCTTGTTATTGGTAACAGAGGCCTTGGCAAACTCAAAAGGTATAATAATTCTCCAAAACTATGGTTTTTGTGGCCATAGTATATGTAATCAATTACTTGTTTGATTCTTTTTTAGACCATGATGTGATTCCATTGTAGACTTTCTTAACTCTAGTCCTGTTCAGGACCTAAATATTCCTACTTTTTCATCATATGAGTAGTAGGATCTCTCTTTTTTAGATTAATTGAATTTGGATGGTGTTGTTTGTTTTGAGCAGGGTTATCCTTGGGAGTGTCAGTAACTATGTGGTGAACAATGGCTCATGCCCAGTTACTGTGGTCAAGCATGAACACCATTAGCTCATTATGCTGACTTATAAAGCATGGTGCTGGCGATCCCTTTGAATTAAATTCCTTCATCATTTTAGTGTGGACTTAATTTAAATTCTCAGCAGTTGTTTTAAAGCTGTTTTAGAATTTTGTGTGATACTTTTGAAGAAGTATTTGTAAATGAGAGTCTGTTGATGCTCGTTGTTTCTATGTTATGTTGTGGATTGGAGGTACTTGAAGAATAAATCATATTGGGTTTTCAGGAACTTTATGTGGAAATGTGTTATTTTGGTAGTAGATGAAGTCTTTGTTTCCTTTCTCTCCTTTTGAATTGAATAAGTTGTATGCGAGTATTTTTCGAAAGGAAAAAAAAAAAAAATTGCAAGAAATTATTAGCATAAAAAGCCCAACTTATGGTGTCAACACACCTTGATGAGAAATAATACTAAATTATATAAATCATAATATGCCGCATGAAGTAGTATTGGAAAACTATTGGTTTCCATAACAATACTCTTATAAAAAAACTTGAATTTTGGTTCCTAAGAATGAAGATAGTGTACACACCCTTGATCCATTACTTTTGATATTTATGTGTTTGGATGCATTATTAATGGAAGATGCTAGAAATAGATGCTCAACATCGCACATTTCTATAGTGGAGCTAGTCAATTGTATAATTGTACATCTTTAAAAAAATCTTACGGGGTTGTCTATTTTGTCCCCTCTCTATATGTAAATTTTTAAGAAAAGTGTAGTCTAAAATGGTTGGGTTGCACGGCTTTATAATAGGTGCGTTTGTACATAACTATTTTTCGGATTGTCCATTTAGGGTGTATTTTGTCGAAAAATGATTGCACAATATAAGAGGTTCCATAAGTTTATAGTATATGTGTTTTTGAATATAATTTTTTTTTTTCACTGGATATTCTTTTTTAATTCATCAATTAGATGAATGGAGACATTTTCATAATAGATGATTGTTTTTTAACTATTGGCCCATTATATGTTACAATAAATGATAAATATAATATGAGTTTATACATTTTTATACCTTGTGTTTTTTCTTATTGTCTATTTAGATCTTGTGTTTCGATAAATTACTTTTTTTAAGTCAGAGTATTTTGAACTAAAATCACAAATAATTCACTAAATTAACAATTAGAACAGAAGTACAATTATTCTACCTAATAATTGTGTTATCATATTTAATTTTTTCATCATTAAAATTATGATTAGAGATCCATTTGAATCATTTTATAAAGGGAATTTTAAAAAATTTGGCTTTTTAGCCATCAATGTGCAAAAATATGGGAATTAAACTTTCTTTAATTTGTATGAGAAAATTTAATTAACAAAAATTCTGTTTATGGGAAAACTAATCACATATTGGAAGTCAAAATTAAACAAAAAAAAATCAGCAAAAGGAGGGGTAATATGGTAATTAACATAGCAAAATCTCCTCATCTGAAACTTGAGTCCATATCATGTCTTCAACCAAGCCACCTCTTCTCTTTCATTTTTCCCTACCCGCCATCTCCCTTGTCCTCCACTCCACCATCATCTCCGGCCACCCACCCTCACCACTTGCGATTCACCTTAGGAGTGCACCTTCGTGAAACCCAGCCAAGAACACCCAGTTGCGCCATCAACGAACACAGCCCCAATCCGCGCATCTCTGGGCGATTCCATTCACGAGCCCTCAAATCCAAAACAACGGGGATAGGTTGAGGTGAGGGATGTGCTGGTGGTGGTCGGAGGCGAGGGAGAAGGGTGGTGCCTGGGCTGAGTGCGATTCGTGGTGCTCGGAGATGCACAAAACGACGGGGATGGCTGGGGTTGCGACAGGGTTTTGTGTGCAGGGGATGGGGGGTTCTGGTGGTGGTCGGAGGCGAGGGAGGAGGTTGGTTCATGGTCAGATCTGTGGTAACTGGTTATCTTCACGTTCTTTGTGTGTATATTTCTGGGGGTAACTGGTTACCTTCACGTTCTGATGTGTGTGTAAATTTCTGGGTTCTTTATGGTAATTGGTTACCTAAGTTACTAAATCATACTTACTCTTCCTTTTTTTTCCTTCAAATTTGATATTTTTTTTTTCATTTATAATATGAGTGACTCATCACCCCTCTTATGGTAATTAGTTACCCCTCTTATGGCAGAAGATTACTCATCTCACTGTAACTGGTTACCCTTCCAGATAAATGTTATTTAACCTAGTTGTAGGATTTTTTTTTACATAACTGTGAAAAATCAATTAAGTAACTCGTAGCCTTACCTAGGCTTTGAAAAAACAACGTACAATCTAAATATATATATATATATATATTTATAATAAATTAAAAAAATAATAAACACAATTCATATTACAAAAAAAATTAATAAAATTTTTGCAAAACAACTATGGAAAAATTTAATATAAAAATAGTTATATAAAATTAATATAAAAAAATAAAATAAGCTAAAAAAAATAATCAAATTACAAACATACCCTTCCAAATTAATAAAACTTTATTAAGAGTAAAATTATAGCATAAACAACATTAATACAAAATTTTGGGAAACTAAACCCATAAAAGTGATTTTTTTTAAAAAAAAACCATATTTTTGCAAACTCTATTAAAAATCTCATATAAAATGTATTTCCTCTTTTATAAAACAATAATCCAAAAAGTAATTTGTCAAAACAACAAGTAATAGGGCAAAATCAGGGTCCAAAAAATCATAAACCCTTAAAATATTGAGTATGATATGGTAAGGCCCTTGAAATAATACTAGCCCAAGAGTTCCCAACCCAAAACAACTCTTGCCCAACTTAGAGAGTGTTTGACTCCTTAACTAAAAAACTGTTTTTTGGTTTTTAAAAGCTAAAAATTGTTTTTTGAAAACAAGTTGAGGTGTTTGACGTTATTTTCAGAAAACAATTTTTAAAAATAAAGTTACAAAAAACAGAAAATTTTGAGAACAATAGATTACAACTTGTTCTCAAATTTTTTTTGTTTATCTTTTTTTTCTCACATAATTTTTTTAATTATTATTATCTAACATCATTTATTGTCACATCATTTTCTCTCATTAGTTTCTCTCTCTTCACTTTCTCTCACATCACTGTCTCTCTCATCACTTTCTATCTTCTTATTTTTTTCTCTCCTTACCTTTTCTCTCTTCACTTTCTCTCTCGCTATTTTATCTCTTCTCACTTTCTGTATTTTTATTTTCTATTTCATCATTTTCTATCTCCTTATTTTCTCTTGCATCACTTATTATGTCATCATTTTCTCTTTCATCACTTACTATATCCTCACTTTCTCTCTCATCACTTAATATATCCTTATTTTCTCTCTCATCATTTTTTCTTGGATCAATTTCTCTCTTCTCAATTTCTATTTCTTCAAATTTTATCTCCTTACTTTCTCACTCCTTATTTTTCATCATTTTTTCTTTCAAATTATTTTATCTCATTATTTATTACAAACTTTTAAAAGATTTTTCTCTTTGTAAATATATTTGTTAATTTTTTATTTATGATTTAAAAAATAAATAAAACTAAAAAATTAATTTTAGAAAACATTAACCAAACACCTATTGTTTTTTAAAACTACAAAAAAAAAAAATTCTGTTCTCATTTATGAGAACACGACTTTGAAAATGAAAAACAGAAAACAAAGACAAACAGACACCGGGGACAGAACCAGTTTGTGATTGAGTTAGCACCGGGGACAGAACCTGTATCAAGGGCACCATATAGGATGGCACCAGTAGAGTTGAAGGAATTGAAGATACAGCTGCAAGAACTTCTGGATTTGGGATTCATCAGGCCTAGTTACTCTCCATGGGGCGCTCCAGTGTTGTTTGTTAAGAAGAAGGACGGGACTCTGAGGATGTGTATAGACTACAGAGAATTGTACAAGTTGACCATTAAGAATAAGTACCCTCTACCAAGGATTGATGACTTGTTCGATCAGCTGCAGGGAAAGACGGTGTTCTCAAAGATTGATCTTCGATCTGGTTATCACCTGCTGAGGATCAAGGACGAGGACATACCGAAGATGGCCTTCCAAACACGTTATGGGCATTATGAGATTTTGGTCATGTCTTTTGGTTTGACCAACGCCCTGGCAGCTTTTATGGATCTAATGAACAGGGTGTTCAAGGACTTCTTGGATCAGTTCGTCATTGTCTTCATCGACGACATCTTAGTGTACTCCAGTTCAGAGGTGGAGCACGAGCGACATCTTCGACAAGTCTTACAGAGGTTAAGGGAGCATCGATTATATGCCAAGTTGAAGAAGTGTGAGTTTTGGTTGCCTGAGGTGACTTTTCTTGGGCATGTGGTTGGTGTAGAAGGGATTAAGGTGCATCCAACCAAGGTGGAAGTAGTGAGAGATTGGCCGAGGCCAAGGAACGCCTCGGAGGTGCGGAGTTTCCTCAGGTTAGCAGGTTATTACAGGCGGTTTGTAGAAGGATTCTTGAAGATTGCTTCACCAATGACAGAGTTGACAAGAAAGAACTAGAAGTTCTTTTGGTCAAAGAAGTGTGAGAACAGTTTCCAAGAGCTGAAGCAACGGCTTATTACTACACCTGTACTGAGTCTTCCTTCGGATGAAGGAAAGTTTGTAGTATACTGTGATGCATCGAGGATGGGTTCAGGCTATGTGTTGATGCAGAATGAGAAAGTTATAGCTTATGCATCGCAGCAGCTGAAGGAATATGAGCAACGGTATCCTACCCATGATTTGGAGCTAGCGGCAGTGGTATTCACACTGAAGGTTTGGCAGCATTACCTGTATGGGGAGAAGTGCGAAATATACACTGACCATAAAAGTTTGAAGTATTTCTTCACCCAGAAGGATCTGAACATGAGGCAAAGGCGTTGGTTGGAACTGGTTAAAGATTATGATTGTGATATTCTTTATCATCTGGGAAAGCCAATGTAGTGAAGGATGCGTTGAGCTGGAGGGGCCCATGTCAGTTGTATAGTTCCACCCAGATCTGGAGAGAATTAGCTGATGAGATGGCCAGAGCAAAGATAGAGCTGGTGGTGGGCCGGTTAGCCAATATTACCTTGCAATCGACCCTGCTAGAGCGGATCAAGGAGGGGCAGTTGGTAGATGCGCAGTTATAGGAAGTTAGGCAGAATGTCTTAGCAGGGATAACTAAGGACTATTCTGTTTCTAAGGCTGGTGTGCTTCAATATCAGGGACGACCGGCAGATGAAGGGATCGGATGAGAGATACTAGATGAGTCTCACACTACGCCATACTCGCTTCATTCGAGTACCACGAAGATGTACCAGGATCTACGGACATTATATTGGTGGCCCGGGATGAAGAAGGATGTGGTATAGTATGTGGCCAGATGTTTGACATGTCAATAGGTGGAGGCTGAGCATCAGCGACCAGTAGGGTTACTTCAGCCTTTGGGTATTCCATAGTGGAAATGGGAGGACATTACCATGGATTTTTTGGGAGGTCTACCCAGGACAGTGGGACTTTGTGACTCGGTGTGGGTAATAGTGGACATATACACCAAGTCAACTCATTTTCTGCCAGTGAAGTCAACTTACACAGTGGAACAGTATGCAGAGTTGTATGTGAGGCAGATAGTTTGTCTCCATGGGATTCCCAAATCTATTGTATCAGATCGAGACCCTATCTTTAACTCCAAGTTTTGGGGAGCTCTGTAGAGAGCCATGGGGACTCAGTTGAATTTTAGCACAGATTTTCATCCTCAGACTGATGGACAGTCTGAGAGGACAATTCAGGTGTTGGAGGACATGCTTAGGGCGTGTGTGATTGATTTCGAGGGATCTTGGAGTAAGTATCTTCCGTTGATCGAATTCTCGTATAACAATATTTATCAATCCACGATTGGAGTGGCTCCTTACGAGATGTTATACGGAAGGAAGTGTAGGTCACCCATTCATTGGGATGAGATGGGTCAGAGAAAATATTTGGGGCCAGATATGGTTCAAAAGACAAATGAAGCTATTGAGAATATTCGAGCCAGGATGCTTGCTTCGCAGAGTAGACAGAAAAGCTACGCTGATCCTAAGCGTAGAGACCTGGAGTTCCAGGTTGGGGACCACGTGTTTCTGCGAGTTTCACCACTGCGAGGGGTGAGGAGATTCAGAGTAAAGGGCAAGCTGAGCCCTCGGTTTGTTGGACCTTTCGAGATTCTAGAAAGGATTGGACAGGTGGCTTACAGGTTGGCTTTACCACCGTCGTTGTCGGGAGTTCATGATGTATTCCATGTCTCCATGTTGCGAAAGTATGTTTCAGATTCGACGCATGAATTAAAGTACGAGGATTTAGAGTTGCAGACAAACTTGTCCTATGAAGAGCGACCGGTTCAGATTTTGGACCAGAAGGATAAAGTTCTACGGAGTAAGACGATTTCGTTAGTTAAAGTGTTGTGGAGAAATAGCAAGGTCGAGGAAGCGACCTGGGAGCTAGAGACGGTGATGCGGGATTAGTATCCCGAGCTATTCGGGTAAATTTTGAGGACAAAATTCTCAATAGGAGGGGATAGTTGTAACGACCCAAAATCACTAATAAGGCTTAAGGGCCTTGATTAGTGTGACGGGCGGGCATAATTGGTTTATGTGTGAATTTATTAACTTAATGCATGATTATATGATAAGCGTGCTAGTAAGGTTATATGAATATAAATGTGATTATATGCTTTAATTGTGAGAACCACATTATTATGTGGGTAAATCTGCAGCAAGCGACTTGAGGTGATTCTAGGGAGCTAGTTAGCGGGAAAGTCACAACGGGGCTTAATACTTTACTTTGGGTAAGTAAAGGAGTATTTTAAGTAGTGGATGGTTATTTAGGCTATCGCGTGATGGAAATAAATAATTGGAGATATATTTGAGGTTAGGAAGTCTAGGTGGGAATACTGGAGAATTTTACCATTTTGCCCTCGGGGACGTTTCCGGTACCCCGAGCCTTGGGATTAACTTAATTATCTAAGGATAGACTAAGTAAAAAGACTCAGAACACAGTAGAACATAGGGAATCGACCCTCCCTCTTTCTCCCTTTCTCTCTCAAAGGAAAACTACTAGAACTTGAGGATTTTAGCTGGGAAATTCAATGGATTGGGCTGGAGTTTGGAAGGATTAGTCTAGTGTTCATCTAAGGATTCATCCAAGAACTAAGGTAAGATATAAGCTTGAAGCATGGTGATTAAAATTCTATGTTATAGCTGGCTTTTGAAGTGTTTATGAACTTTGGTGTTGAAGGGCAGAATTGAGGCTTGAAAGCTTGGGTTTTTGTAATGCCCCAAATTTCTTAATAAGGTTTAGGACCTTGATTAGGAGGTCGGGAGGCAATTAATTGATTTACTATGGTGTTTAATGATTATATGCATGTTTACGTAAATTATATTATTATATGATGGTGAATGCATGCATATGGGGGTATTTATTATTATAAGGGTATTTTGGTAATTTGGCCGTTGTGGGCGTAATTGTGTATTTTGGGTGCATGGTTGTGATTACTTAATGTGGCCATCTTATAAGGTGGATTGGTTCGAGATATTCGGCATGAGACGATCATGAAATGTAAGTGTTTGGTCTAGTCATAACGGGTTTAAGTTCGGGGCTCGGGGTGAGTCTCAAGGTCATTTTGATGACTAGAACATTACCGGGAATAAAAGGGGTAATGGGATATGATTTGTTGGTATTTGAGAATATTGAGAATAGCGGGAATTGGAGAGCGTTAATTATAATTAACAAGATAGGCGGGAAATAACGATTTTACCCTTGGGAGTGTTTAGAATGATTTATTTGGCTTAGGGGCATTATGGTCTTTTGACCTTAAGGATTTATATCAGCCTTTGAGTTTTAGAAGGTTATGGAAAACAGGACAAAACAGAGCCCATCCTCATTTTCTTCTTCTCTCCCGTACATGTTTTCTCCTTTGCTTTTCTTTGAATTTTGAGAGCCCAAATTGAGGAGTTAAGCTAGGAAATCAAAGGTGGGAGCTTAGGAACTTGGTTCAGTCATTGAGGGAGGTTCAAACTCGGATTTGAGGTAAGTTCAGCTATACGTTTTTGGTTTATACTCTGTTTTAGTTTAAGATTTCAGCTTGTGAATTCTTGGTGGTTAATTGGAATTAATGGGAGTTAGGTTGATGTTTGATTTGGGTTTTGATGAGGGTTTGATATAGATGTTGTTTTGAGGTTTAATTGGGTGTTTGGAGAAGGTTTGGAACTAGTTTGAAGGCTTGGTTCTAAGGGAATATGCTGGGGAGGTCGAGCTGGTGCGTGTTGAATTGTTGGCTGATCTGGGTAATGAGCCGCGGCCTGGCTTTGCCTCTGTCAGGGAGATGAGTCGCGGCATGGCTGTGGTGAGCCGCGGCCCATCAGGGCATTTTTGGCCAAAATTGTGTTTTTAGCTTGGGGATTCAAGCCTTAGGCCTCGGGGTTGAATCTAGTATCCGGTTAAGTGGGGCTTGATGTCCCGGAGGCTAGATGTTGGTTTGGGAATTTAAGTTGATCATTTTTCATTGATGGTATCTTATATTTGGTTATGACTAAGTGACCGCTAAAGGACTAAAAGTTGATCGTTCTCAAGGGTCGTTCTTTTAATCATTCTAGCTCGACTTTGAGGTAAGAAAACTGCACCCTGTATATATGTATGACATGCATGACTATTCTTGATGCATGTCGCACTACTACAAAACTGTACTTAGATGACACACATGAGACGACGATTTTAGTAGACCTGTCTTCTTATGTTAAAAATAAGCATATGACGACTGACTCTCTAGAACCGTCATGCCATGCACAACAAAACATACATTAGACAACAGTTCTTAGAAGAATGTCGTCACGTGTTTATTTTTAACACAATTAGACAGTACTACTTAGACTGTTGTCTTATGTGTGTCGTCTTATTATTATTATTATTTAAGGCTTATTGAGATTTTTTCCCCCGAACTATTACCGATCCAAATCGTGCCCCCCAAATTTTTGAACTGGTTAAAAATTCCCCATTAATTATTCACGTTACTGAAATGTAGGACTTCCTTTCAATTTTGCTAATGGAATGGTGATGTGGTAGTTTGGTGGCCGATGTGGTATTGTCACATCAATGCTTCATTTATAATATAAATAATAAATAGTATTCTTGCCCCCGAGCTATTACCATTACTAAATTATGCCCCCTGATTTTTAAAAATTTACAATTAAATAATCTTTTGAATATTAAAAAAAATGAAAAAATCATTAAAATTAAAAAAAAAATTAATGGTGACAAAAAATTGGCTTGGGTGTTGGGCATGCGTCAGAATGAGGGTAGTGACATCGTTGACAGACTGGGCTCATGCGGGTCCCTTGCGACATTCAACTTTGGTGTCGCCTATATCGCTTTAAGTTTTTATTTTGTATGATTTAATTTTTAAAAAATGATTTTTTAGTTTAATGTTTTTAATATTTTCTTTTAAATATTTAAAATATTGTTTTAATTTTAAATTTTAGAATTCGATGAGCATAATTTGGTAACTGTAATAGTTTGGGGGGTAAAAGCCTATCAATTTTTTAAATTATACAAGTAGCAATCTACATCAGCACTCCAATGTCGCCATATCACTATTCTATTAGCAAAATTGGACGGAAGTCCCTCATTTCAATAACATGAATAGTTTAGGGGGAATTTTTAACAGGCCAAAAAATTCAGGAGGCACGATTTGGTAGTCATAATAGTCCGGAAAAAATCCTAATAAGCCTTTTTTTAAAAGGGTATTAATATATTTAATATTATTGGATCATATATATTTTAATATTTATAAAAAAATATTGTCTAGACATATCTATTAATACTTTAATTAGTTGTTAAATTTTTATATATAATATTATACTTTTAATTAATTATATTATATTAATAATACTTAAAACTTAAATCAAATATTCAAAATATCCTTTTAATTTTAAATTTTAGAATTCGATGGGCATAATTTGGTAACTGTAATAGTTTGGGGGGTAAAAGCCTATCAATTTTTTAAATTATACAAGTAGCAATCTACATCAGCACTCCAGTGTCGCCATATCACTATTCTGTTAGCAAAATTGGACGGAAGTCCCTCATTTCAATAACATGAATAGTTCAGGGGGAATTTTTAACAGGCCAAAAAATTCAGGAGGCACGATTTGGTAGTCGTAATAGTCCGAAAAAAAATCCTAATAAGCCTTTTTTTAAAAGGGTATTAATATATTTAATATTATTGGATCACATATATATTTTAATATTTATAAAAAAATATTTTCTAGACATATCTATTAATACTTTAATTAGTTGTTAAATTTTTATATATAATATTATACTTTTAATTAATTATATTATATTAATAATACTTAAAACTTAAATCAAATATTCAAAATATCCTTTTAATTTTAAATTTTAGAATTCAATGGGCATAATTTGGTAACTGTAATAGTTTGGGGGGTAAAAGCTTATCTATTTTTTAAATTATACAAGTAGCAAACTACATCAGCACTCCAGTGTCGCCATATCACTATTCTGTTAGC
Organism: Humulus lupulus; assembly: GCF_963169125.1. NCBI lineage: Eukaryota > Viridiplantae > Streptophyta > Magnoliopsida > Rosales > Cannabaceae > Humulus > Humulus lupulus. Next base: position 281,082,735 of record NC_084794.1, on the reverse strand, counting down.
AAAATTGGACGGAAGTCCCTCATTTCAATAACATGAATAGTTCAGGAGGAATTTTTAACAGGCCAAAAAATTCAGGAGACACGATTTGGTAGTCGTAATAGTCCAGAAAAAAAATCCTAATAAGCCTTTTTTTAAAAGGGTATTAATATATTTAATATTATTGGATCACATATATATTTTAATATTTATAAAAAATATTGTCTAGACATATCTATTAATACTTTAATTAGTTGTTAAATTTTTATATATAATATTATACTTTTAATTAATTATATTATATTAATAATACTTAAAACTTAAATCAAATAAAATCATGCATATGTCTAATATTAAGATATATTACTCATGCATATGTTTCTTATTTTTTTTAAACTAAAAAAAAATTATATAAAAAAAAATTTAATCCACTTGTAAAAAAAAGATTATTCCTTAAAAAAGAAAAAAAAATGTTTGCATGTTTAATATGTGATATAATTTTTAAAAAAAATAATGAGTCATATACACAAAATTAATAAAACAAAACAATAAGAGACTCACTCAAACCCTCAATCGTCAAAAATAGCCCCAAATGAAATTTAACAAAACAAGAAAAATCCCTAATCTTTTAATTCTACCAGTTGGCTTCTTTGAAACTCACTCAAAATAGCCTCAATCGTTTTTCTCTCACGCTCACCAGCTCACCCACTCGATCTATTCTCTCTCACACTCAGCCCTCTCGATTCGTTCTCTCACTCAACCTCTGCAAGAACTCAGCCTCTGCAAGAACTCAGATCTCGTCTCTCTCCATAACGCCGAGCTGCTCTCTTTCACACTCAGCCTCGGCAAGAACCAGGCGACCCCCCCGCCGACACAAGAACCAGGCCACCCTGGGGTAAACTAGACTAGGCTGAGAATTAATGTTGTTAATCTTTTTCCTTTCTTTCTTTTTCCATGACAACTATTTCTTGTTGCAGTTGTTAGCGTTGGTGCAGCACTTTTCTTGTTTCAACAGTTGGCTGGGATCAATGCTGTTGTATACTATTCAACTTCTGTATTCCGTAGTGCGGGGATTGCCTCTGATGTTGCAACAAGTGCTCTTGTTGGAGCCGCAAATGTCTTTGGTTAGTTTCTGTGTCTTTTGTACTTGGTTTTCTAAATTTTGGTTTCACTTTGCATCATGCCATAAAGACTTCCAACTGATTCTCTTTCAGGCACAGTTGTTGCATCATCCTTGATGGATAGACAAGGAAGAAAGAGTCTTCTAATCACAAGCTTTGGTGGAATGGTACTGTGTTTTTTCCCCATGAACATTTATTTGTATATAGATATACGTATTTATACTTTCATCAACTGATGTAAAAAAATTATGTTTTCTTGTATTCCACTATATTCAAGAATATAGTGATAAGCTTTGTATATGTTAAAGGGTTGTTAAAGCTCTGTTTTTCTGTTGAGAATTTAATTGTAGGATTTTTTTAAGTTGTTGCTAGGTTAGTTACATTAGGGATGAATCTGTATTTAAGAACTAAGATTGAAAGGAGACTCAAACAGAAAGTAGACAATTTTCTTGTTTAGGGAGAGGAAGCTTCTAGAACTAATCCAATCTGTACTTGGGATTGCTTAGTCTTGCTCTCTTGATCCAATATTAGACTAGTGCACTGACAAGAGTCTAATCATGTAGCTTGTGAACTTGGACACTGAATCTACATAGATTATAAAGAGAAGAAAATTCTATTTTACTACCAATCAACTACTAATGAATTTATGTAGTAATCAAGAGCAAAGTTTGTACCTATCCATTAAGGCAGTGCTTGAATTAGACATATATTGATGGTACTACTTTCACCTGTTGCTGTGTTCCCAATTACATAAAATATAATTTGACAGAAGTGTGATATCTCTGAAACCTTTCAAGTAGGGTGTGGGATGTTCTGTTTTCGAGTCTTTCAATGTGAAGCTTTCTCAGTTTATGGTATTATTAAAACTGATAACGCTCTTGCTGACTTGTTTAGGCTGCCTCTATGATGCTGCTTTCTCTGTCCTTTACTTGGAAGGTTCTGGCACCATATTCTGGCCCCCTTGCTGTTCTTGGGACTGTTCTGTAAGTTTTTACTTTTCATGGCAGCCTTTGAAAAGCTTTTTTTCTTTTCTTTTTTTCCTTCAAAAATAAATATAATGTAGTAGTACTCTGACTCAGTGAGTCCCTTCACATAGTGACCATTTTATCACCGTGAATTCCTGAACTTGGCCTTTTGTTTCATTAACAGCTATGTCTTGTCGTTTTCACTTGGTGCTGGTCCTGTGCCTGCTCTTCTTCTACCAGAGATATTTGCTTCAAGAATCAGAGCAAAAGCAGTTGCTTTGTCATTAGGAATGCATTGGGTGAGTGACTTTTTGTTCTGTTTTTTATGTTATGCACCAGTGTTTTCGTACCTATATAATCAAATTTCTTTGAACTTGTGTACTTTCCACTTGATGAATAATTCAGAGAATGCTTTCCTTAGCTGTACTATATTCAAGGCAAGGGGAAAAAATGAAATATATATAGATAAAAAGAAAATAATTCCTAAAAGGTGAACTATTATTTTTCTTATCATATAGTTTTGAGACAATACATACTGCTTCAGTTTCGTGCTGAAACAATGGCATTGTGTATTGGCAGCACTGCCTTTCTTCCTACAAGTCAAATGAAGTGAAGGAAATTTTCTTACATTTATTTTCAGTACTCTTGAGGAGTACCTAGAGGGTGATAATGAGCAAGCTGATGTTGATTCCATCGATAAGCAGACTGATGGTGGTTCCATGGATGTTGACCACGAGGAGGAGGATAATAATAAAGAGAACGTGGAAGATAAAAAGAAAACACATAAGCAGACACGAGGCATAGTGCGATTGACGAAGATCATAGCAGATAAAATTAAAGGAATCAAACACCATTTGAGGTTCAATAGCAGGGGGCAATCGATCGGGACCCCAAACAGAGAGCTTAAATGTTATTTAGGAATGCAAGCCAAAAGTATGGTGCCAATTAACATTGACAATTGGTGCGAAGTTCCTAAATCTATATTGGACAGCTTATGGAAGGATGTCAATGTAAGACATTTTACTATGTTTTGAAATACATTGATGAGTTTTATATTTTCTTTTTCTTACAAAGTTTCTTAAACTATTTGTAGCTAGCTTTCCACCTAGATGAGAATATGCGAAAAAATAGTATTGGCTCGGTGGGTAATAAGTGGAGACAATTCAAATGTAATTTGAACAAGAAGTTTATAGTCCCTTACCTTAATGACCCGTCTCTTTTGGAAGCAAACTCTCGTGGTCTCGATAAACCTCCACCAAGCTATCATATAGAAGAAACACATTGGAAAGAATTTGTCAAGAGAAGGACATCCAAAGAGTTTCATGATTTTAGAAAATTACAACAAGAAAGGCGTAATCATTTACAATACCCTCATAGGACTTCACGCCATAGCTATACTGAATTGGAAGTTGATTTAGTAAGTACATATATAGAACGTATTATGCCTGATTTTATGTTTTCTTCATTTGATGTTAAAATTGACCTAATTCTATTACATGCAACAAGCTAAGTGGGGCACAACAGAGCAAATAGATCGATCTATACTCTGGAAGGAGGCCAGAAAAGATTCTTCTGGAAACTATGTCATCGAGCGTGACAAGGTCAAGGGAGAGGCCATCGTAAGTTGTAAAATGTTAAATGACTTTTGGTAATTGTTTTATATTTTAGTAACAAACATATAATTGATTCAATTTTGTACAGGAAGACATGCTTGAGCAAAGAAAAGAGGGCAAACTGATTGAAATTGGAACAAATGACATCCTAACACAAGTGTTAGGTACTGCTGAGCACCCCGGTCGAGTTCGAGGCTAGAGTCGAGGTGTCACACAAAGAGACTACTTTCATAAGCCTGTTTTTGCTTGCAGAAAAAACAAATTGAGTTCGAACGACAATCCAACATACGACATAGGGAAGAGATTGAAAATTTGAAAGAATCATTCATGTCCAAGCTTGAAGAATTATCAACCAAGATGGCACATATGCAAGCTAACTTTGATAGTCATTCTAGCTTTGGCAGCCATTCTAGAGTCAATACAATAGAAGTTGAGGCCCCAATTGACACTGCCCCAGAAGTTGAGGCACCGATGGACATTACTCCAGATGTTGAGGCACCAATTGACACTACTCCAGAAGTTGAGGTACTGATGGACCCTACTCCAGGAGTTGAGGCACCTGTTGACACTAGTGCTTTGTACTCCAGAAGTTGAGGTACTGATGGACCCTACTCCAGGAGTTGAGGCACCTGTTGACACTAGTACTTTGTATGAGACACCTACACCTTCACCTTCTATTCATCCTGAGCCACTAAAGGTAAATTCTCTTATATTTTTTAGAAATGATTATTTAACTTATACTAACTATAACATCATTGCAGAAAGATTTTAAGTGCAAATTATACATTGAGAAAGGTGGTGATGTTGTGGCTCTTGGACGGGTGGTGGCTACCAAAGGCAATGTACATGGGAAAAGTTTAGCACCTGGTAACTATCGCGTGGTTGTTGATAGATGTCTAGATGGGAGTGCAAAACTACCAGTCTCAGTTGGGGATGAGATGACTCTTGTGGTTCATGTAGTCAACAGTTATGTTGCTTGGCCATCGCATCTGATCATTACTTATGATCATGAACAGGTAACTTTTAGTGTGCTGTAAAAAATTTCATCTTGAAAGATCCATAAATATTTAATTTCATGGAGAGAGAGGGAGTAAATTGTGTAATAGATGGGGATTTTGACAAAGAAATATATGGTGTGGTACTGGTGAGGAGCCATGTGCCAAAGGAATTGACATAGCATACTTAATTAATCTCTTAAATTATATATTTACATTATTGGTTTTGGTTGAAATACAACCTATAAATTGCAAGTGCTGCTGCAGACAGATAATAAAATAGTGTGTTAGAAACTTCTCTTTTGCGATATTTTCAAAATGTCTTTCTCATTATGCCTCCCATGTACAACCATATATGTTCACACTCCTAAATTCTTACATTTTTTAATACATTTGTTCTCACCTACTACAACTAAAAGAATTATAGCCCTCCATGAAGAATATTATATATATATATTTATACATGTATATATGAAAGGAAGAGATCAATTTTGGACAGGCATTTGCATTGATAATAAATTGAATGTATTTTGTGATTTTTTATCTAACTTTTCTATGTTAATTGTGAAGGAACCCAAGAGACTAAAGAGAAAGAGGATTTCAGCAGCTTGTCCGCCAACACAAGACCTAAAACATCCGCCACAACATCTTCCCACTACTCAAGAAGAGGCAGGATCAAGTATGGCTAGTAAGTCGCCGATTATCTTCAAGGTTCCCACTGGACTTCCCATGTTTTTGAAGATACTTCTAGGTTCAGTTAAGTACGTAGAACCAGGATTCATGATTGACATTCTTATGGAGACCAATATTATGGGCAAACAATATACCTTATATATCTCACATGAGGATATAGTACACTTTGGACTTATGGAAGAAATCGGCGCATCTTGCATTTCATTCTATATCAGGTAAATTTTAAATTAATAAACATTATATATTTTAGTTTCTTTTTAAGTATAACTATAATATCATTAACTTTCATGTATGTAGTATAATATATTTCGAGTTGTGCGATAGAGAGATATCACACTCTTTTGGTTTCATTGAGCCATCGTGGTCATCGAGAATTGGGACAAATATGGATAATCGGGCTGAAATTATCTCAGAGTGTATCAATAACACAGTAATGGGTCAAACTTGGTTAATGCCATATCATTTCTTGTAAGTAAATTTTTCATTTAATATTAATTTTACTTATACCTTATGATGTTTATTTTAATAACTTTGTTTAAATGCAGACGTCACTGGATGTTAGTGATCATTGATTCAGATGACCATACATGTTACTATCTTGATCCACTTAGAAAATCTCCTCCAAATGATTTGAAGAACCTTATGAACAAGTAATACATTTGAAACTCATTTTAGAATATAATATGGTTATTTGATATGGAAATAAAAAATTAATATGCTCTTCATATTGATGTATATATAGTGTCTCTTCACACATTAAGCGAAAGACAGGAAGGAATGAAAAAAATTACAAGTGGAAAATAGTCAATTTCTCTCGTCAAACATCGTCAGTAGAATGCGGATTTTATATCATAAGGATGATGAAGGACTATTGCTTGAATGAGACACCAATGCGATGGCTAACTAGTAATGTAAGTGTATTTATTAGTATTGAACTACAATTCTATTGGATTTAATTTCTGACTTAGTTTTTATTTTGTGTTTTGTAGTGTGGTGGAAAGAATACAAATACACTTGGTGAAATTAATGAAACTCGAAATGAATGGGCAGCCAAGCTTCTTGAGCGGATGAGTCATAGTTAGAGTAACTTTTGAAATCATAATTAAAAAATATACTAATTGTAGTATTTAGTTAGTACTTACATAGTTATTCCAAGTGTATATTTTGATATTGTAATTTTAGATTTGGAACATGCTGAGTTCTATTGATTTTGTCTACCTATTGATTATGTCTGAACTATGTTGTAATTACACAGGAAATTATGAATGAATATAGTGGTTGAAAATAGAGACATGAAAAAATTCCCATATTCTATATGGGACGTCGGTCTCCATGAACTTGTCATCTTATGTATAGCAGGGGACGATGCTTGCACATAAATTGTCATCTCATGTACTGCAGGAAGATGACGCTTTAGTAGGAACTGTCGTCTCATTTGTATAGGACCCATCATCTCATGTATGACAGGAGATGACACTTTTATTTCAACTGTCGTTTTATGCTTTACATGGCATGACATTGCATGGGACGACGGTATTAGAACCGACGTATGAGAGTCCATACGACGGTTTAAAACCATCGTCCCATGTCAATTTTGTAGTAGTGTCGGTTGATTATTATGTATGACATGCATGACTATTCTTGATGCATGTCGGTTGATTATTATGTATGACATGCATGGCTATCCTTGATGCGTGTCGGTTGATTATTGAGTATGACATGCATGGTTATTCCTGATGCATGTTGGTTGACTATTGAACGTGGCATGCATGGCTAGTATTGGTGCATGTTGGATTGTTGGATATATTGCATATGATGCATGAGAAACATGTGATTAGGACATGCTTTGTATACTGGGTATGATATTGTTCAGAGCTTGAGCCTCTGTGGTTGTACATGGTCCTAATTGTACTGGTATCTGTTTAGTAAGCATGTTGAATACCTTGTTTATGGATATTGAACATGTGATATATGTTTGGTGGCATGACTTGCTTGTGTATGGCACTGACTAGTGAGGGAACAACTCTAAAGTCGAAGAACATGCATTGAATGGCTCTATGGCATTAATGCTAGACCGACCCTAGGGTCAAAGAACTTACAAGCTCTTGCCTGGTCTAAGACCAGATGATCATAGCCAAGGTATATGACCCCGGTGACTGTTTGTCACATGGCTGGGGGACGCTGTCCTTAGTTACGACTCTACAGTCGGGAGGATGGTTATGTTGGTGACCTATCACCATGCACCTATCCTAATCAAACTTATGAAGGAGCCACTTATCACTTAAGCCCTGGTGACCCTATCGTCACATGGCCAGAGGGAGCTGTACCCACTTCTGTGACTTTTGGCTACTGTTACCTATCTGCTTTGAACCGTTGGTCCTGAATGGCTATTATGATTGTTGTTGATATTATATCATGCTTTATTGGGTTTTCTTGTTGGGCTTCGGCTCACGGGTGCTATGTGGTGCAGGTAAAGGCAAGAGGAAGCTGGACCATCCTTGAGTTGGAGAGCTTAGGTGATGACGTGTACATATGCAGCTGCTCGCCCGCCACGGCCGAGGTTTAAAGGGGAACTAGGGTTGAACCCTGTTTTGCCGCTTAGAACGGCCTGTTGTAAATATTTTCTGTAATAGACTCTGAAACTATATTTTCGGGATCCCAATGTATATATTAAACGTTCTAGTGAAACGTTACATCTTAACCAAAATTTTAATCCCTAAACAGCTAATCACACTTAGTTACACGATTTTGGCCAAATGACTCAGTTAGCGAGTTTAGCACTGTTTACAAGGCACACCGTAACGATCCCTGGTGTTGGGGCGTTACAGTTTTAGCTCAGAGATTGTTAAGGAAGTTGGTTCATCAAAGAAGGTAAGCTTCAATTCATAATTTAGAGTTTAAATTCTGAGTTTGCATGACTGGTTTTGATGTTTTTGAGTATGTGAGTTTCAGAGATTGAAGTGAGTTTTTAATGAGTTTCTAGACTAGGTTTCAGCTGGGTTGTGTTGCTGGAATCATGTGAGAAGTTTTGGGATAATTGAGTTGTGGAATTGGGATAGTTTTGGATGGTTTTGAGTGAGGTTTAGGAGTAAAAAATGGTGGTTTTTCTGGGTTTGAAGGGGTCGGGCTGTGGCATAGTTCTTGGTGAGCCCCGGCCCTCTGAAGCTGATGGATACTGGAGATGGAGGGCGGGCCGTGGCATGGTCTGAGTAAGGCCGCGGCCCATCTTTGGTTTTGAGCCTAGATGGGTTCTGTTTGGGGGCAATACCGTGGCATGGGTGGCTTGAGCCGTGGCCCTTAAGGGATTTTGGGACTTTAAGCATGGGAATTTACCTAGGGTGCTCGGGATTGAGTCTACTACCGTGTTTGGTGGAATTCAATGTTCTGGAGACTAAAACTTTATCTAGAAGCCCTTTTACGATTATTGATGATATCCCTTATCTTGGTTGTGACTAGGTACTAAGCTAAGGCTCGGGGATCGGATCGTGCTCAAGAGGCACCGCTCGTAGTCAGTTCACTTGGGAACTAAAGGTAAGAAAACTGCACCCGGTTGTGGATTTATAATGGGACTAAGGGTTCCCTATTCTGTATGCTTTGAAAGGATGGTATTATGCCATGTAAACAGTAAACCAACAACCTAAGAGTCCTGAAGTTTACACTAGCGCACAGGGCGCGGCTCGGCCACTGGTAGCTGAGGACAGCTTATTATGCACTGAGCTCGGTTTAAGCGGGTCGGAATCAGGGGGGTAAATAGAGGGTGCGACCTAAGGTGCTGACCCTGATTATTATGTGATTTGTTTGTTATTATTAATTGGTGGATTGTTATGTTGTATAGCTGTGTGATTATTAGTTTATTCTTTGGTTGAATCTCCATGCTTTGTGATTACTGTGGTATATTAAGTGTGTGAACATGCTTAAAGGGTTATCCAAATGTTTTTATTGCTTGTTATATAATATGATATGTTTTCTTGCTGGGCCTTGGCTCACGGGTGCTTCGTGGTGCAGGTAAAGGCAAGGGCAAGCTTGATGAGCCCTGATTCGGAGAGCTCTGAGAGCAGAATGTACATGATCAGTTGCTCAACCGCTACGGTTGAGAGGGAGACAGGAACAAGAGAACCAAAAACGTTTGTTTTGCCCTTAGAGTGGCTAATGATTGTTTAAACTTTGGAAATTTTGCAAACTGACTTTTGAACGTTGTTCCTTTTTGGGATCCCATGTGTAAAAAATGTTTAGTTATATGAAATGTACCCTTTTGAGACCAAAACCTTTTAACCATAGTTCATTAGTGGTTATGTATCACGTTTTTCACTAAATGACTTGATTAGCAAGTCCTGCACCTTTATAAGTACACAGTGTAGCGGTCTTGGCTATCCAGGGCGTTACAGTTTTTATCTATTTTGAATGTGAAAAAAAAGAGTGAATGTTTATCTAACTTGGAAGATTCATTATTAATAGTTGGTACTTGCTATAATGGACACCCTAGTGAGTCTCGTTTTCTTATACGATTTTTAAATGATTAAATATTAGAATAGATTAAAATGTATTTGTATATAGGACAAATCTCTTATAGGGGCTTCACTTTAAGCCCTACCGGTGGGGCTTAAAGTGAATCCCCTATAGGAGAATTGTCATATATATATATACCGGTGGGGCTCTCAGTGTTCTCGACCCGTGAACAGTTTTCGACGCGATTTTTTTATGATCGTGTATATTGTAGCTATTTAGAGCATCCTACAAATTTCAGAAAATTCCGAATAGTTTATAGTACCGAAAACTAAGTTCAAACATGTTGTTGCATGCGTGACTAATTTTTTTTATGTGCGTAGAAAACAACATGTTTTAACCTAGTTTTCGGTACTATAAACTATTCAGAATTTTCTGAAAATTTGCAAGATGCTCTAAACAACTACAATATACACGGTCATAAAAAAAAATTGTGCCGAAAACTGTTCACGGGTCGAGAACACTGAAGAGTCCCACCGATAGGGCTTAAAGTGAAGCCCCTATATGAGAATTGTCTTATATATAGTTTTACTTTGTTAGAGGATTTTCAATGGGTATTCTACTTTATCATTCAAAAATACCTTACTAAAACCCTAATTTTTTTAATTTTACATCACACTTTTACATTTCACCATATATTAGCTTATTTATATTTTCTTTTACATTATTTAAACATAAAAAAATAATAACAAAGAAATAACTAATGGAGAGAGAAAGAATTTTAAGTCCTTAAGCTAATTTTTTTCCAGCTACTTTACATCAGCTATAGGGACTACTTAGGCATGTAAATGGGGAGGGTCTGTCCCGCCCCATTTAATTTTTTGTAAGAAACTTTAAATTATAATTTTAGAATTCTCCCTAAACCTAAATATTGTTTTTTTATTGCAATCCTTATTTTTTACACTTCGTATCAACGACACCCTCAAATATTTTATTTTTTTTACTTTAAAATTTACAAAAATAAATATAAGAATTTATTTTTCAATATTTACAATTCTTTCATAGAGTAGTTATGGAATATTTTTTTTCTTATAAATCTTACACCTAAAGTTTATTTAGAATTAAGGATATTCTAAACCACATATAAAATGTCAATTTTAAGTATATGCATGTATATAAGTAGCATGAGAGAATTGGATTAAATCATATCATTATATCATCATTTAAATCAAGAATTCTTCAAATATAATGAGAGTTTCTCAAGAGAACAAGTATAATAAAACTATCATGCACAACATAGCGCTCCAGTTTCGGTGCTTCAAAAGAATCAAATGACTTTTTTATTCTTCATTGACCTGCTACCTTAATCATCAAGATCAACTATGTATGGCTCCTACAAAATATATATATTTATTAATAATAGAAGTTAATAATTTATTTGATGACTTATAAAAACTTAATTAAGTACCATAGTTTGATCTACATCATTATCTTTATCATTCATGGTGACTAGTGGAGTCGCTTTTGTAAAGAAAATAAAAAAAATTAATATTGAAATAATACAACAAAATATGAATTTATATATATATATATATATATAAAAAGATGAGAATATTTACCTTTTTTGTCATTTACCAACCAATTTTAAGTGTATATCAATGCTTCTAATGTAGAAGGATGAAGTCTCGCTCAGTGTGAACCCACATCTCTACCGCCAGTACTGAATGTAGATTCCAAAGCAACGGTGCTAATAGGCACAGAAAATATATCTTTGGCAACCATATTCAACACAGGATATTTGAGTCATGTTACTTTCCAATAATTGCATATATCAAAGAACTCATCAGTCCTAGGTATCAATTTCTCTTCCAAATAGAGTTCTAACTCTGACTTCACATTCTCTACACCATATGCAACTCTAACATATGTGTCAAAGTTAGATAGATCATCCATTTGTGTTTGAGAAGATGCTGATACACTATCCATTTGCTGACTTCTTTCTTTGAGATTAGGAAACTTAGAACTGTACTCTTCTAGTAGCACATAACAAAGCTTGCGAACCTTCTCAATTTCAATCTCATATTGATCATTTCCATAAATGGTAGGAAAATAATATTCGATCAACATATACTTATATCTTGGATCCAAAACAACCGCCACAATCATAAGCCCACGGATCTCTTCCCAATACTTTTGAAACTTAGACATCATTTGAGTTTCCATGTCCCTAATAAAGGGCACATTTACTGTCATCTATGCTTTAATTCTCATTTTAATTTGACACATATTTGGGAAAAAGATATTAGCTGTAGGATACTTGGTTCCAGAAAACAACTTTGTCACCTCATGAAACACTTCGAGCTTGTCACACAATTTTTGAGCTCTAATCCAATCATCTTCTGATGGCCCATATCTAACATGCCTTGAATCATGTAGTTTTAATCGTTCAAATACTCTATTGTACAATAAAGCTATGTTGAGCATCAAGTATGTTGAATTCCACCTTGTTTGACAGTCAAGTGACAACTTCTTAGTACATGTCACTTCAAGAGAATGAGCATTGTCCTCAAATTTCTCATACCTCTTTGGTGTTCCCGACCAATAAGTAACACTGTCTCGAATCTTGTCAATGCTATCACCAATAACAGACAAGCCATCCTTGATAATAAGATTCAAAATATGCGCACAACAACGCATGTGAAGTAGCTTTCCTTTTAAAATGAAACAGTTAGAATTAAATTTTTCATTAAAAAGTGGTATCATTACATTGTTAGCTGTACAATTATCCACAATCACTGTACTAATCTTGTCTTCAATATTCCATTCAGACAGACACAAACTCAATGTATTAGTAAGTGTTACAGCATCATGTGGGCATGGTACATACTTAAAACTTATAATCCTACTATGCAACTTCCAAGAGTCGTCAATGAAATGAGTTGTCACAGTCATATATCCCCTCTTTTGATGATTGGCAGTCCACATATCAGTGGTTATAGCTATTCTACTTCTATTTTCTCCAAAATTTGGCTACATTTTTCCTTCTCAACCTTGTACATGTTCAAAATATCAGACCTAATGATAAGTCCATTTTTGTATAAAGTTTATTTCTTATTCTTTAGGGTTTTATGTTAATAAGTAGTGTGTTTGAGGATGGTTAGAATCGTTTTGCTAATTTGTTTCATTTAAACTGAATCGTCATTTTTGAGGATAATGTATATATTTTAATGAGTTTTTGGTTTGATGATAATATTGTAGGGTTCTGATCATTGGAGTAAAGTTAAAGAGGAGAAAAAAAATCGAAAAAGAATGAAAGCATAATCAAGCAGAGAGCTCGCCGCTACAAGGAAAAATCCTTGCCGCTACGAGACAAGACAGCAGAGTACTCGCCGCTACAGGGAAAAATCCTTGCCGCTACGAGTAAAACAGAGAGCTTCTTGCCGCGGCAAAGGAAAATGCTTGCCGCGGCACGATAACCCAGAAGTTGCCATTCGTCATTCTTTGCTGCAGCAAGGGAAAATGCTTGCCGCGGCACGAGTTTAAATTTTGAATTCTTCTGATTATTTTAAGAGAGATATAAAAGGAGATTAGGGTGAGAATCCAGGGAGGTTTTTTTTGTTTTCACGTTTTTAGAGAGAGAAACTCAGAGAGAGCTTTGGAGGAGAAGGAAGATCGCATTCAACATCTCAATAGTTTTCTTCTTCCCCTACTCTATTATTCTTTATTTATGTTTATGTTTTTAATCATGATGAAGATTATTGGCTAGTTTCTTTTAGGTTAAGGGTTATTCAAAACCCAGACATGATTGCTTGATTTCAGTTATGAGTATTATTTCTTGATTTCCTTCATATTAAATTGATTCTATTATTCTATGCTTATCTTCTAAATTTTGTGATTCCTTGTTAAGGTGTACAACTAATTAGGGTTTACATTATTTCATTATCATCTTAGAATTTCTATTCACCTAATAGTTTAGGGTTCTAAGTATTTGTGATAAATTGCAATTGATGATATGGTCAGATATGTTGTTGATTGTGATGAAGGATAGAACCTAGGTTAAATGAATTATATGCTAAATTGATTTATTGCCTAGATTAACCTATCTCTATTATTCTTAATGCTTTTACTAAATTAGATGAATCATATGCTTCATAGGTTTGTTATTTGGTAAAAAGAGTTAATTATTGAGCGCTTCGCCGTAATTGATTGTAATAGGGAGATTGGGATAATTGACTGCTTAAGCTTTATCTGCGGGGTTAATAGTTTAATTGGGAATCAGAATAATATTCAATATTGATATTCATGCATGATTGTTTGAGGTGGAGAACAATTCTTAACTGTTCTTTAAAAATCGTTATAAATCCTTATTTGTTAATCGTCTTATTAGTTTTAAATTTCAAAATCCCCTTTTCCTTTTAACTTTGTTAAACTTTGTGAATAATAAATTGAATATAGTTCCCTTGGGTTCGACCTCTATTTTCCATTGTACTAAATTAATTGGTGATAGTGTAATCAAAATCTTTATTAAATTTGGTATGCCATAAGACACGCACCACCTAATTGTATTCCTTGACACCATTTTAAACATAGGGCAAAGAGTATTTGAAAAGTCTTTAAAACCACTATGCTCAACCATCGATAAAGGGTATTCAATGTAGAATGATCATTTGAGCTAACTTTTTTCTCCCTAGTTCAGGATCAAAATTGTGAGTCGTGACTGAAGGACTTGCATTGGGATTAGGATTCGTGGCAAGTTGTTCCTTTATTATTGGACATCTTTTCATATGATCAAGTAAATGTTTAGCCCCATTACTACTCTCTCCCCCTAATTTCCTCCCACAATGGTTACAAATTGCCTTCATTTTACCATCAATTTTTTGCGATGTAAAATTATCCCATGTAGGAGATGCTCTCTTTCTTTTAGTACTTCTACTCTCATTTTTATTTCTTGTATTTCCTAGACCTTGTGCCTCTTGTGTATGTGTTTAATGAACATAATCAACATCATCGACAAAATTAGATTCGGTAACATCTTGGGTAGACATGTTTAGAGTTTGATCTAACCTATATTATATCCACATAATATCTAGATCAACATCAAAATAGTTATGCAAGCAAAACTTTTAAAAAATGATAACTAGATCTATAGAAAATCGAGCAACATTTCCAATATTTTATTAACCTAACAAACTATCAATATCAAACCCGAGTTGCGGAATAAGATCTACTTTTTTGAGCAGGCAGCGAGTCGAGTAAAAAAAAAAAGGCACGATCTTGAGGCAGGGGAAGTGGAAGCACAGGGGGAAATAGAATCCACAAACCAAGAAAAGCAAGATGAAGAGGAATTCAGACCGATAGTTGAGCAATAGAATTGGCAAATCCACTGCCCGAGAAGACAGAAAGAGGTCTTTATTTGAAAAAAACAAAGCTTGGGTCTATTGGTCTAGGTCTCTTCGGTTAAATGTCCTTTTTGTCCAGTCGTTAAAGATCGAGCGCAGAACTTTGGGTTAGAGCTCGAGGGTTATATCCAATGAATGAAGGGCACCGATGCCACCAATCTCCTTTCATCTTGGGTTCGAGCCGAGCTGCTTGGCCGGGCCTATCATATCAAAAGGGTTGTAGAAAGAGAACCCGACCACCTATTTCATTCGACGTTCCGGGGCGCCCGATTCGACCGACTTTTGGATAACAAGAAGGCGAGCTGATTTACTTTGATCAAGGAAAAAGCCCAATAGAATTTTCTATTTATCTATTTGGAATATTCTTCTTTCCTCTTCGGTGAAAGAGGACAAAGGTGTGTGGGAGAAAGAATTCTAAAAGGGGATAAGCTTTCTATAGAGGAGAGAGAAAGAAAAAGAAAAGATATAGTGATAGTGCCGTAAGACCTTGTTCGTTTCTACTTGACGTTATTTTCCTCAATTTTTTTTTACATTACATAAGGTAGCTTGCTTACTTATTAAGGAAGATTCTCTCTTTCTAGGACCGCTAGAGAGCTTCGCCAATTCCGGGGTTGGTGGCATCGAGAGCTCAATCCTATTCGGATCTTGCAAGACTGGAATATGAAACGAAAGTCATCCTGAAATATGCTAGGAGCTTCTTCCCCACATATCCAATCAAAACACATACAAGCTTTTGTCCTTATGTCACCATAGCACACAAAAATCTCAGAACCTATTGTTGGTTTTTATTGATCAAATCAGAGATTATACGCAGCGGAACAACAATCAAATTGTTAATTTAATCCCATAAGATTTCTAGATCTACTTCTTCACATGCATATATATATATTGAATCATAGACATGAATAGAAAAATTACCTCAGGTCCTTCCTTGCTGCTATCTTTTTGTATGGCTAAATCCTTGAGATCTCACACCAAGATCTTCCAAAATGTTCTCAGCACACAAAGAACGAGTGTGGGCCTGCTATACAAAATAATAGGCAAAATCTATTAATCAGATGTTCTCAACACATGAGATCGGATAAAGTTTGGACCTAGGTTTTGTGAAGTACAGTGACTTTTGTATGTATCACTGTTCTCTTTCTCTAAGAAAGATTTCTAGATATTTTTCTATCCCTGAAAAGTTACGTTCTGAAAAACTGATATCCTATATTTAATATATCCAATATATTAAAATAAAATCTTAGTTATTTTAAACAATTTGAAAATAACTAATCAGTTATTAGATTTTTGTTTAAATAATAATATTTTAATCATATTACAATATCTCATTATTTATTTAATATTTAAATAACTAAAATTGTGGAACCTAGAAACTGCTCACAGTCTCTTATGCGTGTAGCACAGTGACTGTGCACTGTGCTACACGTGTACCACATGCCAGTGATGGCATGTGATTTTTCCCAATTTTTATTATTATTTAACTACCAAAAATCCAAAAAATAAATTAATTCAAAATTAATAATATTTTTGTTAAATCAAATAATTAATTAATTACACATAATTATACAATAATTATGTTTGATACATAGAAAAATATTTTACTTATCACATAAGTCATTTTTGCCCGTTTTTGTATTTACCTTTGTCAGTGTTTGTTTGAGCCATTTCGGGGACCATGGACCTATAACATTAAGCTCCAATAAATTTAAACTAAATAATTAAACTCTTTAATTATAATAGTTAATTTATTAGTTCTGATATATCTCCACTATAAATTCAGAATTTCACTCTTTATGTTATAGATATACTTTTACAGAAATCTTATCTTAAGTCGTCCATTGATATAACCATCTTACAATAGTTCAACCCTCTAATTAATTAGCTCATAAATTAGAATGGAACAATTACCATTTTACCTTTCTAATTTACTTCTTATTCCTTAAGTACCATTAATTCACTAGTGACTAATTACTCTATAATCTAATTATAGATTTGAGCTCAAAATCATTCAGTTCCAGAATTAACCCTTAAGAGAACTAATATACGATTCGTAAATATTAGATTTCGTGTTGTTGATACATGTTCCCAGCCATCCATGATATTAAATCTCCAAAATAAAAGTCATTAGCCTCATTCTATGAAGAGGCCTTAACGAATGAATCAAAAAATTTAATAAACATGAACAAGAGTTCATGAACACTCAGGATTTAGATTGATCTATAAATGATCATCAGTTATGATATGAATTACAAGTCTTTATTGTTAAATGGTTTTTGGATAAAGACTTTTATTCATATCGATCCATGTCATATATAATCATATTATATAAAGCACCTTTACCGAGATGTCTTACCACATCAATAATCCGAATCTAGATTATTTGTATCATCATGATACTCAATAAACTGTACTTACAACTCCAATTAAAGAATTTCATAACTTTAATTTGTTGTTGTTGACTATTTTTATTCATTCATGTGATCTTAATTCTCTCGTACTAATACAAGATCACATCCTCAATAATGAATATGGAAGTTTTCTCATATTTACAAAATTATTCAAACAATAATTTAACAATCTAAATATAACAATAATAATAAACCATTGTATTTATTTATTCACAGAAAAAAACAAATGTCTTTTACATGCTTTTAGGACACACTCCTAACAATCTCCCACTTGTACTTAAAGCAAGTGAGGCATTTCTCTCAATCCCATATTTCGTACATGTCCCTCGAATTGCTTTGCTAGAAGCGTCTTCGTGAACGGGTCTGCCAGGTTGTGTTCTGATACGACTTCAGAATGGACACATCTCCTATATGTACTATTTCTCTATGACTAACTGGTATTTGCGCTCTATATGCTTTCCTGTAACGCCCTGGTTACCCCAGAACAGTTACGATGAACCGGAAATTTGACCCACTACCCGAGTCCTTTGGTTAAAAACGTGCTTCTAGGTGTTATTAACAGGCTAAGGTGGAAAACCAATAAAAAGGAAATGATATATTTTATTAAATACATAAAACTGTTCATGGACCCATAAAAACTTTTACAAGTTATTTACAACTCAAAATGGTCACTACTGTTTCAAATTTACAAACCCGCCGACCTAAGCGGCAAAAATAGGGTAAAACCCTTAGTTCCTCTGAGAACTCCTTGGTCGTGGTGGTCAAGCGGCCGCATATGTACACATCACCACCTAAGCTCTCCACTCAAGGTTGGGTGAGCTTTTCTTTCCCTTTACCTGCACCACATAGCACCCATGAGCCAAGGCCCCGCAATAAAACACAATATAACATGATATAATATCAACAATGATCGTAATAATCATTCAGGACTATCAGTCCAAAACAGGCAAGTGACAGTCGCAAAAGTCACTAATGTGGGTACAACTTCCTTTAGCCATGTGACGATAAGGTCACCGGGGCTTAACAGATAAGTGAACCTTTCACTAGCATAAACATGATAGGTGCATGATGACTAGTCACCAACATAATCTTCCTCATGACTCTAGAGTCATAACTATGGAACTCTGTTCCCTAGCCATGTGACAAGCAGTCACCAAGGCCTTTGGCCCTGACTCTAAGTAACTAGTCTTATACTAGCCAAGTGCTTATAAGTTTCATCGACCTTAGGGTCGGTCCAGCATTAATGCCTTAGAGCCATTCAATGCTGATATCGATTAGATCTAATCTTCATTCGGCCCTGCGTTCAGGACACTTATGCCGTTTCTGACTCTTAGGTCAGTGTCCCTGACTAGTCAGTGCCATATACAAGTAAACAATATTCGCTAGCATTTAATATGCAATCAATGTCCACATTTATCAACCAACATGCCTCAATAACAATCATGCATGTCTCATACACAGGGTGCAGTTTTCTTACCTCTGATTCGAGCGAGAATGAATAAAAGAACGACCCTTAAGAACGATCTGATTTTTAGTCCTTTAACGGTCACCTAGTCATAACCAAATATGGGACACCATCAAAAAAATGATAAACAAAGGTTCCCAAACCAAGATCTAGCCTCTGGGACATCAATCCCCACTAATCCAGGTAGTAGGAACAATCCCGAGGCCTAAAACCAAGTTCCCGGGGCCAAAACACTCAAACGGGCTCAAACCTGTCCAAGGGCTACGACCCTAACACCTTGGGCCGCGGCCCCCAGCCACTCCAGGAGCAAGGGCCGTGGCGCCCAGCAAGGCCAAACTTTCTCCACCTGCTTCTTCGAGCTAGGGCCGCAGCGCCCAAGAACAGGGTCGCGGCCCCATACCCAGAGCCATCCCCAAACACGTTCTCCTTCATCCCAAACCCTCCAAAAACATACCTAAACACTTCCAAATCATCAAATCAAAGTTCACAAGCTTCTCAATGATTCAAAACCATCAATATCCCAATAAAAGACCCCAGTTATGACAAAACCGCTAATTCATAATATAAGACTGTCTCATGCCGAATAGCTCAAATATAATATATATTATAATATAATTCACATAAACTTGCATATTATAAGCTAATAGCATAATTAAACAGTTATGGCCCTCCTGGCCTTCTAATCCAGCCATTAAACCACATTAAGGATTTCGGGGCATTACAACTATCCCCTCCTTACAGAAATTTCATCTTCGAAATTTACCTGAACAGCTCGGGATACTGACTCTGCATATCTGACTCCAGCTCCCAGGTTGCTTCCTCGACCTTGCTGTTCCTCCACAATACCTTAACCAAAGGTATCGTCTTATTCCTGAGGACCTTATCTTTTCTGTCAAGAATCTGGACTGGCTGCTCCTCAAAGGAGATATCTGGCTCAAGCTCCAGATCTTCATAACTCAAAATATGACTCACATCAGATACATACCTCTTACGAGCTTAAACATGAAATACATTATGCACGACCGACAACGCCGGTGGCAAATCCAACATGTAAGCCACCTGACCAACCCTCTCCAGGATCTCAAATGGACCTACAAATCTAGGGATCAGCTTGCCCTTCTTCCTAAACCTTCTCACCCCTTTCCATGGCGAGACTCTAAGGAAAACATAGTCTCCCACTTGGAACTCCACGTTCCTGCGCTTGGGATCTGCATAGCTCTTCTGTCTACTCTGAGAAGCGAGCATTCAAGCTCTAATCTTCTCAGTGGCCTCACTAGTCCTTTGAACTACCTCAGGACCCAAGTATCTCCTTTCACCTGTCTCATCCCAATGAATGGGAGATATGCACTTCCTACCATACAGCATCTCATAAGGTGCAACTCCAATGGTAGACTGATAACTATTATTGTAGGAGAACTCTATCAAAGGTAGATACTTACTCCAAGATCCACCAAAGTCCAGCACACATGCTCGCAGCATGTCTTCCAATATCTGGATCATCCTCTCAGATTGCCCATCTGTCTGCAGATGATAAGCAGTACTGAACTTCAATTGTGTACCCATGGCCTTTTGCAAACTCCCCCAGAACTTGGAAGTAAAAGTAGGGTCCCGATCTGATACGATCAACCTAGGCGTTCCATGGAGGCGCACGATCTCTCTCACTTAGAGATCTGCATACTGATCAACTATATAAGTAGTCCTCACTGGCAAAAAGTGAGCTGACTTGGTGTAGCGATCCACTATCACCCAAATATAATCATGCAGACCAACAGTCATGGGTAAGCCCACCACAAAATCCATCATGATGTCCTCCCACTTCCACTCTGGAATATCTAGAGGCTGCAATAACCCTGTCGGCCTCTGATGCTCAGCCTTGACCTGTTGACATGTCAAGCACTTAGCCACATACTCTACTACATCTCTCTTCATCCCTGGCCACCAATACAACAATCTCACATCCTGATACATCTTCGTGGTGCCTGGATGCAAAGATTAAGGTGTAGTATGAGATTCATCCAGAATCTCTCGCCTCAAAGTAGTTTCTAATAGGAAACATATTCGCCCCTTGTATCTCAGCAAGCCTAAATCAGACATTGTATAATCTCTGGATGCTCCAGCCAAAACATCCTCTCTAATCTTGATCAGCTGTGGATCACTCAGCTGACCCTCCTTAATTCTCTCCAACAGTGTAGACTGTAGCGAAATATTAGCCAACTGGCCCACCAGCAACTCTATACCAGCTCCGGTCATATCATCTGCTAACTCTCTGGCTATCAGCCTCATACCATGAATCTGTCCCGGACCCTTCCGGCTTAAAGCATCAGCTACCACGTTGGCTTTTCCTAGATGATACAAAATCTCACAATCATAATCTTGTACTAACTCTAGCCAATGCCTTTGTCTCATATTTAAATCTTTCTAAGTGAAGAAGTACTTCAGGCTCTTATGGTCTGTATAGATCTCATACTTCTCCCCATAAAGATAATGCCTCCATATCTTTAAAGCAAAGACCACAGCTACTAACTCTAAATCATGAGTAGGATATCTCTTTTCATACTCCTTCAACTGACGAGAAGCATAAGCAATTACCTTCTCTGACTGCATCAGAACACAGCCCAAACCCTGATGAGAAGCATCACAATAAATCACAAACTTCTCCTGATCTGTCGGAAGACTCAGAATCGGAGCTGTAATCAATCTCTGCTTCAGTTCCTGGAAGTTGTTCTCACACTTATCTGACCACATAAATTTCTGACTCTTGCGTGTCAGCTCAGTCAATGCAGTAGCAATCCTTGAGAACCCTTCCTCGAAACGCCTATAATTACCTGCCAATCCAAGGAAACTTCTAACCTCAGAAGCATTCTTTGGCCTTGACCAATCTCTGGCTGCTTCAATCTTCGCTGGATCTACCTTAATCCCTTCCTTACTGACAATGTGTCCAAGAAAGGATACCTGAGATAACCAGAACTCACATTTCTTGAACTTAGCAAATAGTCTATGTTCCCTCAGTCTCTGTAGAACCAACCTCAAATACTGCTCGTGCTCTGACTCAGTCTGAGAATATACCAGAATATCATCAATGAAGACGATCACAAACTGGTCCAGATAATCCTTGAACACTCTATTCATCAGATCCATAAAAGTAGCAGGGGCATTAGTCAATCCAAATGACATGACTAGGAACTCATAATGCCCATACCCGGTACGGAAAGCAGTCTTTGGTATATCTCCTTCCTTTACCCTCAACTGATGATAACCAGAACGAAGGTCAATCTTTGAGAATACCTTCTTACCTTGCAACTGATCGAACAGATCATCTATCCTTGGCAAAGGATACTTATTATTAATTGTTAACTTATTCAGTTCTTTAATTAATACACATCCTCAAAGAACCATCTTTCTTCTTTACAAACAGAACTGGCGCACCCCAAGGTGAGAAACTAGGTCTGATAAAACCCAAATCCAACAGTTCTTGCAACTGTACCTTTAATTCTTTCAACTCAGCTGGGACCATTCTGTAAGGTGCTCTAGACACTGGCTCCGTCCCTGGTGCCAGTTCTATAACACACTCAATTTCTCTGTGCGGTGGCAACCCTGGAAAATCTTCTGGAAACACATCCAGAAATTCACATACAAGTCTAGTCTCTTCTGGTCTCACTGGCACGACCTGAGTGGTATCAACCACACTGGCTAAGAACCCAATGCAACCTCCTTACAATAGATCCCTAACCCTCAATACATAAATCATAGGTATGCGAGGTCCATGCACAGCACCAACAAATACAAAAGGATCCTTACCTTCAGGCTCAAAGGTGACCATCTTCCTTCTGCAATCATTAGTTGCCCCATACTTTGCTAACCAATCCATACCCAATATCATATCGAAGTCAGTCATAACCAACTCTATTAAATCCACTGATAACTCTCTGCCCTCCACTGTCACTAGCAAAGATCTGACCCATCTCCTAGATACCACTAACTCTTTAGTGGGTAACAAAGTTCCAAACCCCACAGCATAAAAATCACAAGGTCTACACAGTCTATCAACAATACTACTAGCAACAAAAGACTGTGTAGCACCAGAATCAATCAATACATTATAAGGGGTTCCAGCACTAAGAAGCTGACCTGTAACAACTGAGGGAGAAGCCTCAACTTCTGCTTGAGTCAATGCGAACACTCGAGCTGGGGCCGAGCTATCCGCTTTCCTGAGTTCTTCTTTTCTTGTCTTAGGATAATCCTTTTTAAGATGACCCACTGCTCCACATGAGAAGTAGACCCTTGCCCTACACTCTCCCAAATGATGCCTCTTGCATCTAGGGCACTCGGGATAAGACTTCCAAGCTTCATTACCACGTGTAAGACCCATAGAAATACCACGGGGCCACTTATCAGGACCTGGAACTGGGAAGGTATCAAGAACCTTCCTCTTCTGCTCACTGGGGCCTACACCCCTACCAGAACCCACAAATGGAGGACCTGTCCTCCTGAAATCCATTCTGGCTGCACTGTCCCGCCAGATCTTATTCTCTGCACTCTCAGCTGTGAGTGCCTTCTCAACCACCTGTGCATAGGTAGTAACCCTAGCCACAGTGGTAATACATACATCACGGGCTAATATGGGCTGTAGCCCCTGCAGAAATATCTCTCTCCTGGTCCCATCAGTGGGCACCAGCTTCATGGAAAATTTCGCCAAACGATCAAACTTTAAGGCATACTCAGTGACTGATAAATCCCCCTGAAGTAGCCTAATGAACTCCTCGGCCTTCACTGCCCTGATGGCATCATTATAATATTTTTCATTAAATAGAGTTTGAAACTCATCCCAACTCAGGGCATTTACATTCTTGGTCTAGGTGATAACCTCCCACCAAATCTGGGCATCCTCCCGAAACATATAAGTGGCACAAGCCACCCTCTCATTACCAGATACCCTCATGAAATCAAGGATAGTGGTAATCATACTCATCCACTGCTCTGCCTTGGCAGGATCTGCACTGCCCTTAAATACTGGAGGTTGTTGCTTCTTGAACCTTTCATAAAGAGGCTCCCATTTATTTCCAACCTCAGGCAGATGCTCTGCTGCTGGCACCGACACAGGAGGTGCCTCTGATATACTGGCCACTGCAAGCACTTGCTGCTGTCTCAGGAGACGAAGCTCTTCTCCCTGTCTCAACACTGTTGCCTGCAAATCACTGATTATCTGCTGTCAGTTTACAGGAGCTGGCTGTGGAATCTGTGACTGGTCATTCTCCTGACCCTGACTATTATTATTCTGGCCTTTATCACTTTGGCCAGCTGACGTATCTGTCTGCCTTGGATTCATTCTTATTTCTGATACCTTGCTGAAATAATGATCAATACGGCCAGTCAAGTAGTAATAACTAAACCTCTTGCCGCCTTACGGTCCAAGAACAAGCAGACAATCATCACATTCCACAGTCATACAAATATACAAGCAGATACATGTTTATAGCATTTAGCACTCAACATGTATCACATAATATTTCATAAACAACCATATTGATAAGTATGTTCCAGCAATCTTAGTACTAATTAGCACACATTTGCTGAGGATATAGGATTTCAGGGCACAGGTTTAACATGGTGTCTCATGCATACAGGTAAAGCATATATACAATATTTAAGCGGTTACACATATAACTACATAAATAGTTACCAATCCATGAATCGAGCTTGACTTTAGTGATGTGTGTACTTGCCCAGCCAGTCTACATGAACCTTAACCTTGGCACGCTCTGAAACCAAGTTGTAACGCCCTGGTTACCCCAGAACAGTTACGGTGAACCGGAAATTTGACTGGCTACCCGAGTCCTTTGGTTAAAAACGTGCTTCTAGGTCTTATTAACAGGCTAAGGTAGAAAACCAATAAAAAAGAAATTATATATTTTATTAAATACATAAAACTGTTCATGGGCCCATAAAAACTTTTACAAGTTATTTACAACTCAAAATGGTCACTTCTGTTTCAAATTTACAAACCCGCCGACCTAAGCGGCAAAAATAGGGTAAACCCCCTAGTTCCTCTGAGAACTCCTTGGCTGTGGTGGTCAAGCGACCGCATATGTACACATCACCACCTAAGCTCTCCACTCAAGGTTGGGTGAGCTTTTCTTTCCCTTTACCTGCACCACATAGCACCCATGAGCCAAGGCCCCGCAATAAAACACAATATAACATGATATAATATCAACAATGATCGTAATAATCATTCAGGACTATCATTCCAAAACAGGCAAGTGACAGTCGCAAAAGTCACTAATGTGGGTACAACTTCCTTTAGCCATGTGACGATAAGGTCACCGGGGCTTAACAGATAAGTGAACATTTCACTAGCATAAACATGATAGGTGCATGATGACTAGTCACCAACATAATCTTCCTCATGACTCTAGAGTCATAACTATGGAACTCTGTTCCCTAGCCATGTGACAAGCAGTCACCAAGGCCTTTGGCCCTGGCTCTAAGTAACTAGTCTTATACTAGCCAAGTGCTTATAAGTTTCATCGACCTTAGGGTCGGTCCAGCATTAATGCCTTAGAGCCATTCAATGCTGATATCGATTAGATCTAATCTTCATTCGGCCCTGCGTTCAGGACGCTTATGCCGTTTCTGACTCTTAGGTCAATGTCCCTAACTAGTCCGTGCCATATACAAGTAAACAATATTCGCTAGCATTTAATATGCAATCAATGTCCACATTTATCAACCAACATGCCTCAATAAAAATCATGCATGTCACATACATAGGGTGCAGTTTTCTTACCTCTGATTCAAGCGAGAATGAATAAAAGAACGACCCTTAAGAACGATCTGACTTTTAGTCCTTTAGCGGTCACCTATTCATAACCAAATATGGGACACCATCAAAAAAGTGATAAACAAAGGTTCCCAAACCAAGATCTAGCCTCCGGGACATCAATCCCCACTAATCCGGGTAGTAGGAACAATCCCAAGGCCTAAAACCAAGTTCCCGGGGCCAAAACACTCAAACAGGCTCAAACTTGTCCAAGGGCTACGACCCTAACACCTTGGACCGTGGCCCCCAGCCACTCCAGGAGCAAGGGCCGCGGCGCCAAGCAAGGCCAAACTTTCTCCACCTGCTTCTTCGAGCTAGGGCCGCGGCGCCCAAGAACAGGGTCGCGGCCCCATACCCAGAGCCATCCCCAAACACGTTCTCCTTCATCCCAAACCCTCCAAAAACATACCTAAACACTTCCAAATCATCAAATCAAAGTTCCCAAGCTTCCCAATGATTCAAAACCATCAAATCCCAAGGCTCAAACGAACCAAAAACTCAACGATTCACGAAAGCCAATTCTAAGCTTAGAAACTCTAAAATCTCAAAACTTAGATTACCTTTGATTGGGTTGTTTCTCATCAAATCCTTCAATCAAGAAGCTTCTAATCTTTCCTAGGATCTCTATGCCTCGATCCTCGCTTAATTCCGACTCCTAGAACTCAAAATTTCTTCGAAAACGCTTCGAACGATAAAACGAACTAACGGGAAAGAACGAGAGGTTTTCTAACGTACGTCCTATCTGACAAGCTACCTCAAGCTTAAGTAACCTCAAATAAAACCTAGTGCTCAGGGTCCCAAAAACACCCCCGGGGAAATTATAGTCAAAACTCCCAGAATTTCCTCCTGATCTCAATAACTCCCAATTTATCATCAAATAACATTCTCATTACTCAATATCCCAATAAAAGACCCCCGTTATGACAAAATCGTTAATTCATAATATAAGACTGTCTCATGCCGAATAGCTCAAATATATCTCCATAATAATGGGATCTCATTCACAAATCACAATATGCACCCAAATATACAAATATGCCCTCAACGGGCCAAATTACCAAAACACCCTAATAATCAAATGTGGACCCACATGCATGCATATAACATCATATTATAATATAATTCACATAAACATGCATATTATCAGCTAATAGCATAATTAAACAGTTATGGCCCTCCTGGCCTTTTAATCCAGCCATTAAACCACATTAAGGATTTCGGGGCATTACATTTCCCCACTTCTGGAACTACTTCCAAATCTGTGTAGAACTTTTTCAGCCAAACTGCTTCCTTAGCTGCTTCACAAGCTGCTATGTATTCAGCTTCCATGGTTGAATCAACTATACTGGATTGCTTAATGCTTCTCCAGACAACTGCTCCATCACTAAGAGTGAATACTGATCCAGAAGTATACTTTCTACTAATCTTGTCAGATTGAAAATCGGAGTCAGTGTACCCAGTAGGTTCGAGGTCACTACCCGAATATACTAGTATATAGTCTCTCGTTCTCCTGAGATACTTGAGAATATGTTTCACCGCAATCCAGTGTTCCAAACCTGGATTTGATTGATAACGACTGACAATCCCTACTGCATAACATATGTCAGGTCTAGTACATAACATTGCATACATTAGGCTCCCTACAGCTGATGCATAGGGATACTTTCTCATATCCTCTTGCTCTTGTGGTGTCTTTGGACACTGATCTTTGCAAAGAGTAATTCCATGTCTGGTCGGCAATTGACCCTTTTTGGAATTCTCCATAGAGAATCTTTCAAGCACTTTATCAATATAATTTGCTTGTGAAAGTGCTAGGAGCTTGGTCTTTCTATCTCTTAGAATTTTAATGCCAAAAACATAGCTCGCTTCTCCCAAATCTTTCATTTGGAATTTGTCAGCCAATTCCCAATGAGTAGGATATCATCAACATAAAGAACTAAGAAAACCACAAATTTTCCTTTGATGTATTTATAAACACATGCTTCGTCAACATTTTGTTCGAAACCATATGTTTTAATAGTTTCATCAAATGTTAAGTTCCAAGATCTTGATACTTGTTTCAATCCATATATGGATTTCAACAAGTTGCATACCTTTTGATCTTGATCCATCTTTATAAACCCTTCTGGTTGTTCCATATAAATGGTTTCATCAAGGTGGCCATTCAGAAAGGCTGTCTTGACGTCCATTTGCCATATCTCATAATCATAGATGGTAGCTATGGATAAAAGTATGTGAATTGACTTAAGCATGGCCACGGGAGAAAATGTTTCTTCATAGTCCACATCCTCTCTCTGTGTGTAGCCTTTGGCCATAAGCCTTGCTTTATAGGTCTCCACCTTTCCATGTGCACCCCTTTTCTTCTTGTAGATCCATTTGCATCCAATGGCATTAACATTGTCAGGCAGATCTACAAGTTCCCGGACTGAATTGGAATACATTGATTCCATTTGTTGATTCATGGCATCTTGCCACTTATCAACTTCAGGGTCTTCCATTGCTTCTTTAAAAGTTAATGGATCGTCCTTTTCAGTGTCTAATACAAGAACGTGTGCCTCATGTTTGTAGCGAATAGGTTGTCTCACAATCCTCCCACTATGACGTTGCACTGGTTTTTCCTTTTCAGGAATTGTGGTTTCTTTGGTTGTTTTATCATTAATTGTTGCTGGTAACTTTGCGACTTCATTTGAGACCATCTCCTCCAGTACAACCTTACTGTGAGGTTTGTGGTTATTAACATAGTCATTTTCAAGAAAAGTTGCATTTGTCAATACGAATGTTTTATTTTCTTTTGGACTATAGAAAATTCCACCTCTAGTCTCTTTGGAATATCCCATAAACATACACACTTCAGAGTGCGTTTCCAACTTCCCGGTCTTCCTTTTAAGCACGTATGCATGACACTCCCAAATTCTAAAATGGTGTAAACTAAGTTTACAACCATTTCATAATTCTATGGATGTCTTTTGGATAGACTTAGATGGAACATCATTCAATATGTATAGAACACATTGAATCGCATAGCCCCTAAATGACAGTGGTAATGATGAGAAACTCATCATTCATCTAACCATATCTAATAACGTTCTATTCCATCTTTCTGAAACACCCTTTTACTATGGCGTTTCAGGTGTAGTGAGTTGGGATTGAATGCCATGCTCACGTAAATGGTCCTCGAATTCAAAATCCGAGTACTCTCCTCCTCGATCAGATCAAAGTGCTTTTAGTGATTTACCTAATTGCTTTTCAACCTCTGCTTGAAATTCTTTGAGCTTTCTAAAAGTTTCAGATTTTGTTTGCATCAAATATAGGTAACCATATCTTGAATAATCGTCAATGAAAGTGACGAAATATTCATAACCTCCTCTTTCTTGTACATTAAGTTGACCGCTAACATCCATATGTACTAGCTGAAGTGGTTCTGTGGCTCTTGAACCTTTAGCAGAGAAAGGTATCTTGGTCATTTTGCCTTCTAGATAGGATTTTCAAATAAGGAGAGATCCAATAGATGGTTCTCTTAAAGGACTATCCTTTACAAGCCTATTTATTCTGTCTAGACCAATATGGTCCAATCTCAAGTGCCACAGATATGTTTCACTATCGGAATCAGTTTAATAGATCTAGGATTAGTTGTTTTAAATAATTTAGAATTATAAAAAAAATGTGTCATTCATCATAAGTACGTAAACTTTGTTTATCCCAAATCATTTGCATAGAAAGTAAATAGATCATTTCTTTAAATAATAAGTACTTTATTAATAAAAGAAATAAATGTTATGCAAAAAATAGAAATAAGTTTCCAAACATTAATAATCAAAATTACTAACAATAGACTAAATTTCTATACTGTAGTTTTCTTTGTTTAAATAAATCTAAAATTTCTAAAACAAAATAAAGAAATTTAAATTGTTCAACTAACAATTAAATTACTAAATAAAAAATACTCTACAACTTCTCCATCTCTTTACTTGCTACCAAAATCCTCATCAGTCTCTTCCCCCTTTTCAGGGTTCTGATTCTGCAAAAGGAAAAACAAAAGAAAAATAGATTAGTGGCATATATTTTTGAATCTACTATCCAAAATTTTTTAATCTAATATTCATTGTATTTGAATCTACTATTCAAAGTTGAAAAAATATATGTTAATCTTATTTACCTATTTTGTTTGATATAAATGATGACACTCAGCAAAGACTTCCTCTGTCATTGCTCGCCACATCTCATGTGCTGAGTCATAGTGTATATATTTTTCCTTTGTTTTGTCAGGCATGGTTGAAAGCATGCAATAACGTGCCAACCGATCGGATTTCATCCAATTGGCATATTTTTCTTTTGCTTCATAGCTAGTAGCCAGAGGTGGTTCTGTTGGAGGTTTTTCACAGACTGTTGACATCATCTTCTTATAAGAAAAAATGGTCAACATGCCTCGAAACCAGTGTTACATATTTTCAGGTTCAAAAACCAAGGATTTGAGAAAGGCATCGGTGTGTAATTCACCAATAGACATTTTTGTTGGAAATAAATAAATACAAATAAATATTACTATATTTAGAAAAATAAATATCAAAGTTTTCGGAAATTAAACGTGATGCATGAGCACAATTAAAACACATAAAATAAAGATTAATTTCCACGATAAAATTTTCTAACAATTAAAGTGCCGCCTTAGGGTCGGTCAAATTAATTTTAGAGAATTTATAAGACATTCGTATCTTTATTGTGTAAAACTTAAAATAACTCTTTATTTTCTCTTTTAAACATTAAAGTACCGCTTAGTTTGGTCAAGTTATGATTATCCATTGCAAAAGCTTAATCATAGCTTTGTGAGTGTAACCCATTATTTCGGAGTTCATGTCTTAACTTAGGACATGCCGCCTTAGGGTCGGTCAAGCCTAAAATACATCATTAGCTCCTATCTATATAAGAAATACAACCTTGCTATTGATATGTCTAGACACCTTCCTTAGGGGGACGAAAACAAAGTCGTCGCGAGGCGCTATTCATATCTCACGGTGTTATATTAATAATGGAGACCATGGGTTATGTTTGAGATATCAACCCTCTCCCACTCACTATTTTGAAATAAGTGTTTTTAACCTAATTAATTCAAAATTAAATATAATATCTTTAAACCTTATGAACATAATTAAAATTGGAAAGAAAGCGAGTTTCTAGGTCTATATCCAATTTTGAATTACCAATCATGTTCATCTAAACTTTACTAAAAAAATACTTTTAAAATAAATTTGGTTTAAAGAAAATAAGTCATGAAGACTTAAAAATTGGTGTGATATTTTACCAAGTTTTCAAAATAAAACTAAGTAATTTACATGCAATTGATTTCGCAAAACAATTCATATAAATATATAGGCAATCCTAATAATCATGTTTCTACTAATGAGATGCATGATTATGACTATGTGGGTTTTTATGTATGGCATAAAATGCATGAACATGTTATCAATCACATGAAAATAATTATTTAAATAAATAAATAAACAATAAATGTTGAACCGGTTGCTTTTGGGTATTTCTAATTTTACAACCACTTTATAAAATTTTAAAAAAATAAAATAAAACCGCCTTAATCTCCATCGGGCTTCTTTACTTTACTGTCGGTAGGATATGTGTCGTTGTTGGTCCAGAATAATAATAAGAAAATAATTTTCTAATTATTTTAGATTAATTAAAACAAACTTTTAAATAATCATTATTTTATTTTTCTTTTTAATTAAAACAACTTTTAATTAAAATTAGAAACTGAAATAATTAAATAAAATCTGTTATTTTTAAAATTAAATTTTGAAATTAGATTTTTTAAAAAAATGTTTGTTAGGATAACAAAATTATCACATTATTTATATATCAATTTTCTAATATACACACATACCCACCACCTACGGAGCAAAGAAGATGGAGATGGTCGGATCTGACTTTTGAGGAACATAGCAGGCAGGAGGCAACAACTTTGGAGAAGAAGGGTTTAGTTTTGGGCTTTGGAGAAGAAAGGTTCAAACTATTGCATAGGACTCTCTTGAGAATTAAAAAAAAAAAAAAAGTAATCGAGGCGAGTCAAAGCCCCGCCCTGAATTCCGCCCTAATTTTACCGGGGCAAAGACGCCCCGCCGGGTCGGGGCCCCAACCCGCCCCGCTCCATAGTCCCATTTTGCCACCCCTAGGACTACTCTTAGGCCATCTCCAATGCAGCAGCAATTATAGTGATGTAGTCCAAATTTCTCCCAAACCCAGCAGCATTAAGTTGGCATATATGCAGTGGTAGCTACAGTGCCACTGCACGACATCTACTTTTTTAAATTATTATTATATTATATTTTATAATGTTTAAATATATATTATTAATTATGTTATTACAGTTTATAAATTGGTTTATTTTGTGTGGGTTTATTTTGAGTGGGTTAAATTGTGCAAAAAGTATTATTAATTTTTTCTTAATTACCATTTAATAAATTTTTTGTATAATTTTTAAATTTTTAGTTAATATTTATACTTATAAGAAAATGAAGATTAATACTGAAATTAATTGAAGAATCATCTAACAAAATACAATAGAACAATATTATTACAAACTTAAAACATTTGAAACATAAACATACATTAAAAGTTAAAATCAAACACATCAAACATCAAATCGAAAGCAATAACATAAATCTGAAAGAAGTGAGATAAACTAAGATAATAATTTAAGATTTTGAAAAATTATTTCCAGTTCCGCCGAGATAATCATAATATTGACTATAATCTTGTGGGACATTTTCAGATCTTTGCCCTTGATCTTGAGATGGTTGGTCTTCATCTTCAGCTCTTTCTCCTTGATACTGAGATGCTTGATATTGAGATCCCTGATATTGAGATTCTTCTCCTTGTTCACCATGTTCGAATGTTTGTGTTCTTTCTCTGTAAATTCTTCTTTTTTTCGCTTTGAATGTACTGACGAAACTCTGGATCGAAAATAGAATCCAAATCCGTAAATAAAATTTTATCATCAGCCTTTCTTCTATGACATTCATTTCTATATGTGTTACCCTTTTCAATAACTTGAACAAGTTTTTTACTTTGTCCATTAGTTTTTTAAATTGTTCATCACCTAGTTATTTTTATTTTGCTTTTTTCATTCCCATTGGTCTTTCAGTTGAATTAGTAATGATTTTTTCATCATTCATATTAAGATCAAATGAACTCATACCGGTGGATGCCGATGTCGGTGACTCAAAATTGTGAGAAGATGATTTGGACGAAGTAAAATTACGACCTTCTTGTTGCAATCTAGTTGGTGCATTAGTATAGTCATTTGTAAATTTCTCAATATCTTTAAGGATGGCCCACACATGATCAAATTTGAAGCCTCTGTTGTATTTTGGATCTTGGGCTAACAACATCTTTGCTTGATTTAACTGTTAAAATATAAATAAGAGAATGATGTCAATAAAATTTGAAAACAAATTAGTAACAATAAGTAAACTATAATAATATACATTGACAATATCTTCTTGTGATGCACCACTTGGGTTTTTTTTTCAGTTTGGTTAACGCATCTCCTTAATTTCGCAACTGCAGCAAGAATGGTCGACATTCGAGTTTACAAAGATCTTCTCGGTCGAGGTTGATTATTAGATATCAAAGACTTGTGGTACTCTAATTCAACTCTTTCCCAAAAAAAAAAAAAATTCCTGATTGGTTTCTTCTTATGATTGGATCTTGAGAAATGTCAATATAGATATGATACAAGTGCATATCTTCCTCAAGTGAATATGAAGCAGTGCGAATTGAAGACATTTTGGAAGAAAATGTAGTTGTTTCAAAAATATGTTGGAGAGGTGTGATTAACTTGAAAGAGTAGTATGCAATTATATAAAGATGTAAAAGCTACATAAGATCGGATTTCTTATCTTTAGATTTTGAAAAAGTAAAGATAAGATCTTATTTGACAACACAATGAAATGGTTGAGTTCGTGGTCAATTTAATCGAGCGGCATAGATTAATTTCTTAGATTTCTTATCCTAAAAATTTGAAAAAAGCAAGATAAGATTTGATTTGATAACACAATGCAACGGTTGAGATCGTAGTCAAATTAATCCAGCGGCATAGATTAATTTCTCACATTTCTGATCTTCAAATTTTGAAAACATGGACGAACTCTTTACACTATAAAGCATGGATATCATACATGAATATTAGGTAGACCAAAAAATATATATAGTTTAACTTTTATAAAATATGAACTCTTATCGTGATAGTTCATCTTATTTGTCATCGTCTTCTTCTTCGGATGATGACTATTATAATGATATAAAAACGTAGGCGGTAGGTCAAATTACTGCTAACAACAATTTCTACTTTTCTCAACACCAAAACAACCAAGGCTCACATCGGGGCTTAATTCCTGGTCATATATGTAACATCCCAAATTTGCTAATCAGGCTTAGTGCCTTCATTAGTGTGTCGGGAGGGCATAAATGGATATTATGTGATTTTGGAATTATATATGTATGAACATGTGAACTATAAGAGTTATATTATGATATGACTATTTATGCATGTTTAAGTGTATTAAATATTCATGTAGGCACGTTTCTTATTAGAAAGGTATTTTCATAATTTTGACTCGTTGAAGGTATATTTATAAATACAAGTGATTTGTGATTGAGACCACATTATTATGTGGGTATACTTGGGTTACTCGGCACGAGACAGTCCTATTGAACAAGTTAGCAGAAAGGTTACAACAAGATTAAATACCCGACTCAAGGTTAACCTAGGGGTATTGTAATGTCGTGGGTAACCAAGATCGTTACACTATGTATTTAAAATAGTGCAAGACTTGCTAATCAAGTCGTATGAACATAAACGTGTTTCTGAAGTTAATTGACAGGTTAGGGTTAATAGATTTTGATCATAAAATGGTTGACTTCCATTAAAATAAGAGTTTGATACACGGGATCCCAAAAATAATGTTTACAAGGCAATTACAACCCTCAAAAGTAAATACAACTGCGGCTAGTCTAGTTGGAAAATTACAATTTTGGCTGTAGTCCCTGTAAATCCCTCCAACTCATGGCTGGTCCAGATTTCTCTTGCCTTTACATGCACCACGTAGTACCCGTGAGCCAAGGCTCAACAAGAAAACTAAATTCAACAAGCATAAATAACAACAGAATGTGCAGAGTAAACTTAGATAAATAAGTTCAATCAATAACATAATACAAGCGATAAGCTATGCAACAGTAAACATGCTAATCCAAACATATAATTCAATCTTAATACAATCAGTTAGGTATCGGCGCCCTTAGGCAGAGTCCTTTAGTTATTTAGTTGATCCCAGGTCGCTTAGGCCGAGCTGCGTTCAGTATGCTTAACATCAACCTCGACTCCCTTAAGTCAGACTTCCACATCAAACAAAGCAGATATACAGGTTGCGAAACAGACAATTGAAAGCAGCATGAGCTAACCTGCCTATCCAGATTTTTACAATCACAAATACATTAATAATCTCATATATGCTCATTTACAGGGAATCTCAGCCCCATTCACAACTCGGGTGCAGTTTTCTTACCTCGAGTCCTGAGTGGAGGATATGGAGTGGTCCCAAGCACAATCCTAAATCTCGAGCCTTAACGGTAACCCTAGTCACAAGCGACAATTGATAACTATTAAAATCTAATCCAATTAAGTGATTTACAAATAACGTACCAACCTTCGAGACCTCAGATTTTACCAATCCGCGTAGTAAAACCCTTCCCGAACACTTAGGTTTAGGTTCCCAAGCCCAAAATCCCAATTTGGCTAAGGTTGCCTAGGCGGGTCGCGACCTAGCCCTAAGGGTTGCGGCGCGCCCCAAGTCAGAGGCGTCAGCCCCAAATCCCAGTCCCAGGGGTATGCGAGTCGCGACTTGCCCTTTAGGGCCGAATACTGCAAACATATTCACATAATAATGTGGTCTCAATCATTTAACACATATAATCACATTTATGCCCTCAACGGGCAAAAATTACAAATATGCCCTTATAAACAAGAACGGGCCCACAAGCATATTTAATACACATAAAACATGCATATATATATTCACATTATCATATAAACCATGTATGCCACGTATTCACACATTTAATCAATTAATCACACATATATACAATTATGCTCTCACGACATGCTAATCAAGGCACTATACCTTATTAGCATTTTTGGGGCGTTACATGTATTTTAATAATTTAGTACATTGCCGAGATTTATCAAGTAATGGGAATTGTTTGATAAGTATTTGGGTGTAATTGAATTAATTGGGAAATTAGAGCGATATTTGAGATTCGTGGGAATCTCGAGAAAAGACCAAAATGCCCTTGGTTTGGTTAAAGAGGCACTGGCTTGAGTGAGAGCAAAAGGGTCTTTTGGCTATTAAGCTAAGTCAAATGAATCAAGTGATGAACACTCTAGGACTTACACGTTATTCTGTTATCTCTCTTCTTTGGAGTTGTCTTGTAACCTTATAAGCAAGCCAAGACTTGGAAGTTTGGAAGCCAAGGTCAAACTCCTGCACTTTAAGGAATCTAGGAAGATTTTTGGGCTTGAGGAGAAGGGGTAGTTGAAGCGAGGAGTCTTCTGTGATCAAGGGAAATTCGAAATCCATCTCAGAGGTAACATTTCTTGTTTGTTCTTGATGTGTTTTTGGTGTTCTTAAGAATAAATGGGGTTTTGATTTTCAAATTCATAGTTGGTGCCCCTTAGGGTGGTTTAAAGGTTGAATGGATGATGGAAAGTGGTTTATCAACTGATTTTGATACTTGTTACTATTGGGAAAGTATGTTTTAAAGTTGGAATTTCATAATTTGAAGCTTAAGTTGAGTTTGAAACTCAACAATGGTAAGTTATGATCAGCTGGGTTTTAAGTGTGTTTGTGTGGTCTAATAAGGTTGGGTTCTTATCATCTAAGTTGTATGAGGTGTTTTAAGGTAAAACAAACATGGTCTGGAAACTTGGTTTGATGACTCTTGGGGGTCTTGGGTCGATTTTTTACAAGTTTAGGTTGGAGGAATAGCAGAAAATGGAACCCACAATTCTGGGTTCGCATTGTAGCGCCCCTGCGCTAAGCATGGGAGGGCTTGGGGGCTCTCTGACTTGCTTGGATGCTACTGCCCTTGTTTTGGGCGCCCCTGTGCTATGCATGGGAGTTCCTGGGAATTCTCTGACTTGGTTGGGCACCCCTGCCCTATGTCAATTTCAGTAAGCCTTATATTTAAAGCTTGGGAAGAACTTAGGGCCTCAGGGGACGATTCCACCACCCCATTGGACGGAATTGGAGGGCTCGAGGGTATAGGAGTGGTCCTGAAGTTTGTTAATGGGATTGAATCATAATGAGGATCACTACAAGAAAAAGAGTTTTTAAAGGCGGAAATATTACCGGCGGACTAAGTCCGCCGGTAATGTTCAATATATTAGCGGCGGAGTACTGGCTCCGCCGCTAATAATGTGAAAATCAAAATAAAAAATTAATTTTTTTATTAGCGGCGGACTTTCCTGTTATTAGAGCCGGATTGTCCGCCGCTAATACAATGCCCGGGAACGGTTTCAAAATTATTACCGGCGGGTTCCACTGGTAATATTACCGGCGGTTAATAGCGGCGGGCCCGCCGGTAATAGTGCATTACCGGCGGATTAAATGCGGCGGGACCCGCCGGCGTTGTGGTATTACCGGCGGAGACCCGCCGGTGATGTTTTAATACCGGCGGAAACCCACCGGTAATAATGGTATATAGAGCCTTTTTTCAGCCTTCTTCTTCTTCTTCTTCTTCTTCTTCGTCCGTCCGAAAACTCCCTCACAGATCTCTCGCTGGTTTTCTCTCGCAAGTTTTGTCTTCAAGATTGTATCCAAGGTACAATCTTTAATTGTTGTTATCATTCTGTTTGTTTTATGGATTGATTTGGTTTTCTAATTTTTGTCTACGTAGTTTACCTGATTTTATTGTCATCATGCATGATATCTTT
This sequence comes from Humulus lupulus, assembly GCF_963169125.1. NCBI lineage: Eukaryota > Viridiplantae > Streptophyta > Magnoliopsida > Rosales > Cannabaceae > Humulus > Humulus lupulus. The sequence goes on along the minus strand of NC_084794.1, from coordinate 281,044,836 downwards.
CTTCACAGTTCTTGTCTTTCCTGTCGTTGATTTTGATTAATCGTTCTTGGTCTCGGGCAAATTCTGAGAAGTCCGTGTATAGCATTCGTACCCATTTCACCTGAACCCACAGTACCCAATAATTCAAAACCTTATTATTATTATTATTTATATACATATATGTGCGTAAATAACACACTTTAGACTCTAGAGTAGAGATTAATCTTATTTTAGCATTTTGTACAAATAAAGAAAATTAAATGGTATATCATGTTAATAAAGTATTTATATAGTTTAATTTGCATACCCTCTTAGGAGCTGGCTCAAGGGCGATTCTCGCTCAGAGTTTTTGTGTGCGGAGCAAGACACAAAATCACCTTTCCCAGCAAAAAGATATAAATTATATAACAGATTTTACAAATGAAAAAAAAAAAAAAAAAACTTATAAGTAAAAATATAACTAGAGCATGCATGATGACAATTCCCAGTTCATGTTTTTAGCCTTCCCTCACAGTTTTTGAATCGATCTTTGAAGTGTTAGGTGCTGGAAGTCTTCTCGAAACTTGGAGAACGGTTTATTTTGTCGAGGGGTGACTGCAAGAACAAGTTAGTACAAACCAGTTCTACCTTCTTAGAAATCTCTCTGCTTTTTGATGTCTTTGTAGGCAACATTTGTATGTGAACGCGACAGTGCTTGTTAATTGAGGAAATGTCATAAAGAGTATGTCAGCAGTAGTTTATGTAATTAATCTGATTCTGAAATGGGTTTTATAGATTTCTCTCGAATGCTTCGTCTCTAGGAGAAGTAATCAAATTTTCAATAGACTATCTGCTATACAGTGAGTATCAAAAATTCAATTTAAATTTTTTATGTAACATTTTGTCACAATAGACTATCTGCTATACAGTGAGTATGCACCCTGATTTAAGGCTTTATCTCACGTTTTTTTCAGAGTCAAAGGGACTACTGGAGTTGAACTTGCATCTGGCTTTCATTGGTATTTAAAGTATTTAGGGGCAAAGATCTCGAAGATCCAGGTAACTTTCATATATATATATATTGATTCATATATATAATATATATATTGGGTGATTTCTTTGAACTTTTTCATATATAGGGATTAAAAAAATAAGAATCTTTTATGTTTCTTAGTTTAATTGCTGTCTTTCTAGTAGTTTTTTTCTTAGTTTAATTAATTAAATAATAAAATTTTGATTCAACATTATTTAATTAAATAATTTAATTTAATTTTTTATTGAATAACATTATCTAATTGAATAATTTAATTTAATTTAATTTAATACAAATCTTAAAAATTAATAATGATTAATTAAATAGTTAATATTATTAATTATATAATTTAATAGTTAATGTTATCTAATTAATAATATTCACTATTATTAAATTATTTTAATATAGAAATTAAAAAATTTATTTAATAAATTTTTTTACAATTAATAATGATTAATTAAAAATTACTACATATCTTATAATAATTTATTTTTTAATTTTTTAATTAATAAAAGTTTGATTCAACATTATTTAATTAAATAATTTAATTTAATTATTTATTAAATAACATTATCTAATTGAATAATTTAATTTAATTTAATACAAATCTTAAAAATTAATAATGATTAATTAAATAGTTAATATTATTAATTATATAATTTAATAGTTAATGTTATCTAATTAATAATATTCACTATTATTAAATTATTTTAATATAGAAATTAAAAAATTTATTTAATAAATTTTCAGTAGATCTTCAGCTTGATCCTAGGACGGACAAAGTGGTTGGCTTGGAGGACCAAGCTTTTGTCCGCGAGATAGGCCTCCAAGTCACTTTGTTGTTGCCAGGACATTACTTGGATTTCGCTGATGTACCTCAACAATTTAAGGAACAACTCGTACAAAGGATGAAGGTACAAATTTAGAACAAGTCTTGTGGTATAATTTTTTTATTAAAATCATTTACAAACTAAACTAATGTCTTATTTTTAATGTAGTATTTTTATAATGTTGATGGTCATCCAGAACCCGAGAGAGTTATGAAAACTATCTACACAGAGATGCGCAAAAGATATTCTGAGAGAAAGAACATCAGACATACTCACTTCAAAAAATATTACTCTAATCCGGAAGATTTGCAGAGTGTTTTAGTTGCCCCACCTGACCATTGCTCCAAGGAGAGTTGAAAAGATATTGTTCAGTTGTTTTTGAGCCCAAAATTTATCGCGCGATCCAACCAAAACAAGAAAAACAGAAAAGAAATGAAGTATACATCGACGCAAGGCACAAAATCGATGGCAGCTAAGCGTCACCAATTTGTAAGTAAAAATATTAATTTAATTTAACAAAATTTTACATTCTAACTTCCTATCTCTAAATTTGTATAGGCGAACCCTGATGAACATGTTATTGATACTTGGAAAGATAGCCATTTGAGAAAATCGACAAAAGTTTTTGTCAATGACACAGCTCGAGAAACTTTTGTAAGTTTAAACTTTTGTGTTATTATTTTCATTAAACTATGTTACTGATGTGTTTCTAACACTTTTTATGAACAGGAAAAAATGACGGAAGAGCTTGAGAGGGCACGACTTCAAAGCCAATCTCAAGGACCGACGGAGGGATCTGAAACTGGATCTGCTGCTGAATCCTCGCCGATCGATCAGTACGAGATTATGAGTAAAGTACTTGGGGAGAGGTCTGACTTTCAAAGAGGAGTAGGTTACAGCAAAGGCAAAGGGAAAAAATCAGCTTCCAGCTCCACAAGTCAAAGTCAGTCACAGGCCCAACCTGCTCATACACCTCAGGAAGACATGACTACTATGGCGGAAATGATGAAGTCAATGCGTGAAGAGATCCGGATGTTGAAATCTCAACAAGGTCCATCTGGTAATCCTCAGCATACCAGTACAAAAGCTGAGTCGCGGTTTGAAAGCCTTCTCCAACGATATTTACCATCACAACCTGAAGGTGGTATATTTTCTCAAAGTCCACCTCCTTGGTCGATGCCACAACAACAACAACATGTGTATCCACCTCAACAGAATTATCCAAACACGTATGGACGCTCCTCCCAGTCCCCTCCTTTTTATTACCCCGACCTCCCTACAGGATCTCAGACGTCACATCCTAGGCAGCAGCATCCACAGCAGATGTATGGCCAATTTGTGAGTTCGTCGCAGCAGCAGAGGTATGGTCAGTTTGAGATTTTTTTGCATCAGTCTCCCTCGCCGCGACCACATGCTCGACAATTTAGGTCATCTTCGCAGCATCACACTACACAAGCACCACAGTTTGCTTCACCACCGTTGTCGCGCCCTAATACTAGTGATCAAGATATTGATCTTAACGAATATTTTACACCAAGTTGGCCTGATCAAAACAATAATAATTAGATTATGTTTTTTAATTATATTAAGACTGAAATTTTATTATGTTTATTTTATAATTAGTTTATATGTAATTAAAATGAGACAATTTGTATTTTATTAAGTTTATTTTATAATTAGTTTATATGTAATTAAAATGAGATAATTTGTATTTTATTAAGTTAATTTTATGATTAATTACAATTTTATTTTTGTTTGATGAATATTAATTGTGTTATTAATTATAATATATGTTAAATATTATTATTTTTAAATAAGTATTATATGTATATTTATTAAGAAATAAAAAAAAATTAATTGCTTTATTTTAATATTAGTAATTTAATACCGGCGGATTATTAGAGGCGGAACCCGCCGGTAATAAACGGGTCAGACGGGGGTCAGCGCTGCACATCACCGGCGGGTCCCACCTCTATTAATCCGCCGGTAATAATACAATACCGGCGGATGGTGTCAGTCGGTCGGTAATGGTGATAATACCGACCGATTATTAACGGCGGGTTTTTACCGGCAGACCTCCGCCGGTAATATATAATACCGGCGGATTCACCACGTATTACCGGCGGGATCCTCCGCCGGTAATTGTAAGTTTTGTTGTTGTGGATATTATTATTTTTTGTGACTAGGTTACCGCTAGTGCTCGGGACAGGATCGTGCTCGAATGTCAATTTTATTTATCTAGTGTTTGGACCAGAGGTAAGAAAATTGCACCTTGGGTTATGATTAAGGCTCGCGCCCTTGTGAATGAGCATGATTATGAGTATGCCTATGATTATTTGATTAAGCATGCTTGAGTGTTTTGTGTCTGGATAATTGTTAAATGATTTATGCTTGTCTGTATTACTTGATTGATATGCTTGACTTATAAGTCAAGGGCGGCAATAGCGCGCTGAGAGCTAGCCGAAAGGTTTGACTTATAAGTCAAGGGTGGCAATAGCGCGCTAAGCACTAGCAATTGTGGTTAGGCCTATCCAGGAGCGTGGTATACGCTTAACTGTGTTGGGGTTTTATGCCCTAATTAAAACTCAATTTCTTTGTAATCTCATTAATTATCAATAAAAGAATAGAAATCATTTTTTGACTTGGTCAATCACTTTTCTCACATGTTTTATTTTCATGATTATTTGTTTAAAATAAACTTCTATTAAATCCCGAGCATATAGCTAATCGTATTTATAGTGACATAATCACGGTGGAATATAAATATGATTATATGTTCAAAATAAGTTAGTCCTAAGATTAGTCAGTGCACAGGATTTACACTGACTTGCCAATCTACGATATGATCTAATTACACATTGAGGTGTTATGTTCTTTCCAGAACATTAGCAAAGTAGATAAGATTGGATGTATTTGTTACATCAGACATGACCGATATTGACAATTGATAAGATAAGTAAACATACTGTTATTATCTGTTCTAGTCATATCATATAGTTGAACATAGGTCAATTCAATCTCAATTCTAAGTAGTTAGTATTCTAACTGATTGTATTATTTGATTTCTTTGACTTGTTCGTTAACAGCTTACCCTACGGACTAGCCCATACTTACATCTTGGGAACTCGGTAGTATAAATGAGTGGGAGTGTTAATCATAGATATAAACGTATATAGCTTCTGATGAAGAAGTGAAATGATGGTTTCCTTTTAGTTTGGTTCAAGGTGTTAAATGATAGAGATCTCATTTCAGTAATTAATATTAGTTTACTGAAATATCATTTACAAGGAACTAAGTGTTTTAAGGATAAAATACAATGAGGGGTAAAATGGTATTTTAGTCCTATCTCATTGTAGACCATCTATAGAGGATTGAGTGACAATTGTGGGTGTAACAATGGATAATTAATAGCGTATCTATATTTTTAATAGAGTGTTCTATGAATTCAAGAGTGCAATTCCGAGTCTATAGTGGAGTCACGAGGAATTATTAAGTTAGTAAATTTATTTGTTAGATTTATGATAACTTATTGGAGCTTGATTTCATAGGCACATGATCCCCATTGTACCATGGATAAAATCATCTAGATAGTCTCAATTAGTTGATTTAATTATCAATTAGAATTATCAAAGTTGATCAGGTCAATTTTGGATAGGTTCACATAGTTATGTAATTTAGAGAAGAAAAGAAAAATTATGACAGATTTATTAATTAAGATAAATTAGTATCTAAATTAATAAATAAGTTTAAATCAAGGTTCAAATTATAAATAATTAATTTGATAAAGGATTTAAATAATTTTTTAATTAATTAAATCAATAGAAAATCATACAGGCCTTGATTTTAGGTCCAATGAGCTTATAATCAAATGAGAAATTTCACGGGCCTAAAGCCCATGATAATTTCGACCTAGGGCTTCAAATTGGCTATTAGTTTATTGATTTTTTAATTAAATTAAATGGCCTAACTGAGTCTATAAAATGAGTGCTTAGAGAGAAGATAAAACACAAGTTCATAAGTTCAGAAGTTAGATTTTCTTATAGGTTTTAGATTATCTCTAAATACAAGTCCTTTTCTAAGCCTCTTTGTTATTTTCTCTTCTTCTCTCTGTATCTATCTCATGTGTTGAGAATTGCCCACTCTAGTCTGGGTGATTCTAAGGATACTTTGGAATATTGTGAAGATTATAGAAGATCGGTTCAGTTTCTTGGTAATACTCTACGACAGAAAGGATACAAGAGTTAAAGACTGAAGGAATGACTCATTCATTCTGCTGCGTAACTGTAAATATTCTTATAATTTTTTCTCTTTGAATTCAATTTTGGAAACATGTTCTAGGCAATCTCATATTAATTTGTTTAATATTAGCTCTACATGAAAATAAATAAAGATCATGTATAAGTTTCCTAACAACTGGCCTCAGAGCCTTTAACAATCTTTATTTTCATGCATGAACATGTTAAAAATTGGATTATTTGATATGTTTGAATAATCGGAAGGTTTTCATGTTTTTATGAAGCGTATTGATTTTATGTGATTAATTTTATATATGCTTTATTTTGTGTAAAACATGTTAAAAATTAATTAGAAAACATTTTTTGTTTGAAAAATTGAACAAAAAAAAATTCGAAAAAAAAATTTGTTTGGCTGCCATGCGCTTGCACCAGCCACCAACGCGATGAACAGTATCGGGTACTATTCATCCTTTTTTTTTAATTAAAGAAAATTAAATGTGAAAATTTATTATTTATAATCAAAGCAAAAAATATCAGATTTGTTTTTGTATTTAAAAATATTTTTTAAAATAAGATATTTTTGTTAGTTGAGATTTATATAATTAGATATTTTCTACAAAGATTGAAATTCAAATTTAAAAATAGACTAACAACTTAATTTTAAATCTTTTATTATATTAAAATATTATAATTAAGATATCAGATATTTAAGATATTTTCTTTTAAATTCTTGATATTTTTATTAAATCTTTATTTGAAAATATAAATATATTTTTATTCTATAGTTTTTAATATTTAAATTATTTGAAATTTGAAAGTTGTTAGTTAGTTATTTTTATGGATATTGGAATTTGATTAACTATTTTGAGATATTTTAAGTTTGTTATAACTATTAATATTTTATTTATTTTAAAAATGGTTAAAATATTTGCTTATAGTTGTAACAACACAAGATATTTTTTAAAAACAGTTAAGATATTGATTTTAAATTTTAAAATTGGTTAAATTTTGAAAAATATCATTTTTTTCAACCAATTAATAAAATATTTTTTAATAAGATTTAAAATAACTCTGATTAATTGTTGATAAATCCTATTTAAATTAAATTAACATTTTTTTTCAAATTAACCTAAACCAAGTTGATTGTTGATAAATGAAATTTAAATTAACTATTGTTAATTTTTGTTAAATTTAATTTAAATTGACTTATTTTTGTAAAAATTTAATTAATTTGAATTTTTTTTGATAAATTCTAGATAATTAATTGTGGTATTTTTGCAAATAAAATAAATTGCGGTATTTTTTCATAAATTCATAGAATTGCTCATATAGTAACATGATTAGGCCCATCCAATTATAACATGTTTGTTTGCACTATATGTGATATTTTTGCAATTGGGCTTAGATGTATATAGTGACTCATATGTTTGTTAGATATATGGATTTTGCCAAATAAAACATTCATAAAATGATAGGTTTTATTTGGGCTCATTAGAAAATGTAAAGTTTAAATTCCTCTCTTGTGGGTGATTCCACTTGTGAAGGCCCATTTGCTTTGCATGACTATAGTGAGCCTAATCAATTAATAACAATTAATCAAATGAATGTTTAAATTCTTGTCTTTTGGACCTTGTATAGAATATTGGGGGCCTCTGTAGTGGGAACGACATACCGGACCCAGCCCTCCTCCATACAAGCCCAATTGTTAAGGCTCATTACTTGAGTTGGACTTAATTGTATATGTTCATTATATTAGTTAAACTTGAATATTGATTAGCAACAAATTAATTCTAAATTAAATGAATTTGTTTCAATGTGACACTTTAGAATTAAAAGGAAATTATAGGACTTTGGTTTTAAAATTTTAATTTGTTAAATTTTTTGGAAAACCATAATCATTAATTTTCTAAAAATAAATAATAAAAATACTATTTTTTAATTTTATAATGAACTTATTTTAAGATTTATATTCGATCTCCATCGTTGGTTTAACAACGTCAATAGCTTAATGGGGCCTCGAGGCGCTTTGATTCATCCCCCTACAGAAGGTGTTCATTAGCTATTTTGACAAGGTTAGATTCGAAAGATAGATAATTATAGGTCAAATTCTACTAGACTTACCCCTACGGTGACTACTAGGGCTAAATCTATGATTATCGAAACCGTGGGTCTAGCTCATAAAATAAGAGATTTTGTTTTCTTATTTTGATCGAATAGTAGGTTGTTAGTAATAGTGTCCATTATTTTATAAGTTTACAACTCTATTTAACTAGTGATATTTTTTTACTCTTGCCAACCGAGACAAGGATATCATAGATTAGTTAAAAACTGAAAGAAATAGAGATATGATTGTTTTTGATATTTTTTCTCATATCTTACATATTTTTGGTATATGTTGTGCTATTTCTTGAAATTTGTGTGAATAGAAGTTTTATTGAGCAAATGTGATTGATTTCTATTTTATTGGTAATTTGTAGTATAATTATGGTTGTGTCTACTCTCATCTTTTCTCAACTTTTGATGGAGAAACTCACTGGAGAAACTTCCTTAATTGGAAGCAGAATATCAACATAAATTTGATTGGTGACAACTTTGAATTCGTCATGATTGAGGAATCCCCAGAACAAGCATCGCCTCCGCACATTCTTGATAGCACCGTAAATGTTTGGATAACACCGTTTCCGCACGTACGTGATGGCACCGTGAATTCTCGGATGGCACCATGTCTGCACGTTCAATCAAATCAACTATGGTCTAACACAGCTCATGAACGAGCTTCAGACTTTTGAGCCTATCATGGGTGGACCTAGTAAATGAGGAGAAAATAAGACTACTGCTATTGCTGCTGATCCAGCTGATGCTAACCCAGCTTCGTCTTCGAAAGCTGCACACAAGAGGAAAGGTGGACAAAATAACAACCCCAAGCCTGCAAAGGCTGCAAAGACGAGTGCACAACACAGACGCCTAAGGGGAAGAACAAGAAAAACAAGAAAGGTAAAGCTAAGTGTTTTCACTGCAAAGAGAAGGGGCATTGGAAACAGGATTGCCCCAAGTTTCTAGCAGCGAAAAACAAAGGTAATGATTATAGTTCATTTACCTTAGAAACATGTGTATTAGAGAATGATAAATCAGTTTGGATTATTGATTCTAGATCTACCAACCATGTTTGCAACTCTTTACAACTTCTTGAATCGTGGGAGGAAGTGAACGAATGCGGCTTAAAGCTTAGAGTTGGGAACGGAGCGTTCATTAAGGTCCAAGCTAGAGGAATTGCTCGTCTGAAGTTCGAAAATAAATACTTAATTTTAAAAGATGTATTTTTTATTCCAGATTTTAGTAGAAATTTAATTTCAGTTTCCATGTTGCAATTAGAACAATTTTTTATGACTTTCACGAGTTTTAATACACCTATTTCCTTCAATGGATCATAATTGTATATTGCATGTTTGGAAAACGGGCTTTATATTCTACGACTTAACGAACACCTCGCTCTTAACAATGATTTATTCAAAGTAGCCAAACCTAGGACCAATAAACGTCAAAAGACCGATAACGATAATATGACATATTTATGGCACTTGAGACTAGGTCACATTGGCTATGATAGGATTCAAAGACTTACAAAGGACGAGCCTTTGAAGGAACTCACCTTAGGTGAATTACCTGTCTGTGAATCTTGTCTAGAAGGCAAACTGACTAAGCGTCCATTCTCTGCAAAGGGTGATAGGGCCAAAGAATCACTTAGTGTTGTTCATTAAGATGTTTGTGGACATTTGAATGTATAAGACAGGGGTGGTTTTGAGTATTTCTTCACTTTCATTGATGATTACTCTAGATACTCATGTCTTTACCTAATGCATAGGAAATCAGAAACATTTTCAAAGTTTCAGGAATTCTTAGCAATGGCTCAGAACCAATTAGGTAAACCGTTAAAGATCTTGCGATCTGATACGGGTGGAGAATATTTGGATATGCAGTTCCAAGATCATTTAACTGAACTTGGGATTTTATCACAACTTACTGCCCCAAGTACTCCGCAATAAATGGTGTGGAAGAACACCAGAACAGAACTTTATTGGAAATGGTTAGATGCATGCTTAGTTACTCAACTCTACCAACTTCGTTCTGGGGACATGCAATTGAAACCGCGAATGACATTCTCAATGTCGTGCGGTCTAAATCAATCCCCAAAACACCTTTAGAATGCTGGAATGGTCGTGAACCTAGTTTACGCCATTATAGAATTTGGGGGTATCCCGCCCACGTCCTGAGGAAAAAGAAGGGAAAGCTAGAACCGCGAACTGAATTTTGCATGTTTGTTGGCTATCCTAAAGGTACTCGGGGTGGACTTTTCTATAATCATTCAGAAAAGAAAGTGTTTACTTCTATGAATGCTACTTTTCTAGAAAATGACTATGTCCAAAACTTCAAACCTCGCAACAAACTAGTTTTAGAGGAGATGGTTAAAGAATTGACTCAAACCAATGTTCCATCATCATTAACACGAGTTGATGATGAAACTCCCACTCTCCATGTCCAACTGACGCAAGTTGATTTAAATGAAGAAAGTACCACTATTCTTGAGCAAACAGACACAGAGCCTCGTCGTAGTGGGAGGGTTTCTAGAAACCCAATTCGTTATGGTTTGGATGGTGAAACCAATATGGTTGTTGGTGACACTAGTGATGATGATCTGTTGTCTTTCAAATAGGCAATTGCTAGCCCTGAAAAGGAACTATGGCTCGAAACCATGAAACAGGAAATAGAGTCCATGTACTCAAATTCCATCTAGGATCTTGTGGAAGCACCTAGTGACTTTAGGGCCATTGGGTGCAAGTGGATCTACAAGAAGAAACGAGGTGTTGATGGAAATATCGAGAATTATAAAGCTTGATTAATGGAAAAGTGTTATACCCAAAGAGAAGGCGTGGACTAGGAGGAAACTTTTAGTCTGGTAGCCATGCTCAAGTCCATTCGCATCCTCCTCTCCATAATAGTCGCTCTCGATTATGAAATCTGGCAAATGGACGTCAAGACAGCTTTTCTTAATGGATAGCTTGACGAAGTCATTTATATGGATCAGCCAGAAGGATTTATAGTAGCTGGACAAGAAGGAAAAGTTTGCAAGTTGAATAGGTCCATGTATGGACTTAAGCAAGCTTTTCGTTCCTAGAATCTTAGGTTTGATGAAATAATCAAAACCTATGGCTTTGAACAAAATATTGATGAGCCTTGTGTTTACCAACTGAAGGTAAATCAAATAGTGGTATTCCTGGTTCTTTATGTAGATGATATCTTACTCATTGGAAACAATGTTAAGAAATTATCAGATGTGAAGAATTGGCCGAGCACTCAATTCCAGATGAAGGATTTGGGTGAAGTAAGTTATGTTCTAGGTATCTAGATCATCCGAGATAGAAAGAACAGACTCTTAGCTCTATCTCAAGCAGCTTACATTGATAAAGTGCTTGAACATTTCTCAATGAAAAATTCCAAGAAAGGGTCTCTACCGTCCTGCCATGGAATTCATCTTTCAAAGAAGTAGTCTCCCCAGATTCTTGAAGAGGAAGATGCAATGAGAAAAGTTTCTTACACTTACGCATCTGCAGTTGGAAGTCTGATGTATGCCATGTTGTGTACCAGACCTGATATCTGCTATGCAGTGGGAGTAGTGAGCAGGTATCAGTCAAACCTAGGACTAGAACATTGGATAGCAGTTAAACATATCCTGAAGTATTTGAGATGGACTAGGGATTACATGTTAGTCTACAAGGGTGGTATTCTGACCTTATAGGCTACACCGAATCAGACTTTCAAACTAATGTCGATGACATGAAGTCTACTTCTGGAATGGTGTTTACTCTTGGGGGTAGAGCTGTGATTTGGAGAAGCGTAAAGCAGTCTGAAATCTCAGATTCCACCATGGAGGCTGAGTACATAGCTGCGTTAGAAGGAACTAAGGAAATAGTCTGGCTAAAGAAGTTCTATTCGGATCTTGGTGTTATTCCAAAAATGGATAAACCTCTTGTGTTGTTTTGTTACAATACAAGAGTGATATCCAACTCGAAAGAACCATAAAGTCACAAGAGGAGTAAGCATATAGAAAGAAAGTATCACATTATTCTATAATATTTTGTCAGGGGAGATGTGAAGGTTATGAAGATTGCATTTGAAGACAATCTTGCGATTTCGTTTACAAAGACACTACCAGGAGCTACATTTGATAAGCATATCAAGGAAATGAGATTAGTAGAATTAAGACATTAGTTTCAATTAGTGCAAGTGGGAGTTTGTTGGGGTTTTATGCCCTAATTAAAACCCAATTTATTTGTAATCTCATTTATTATCAATAAAAGAATAGAAATCATTTTTTGACTTGGTCAATCACTTTGCTCACATGTTTTATTTTCATGATTATTTGTTTTATATAAGCTTCTATTAAATCTCGAGCATATAGGTAATTGTATTTATAGTGACGTAATTACAATGGAATATAAATATGATTATATGTTAAAAATAAGTTAGTCCTAAGATTAGTCAGTGCAAAGGATTTACACTGACTTGCCAATCTACGATATGATCTACTTACACATTGTGGTGTTATGTTCTTTCCAGAACATTAGCAAAGTAGATAAGATCGGATGTATTTGTTACATCGGACAGACAGTTGATAAGATAAGTAAACATACTGTTATTATCTATTCTAGTCATATCATATAGTTGACCATAGGTCAATTCAATCTCAATTCTGAGTGGTTAGTATTCTAACTTATTGAATTATTTGAGCTCTTTGACTTGTTCGTTACCAGCTTACCCTATGGACTAGCCCATACCTACATCTTGGAAACTTGGTAGTATAATTGAGTGGGAGTGTTAATCATAGATATGAACATATATAGCTTCTAATGAAGAAGTGAAATGATGATTTCCTTTTAGTTTGGTTCAATGTGTTAAATGGTAGAGATCTCATTTCAGTAATTAATATTAGTTTACTGAAATATCATTTACAAGGAACTAAGTGTTTTATTGATAAAATACAATGAGGGGTAAAATGGTATTTTAGTCCTATCTCATTGTAGACCATCTATAGAGGATTTGGTGACAATTTTGGTCGTAACAATAGATAATTAATAGCGTATCTATATTTGTTATAGAGCGTTCTATGAATTCAATAGTGCAATTCCGAGTCTATAGTGGATTCACGAGTAATTAATAAGTTAGTAAATTTATTTGTTAGATTTATGATAACTTATTGGAGTTTGATTTCATAGGCCCATGGTCCCCACTGTACCTTGGATAAAATCATCTAGATGGTCTCAATTAATTGATTTAATTATCAATTAGAGTTATCAAAGTGGACCAAGTCAAAGTTGGATAGTTTCACAGAGTTATGTAATTTAGAGAAAAAAAGAGAAATTATGGTAGATTTATTAATTAAGATAAATTAGTATCTAAATTAATAAATAAGTTTAAATCAAGGTTCAAATTATAAATAATTAATTTGATAAAGGATTTAAATAATTATTTAATTAATTAAATCAATAGAAAATAATACAGACATTGATTTTAGGTCCAATGGGCTTATAATCAAATGAGAAATTTCACGGTCCTAAATCCCATGATAATTTCGACCTAGGGCTTCAAATTGGCTATTATTTTATTGATTTTTTAATTAAATTAAATGGTCTAATTGAGTCTATAAAATGAGTGCTTAGAAAGAAGACAAAACTTAAGTTACACAAGTTCATAAGTTCAGAAGTTAGATTTTCTGATAGGTTTTAGATTCTCTCTAAACACAAGTCATTTTCTCTTCTTCTCTCTGTATCTATCTCATGTGTTGATAATTGCCCACTCTAGTCTAAGTGATTCTAAGGATACTTTGGAAGACTGTGAAGATTATAGAAGATCAGTTCAGTTTCTTGGTAATACTCTGCGACAGAAAGGATACAAGGGTTAGAGAAATTGAAGGAAAGACTCATTCATTCCGCTGCATATACTGTAAGTATTCTTGTCTTTGTTTCTCTTTGAATTCAATTTTAGAAACATGTTCTAGGTTATCTCATATTAATTTGTTTGATATTAGATCTACATGAAAATAAATAAAGATCATTTATGAGTTTCCTAATAAACTAACCCTACGGTCACTTAGAAAATAAAGCGTCTGGTACGCTTGACCAACTCTAAGGCTAGTTATTTAGATGATAGGGCAATAGGCCCCAAGGTCTTTACAGTCACTTATCATAGGGCAACGGGCCCCAATGTAACTCTATAATCACTTATCCGTATTGAATGCATGCATGAGTAGGGTTATTACTGCTAGACACTAAATATGATTATGTAATAAGTTATTAGCTGCTTATGAGCATGTTTAAGTTTTCTTGTTAAGCCTTGGCTCACGAGTGCTATGTGGTGCAGGTAAGGGAAAAGAAAAGTTAGACAAGTCATGAGTTGGAGAGCTTCTATGGTGATGTGTACATATGCATCTTGCTCGACCACCACGGCTAGGGATTCACAGAGGAACTAGGGTTAAACCCTAGTTTTGCTGCTTAGGCCAGCTAGTGTTGTAACCAGCCTTTTGGAGTGTAAATGACTTTTTAAATGTTTATTTTGGGATCCTATGTAAAAACATAAACTTTTAATGAAAGTAAATATTCCCTTGACCAAAAATTTTAACCGTAATTTGTTAATTTCTTCTAGTTATACGTTTATGTCCAAATGACTTGATTAGCAAGTCCAGCACTATTTAAAATACACAATGTAATGGTCTTGGATATCCAGGGCATTACATATAATTATCAACCGTGACAGGGAAAATGTTGATCGTAACCTCTTCAACGACTATTTTGCAGAGAATTCTCGATTTAATGAGTCGATGTTCCGTCAAAGATTTTGAATGGGTCGTGTTTTATTCCTTCGTATTTTTGATGCTATACAAAGCCATGACAATTACTCCATCTAGCGAATGGGTGGAAACGGTAAACTTGGGCTATCGGTTTTACAAAAAGTAACACTTATATTTTAAATGTTGGCATATGATGTACCGGCAAATGCTACCAATGAATACATCAAAATAGGAGTATCTACTGCTTTAGAAAGTTTGAGGCAATTTTGTCGTATTGTTGTCGTGGTGTTTGGAGCCCGCTATCTTCGAGGTGTTTCCACTTTCTGAGATGTGGAGTTTACATCCTAACGAGTAGAAGGAAATGTCAGCACTACTACAAAAACATCATTTTAGGACACCTTTTTAGGGCATTCACTTAAATGCGAGTCCTAAAAACATATCCTAGACTTTTTAGGACTCGCGGAGCGAGTCTTAAAAATTATGTGTCGTAAAAGTTTGAATTTTTTTTAACAAACACATCCTGTACTTTTAAGGACTCGAGTCCTTAAAGAATTTCTTTTAGGGCTTGCAGAGCGAGTCCTAAAAACTATGTGTGTCCTAAAAGTTTGAATTTTTTTAACAAAAGTTTGATTATTATTTATTAAAAAAAAAATCACTCAGCCCATTTTTTTCTCTCTCATCGGTTCCCTCTCTCTCTCCCGAAGTTCATTCTCTCTCTGCCTCTCTCTCCTTGCATCGTCTCTGCTAGGGTCGAACGGTCTTCGTCCCGTCTCTGTCCACCGCCACGCGCCACACCATCGGATGTGTCGTCCCCTGAAACCTCGACTCCCAAAGATGGACACCTCACGTGCGGCCTAAGGCCCTCAACGGGGCACTCGAAGTTCGGTCGTTCATGGGTTTCTCCCAAACTTTTCGAGCATTTTCCAGCCACCACGAGCTGTACCACCACCACCACCACCATACTCATTGCTTCTTGGGCTTTAAAACCCACTAAAAAATCAGACTCAATGCTCGTCGGAATCTATGGTGATTTTCGAACCTTCAAGGGTAGATCCGAGCTTTTTTGAGCAATTTCAAACTAAACCACCACCACCACGACATTTCCCTTAGCTTGGGCTTTAAAACCCAATAGTTTGTTTTCCGAACCACCACTTTTGAATGGTAGCGCTACCACCGTCGCTTGAGCCCCGCTGCCGACCACCACTGTGCTTTGGGATTCAAAACCCTCCACCAACCACCGCTGTGCTTTGAGATTCAAAACCCTCCAATTAATTTTTTTTAAATAAAACTTTTCTGGACTCGCTAAAAACATTTTAGGAGCAAGTCCTAAAAAACTCAAACTTAAGGTTCTGCAAGTCCTAAAAAGCATTTTTGTGTACTAGTGAAGGTAGGAGAATACATAGGAGGGCCAAACTTAGCTGCGTACTCTAATTTCAAAATAAACTATACTATTAACATCGTCAAACATTAATTCACTTCAACCAGCACATTTCTACACTACTCAATTAAACTTCCTCGTTCAAACAAAGTACAGCCATGAGGAAGGTGATCATATTTAAGTTCAGAAATATAGTACAGCCATGGGGAAGGTGATCATATTTAAGTTCAGAAATATATTTATATACTCTTTGCATTAATCCAAAAGGAGGCAAGCATCGACGATCGAATTCCCCACGCACATTGCTTACTGCATTATATATCTTCACACTTGTACTACTATACTATCCCATATTTTTGCAACTCCCGAAGTAGACACTACTTTTCTCGCAACCACTCATGATACTGAACTCTATTAGATTTAACACTTTTCTCTTGTCTATTTTCTCAATATCATGATCAGAAAACTTCCCATCACCATCACCATCTTCACTCATCAACTTTCCCATTCCCCTACTCTTCTTATCTCCATCTACTCGGTATGTCATCGCTTTGTCTTCCCAAACTCGGTTACATCGACTAGAACATCCTCCAGCTACTACTACTTCATCTCCTTTTACGCCCTGTTCATCTGAATGACCATTATCATTGACTGTAGATCCCATACTTTTCTGACCAGATGAACCCTCTTCTGTTTTTGCATCATTCAATTTGAAAACCAGTTCGTGAGAATGACAAGTCATGAACTCCTTCACCATCCACCTACTCCCATTTTTCTCCTTGTTGATTCGGAACTGAACGGTGCACCCAGTGCGACTCACCCCATTAGCTCTGCGTTTCCTATCAGAAATTTCCTGGTGTTTCTTCAGTTTGTATCCTTCGGCTGAGCACACCCAGCTTCTGATCGTGAACTCTCCTTTCTTCGACTTTCTTCTGCACCCTTTGCGGACACGAAATCCCATTATTCTTGCGTAAGTCATGAAAAACATTTCTGCCTCAGCTTCTGTGTTGAACATCTTCCCAATTAGGTCTTTTCGACCCAGCTTGGCTGGATCGTTTGGCAGCCCTAGTCCATGCATCATCGATAACCAACTTCCAAATTGTTGATTGATCCAAGTTTCCATGTAATAATGTACTCTACAAATCAAAAACTTCAAAAAAAAAAAAAAACCAGACTTCAAATATACGAATACCCTAAACTAAATAAATATAGCATGCATGCAAAACAAGACTGAAATAGATAATGCTTCATTCTTAATCAAAGTTAAGTTTTTGATATGTTGAGTATAAAGAAATTCAGATCAAAATAGTTGTTGAAATATAAGAACTGATGTTGGCTCCGATTACTTACTAGCTAATTCACACGCAATGAGAGTAAATATATATAGAAATGTTAGACCTTGATATGAAGCCGAATGGCCAGCCTAAATGATTCTATAAACGATCCAAATGTTATAATCTTCTGGCTTTTGGTATTTTGGAAATGGTAGGTGAGAGATGAAGTTAGTATCAGTGGTTCCGTGTATATATATTATGCTTCTGAAAAGCTGCGCACTACTTCTACTTATATATAGTTTAATTCTGACACGTTCCACAATTTAGAAGCCATTAAAAATTGATTCTTTTTACAAAAATATTCTAAGGCGATCTCCGAGTCATAATACCTTATCATAGTAATTTTTTTCATTACAACCGAAACATAAAAAAGTATAAGTAACAAAAAAAATATATTATTTATTATTTTATCTTATACATAAAATAATATTCACATATATTTATTATTAAATACTAATATAAAAAATAAAATAATATTACTTTTTATTTTTATTGTTACTACGGTGCTCTACCACATTTGATAAAGTAATGTAGCTTAATAACATAATAATGAGATAAATAAAATAAAATTTAATTTAATTTTATATATTTTTAACACAATATTTATTGTTTTAAAGTCCAATTCGAGCTGCCTAACCGAACTATATTCTTAGAGTACTTTCAATGAATAAGCTAAAATGTATTATTCTTTATAATATAAAAAAAAAATGATTAAGTAGTCTTTCAATGGGTTTTCAATGGGTGATGTAAAATTATATTTCTTTACCTAAATAAATAGTATTTCTCTATATGTACTGAAATACTATTCATTAAACTATAAATATTTTATTATTTTTTTATAAATTTTTGTATATATATATATATGAGTGTGATAATATTATATTTAATTATTTTATTTCTTAAAATGAATAAATTATAAAAAGGTTTGAGGTAAATTATAAAAATGTATATTTTGGTAATATATTTTGTAATACACTTTCTCTATAATATTTAGCTAAAACTCATAAAAACATCTTCTATTAGCTCATTTATACATATATCTATAATAGTTATGTACAGACTCCAATTAATCCATATCTACGTTTACATAATATTTACATATCATTTATATAATATTTTAATATTATTATTTTCTTATAAACTTTTTTTCTCTATTTAGTATATATATATATTTTTTCAATTATTTTATTTTATTTTAAATAATAAAATATATTTTAAAATATAATATTTAAATAATATTGAGAAATATATAAAAAAATTAATATATAGTATAATATAAAATTCATTAGTAAAATATAATGTATTTTGATGAACTATTTTAAAAAATAAAAGAAGATATCAATGGGGAGTGCTCTAGGTAATATGGTCTTTGTTCCGATGGTAAATGTGATTACTTGAAGTTCAAGAAAACTCATCCATCTCTGAATTTACCATAATGCCCTTCCCGATCCATCTCTGGGTCAGGGGTTAATCTTGCTATGATATGACTGCTTGTTTTCACATCATGCACCAAGATTACGTACATTAGGGTTTCTTGTGTAGATTGTTGATTGGACATATTGCAGATATCGCAGCTCTCATAATCTTGTTGATAAGATAGACATAATTATTACTCCGAAGCATTTAATGTGAGTAATGAGTACGTAACTCTCTATGTTCTTACGCCTCGTACGTTCAACTACTCGTTGGTTTCAGTACTTGAGTAGAAGCCCTGCTTCGTCTATCTATGGAAAAGAATGTGATTATGACTTGACAGAAAGATGGAAATTGTTGTATATAATTAGAATGTAAATCCGTTTTAAGTCCAAATAATAATGATCATTATGGCCTACCTTTGCACGAAGAAGACGAAGTCACCAAAGACATATGTCCATATAACTTCTCTTAATTCTGGTTTCACACATCTTTAACTTGCTTCAGAGATATCATCTGCTGAGTAACGTGTCCAAATATTTTATATCCGTTTCACTTTTTTTAATTATTATAGTGATCTCACTCTCGATAAATCAAATAATTCGATTCTTTTGTTGATTCAACGTTAAACTTTTGAACTCTTCAATCTTTGCTAAATTAATAATTTTATGCGTATATCGCTGAGAATATAGTTATTATCGTTAACAATATGGTAAACAACGTTAATGTATCAAAACTATTTAAAGAATATATAAATATACGGCATCACTTTCCTGTCACTTTTTTAAGTTTGTTTTTTTATTTATTTTCAGTAACTAAATAATTATAATTTTAAAATTTATAAAATATATTAAATGACTACAATGTAAATCATCATATAAAAAAAAATTGAATTACAACCGTCCAGATATAAAAAATAAAAAATGGATGCACTGGGCTGTTTCTAATTATTAAGAATATCATTTGTCTATCTAATAAAATTAATTATCAAATAGATATTGAAATTAATACTTAAAATCAATTTACCACTTTGTTCTAGATTAATTATATGATTCATTTAATGCATATAATCAAATAGGACGTTCATAATTCAAACATGTTTCTACTTGATATAAGATGTATACTTGAATTAGAAATAATTTGTGAGTAATATGAATGGTATGTTATAATGCATGACAATGTTATTAAACATTTTTATTACATTCAAGCATTTAAATAAATAAAATAAAAACAATAAATAAGTAAATAAATGTGAGTCAGGTGTTTTGGATATTTCTAGAAAAATTATAACACTTGCAATAATTTACAAAATAAATAAAAATATGTAGATTCTCCATCTCCATCTATTGGGTTGTTTATTATTTTTATGTCATCTAGCCCATTTTGAATTGTAAACGGCTTCAATAATTTTAAACAATCTTTAAAAATATTGAACTTGTCTAATAAATGTCTAATAGGTCATTTAGGTCTATTTTGAACTGGGGCCACTTAATTCAAAATTTCATTATAATTTTAAAATTCCAATTGACAACTTGGGCCAAGCCCACAAATTCAAGGAAACAAATAATCACTCTAGGGTTCGGTTTAGGAGTCAAGTGATAATTAGGTTTGCAATTTTAGAGCTCGGGTTGGTGCGGCGGCTCAAAGAGCTACCAACACGCAAAAGCAAGGTAGCAGGGGCACGGGTGGGCACGCTAGGCAGCGATGGGAGCCAGGAGGCTCGGCTGGGCGCAACAGAGGCGCTGAGATGCATGGGGGCGCGCACCAGGGGACGCGACAGGAGCACCAGAGGCGCTGGGCAGCCGTGGGGCTGGGCACCTAGTGCGCAAGCGGCAGCAAGCAAGCAAGAGGCTCGCAGGGGCGCGGCTGGGGAGCAGGCGCTCGAGTTCGCCTGGTGCGCCTGGGCTCGGTTTTTTCGAGAAGGTCTTGGTACCCTTTGGGGCTCAGGGCTCGGTATTACACTTTTTGCAATAAATCATACTATTGCAGAAAATTTAAATTACAAAAAAAATCCAATGCCCCATATGGCTTACAATTTTGTAGATCTAGAAAAATAAGAACAATTCCTAATCCCAAAACACCATATAATTAACGACTTTTGAGAACATACATTCATCAAAATAGCATTCATTCATTCATCACATATTACGATAATATAAGAATGCATATTATACCCACATAGTAATTAATGACATTTTGGTAGATTTTTAAAATTTGAACTTAAAATGTCTAAAAATGAAGTTTTGAAGTCAAACTTTGATTTCAAGCACTATTTTTTAAAACTTATTGTTGTAACACATATAATATGATCTAGAGAACATGTTTGAACAATTTAGAACACATATAAAAAATTCATAAACTCAAAAAGTTTGGAAGAAATATCAATTTAAGCCTAATATGACCAAAAATGTCAAGTCATGCACCAAAATTGAGTTTTATGTAATCTTTTTGAATAATTATTTTTTAGACACTTAAGATATGCTTAATTAAATGTGCTCAAACAATAAAACTAATACTAGCTCAAGAATTTAACCATTTTGGCAAGTTATGCAAAAATATGCTAATGTGAGCATAAAGACAACATACATGCCAAAAATGAAAAGTATGTGTTGTTTTTCAAAAAGTTCATATGCATAATTCTAAACATGTTGATACAATCCATACACTTAAAATACAAAATTAGCATTCAAGCATGCATTTTCCTTTTCAAAAGTTGAGCAAGAAACATAACAAATGGTCACCCTTCTTTATTTATTTATTTTGTAAGTGGTATCAAAAGATATAACATCACCAAAATGAAAATAATCTATCATTCCACCAGCCCAAAATATATGGGTTATCATATCATCCTTGTAACGCCCTAAACTCCAGGGATCGTTACGGTGTGCCTTCTAAATAGTGTTAAACTCGCTAATCGAGTTATTTGGCCAAAATCGTGTAACTAAGTATGCTTAGCGGTTTAGGGATTAAATTTTTTGGATAAGATGTAACGTTTCATTAGAACGTTTAATATGTACATTGGGATCCCAAAAATATAATTTCAGAGCCTACTACAAGAAAATATTTACAACAGGCCGATCTAAGCAGCAAAACAAGGTTTAACCCTAGTTCCTCTTCAAACCTCGGCCGTGGTGGACGAGCAGCTGCATATGTACACATCATCACTTAAGCTCTCCAACTCAAGGATGGTCCAGCTTTCTTTTGCCTTTACCTGCACCACATAGCACATGTGAGCCGAAGCCCAGCAAGAAAACTTAATATGCTCATGAACAGTTATAACATGTCATCAGATCATAAGGCACACGCCTAGCAGATATAGCCATATCCAGCAGGCAAATGAGTTCACGTAATGTTGAGTATAACACATCAACCAATGATCATAATAATCATCCAGGACCTTCAGTCCAAAATAGAAACGTAACTTTGAGCATAACACATCAACCAATGATCATAATAACCATCCAGGACTTTCAGTCCAAACGAATAGGTGACAGTCACAAAAGTCACTAAGTTGGGTCTAGCTCCTTTTAGCCTTGTGACGATAGGGTCACCGAGGCTTAATAGATAACTGAACTTTTATTAGTTCAAACAGGATAGGTGCATGATGATTAGTCACCAACATAACCTTCCTCATGACCATAGAGTCATAACCTTGGAATATCGTTCCCTAGCCATGTGACAAGCAGTCATCGGGGCCTTAGGCCCTGGCTCTAGAAACTAGTCTTAGACTAGACAAGCGCTTATAAGTTCGTCGACCTTAGAGTCAGTCCAGCGTTAATGCCTTAAAGCCATTCAACGCTGATATCGATTAGATCTAATCGTCATTTGGCTCGGCGTTCATGACGCTATGCCATTTCTGACTTTTAGGTCAGTATCCCTGACTAGTCAGTTCCATAAACAAGTAAGCAATGCCACCAAACATACATCACATATCCAATATCCGAATACAAGGCATTCAACATGCTTACTTAACAAGTACTAGTACAATTATGACCGTGCATAAAAACAGAGGCTCAAGCTCCGAACAATATCATACCCAGTATACAAAGCATGTCCTAATCACATGTTTCTCGTGCATCATATGCATCATACTTAACCACCTGACATGCCTCAACAATAATCATGCATGCCACATTTAATAATCCAACATGCACCAATAATAACCATGCATGTCACATTTAATCAACCAACATGCATCAAGAATAACCATGCATGTCACATATACATAGGGTGCAGTTTTCTTACGTCAGATTCGAGCTAGAATCAATATAAGAATGACCCTTGAGAACGATCAACCTTTAAGCCCTTAGCGGTCACCTAGTCATAACCAAATATGGGACACCATTAATAAAAATGATCAACATAGGTTCCCAAACCAATATCTAGCCTCTGGAACATCAATCCAAACTAATCCAAGTAGTAGGAACCATCCCGAGGCCTAAAACTATGTTCCCGGGGTCAAAACACACAAACGGGCTCAACCCTGCCCAAGAGCCGCGACCCCCAGCAAAACCTGAAGCAAGCGTCGCGGCGCCCAACACCAAGGGCCGCAGCGCCCAGCAAGAGCAAAACCACTCCACCTGCTTCATCAAGCTAGGGCCGCAACGCCCAAGAACAGGGCCGCGGCCCCCAACCCTGGGCCATCCCCAACCACGATTTTCGACTTCCCAAATCCTCCAAAAACATGCCTAAACATTACCAAATCATCAAATCAAAGTTCCCAAGCTTCCCAATGGTCCAAAACCATCAAAACCCAAGGCTCAATCGAACCAAAAACTCAACGATTCACAAAAGCCAATTCTAAGCTTAGAAACTCTAGAAACTCAAAACTTCAAACTTAGATTACCTTTGATTGGGTTGTTTTCCGTCAAATCCGTCGGTTAAGAAGCTTCTAATCTTTCCTAGGATCGCTATGCCTCGACCCTCGCTTGATTCCGACTCCTAGAACTCAAGATTTCTTCAAAAAGGCTTCGAACGGTAAAGTGAGCTAACAAAGGAGAGAGGAAATGATTTCTAATGTACGTTCTCTCTGACAAGCTACTTCAAGCTTAAGTAATCTCAAATAAAACCTAGTGCTCGGGGTCCCAAAAACACCCCCGGGGACATTATAGTCAAAACTTCCATAATTCCATCCTGATCTCAAATATTCCCAATTTATCATCAAATAAATATTCTTATTACCCAATAATCGACCCCGTTATGACAACACCGCTAATCAATAATATAAGATCGTCTCATGCCGAATAGCTCGAATATATCTCCATAATAATGAAATCTCATTCACAAATTACAATATGCACCCAATTTACAAATATGCCCTCAACAGGCCAAATTACCAAAATGCCCTACAATTATAAATACCCCCATATGCATGCATCTGTCATCATATAATAATATAATTCACATTAACATGCATATAATCATTTATTATCATAATAAATCACTTATGGCCCTCCCGGCCTCCTAATCAAGGTCCTAACCCTTATTAGGAAATTGGGGGCATTACAATCCTCATGAGCATGTATGGCACAAACAAAAGCAGGATCTTCTAATTGCATGCCTTGAAGATATTCAAGAATACCACTAGTTTCTCCTAATCTAATTTCAATATTGTTCGTTTAGTCTGCAAATAATTTATACAATCATCAATGGTATATACAGGGTTCTCATGCCTACTCACTCGCCTAGCCATTAAGTCATAACTTGCATTGGGAGGAATTCCCAAGATGTTAGCTAAATCAATTTCGGTTGTTTGAGCAAGAGTCAATTTCCTTTGAGATCTATGTAAATGACTTTTACTAGGACTTGATGTCATATGTGTATGCTCAATAATAAACTCAACCACGCGACATTTACCATTCTAATGATAAATTTCCATTCATGCTAAACAACCAAATCTTATTTCAAGCACTATGAGATTTCACCGTGACATCTCGTTTATCTTTATCACGATAACCTTCACATGAACAACAAAATATTTTATTTGTTATCCGTCCTTCTAAATCTTTATGCATTTTACTTCTTTGAATGATGAAACCTATCTTGTAAGCATAAACATTATAGAAATTATAAGCTTCTTTTTCTGTGTCAAACTCCATACCAACTTTTGACATTGCATCATTAGAGATTTTAGAATGAAAAGATTCTATGTTTTTTTTTCTTTCACTTTCAATCTCAGCTTATGACTCCATATTAGTATTCAGAGACAACATCCTATCTCCACATTCAAAATCTATTCTTCATCGTGATTGCAAATCTTTATCAACAAAAGTAGTATCATTCATTATATATCTTCAACGAAAAGAAAATTAAATTATAATTTGTAAAAAAATTGATACTAATAAAGCCTAACGTCAGACAACCAAAACAAAGTAATGAAAAAAAACTAACATAATAACTCAAAAGATTAAATAAAACAATCACAAATGAATATAATAAATACATTACAGTAAAAGATATAAGAATGACTCCAAGAAATAAAGTATTTATGCTTTTATATGTATATATAGCCATATATATAATGTAAATACATATATATCCATTTTTTAAAGTAAAAATTACTAATGTTTCAAGTCTTTAATATTTTTAAATAAAATAAAAAAATAAAAAGTAAACTTGTACTTATTAGGAAAAGTGTTTTTGTAGCATCCCAAAACTCCTAATAAGATTAAGCACTTTGATTAGCGTGTCAAGAGGGCATGTGGGGTAATTATGTGAATTATATTATTATATGATTGAGTATGCATGATTATGTTTATTATATGTGTTTAAGGACCCACTTTAGTTTAAAAAAATGGCGTTTTCATAATTTTAACATGTTGATGGTATAATTGTAATTATTATATGCTATGTACTTGAGACCACATTATTATGTGAATATATGTGATTTTCGACATGAGTGGATCATTTCGAGCAGTTTTAGCAGAAAAGTTACATCAGGAATAAATACCCGCCTTAGATCGAGCCTAGGAGTATTTTGAGAATTCAATAATTTGGGATAATTGGTAAAATGAATTTATTTGGAGGAATAGTTGTATTTGATGGATTTAGTTGATAAATTTGGAATTTGTGGTATAATTGGAGGTTTAGTGGGAATTAAAGGAAATTGACCATTTTGGCTTTAAGATTTATTAAGAATGAAATTTATGAGGAAGGGTATATTGGTCTTTTGGCCATGAAATTAGACAAAAATCTGCTAAGTGTTGAAAGCTACTCCTCTTGCACGTTCTAACCTATTCCTTCCTTTTCTCTTGTTTCTCTTTACCAAAGCCAAGGTCAAGCCCTTTAATTTCTTGAAGATAGTTAGAGGATTTGCAAGCTTTGGAATGAAATTAGCAGTTGCCAAGTCCTCATCAACCTAGGAAATTCGAATTTTAAAACAGAGGTATGTAATTCTTGGTGTTCATCAACTAGTTCTTTAATGTTCTTGAGGGAAATGAGGTTTTAGGTTCAATTTTGAAAAATGGTGGATATGCTATTTGGGGGGAAATTTTTGAGTTAGTAACATGTTTAAGGCTGCTGTGAAATATGGAACTTGATTGGAATCCATGAATTTGAAATTAATTTTTGGATTTGGAGCAAAGTTTGAGTTTAGAACTCAAAGTTCGCAAATTGTGATTTAATGTGTTTTTGGTATTTTTTTGGTACCTTGTTATTGTATGTTGGTTTTATTGATGATTTGAGGTCAAAATTCTATGTAAAAACTGCTGGAAATCTGTTTGGGGTTGGATTTTTGGGTCGGAAATTGTAGGATTTGAATTGGGGAAGAATAGGGAATTCTGGGCAGCGATTGGAGTTTCTAGGGACCTAGTGCGACTACGCTAGGGTAGGGCGCGGCCGCACCAGGTGTCCAGAAAACGTGTCTTTCTAATTTTTGGGAATTAGGCTTAGGGTTTTGGGGATCTATTTTGGGGGCCCACTTGGGAGCTCAGGCAATATAATGCCCTACTACCCTAGAGTCGTTACCATGACTCGCTAATCGAGGTATTAGACCAAAAAGTATGATTAACTAAAGTAAAGACTCATTCAAATAATAATTTAGTATAAAAGTTTGGACATTCATTTAAGTCATAAAAGTGTTATATTGGGATCCCAAAATATTGTTTTAAAATATAATTACAACTCAAAAGTTAGTGCATAGTTAACCTAAGCGATAAAATCAAACGTTTATAGCACGTTCCTCAAAATTACCCCCAGTCGTGGCGGCCAGGTAGGCCAAACATGTACGCGTCGCTCCATGCCCTCCAACTCATGCTTGGTCGACATTTCCCTTGCCCTTACCTGCACCATAGAGCACCCATGAGCCAAGGCCCAGCAAGAAAACTCCACAACATAGCATTGTAATGACCCACTAATCTAGACTCTTGGACCATTATCGAACTATACATACAAATTCTTACTAAAACATACATTTGCGAAAATACCATAATTTATTATAAACTTGTAGAAACAAAGGTTACTTTCATAAAAATAAGTAGGATATGGGTACCCATTGTCTTTAAAACAAAAATAACTTAAAGTAAAAAGAGTTACATAGAAAATGCGGAAAATACATCTAAAACCATAAAACATAAACAGGACTACATCCTCAAATCGAATAACGCTCGGCCCCTTGACTCCATTCACCATCGATACACATCCTCTAAGCATCACGAATCTTACCGCCTCTAAAGCTTATTTTCCTGCACATAAAACAGAAAGGAATGAGCCTAATGCCCAGCAAGGAAAAATCTAACACATAGTCATACACATAAGTTTCATAATAAACGCAAAGACATATCATAACACTTAATACACTTATTATAATGGCCATTATTACTTGGGGTCCCATAGACTAAACAAGCTTATGCCCATGAGATTAGTGGGGTCCTACTAGCTAAGTAGGCATATGCCCATAATCTTTTTGGGGTCTTGTTAGTCAAATAGGGCATAAGCCGAAGCCTACAAACATACACATTCATAACATATTCATAGCATGTTTCATAACATAACACATAAGACAACATAAACATAAACATATAGATTCTAGCCTATTTTCCTTACCAAAGTTACCGGGATATGATGGACTGAGTTGGGACTTTTGGAACACTCCTAAAACCATATGAGAAAGAGTGAGTCTTATGAAGAAGAAGAAATGAAAATGAATAGGAAGACTAAACCATTGAGAAATATGCTTACCACAACTTATGTGCTTAAGAACTTGGATTCCCTAACCAAAATAAGAATGAGGTTAGGGGACTGAGTAGAAGACTAAGAGAAGGGAAACATAACATAAATTATCTGAACTAGAGTCTTGGGTTTACCTCAAGGACTTGCAAGACCAATCTACACCACAACCGAAATACTATAGAATCTCACTTCCCAAAGTGTTTGATAAGCTTATGATGTTTAAGCTTATGATTTCCCAAACCCAGGTGTTTAACTCTCACACTCTCCTAGCACTTGCAGCTCCTGAACTTAGAGTAAAAGGCGAATAATGGCTGGGTACTAGGTCCTATTTATAGAGTTTGGGAATGAAAGTATCTTGATTTTACTTGAATAAAAATAATGGCTTTTTAGGTGAAAATCATTTGAATAATCGTTCAGCAGAGGCTGAAGACTCGTTCAAAAGATGCTGGACTTAGGAAGGGGTTTGAATGGCTGAAAGGAAAAGAATTCAAAAGTGTTTGAATTTATGCTGGAGGAGGCGATATATCGCCCCCTATAGGCGATATATCGCCTGGACCATTGTTCCCGAGGCGACCGTGCATCGATTCGTGTTTTCCGTATCTACGTGCTGCGATATATCGGCACACGCTGAATATTTAAACACGAAATTACACATTTTTAGCTAAGTTTGAATGGAGTAAACAGCCTTGACTAAGCCCTCAACGTATTCAAAGCTGCTGACTGACCCTAAAAAATTCAAACTTTACTCCTTATTAAATTTAATCCTCAAAAATACTTAATCCTTAATCACCATTCATAACATGTGCTTAAATTCCTATTGGTTGATATCTAAACCTTATAGTATAATAAATATTATCCTTAATATCAGTCACATAATCAAACCTTAGGTTATACTTAATATTCTTAAACTATAGGTTAAACTTAGAAAATCTATAAGTACTACTATGAGTGTCCAAATAATTCCCGGTCTGAACCAAAAATCCACAGTTACAAAGATAATACTATAAATACTATCATACTATTATCTATCTTAGCTAAGTAAAGTTCTTGGACTCTACAATTCTCCCCTACTAAAAAGAATTTCGTCCTCGAAATTTACTTATCAAATAACTCCGGATACCGGCCTTGCATGTCCTCCTCCAACTCCCACGTTGCCTCGCATTCAGAACTATTGCTCCATAGGACTTTGACTATAGGAAAGATCTTGGACCGTAACTGCTTCATCCCTCTATCTAGGATGCTAACCGGTTGTTCCTCGTAACTTAAGTCTTTCTGGAGCGCTATTGTATCGTACTTGAGGACGTGAGATGGGTCTGGCACATATTTGCGTAGCATCGAGACGTGGAAGACGTTGTGACTATCGGCTAGTGCTGGCGGTAGGGCTAGTCTATACGCAACTGTTCCCACTTTGTCCAATATCTAAAAGGACCTATGAATCGGGGACTAATCTTGCCTTTCTTCCCGAACCGCTTGAAACCTTTCATAGGAGATATCTTCAGGAAGATTTGATCTCCAACTTGGAACTCCACATCGCGTCGCTTGGTATCCGCATAACTTTTCTGACGGCTTTGAGCAGCCAGCATACGCTGTCTAATAAGCGTTACTGCTTCTTGAGCTTGTCTAACAGCTTCAGGCCTTAGAAGCTGCCTTTCTCCTACCTCATCCCAGTGCAACGGTGATCGGCACCTTCGTCCATATAGCAACTCATAAGGTGCCATTCCGATCGTTGACTGGTAGCTGTTGTTGTACGAGAACTCGATCAGTGGTAAGTACTTGTTCCACGATCCTTCGAAATCAAGTATTCACGCGCGTAGCATATCTTCAAGATCTGAATCGTACGCTCAGACTGCCCATCTGTCTAAGGATGGAAAGCTGTACTAAGGCTTAACTTAGTACCCATAGCTTGCTGTATGCCTCTCCAAAATCTTGACGTAAATATTGATCCTCTATCTGACACTATCGTCTTGGAGATTCCATGCAATCGTACAATCTCTTGGATGTAGATGTCTGCATATTGGTCTGTCGTGTATGAAGTTTGAACAGGCAGAAAATGAGCCGACTTGGTTAGTCTATCTATTACTATCCAAGCGGAATCATGCTGCTTGTTCATCTTTGGCAGCCCCGTCACGAAATCCATGGCTATATCATCCCACTTCCATTCTAGTACGCTAAGCGGTTGCAATAAACCTGCAGGCCGCTGATGCTCCGCTTTCACTTGTTGGCATACCAGACATTTAGATACATACTCCGCTATCTCCTTCTTCATCCCTGGCCACCAATAGACTGCCTTGATGTCATGAGTCATCTTGGTAGACCCTGGATGAACTGAGTACGGGGTATTGTGCGCTTCTTCTAGGATCGTCCTCTTAATACTTCGATCACTTGGCACGCATACCCGATCCTTATATCTCAATAATCCTTGGCTAGATATTGAGAAATCTATATTCTTGCCTTCTCTGACTGCTTCCATATGTGCTGCTTAGTGTGTCATCATGTCTCTGACCAGTCCGTAAGTCCTCTAGCAGATTCGATTGGATAGACAAGTTAGCCAGCTTGCCTATAACTACTTCTATTCTGGCACTGATCAGCTCCTGCTGTAGCGGCTTTTCTATTCCGGATAAGGCTGCTAAATTCCCATAGCTTTTCCTACTAAGCGCATTGGCAACTATGTTTGCCTTTCCTGGGTGGTCTAGGATTTCGCAGTCGTAATCCTTTACTAACTCTAACCACCTGCGCTGCCTCATGTTAAGCTCCTTCTGCGTAAAGAAGTATTTTAAACTCTTGTGGTCCGTATAAATCTCGCACTGTTCTCCGTAAAGATAATGGCGCCAGATTTTCAATGCAAAGACCACCGCTGCCAACTCCATATCGTGAGTTGGATAGCGTTGTTCATACTCCTTTAACTGACGTGAGGCGTAGGCTATCACCTTGTCATTTTGCATCAGCACGCATCCCAATCCTAGCTTTGATGCATCGCATTAGACAACGAACTTATCGTCGGGTGTCGGTATACTAAGTACTGGTGTTGAGCAAAGCTTATCTTTAAGCAACTGGAAACTTTCTTCCCACTTATCGTTCCAGTTGAACTTTTGTTGCTTCCGGGTCAGGTTGGTGAGTGGAGTGGCTATCTTAGAAAAGCCCTCTACAAACTTTCTATAATAACCTGCTAGCCCTAAGAAGCTTCTTACTTCTGACGCATTCCTTGGCCTAGGCCAATCCTTCACGGCCTCTACCTTTGATGGATCTACTGCAACTCCGTCTTTCAATATGATGTGCCCGAGGAACGCCACTTGTGAAAGCCAAAACTCGCATTTCTTGAATTTGGCGTAGAGTTGATGCTCCTTCAATCGCGTCAAAATAAACCTCAAGTGTTCCTCGTGCTCTACTTCATCCTTGGAGTAAATTAAAATGTCGTTGATGAACACAACGACGAATTTATCCAAGTAGTCCTTGAAGACCCTATTCATTAAATCCATAAACGCGGCTGGTGCGTTAGTAAGACCAAAAGACATAACCAAGAACTCGTAATGTCCATAACGAGTCCTAAAGGCTGTCTTAGGAATATCTTCTCCCTTTACCTTGAGCTGATGATACCCGGACCGTAAATCGATTTTTGATAATACCGTCGCGCCTCGGAGTTGATCGAATAAATCGTCAATCCGAGGTAGTGGGTACTTGTTCTTAATCGTTACTTTGTTCAGCTCACGGTAGTCTATGCACATTCGCATACTTCCGTCGTTCTTCTTCACGAATAGTACCGGAGCTCCCCATGGTGAATGTCTTGGCCTAATGAAACCCAAGTCTAGGAGTTCTTGTAGCTGTGTCTTTAACTCCTTGAGTTTCGTAGGTGCCATCCGGTATGGTGCCTTAGAGATAGGCTCGGTGCCCGGTACTAATTCTATCGTGAAGTCTATTTCTCGATTTGGCGGCAATCCTGGCAAGTCATCGGGAAATACCTCTGGAAATTCTTATATAACTCGAACATCTCCATCCTTAAGTGGCGTCTCCCTTTCCACGTTCGTGATGCTGGCTAAGAACGCTTGACATCCTTTCTCTATCCTTTGTTGAGCTTTGAGAGATGACACTAACGGGGTGTGTAATCCTGAAGCTTGTCCCATGAAGCATCGTCTCTGGCCGTCAGGAGTCTCGAACATCACCTTCTTGCATTTGCTGTCGATCGTTGCGTCATGCCATGCTAGCCGATCCATGCCTAGTATTACGTCGAAGTCCTTGATCACTAGCTCTATCAGGTCTCCTTCTAGTTCTATGTCCTCAATCTTGATCGGTACGCCTCGTACTATTCGTGATGATAGAACTACTTTGCCCGAAGGAAACTCGGTTACAAACCTAGTTCTAAATCTTTCACTAGGTTTGTCTAGTTTTTCTATCATTCCTAACGAGATATACGAGTATACTGCTACCAATCAAGCGATACTAGAACATATACTATCGAGGATAGGATCTGACCTGTAAATCCTTGTTACTAGCATGGGTTCCTCCTTGGGTCAAGGCAAAGACTTTGGTCTGGAACCATCGTTTAATCCTTCTTCTCCTCACTAACATTAATCTGAATCCTTTCTACTTCTATTGTCGTTTCTAGAATATTGGCATAGGTAGTGGTTCCCAGGTTTGCTAACTTAACCCCTAATTCCATCTTTGGTCTAAGTCCTCTGACGAACTTGGTCAACCTCGTAAAGTCGGTTGGGACCAACTCTGGTGCAAACTTGACTAATCTGTTGAACTGACGAGCATATTCTTCTATCATTAGTGATGACTACCGAGGTGTAATACTTCTTGTGGAACAGCTCCTTAAATCTTGTCCATATCATGGTGGTGACATCGTTAGTCTGGTGAACTAAGTCTCACCATATTCTGGCATCCTTCTTGAGTAATGACGAGACGCAGGATATGCGGTCCGTATTACTGAGGTTCATGTGCGTAAGAATTGGCTCCACATTCCTTAGCCACTCTTCTGCCTCAAAGGGGTCTATAGTCCCTTCGAAGTTTGGAGCGTGCTGCTTACAGAACCTTTCATACACTGACTCCATATTTGGTACTGGATGTGGCGCGTAGTTCGTCACTGGCCATCCCCCATATGGACCAACTTTTTGGGGTGCTAGGGCCATTTGTTGTAGCTGCGGCTGCGGCGGAGGCTGAGGCTGAGTCTGCGCCTGTTGACGTTGTTGCTGCAAGAGTTCCTCGACTTGTTGTCGCCGTCTAGCGATTTCCGTGATGTTGTCAACTGACGGTGTCGGCGCGTTGTGGCTAGTAGTAGCACGCACTCCTCTTCTGCGAACTGGAGGGCATCATTGGTCATTGGAACAACGTTGGAGGCGTTTCCGTTGGTGCGTTGCAGATCTTCGGAGCGACATTTTCACCAAAAGTTCTAACAGTCGAGAACATGTTAGAACTTACCCTAATAGGCTCTAAGGCAAAACTTATTCTAAAACAAACATATCTCGGACCTATTTATTATGACTTCTTATGAAAAATTATATAGGTCTTTATTTAGTTAGAGTGGGTTTCTATATTTAGAAAACAAGTCATCTTTATTTTCTAAGTGTGTTTCTAATCATCCTATATGACTTTATTCTCAGGCTCGAAACTTATCTTTGTTCCAAAGTTAACCATATTGAGGGAGGGCTGGGATCAGTAAATCGTTCCCACTACTAAGGCCCCCTAACTCTCAATAAGGAAACTTGGTTCATTGATTTGTATCCACCATCACCAAACTTAGTCATTATTCATTTTATTTATTACTTATTATGATTGCGAAAATAAAATCAAACTCATACATGATGATAAAATAACATGAAATTAATTTGGAAAAATAATTTTCACTTATTACAATCATAAAATAAAGAAATAAACAAAACAAACAATGAAAAACTAGCTATTCTAAAAATCGGGATCTTCTACATCCGATCCTTCATCTAGCATATCATCATCTATCTCCTTATAATCATTGTCTTGAGCCTCAAAATTTCCTCGGGGAAGATTCAAGAAGATCCTATGTTGTTGCTCATTAGTGAATTGAAACTCTAAATCATAGGTGAACTTAAGTATGAGAGAATAATATCTTAGGGCTGCTTGTAAGTCATCATCATTATTTATATTCCCCCATATTTCTTCTAAAGTTAAAATTGCTGAAGGAAAATCTTTTAAAAGCCTAATTACTAGGACATATTGTTCTGCAGCTCTCATCATGATTTGCTTAGACTCTTGAAGGTGACCTATCTCTTTGTGGAACAAGATCAATCTTCAAGTGATCTTTTCTAGTGCTCCTACGGTGTTCCTTGGCTCCCTTATTCTTTTTAAAACCTTAATGGCTCGGATATCCTCATTGCTTAAAGCTCCGTTCATTCTTAACTGAAAACATAAACACTAAAGGTGTTAGCTATACACATAAGTAACATAACTAGTAACTTAAACACTTACTTGGCGGTCCGATTCGGAGCTTTGAGCGTGTGTATCGAGGAGAACTTTATGCAAAAGAACCGTTGCTCTGATACCAACTGTAATGACCCACTAATCTAGACTCTTGGACCATTATCGAACTATACATACAAATTCTTACTAAAACATACATTTGCGAAAATACCATAATTTATTATAAACTTGTAGAAACAAAGGTTACTTTCATAAAAATAAGTAGGATATGGGTACCCATTGTCTTTAAAACAAAAATAACTTAAAGTAAAAAGAGTTACATAGAAAATGCGGAAGATACATCTAAAACCATAAAACATAAACAGGACTACATCCTCGAATCGAATAACGCTCGGCCCCTTGACTCCATTCACCATCGATACACATCCTCTAAGCATCACGAATCTTACCGCCTCTAAAGCTTATTTTCCTGCACATAAAACAGAAAGGAATGAGCCTAATGCCCAGCAAGGAAAAATCTAACACATAGTCATACACATAAGTTTCATAATAAACGCAAAGACATATCATAACACTTAATACACTTATTATAATGGCCATTATTACTTGGGGTCCCATAGACTAAACAAGCTTATGCCTATGAGATTAGTGGGGTCCTACTAGCTAAGTAGGCATATGCCCATAATCTTTTTGGGGTCTTGTTAGTCAAATAGGGCATAAGCCGAAGCCTACAAACATACACATTCATAACATATTCATAGCATGTTTCATAACATAACACATAAGACAACATAAACATAAACATATAGATTCTAGCCTATTTTCCTTACCAAAGTTACCGGGATATGATGGACTGAGTTGGGACTTTTGGAACACTCCTAAAACCATATGAGAAAGAGTGAGTCTTATGAAGAAGAAGAAATGAAAATGAATAGGAAGACTAAACCATTGAGAAATATGCTTACCACAACTTATGTGCTTAAGAACTTGGATTCCCTAACCAAAATAAGAATGAGGTTAGGGGACTGAGTAGAAGACTAAGAGAAGGGAAACATAACATAAATTATCTGAACTAGAGTCTTGGGTTTACCTCAAAGACTTGCAAGACCAATCTACACCACAACCGAAATACTATAGAATCTCACTTCCCAAAGTGTTTGATAAGCTTATGATGTTTAAGCTTATGATTTCCCAAACCCAGGTGTTTAACTCTCACACTCTCCTAGCACTTGTAGCTCCTGAACTTAGAGTAAAAGGCGAATAATGGCTGGGTACTAGGTCCTATTTATAGAGTTTGGGAATGAAAGTATCTTGATTTTACTTGAATAAAAATAATGGCTTTTTAGGTGAAAATCATTTGAATAATCGTTCAGCAGAGGCTGAAGACTCGTTCAAAAGATGCTGGACTTAGGAAGGGGTTTGAATGGCTGAAAGGAAAAGAATTCAAAAGTGTTTGAATTTATGCTGGAGGAGGCGATATATCGCCCCCTATAGGCGATATATCGCCTGGACCATTGTTCCCGAGGCGACCGTGCATCGATTCGTGTTTTCCGTATCTACGTGCTGCGATATATCGGCACACGCTGAATATTTAAACACGAAATTACACATTTTTAGCTAAGTTTGAATGGAGTAAACAGCCTTGACTAAGCCCTCAACGTATTCAAAGCTGCTGACTGACCCTAAAAAATTCAAACTTTACTCCTTATTAAATTTAATCCTCAAAAATACTTAATCCTTAATCACCATTCATAACATGTGCTTAAATTCCTATTGGTTGATATCTAAACCTTATAGTATAATAAATATTATCCTTAATATCAGTCACATAATCAAACCTTAGGTTATACTTAATATTCTTAAACTATAGGTTAAACTTAGAAAATCTATAAGTACTACTATGAGTGTCCAAATAATTCCCGGTCTGAACCAAAAATCCACAGTTACAAAGATAATACTATAAATACTATCATACTATTATCTATCTTAGCTAAGTAAAGTTCTTGGACTCTACAAGCATATAACAGTTCGTTTCAATAAATACATAACCTAAATAGATTCAACAAACGATTCACATAGCGGCCTAAGCCGATCAAGGTGCGTTAGCAGGCACCAGGTTCACAGTCCTCACTGAGCAAGTGAATACTGTAATGCCCTACTTCCTTAGAGTCGTTACTACGTGGGTTTAAAATGTGTCATTAGCTCGCTAATTGAGGTTTTAGGTTAAAAGTGACTAAATTGAAATAAAACTGGTTTAATGACATAAAACATAAAAATTTAGACATTCATTGAAAATTTTATACAGTTGGGATCTCAAAATACTGTCTAGAAAATGTATTACAACTCAAAAATATAAATAAGGTCGACCTAGGCGACAAAACAACCATTACAGTACATTTTCCCAAAATAACGCTGGCTGTGGCAACCAAGTAGGCCAAACTTGTACTTGTCGCTCCACATTCTCCATACTCATGGTTGGTCAATCTTGCCTTTGCCCTTACCTGCACCATAGAGCACCCGTGAGCCGAAGCCTAGCAAGAAAACTCAATGCATAATAAACTACACATATTAATCCACAATGTACAGCAAAACAGTCAACAAACTAAGCACATAACGGCCTACGCCGACCCAGGTGCTTTACCAGGCCCTGGGTTTGTTGTCTTCACCGAGCGGGTGGATACAACACCCTTGGAGGGTCTCACCCTAGTGGCCTGCACTCAACGTGCTCAACACCGATCCCGGCCCCTTGCTGTACCCGGCTTCTTGCCATTCTTGGCCTTTGCCGTTCTCGGCCTTCACCGATCATTCATAAATAGTCATAACACAACATATTATTCACACATATACTAAACATAAAAAATAGGGCCACGCCCTAAAACACAAACAATAGGGCCATGCCTTGCTCTATGGGTACAACAGTTTTCTTACCTGTGTCCCGAGCTGACTGAGTATCGCGATCCCGAGCACAGTCCTCTAACCCGGGAATATTAAAAACCAAATAATAACCATCCATCAAACCTTAAACCAAATAATAACTTCAGACTATTAATCTAGCCTCCAGGAACTTGGATTTTATTAATCCGGGTAGTAGGATCCTTCCCGGGCCTTAACGCTTGGGCTCCTGATCTTAATACCCTCAAATAGTCGTTATATTGCATTTGAGTCGCGGCCCAGCCCCTTAAGGGCCGCAGCGCGCTCAATTCAGAGGCGCCTTTGCCATTCTCGTCCTTCACCGTCATTTAAGGCGCCTTTGCTATTCCCGTCCTTCATCGCTCATTCATAAACAATCATAACACAACATATTATTCATAGATATTCACACGTATACTTGTAACTCCCTAATTTCTCATAAATTATCGAGAACATAGTGCTGGATCATAAATATAAACATTGCTCTTTTATTGAATGAAAATTTAGAATAAATAAATTGATCCACGGTTTTACAAAAATAAAATAATTGTCTTTAACATATTAAAATGAGCAACATCAAATAAACCTTTAAAAGAAAATATTCTCTAATAAAAATAAATAGATCCGCTTGATCTTCCTCGACTATATGGTTCCCACGAGTACATCACAAAGCTCCTAGGTCCCACTCGCCACCAGCCTTTCTATCTTTAATTGCCTGAAACAACAACATCATAAGGAGTGAGCTTCTAAGCCAAGTAAGGAAAATACAAACAAGAGTCAGTCATATAATCATATAATCAAACATATCATAAATTTCACAAGAGTCATTACAAAACTTCTTTATACTAATCATACAACATCATAAAACCCTAGGTCATATCATAGCCTAAGTCATAATCATAAATCATAATCTATAAATCATAGTTCATAGTTCATAATCATAGGTCATAGGTCATAAGTCATAATCATAGCTATAGGTCATAGGTCATAGGTCATAATAACAAGTCAGATATAATAAAAAGATAAGTGCTTATACAGGGGTGGCAATTAAGCCCCGTACATAAGTTTGTCATACACCGGACATCAAACTTAGGTCCATCATAAAATTTTGGCAACCGAGCCTACCAGACATAAGTCTTTCATACATCATTGGACACCTTAGGTCCAGACATACTTACCCCTTTATTATACCTGAAATGTTAGGTCATACAAAACATAAACTAGGTCATAAACTAAACTACCTAATTTTCCTTACCAAATCTGGGATATTAAAGACAAGTGCGAGATCGGAAACTCCTACAAACCAAACATAAAGAAACCATAAGTCTCTAAGAGAAAAGAAGATGAAGAGAAGATCTAAACCATCAGAATAAAGACTTACCAAAAACCTTAATTAAGTTTCAAAGAAATCGAACACCTAACCAAAAGTCATTATAACGAGTTAGGTTTTGAAATAAAAAGAAAGAATAAGAAGAATGGAAATGGACTAAACCTGAAGAATAAGAGTACCTTAGATAGCTTAGAGCTTCAATCTATACCTCAAACACCAAAATCACACAAAAGCTTACTTCCCAAGTGTTTAGAAAAGCTTTAGATTTGAAAGTTTTAACCCCAAAACCCTAGTGTTTCTTTCTAGAACGAAAATAGCAGCTTGAAGGCTCTGAAAAGTGTTTGAAAGATGATGAAAATGGCTGAGTGAAAGGTCTTATTTATAGAGTTCAAGGAGTGAAACTAACTCTCATTTCAATGAATAAATAAATGATTAAAAATAACATTTTTTGCTCAACAGATGCCCAAAACTCGGTCAAAAACGTTCAGGAACAAGTCTAAATGTTGAAGGCTGTTTCTAGCTCGGATTCCACGGATTTTCAAAATTTGCTGAGGGAGCCAATATATCGCCCCCTATAGGCGATATATCGCCTACCCCATATTCTTGAGCCTCCGTGTTTCATTCGTGCAAAGTTGACGTGTTTTTCATATCATCATAGGTGATATATCAGCCCCTATAGCTGCGATATATCGACTTACGCTGATGTATCAAACACGTTTTTGCACACTTCAGCACACTTGAAGTTGTTTAAACCACTTTGACTGAGTAATACGAGATCCTAATAGATGAGGGAAGGTTCTAGACTTCCTAGACTTATCCATGATTATTTTTATTCATCTAAAACCTTAAATCTTTAATAAACATACATGTGACAAATGTCACATTCTTAATTATTCTATCTAAACTTTAGGTTATAATAAATAATATTCCTAGGACTATCTTCATTAATCGAACCTTATGATAAAATTAATATTTCTAAACTATAGGCTAAACTTATAAAATCCATAACTATCTCTACAAGTTTTTAATTAAATCCCGGCTTTGAACCAATATCCATGAAAACTAAAATACCACAGCGTAAGATAATACTATCTAACTAAGTAAAAATCTGAGGCACTACAATACTAAACATAAACAATAGGCCCACGCCCTTAAACACAAACAATAGGGTCATGCCCTGCTCTACGGGTACAATAGTTTTCTTACTTGTGTCCCGAGCTGACTGAGTATTGCGATCCCGAGCATAGTCCTCTAATCTGAGCCTCATTGAAAACCTTTTTGTTATTGATTTTTATCTTTTGATTCATTGTTCTATTTAAATTGTGTTCGTAGTTTAGAATTATTCATCTTAATTTTAATTACCAAATATAAATTGAAAAGCAATTATTAGCAATTGATTAATAGTCTCTGTGGGACGAAATCCGCTCTTACGGAATTTATTACTTGACACGACCACGTATACTTGGGTGCATATTTTAGCGATCATCCGCTCACTAGGACTGCCTCGAACCACACATCTCAGATATATCTCCACAATATTGTGGTCTTACTCATATCACAAACATAACACATATATATACCCTCAACGAATCAAAAATTACAAATATGCCCTTATTAGCACGAATGGGCCTACATGGATATTTATTTCACCTAACACATGCAAATCTAGTCATATAATAATATAATTCGAGTAATCAATTACTGATGCACATATATCACAATTAATCACTTAATAATACGATTAAATAATTTATTGCCCTTCCGGCACACTAATCAAGGCAAGCAGATTTGGGATGTTATAGGCAACGATTCCATTACCGTATTTAATGGAATTAGAAGACCTAAGCTAGGGTTTAATTTTGGAGCCCGTTATTGGACTTAGTTTCAGTGTATCATTAATGTTGTGACTAGGATTTCCGATGGGCTCAAGGAAAGGATCGCACTCGAGGTCATTTCGTCTTCAACATAGGAATCGAGGTAAGAAAACTAGCTTATGCATATAAAGTAGGGCATTTTCCCGGTTATGTTGGGAAGCGATATTTGATTTTGTTAGGGCTGAGTTCACATTTATGCATAATGTTGTTTGTGTTGGTAACTGGCTTACCATGTGCGCAGCGGAAAGCACGGGGTGTTGGGCCCAAAGATTTCCAAAAATATATATATATATTTAAACATACTTTAAATAATCGGATCCATT
Source organism: Humulus lupulus (assembly GCF_963169125.1). Classification (NCBI taxonomy): domain Eukaryota; kingdom Viridiplantae; phylum Streptophyta; class Magnoliopsida; order Rosales; family Cannabaceae; genus Humulus; species Humulus lupulus. Next base: position 281,003,818 of record NC_084794.1, on the reverse strand, counting down.
AACACGCAATACATTAATCATAGAGAAATAAATGATGAGGATTTACAAGTTTAAGAACGATCAAGAATCCTCGCTATCTTTTTGTATGTCCAACGAACATCCAACCCAAAGCAATTCTTCAAAATACTCAGACCAAGATCTTCCAAGATGTCTCTCTACACCTCAAGACGTGTGTGAGCACATAGAGTAATGGTAGGGAAAATTTTCTGATTTACAAGATATTCTCAACACATGAGATCTTGAAATATTATGTCTGAGACTGTTTTTAGGGATAGAGAAAATAATACAATCTATTTTCTTTCTGTCAAAAGTCTTATGTTAAAAACTATTTCCATCTGATAAATTTATAAAAGAATTAATTAAAAAATTTAAATTCAAAATTAAAATTATAAATCAATTATTAAATAAATAAAAGAAATATCCAAGACTCATTCTTGGACTCGGTTACACGCCAACTACAATGCATGGCGTGTAACACATCCCTGATTTCAAGGATGTATTCCAACAATTTTCTTTTAATTATTATTTATTAAAAAATATATAAACTTGATAACTTATTTATCATATTAATTAAAGAATAATTATCATTTCAAATTCAAATCCAATTTGAATTATTATAAATATCTTTTTCACATTATTTAAATAAATAAAACTAATTAATTATCTTAATTATTTAAATGTTATTTTAGAAAATGTCATTTTAATTAAAAAATAATTTTTGAAAAATATAATTTATTACTTTCAAAAATGAATATACTAATTAATCAATTTGTCTCAATTACATATTTGGCATTGAAGAACAAATTTCTTCCAAATATGTCATTTTTCGGATTTTTTTTTCCAATTTCAACTCATACCTTGAATATTGTCGATAGAGTCATCTCAGAGACCTATGGACCTATAATTTCAAGCTCCAATAAATTTAGATTATTAATTAAAACTATTTAATATAATAACCTTAATTTATTAATCTCAATATTATTCCACTAAAAATATGAGATTGTACTCTTGTAATTATAGACATTTATTTATTGAGTACTTTTAAATCATAAAAGTGTCAATTGATTTAATCACTACATACAATTCAATCTTCTATTAATGGTTCATAATTAAAGTATGAATTAATTATCATTTAACATCTTTAATTATATAATGTTTCCTTAAGTATCGTTAACTTTTTTTTTTTTTGATGAATCAGAAGCTATTCATTACTCCACTTACAAATTTACAACCTGTAGGCACCTATTGATAAGGCCCGTTCTCTATACAAATATAGAAACAAAAGCTATAAAAATTCAAAGCTATAAAAATTCAAACCATTCCCTATCAATTTGATCTATTTGCTTAGGCTTTATACAAGTTATCCTAGTTTTAAGTTGCCATTTGGCGTCCTGAACTAACAACGTCGGAGAAATAATGTTTGAATGCCAGAGTTTGGAATTTCTAGCCTGCCATAAGTGATAAACCAGCGAGGCAACTGAGGCAGCCAGAACTTTCTTTTGAAACTTGCTTCTCCTGGACCTGTTTATCCATCTAAGAAGTCCCTTCAATGACTCTGTATGGGCTTTCCATCCCAGCCAAGTCTTCATTTGATGTAAGCATTCCTGAGAGAATGAGCATTCAAAAAATAGATGAGCCTCTGATTCTTCTGCTCCATTGCAGAGGATACAAGTTGATTCCTCTGAAATATTGAACCTGCAAAGTCTGTCTCTGGTTTTGAGTCTATTCTGTACTGCTAGCCAAAGTATAAAGCTATGTTTGGGTATGTTAAACCTGCCCCATACTTCTTTGCTCCAATGGATCTTTTCTTGCACCTGAATAAGTATTTTATACCCGTATGAAATTTGATAAACCTTCTGTGTAAATTGCCCAGGGTCCATAATCTTTTTGACTTGATCTTTAAGCATCACTAATTTCCTCCAGTACCAGCTACTAAGGGGCGAAGCCTTGTAGCCCCACCACTCCTCATTCTTTATATACACACTATGCACCCACTTAACCCATAGATTATCTTTTTTTGTTGCAATTGACCAGACATTTTTAAACATAGCTGCTTGGTTCCACGCTGAGATACTCATGAACCCAATTCCTCCAGCCTTCTTAGGCTTACAAAGCCTACTCCAAGCCACACTTCCAGACCCAACCATACTACTCTGCCCTTTCCAGAGGAAACTTCTACAGACCCTTTCAATCTCAGACATAATTTCCTTGGGTAGAATCATGATTTGACTGCAATAGGCATGAATAGAAAGTAGTACCGAATGAATCAATATTGATCTACCAGCAAATGATAAATTCCTGGTACTCCAACTCTTAATCCTAGCTGTCATTTTCTCAACCAGCAGTTTACAATCAATAGCTGAAATTCTCTTGGCACAGATGGGGATACCAAGATACTTGAATGGTATAGAACTTCTACTGAATCCTGACATATCTATCACTCTTCTAATTTCCTCCTCACTCATACCACTACAGTAGATAGCTGACTTGTTGATGTTTGGGATCAATCCAGAGGACTTTGAGAACAACTTGAGCCCCTGCAACATTAGATATATGCTCTTGAAATCACCCTTGCAGAACAATAACACATCATCGGCAAAGCTGAGATGATTTAACTTTAAATCGCTGCATCTGTCATGAAACTGAAACCCCTCCTTCTCCCCAACTTTTTGCATGATCCTACTCAAGTACTCCATTCCAAGTACAAAAATCAAAGGGGACATTGGGTCCCCTTGCCTCAAACCTCTTTTCGATGCAAAGAAGCCATGCATAGATCCATTAAACATGATAGAATACTTAGGTGTAGATATGCAAGCCAAAATAAGCCTAATGAATTTGACAGGGAATTTAAAGGCTTGTAGCATCTCTTCTATGAATCCCCATTCCATGGTATCGTAAGCCTTTTGTAAATCCAGCTTTATCATGAAATTGGGCCTACTTGATTTCCGTCCATAATGTCTAATGAGATCTTGACAAATCATAATATTATGAGAGATTATTCTGCCTTGAATAAACCCCCCTTGGTTTTGAGCCACTAGATCAGGAAGGATGACTTTCAGCCTACTGCAAATCAATTTTGTAGCCACTTTGTATAGAACATTGCAGCAAGAAATAGGACGGTAATCACTTACAGAATTAGGACATTTACATTTAGGGATAAGAGTAATCACTATAGAATTAATCTCTTTTAACAGCTGCCCTGTATGTAGGAATGATAATATAGCTTCACTTATCTCATCACCAACTAATTCCCAATTGTCTTGAAAGAAGTAGCTGCAATAACCATCAGGTCCTGGAGCTTTCATACCAAGGACGCTAAACACAGCAGCTTTAATGTCTTCCTTAGTAAATTCAGCTGAAAGAAAATTTTCTTGCTGCCTTGATATCACAGGTCCATGAGCCATAATATCGTTTTTAACTCGATACCTCTTGTGCATTTGGGTACCCAACAATGACTGATAATAAGAGAGAAAGGCTTCAGTAACCTCATCAAGAGTCTCCACTCTAGTCCCTTCTGCATTAATAATAGAACATATCCTATTCAGGCACCTTCTTTCTTTGATACTAGAGTGAAAAAATGCAGTGTTTTCATCACCTTCTTTGACCCAAGTAACCTTAGCTTTTTGGGACAAATATGAGCTATAATTTTTCTGTACTGCTGCATAATGATGTCTGGCTTCCAATTCTTGACTCTGTAGAATCACATTCATAGGGTCACGATGCATTTTATTTTGACAATCACTTAACTGCTCTTTAGCTTGCACATAGGTCATATGAATCTCTGAATAACCCCTCTTGTTCAGCTCTTTAAAGATGGACTTAAGATTCTTCAGTTTAGACACAATTTGATACATTTTTGTCCTTGTAACCTTTTGATGCCACCCCCTACACACTTCTTGATGATATTGAGGATGAGAAGACCACATTCTAAAGTACTTGAATGGTTTCTTTCCACTAGGAATATCAGGATGCACTGTAAGAACTGCTGGTGTGTGATCAAATAAGCCTTCATTATGGAAAATAGCTTCAGCATTTGGAAATTTGTCTATTCAAGCTTGATTCACCATAACTCTGTCAATTTTGGAGTATATTTTATCTGGGCCTTGCTGCTTATTACTCCAAGTGTAGAAGTTCCCACTATATTTTACATCATGCAACTGACAGCTAGATATACAATTCAGAAACTCATTATTCAAGTTGTGTCGTGCTCTATCCCCAATTCTCTCATCTCTGTTCAAGACATCATTAAAATCCCCAAGCACAACCCATGGGTCCATTCTAGCCATCTCCTGTAATCCTTTCCATAAACTTTTTCGCCCCTCCTCATCATTAAATCCATATACAAAAGTGGCACAAAAACTATGCTTATTGTCCACAGTAGTAACAGCCAAATCGATAAACTGGTTTGAACAATTTAGTATACTTACATTGTATCTCATAGGGTTCCAAGCAATTATAATCCGTCCCCCTTTATGCCACGCACTATTGGACGTGAAACACCAACCTGAGAACATGTGAACATACAAGGCTCCAAGTTTTGGAGCCTTCACTCTCGTCTCAAGCAGACCAACTAACCCAGCTCGCTGATGAGCAATAAATTGCCTTACAACCTTTTGCTTATGCTGGGTATTGATCCCTCGGACGTTCCAGCATATAACCCTATCCATTGGACAGAGGAGGCCCTCCCCCTCCTCCCGTTTTTCCCAATTCCTCCACTCGCTGGTGGTTCTCTTGCATAAGTTCATTCTGGCTCTCCCCAGTCGGAACACTTGATGAAACAGTAGGCTCTGCTAACGCCTGAAAGGAGTTCAAAGTGGATGGACCAGCTATAGAAGCCTTGTCTTTGACCCTACTAGTGAAGGTTAATTCATAAACTAATTTATGAATTTGAGCTCAATAACCTTTCAGTTCCAAAAGTCAACCCTTAAGAAAACCATTATTCAATTCCTCTTGGAAAGGTATATATTATATATCTGTATATTATGTCCCCAGCCATTTACACCAATGAGTTCCCAAAACAAAAGTTTTTAGTCTGATCATTCTGACAAACCATAACGAGTGAATCAAAGAACTCATATGACATAAACATGAGTTCATAATAACTTCAGGATTAAGATCAATATGTATATGATCATCTTATTGATATGTTTAATTAATACTTATAAAGTAAACGATATCAATAAGTATTAATAACATATCGAGACTTGTTCATGTATAACCATTTTATACAAAGTACCTTCACTAAGATGTCCTACTACATCAGTAATCGGATCTAGATTACATGTATTAATAATACTAGTGAATCATACTTATAGTATTTAATCCAAAGATTCTACATAACTTTGTTTTACTGCGAAATGTTTAAATTTGTTCCCTACAATCTTAATCATCTCGTACCAATACAAGATTGTAGTCACAATAACGAATTTGAGATTTTTTTTTTGATATTCGTATAATATTATTCTTATAATAATAATAATAAACAAACAATATATGCAAAAATTCATTTCAATTATTTATTTCATAAAATATTGTTCAAAACATATGCTTTAAAGGACACTAATCTCAAAAGTTTGTTACGCTTATTTGTGTTGAATTGTCTGTGAATGATTGGCATGGTCCGTATTCGGCTATAATCATGTGAAATGTAGGTCATGATGGCTGGGCCACCCTGAGAGTGATGTACACACTCCCTCGGCATGGACCGTAAGCTTGGTGCTGAGAGACGCGCCTCGGTTGGCAAGGTCGCTCAGCACGGCCGTGTAAAGAATATATGTGTTTGAAAAGAGCATGTTTATAAGTTGTGAAACGTGTAAATGGTTTATATGATTGGAATTCATGTATTTATAATATGCGAAGCATGCTTATTGTTGTTTTATATTTAATGTGATTATTGTTGAGGTGTTAATCTCACAGTCCTTTGTCTTTGAATACCATTATATCTACAATATAAATAAAAAATCTCATTGCAAAATTCTAATCCATTATCGGTCCTCAATATTTTAATCTTCTTATTTGTTTGATTTTCCATAAGAACTTTCCAATTTTTAAAAGCCTCAAATGCATCATTTTTATGTTTCAATAAATGCACCCATACTTTTCTGGAAAAATCATCTACAATAGAAAGAAAGTAATTGTTACCTCTAATTGTTGGAGTCATTTCTGGACCCCATAAGTCTTTATGTAGGTATTCAAGTATGCTCCTTGAATTGTGTTGCCCAACTTTGATAGTCAATCTGTGATATTTGTCCGAAACACAATTCTCACAAAAATCTACCTTGCTCACCTTATCATTTCCAAGTAAGCTTTGTTTCTTTAACACTTGCAAGTTTTTATCACTTGTGTGACCAAGCTACCTATGTCATAGGATTTCCTTGTGATCTTCTGGTGCCTCAGCTAAAGTGTTGTTGCCAGTTATTGTTCACCAATTAGGTAGTATAGAGAGTCCTTCTTGATCCCCTTGAGAACTACCATTGAACCTCTACAAATCTTCATGGTTCCACGCTCTATTTTTTTTGTATAACCTACATCATCAAGCACGCTTAGTGAAACCAAATTTTTAGACAGATTAGGAACATACCTGTTATTCTTCAATGTTCGAATGACACCATCAAATATTTTGATGTTGATTGAGCCTATTCCAGTTACTTGGCAAGATTGATTATTCCCCATAATAACCTTACCACCACTCAACTCTCTGAAATCTTGAAGTCATTCCTTATTGAAAATCATATGGTATGAACACCCAGAGTCTAAGATCCAATTTTTTTTCATTTTCTCCTGTAGTTGCAATTAAAGCTTCAACATCATTGCAAGCTTCTCTAATATTTGCTGAATTCGTATGTTCTGATTTTCCCTCATAGTTGGATCTAGCGTTTTCATAGACAGAACTCCTGCCTTTTTGTTTTCTAAGCATAACAATCTCTCTTCATGTGACCAAGCTTGCCACAATGAAACACACCCTTGCATTGTTTGGACCCCTAGAACCAGATTTACCTTTGTTCTTGCTATGCCTTTTATCATGATAGTCGATTGAGTTTTTGTGTGGTGATCGACCCCTTGCGTAGTAGCTTTCTCCAAGGCTTAATGAAGAAGATTTCTCTAATTTTAACTCCAAATCCTTTGATTTCAATGCTGAAATTACTTCCTCTAAAGTAATTGATGTTCAACTATACTTGATAGCACTTTTTACCTCCTTAAACGATTTAGGCAGAAAATTTAAAATGATAATTGTTTGTTTTTCATCACTTAAAGCTTTTCCTTCTCATGAGTTAGCCAACTCAATATTCATCCTTAGGATCTCATCCAAATTTTGCTCTAAACTCTTGCTACTGCTCATCTTAAATCCAAATATGATTTCCTTAAGAAAGATTTTGTTGGTGAAAGTCTTTTGCTGAAATAACTCATCTAATTTCTAAAAAATCTTGGATGGAGTGTCTTCCTTATCAACCATTCTAATGATTGAGTTCGACAAGTGAAAAATCATAATTTCAATGCCTGATTCGAGCATTTCTTCTTTTTGATCTTTTGTAGTTTCTTCAGGTCACGAAATGAGATCTTCAAAAACACACAATAACTTTTGAGAAGCCAACATTCCTTTAGTCTTCCTTATCCAAATTCTAAAATCTCATTTTCCATCAAACCTCTCTATTTTAAGCTTCATATTACTCATATTGCTGCAATAACTCCAATCCAAGAGACTTTGAACATAATCTTGAACCTTCAAACTCTATTATTGGATTTCTTTCTTGACTGAAACTATCTCTGTGTCACTCTCTGATGAAGAACTTGAATCAGTCAGTTATTCTCACTACAACAATTATGCCCATATATTACATTAAAATATCACATATTTTAAAAAGTGATATTGTTATTTCTACTATAAAAAGACACGACTAAAATGAAATATTAGGCGGTAAATGAAATACACTTAAGCACCAAATGAAAGACAAAAGCAAAGAAAAAATTACCATCCCTAATCTCTAAGGTTGAATCCCTAATAACCCTTCACGCCTCCTCTGTTTCTCTCTCACACTCAGTAACTCTCTCTTGCTCTATCTTTCTCTCTGAGCTACTCTCTCGTTCAATCTTTCTTTCTTTCTCTCAGTTTGTTGCAGGTTTGTAACAAGGTGATGGGGGCCCGCGGCTTGGGTCGTGTGACAGGGAGGCTCGACTCGTGGGTCTACAACGGTCTTGTACCATGTTGAAAGTGAGTTTCCAGAAATCCCAAAATCCATCACCAAGATATGCCGCCTTTTGTTTTATAGTTTTTTTTATGAAATATATATACTATATGTTGCATGGAATTGTTTGTGGGTGTTAATACAGATATGTGTCAAATTTTTTGTTTGAATTTTCTCTATGTATTCTTTGTTTGAAATCATATTACTTTGAAATATGGTTGGTAATGTACTCCAGTTCATTTTTTGTTTTATTCCTACCTTAATTTTGTTATATCTGTACTAAATTATCTCAAAAGACTAGCAACTATATGACTAGTAATTGGTTGATTCATTTCAATTTATTGATGAAAAAGCTATGTGAAATGATGAGACGGCTTTCGATTTAATTAGTTGGAAAATATTTGCACTAAAACTCCAAATATAACTGCATGCTTTGGAGGCCAAAGATAACTGTACAATTAGGAGAGCCTAAGGACAAAGAAAAAAATATTGATGTTTTTACATAAGCTTCTCATTGCTACATAGTAGGAAAATTAAAAACAAGGGTTGAATCAATCAAATTTAGGGTATTGGTTAAAAATAAGGACTGTCAATATGAATATGTATGTTTTCCAAAGTTTATGAGAAGTATTCATTCTATACTTACAGTGAGAAAATGAATCGAATTTTTTTGTTACCTATGATGATAATGATTAATTCTTATAGAAAGGTCAACTTGTAGAAATCCAGCTTGGTAAATTTTTGGTCAAAGCCTGTTCATGTGATTAATTCTTGCTTGAACTCTTATTTATTATAGTGGCACTAAGTGTTTTTATTTATTATAACTAGCTTATTAAGTATATTATAATTAAGGAATCCTTAATAGTGTCTCACATTCTTTGCAGCAGCACTAAAGGCCTCTCTGTGGCTTATATCTGGCTTTAAAGTTGGGGCTAGAACAAGGGCTATAGACACCAACAGGTAACTAGTACAAGATCAGGAAACTAAGGCATATTTACAATAGTGAGTAATACTATGTACATCAATTAATAAAAACACATTCAATAATATTATTAGTGAATCTTTCTTTTTCAATACTACATATATATGGATCTGGCACAATGCTTTTCTACAATTGATTTGTTACTTTTGAAATTAATATATGTGATACTTTGTTGCTTTCTTTCTCATTTTCTGACAAGTTTATGTTCCCAGGTGTGTTGGCTTTCTATTGATTATCTTGCAGTTGCAAAGTCCGCAGTTGTGAGTTTCGATGCTTTCATACTCTTCTTAAATTTTTCTTCCTGTACTTCTGGTGGCCTTTTGACCTTGTTTGGCTGTAGGCATGTGTTAATTTCATTAACATGTGTGTATAGATTTGTGGCTCCTACTTCACTTATGTGATGTATGTGGAGCATTGGTGTGAGGAGAATTTCAGGAGCCTAACACTGGGCAGCCCAGATTTTTCTGACATTGAAATGTTTAGTCGCTAAAAAAATACTATGTCATATATCTTTTTTTTATTGAGTTTGAGATGATCTCCAGAATATATTTTTTACAAATTGGTGCAGCATAATTTTTTTTTTTTTTGAAACAAAACTACTTGTATTATTACTTAAGAAAAATACAAGTAAAGAAGGAAAACTCCATCAAAACAGACCAAAACAGACATAAAAGACAGGGAATCTGGCTTTTATTTTATGTGTGTATTTTATGTTTGTGTATTTATGTATATATGTCTAACTTTACCTATTCTCTGGTTTGATTCCATTTCTCTAATCTGTATTATTTGGTCTCTGATTTCATCATTACAAGTTCGGCAGTGTTCGGGGTCGAGCGTGGGACTGGGCTTGTTGGCGGAGAGCGAGACAGAGGAGGGAGACAATTGGAGTTCAGGCTTCGTCCCTGAAACACCACCAAACACATTCGATAGATTACTAAATGCACAATAATAGGGTACTCTTCCTTGTTGTTACATGTTTCTTAATTACAGTTAGTGAGGAAAACCATTGACATAATTTATGATGAACTATATGTTTAGGCGTTCTCGGTTTTTGTTATTGCCTTTAAGTAACTACTAGTACTAGTCACGGTGTCTTTCCCTTGAACTACACTGATGGTTGAGAAAGAACTTTTTCTTCACATAATAACTATAAAACCATTGTCATTGATACAGGGGTACTCTAGAGATTGCTTGCTTACTCCATTTGAACATAGTAGGCCAATTCTATTGGCACTCAATTCTATTTTTCATTTAACATTAATTGCAAATACGGTACAAGGAATTTTTCATGTATGAGGTTCAAGTGGTGGAGCTATTGTTTCTCTTTTCTGTTTTTGACGCTTTAACATTGCATTTCTTAATGGCCCTTCAACTTAGTTGCATTTCTTCTTTTGAGCATTTGTATCTTTCATTTCATATGAACATGCTTGTTTTGGTTAAAAAAACTTTGTGAATGTTTAGACATATACATGTCCCTCTCATATTAGTTATGCTTTTAATTTGTCTCATTCTTAGTAGATGAATACTTAATTCTTACTTTTTGCACTTTTTATTTATAACTTTGGCCACTATATTATGACTTAGAAACACTTAGTTAGCTTTGATTTCTATCTTTTGCATGGTTGTTGTACATCTGTGATGTTGAAAGTTTTCTTAATATTTTTTAGGATGACATTGTTCTTAATTCTTTGTGCAGGCATGCACTTAGACTCTGATCTAGTGATCTTAAGATTGAAGGAAATTGGAAAACTCAAGGTGAAATATTTTCATACAAGTATGCTTCATTTATAATCATGAAATTCTTTTATGTATATGGTTTATCTACTCTTAGCATTTGAAGAAATGACCTACTGAGTTTGCTCTTGCTTTTGCTCCCATCTTTATTTTCTTTGAGACTCGAGTTTTGGCTCAAGAAATTCCATTTAGTCTGGATCAAATTCAAGGTGTTGAGCTTTTTATTTCATCTCTATTCAATTAAGAAATTGAGTGACTTCATATTATTTTCATTCGCTGCCTACATATATTTAAGTTTGCCCTTTCATTGAGCTAATTTTAATCAGAAAGTAAGTCAATAAAACTAATATGATGTTAAAACGAAGATGATGCCAAAACATAAAGATTGATAAAAAAAATAAGAGTGATAGAAAGAAACATATCTTTCTCTTATTGTTTGGTATGAAGGAATGAAGAACTTGATTAAGTAAAATTATAATACAATGACAGGGACTAAGTTAAACAGGAGAGAATGATATTATAATTGTTCGTTTAATTTGTGTTTTGAGTCATTTAATATGTCTAATTTTCTATGAAGGAGTGGCTGTTTCATATTGAGTTATGCAAAGAGTCGGGTGGAAAAGGGGGGGAAAGCTCTCCGTTCCTGGTTCTCCTGTAGCTAGATCCTCCGGAACCACAAGAATCCTATAAATTGACTTTGAAGTCTTGATCTTTGCTCCTGTTGTAAATATGTATTGTTTAAATTGTTCTCTATGCATAATCTGTCTCTGTTTTGAATTTTCTCTCTCTCCACTCTTTTGTCTACCTAACTCCATTAGCCATGTATCTTTATTACTTCTGATTATTTGTTCTTGTTATTTATTGATTTGTTTGTGTGGTCTTATTCTTGTGGTAGATGTAGCTCATCTAAACTTTAGTTAACAAGAAAGGGTAAAAACATGATAAAACAGAAGCAATTGTATTATTAAGACATAAATAATATATACAAGCCATGTTTATCAATAGTTATCTAAATAATAAACGGTGGAAATGCTGATTTTTCAGACTGCTTATTTTTTTTTTCATAGCTTGTAAATTCTAAAGGAAGATATTACTTCAATTTTGTTAGTTTTCTTTATCTCTTATTATAGGAACTTTTGTATAGTTGGTTGTGAAATATGAAGCATGTTTTTCAATGTCTTAACATACCTACCCTTATGTTACTTTTTTTTATGTACTCTTTTAGTTTACTATTAACTTTAAGTTTAAGCATTAATTATTTAAATTTTTATGTAGCTAAGCAAATCCACCCACAACAAAGACAAGTACACAATGGATGATGAATTGAAGAATGGAGCAAGTTTCATGGTTTACTTTCCCTGTATCTTGCTATGACTTTGTTTTTCATTTTTGAAGTAAAAGATGTTCAAGATTATAGAACTTTATTATGTATGCTTTCAAACTTAAGTTAGAACTAAGATCTCATGAAGTAGTTCTTGTTTAATGTAATACTTATAGTTTATCAATCTATTTAATATTACATTTTGTGATTAATTTTGATATTATTTTATCCAAATACGATAATAAAAACTTTTTAGTTTAAAAGAAAACTTATAATTATCCTTATACAACAAAATTAAAAATATATTATCTAGACTAAAATAACAAAATTTTATTACTAGACCTTTAATATGGTATTTATGGTTGTCTTGGATATATATTATAAGTGTAACAAAACGTTATGATTTATATAATATAACAAACTAAAAACGCTATCAAAATAATCAATTATAATAGTTGAAAAGTATTATGCAAAAAAGTTTAAGATTATACTTCAAATTAATAACCAATTACTCTAACTAAATATTATTATTTTAATATGATAGCAACTAAAAATGTGTTAATGAATACTTTAAGATAACATCGAACATAACATTAAAAAATTGTTATAGAAAAGACGAGACTTTTAATAACATGGGCTATGTTAGCATTTTGAAAAGTGTTATGAATACTTCCGATTAGCAGTTTTTAAGTGTTATGAATACTATTTTTTCTTGTAGTGTCTTTTCTTTGTAACCTTCGACCTTGAAGTTGATATTTGTCAATTGACCTGACTCTTGATACCACTGTTAGGAAATTCACCTTCATCACGCCGGCTTCATCTACAAACACAAAGACAACAAGCCAGTAGACACAACTTTTCCAAATTCAATAGAAAAACCAGCAAGAAAAATAAAAAAGCAACACTAAGAACTATAGAGGTTCAGCCCAAATAAACTTGAGCCTACATCCTCCTTGAACTCCCCTTGAGATATTCTTCTCTGTTATGAAACAACAATAGAGATTACTTATCACCACTTGAGAACTTCTACTCTTGATGGATTACAATACCCAGGTAAAAACCCCAAATACACTTGACCATATACAAAGAAATCTCTCACCCAAAACCCAATTGTTTCTCTCTCAAGCTCTATGTATTTCTCTCTCTACAATAGCTCATATTCTTAAAAAATGAGATCTTTTAACTTAAATAAAACAAACAGAACATATTTATAGAGTTTTACAACAGTTAAACAAATTTAAAAATACTGAAAATAATCGCACTCATATAATAAAATGGTAGACAAAAGTAGAAGAAACAAGTAAACTTTGCTGATGTTTAATGTAGACAACAAGTAACATTTATATAAAAGGAGACAACAATCCTAGTTGAAAAAAAAGAAAGAAGAAAAGTCGATCACATAAGTCAGCATATGTCATTGGTATTAGATAATCAACGTTCTCATCATCATAGCTTAGCAGCAATGCTAGTTAATAATAGCAAACAAGGTTAATTTAGAGAACACTTAACTACGCAAAACAAGGTAATATCAACAAAACATTTATATGGCTAATATTTCCAAACTATCCTATTTTAACTCAATACCCAACACTTTTGTATAGCCCCCAACAAAACAAAAAAAAAAACAAACAAACCCAAAACATAAATATTCTTCCACATTACTCCTTTCTTCATTTTTCTTCTTCTTCTTCACCAAAACAATAACAACAATGGAGCTCAAGCTCAACCATGGCTCTCGACCACCACTGTTCTTAAACTTATTCCTCTTCTTCATTCTCTTCCACCCATCAACCGCCATTTGCGTGATCCGAAACGGCACCCTCTTCGGACTTTATCTAACAAAAACAAAAACGCTGTCGTCGTCCTCTGTTTCAGTCCCTCCGAAACAGAGTCCTCAACCATCGACACAAGTCTCAGCTCCTTCTCAAGCTCCGACTCCGTCACCGTCACAATCTCTGCTAACGATCTCCGTCACTCCAAGCCCCGATAACTCCCAACCCAATGACAACCGCTTCTCCCGTTCTTCGACCATGCCGCTTCCGGTTCAGCCATTAACGACAACCCCGCCGGAGCTGAAAAAGCTGTGCGACAACACGGACTACCCTTCTCTTTGCGTTGCGTCATTGACGCCATTCGTGGATGGGAAAGTGGAGCCGATATCTCTTCTGGGTCTGGCCATTAAGGCCACGAAACTTCACGTGAAGAATGCTCTGGCCATGGCGTCGAAGCTGGCGGCGGCTCCGGGAGCATCGGAGGGAGATGTGATGTCGCTGGAGAGCTGCAAGGAGATCTATGATGACGCTATGTATAATCTGGAAAGCGCGAATGAAGCGGTTGGGAGTCGGGACATTGGGACGGTGAACAGCATGATGAGCGCGGTGGTGACTGATTCGGAGAACTGTGAAGACTCTTTTGATGGAGAATCTCCATTGTTTAAATACGATGATAAGCTTAGAAAGATGGCTAGTAATTGTCTGGCCATTGCTTCTTTAATCAACTGATATTACTTTTTTTTTACAGCCAATAATGATTATTATTTAATTAATTAGGTTACTTTTAAGAATTTAGTTTAGTTTGGAAAGAAAGTAATACTAGATTTTATTTTAATGATATCTTTTTTTACTTGTATTTTTTATATTAAATTTTTACATACATAATTGTGTGTTGTGCAACCATCTACTTTTTTACTATCTGCAACTTGGATTTAGTTTTATTTTGAAAATTTATTGATTATTTTTATTAAGTTTTTATGATTCTTTTAAATAATGTGATTTGGCAAAATGACTTATTTTTTTAAGTTATTTTCTACTCTGACCTATTTTTGATAATTTTTTTAAAAAATGACTTGTGATAATCCAAATAGCTAGTCAAAATTTAAACAAATGTCATTTTGCAAAAAATTATCAAAACTAAACCAATATGCAAAATAACTTTAAAAAGATATTATTTTCATCAATTACTCTTTTAAATATATAAACAATATTATATATACAAAAATGACATAAACATATTAAAAGAAAAACTAACCAAAACATTGTTTATGGTTTTTTCTTTAAAAAAATAATACGATAACATTTTAGATCACAAACTACAATATTTAAGGTACAAAATATTTATGATATTATTCAAATCAAACATCAATAATTGGAGAAGAAATTTCTTTATTCTTGATAGAAGATAAATATTATTCTAATTTCTTATTTAGTTAGAGAATTATATTATTTGTACGCACAAGACACTTATATATAATGTATTTATTATGTATTATATAGGCTAAATACCATTTTGGACTCAATGTTTTGCAAAAGTTAATGATCGGACTATGTGTTTTGTTAAATAACAATTTTGACTATGTGTTTTGCAAAATGGAGCGAAAGAGTACCCTGGACCAGATTTTTGTCAAACTTTTTTAAATATGACCAGAATGCCCTCATATTTTATTAATTAATGAATTAAATTAAATGATATTTGCGGTGAAAGTACCTAATTTATTATGTTTGTAGCACTTAAGTTCCCAAGTTATTTTTTTAGCGGCGAAAGTACCTTCCGTCCATGTTTTAGTGCAAATTAGTACAACCATCAATTCTCACTGTTAAGTTCAATTGTGACACGTAGGTGAAAGTACCTAATTTAAGATATATTTGCAGCGAAAGTATCCAAGTTATAAGTAAATTTTACACCTTGGTGGCGGACTTAACGATGAAACAAACAGATACACTAAACTGCACCAAAACATAGATGGAATGTACTTTCGCCGCCTAAAAATTAACTTAGGTACTTAAGTATTACAAACACAATAATTTAGGTACTTTCGTCACAAATATCTCTTAAATAAATAATGAATAATAAATTTTAAAATAAATTAAATTGTTTTTAAATAAAAAAATAAGAAAAAAACTATTTTAAATAAGAAAAAATTAATATAAATAGTTTTCTAAAAATTAACAAAAATAATCAGATTTAATTAAAAACATTAAACATAATTTAGAGATCTTAATCCTAATCTATTAGCCTTATTATTCACTAAACATAATTTAAAATAAACAAATAAAACTAAAGGAATCAAAACTTAATCAAACTAAACCCTAATCCCAATCTATTAGCCTCCATCTTCTTCTTCGAAGAGCCTCCATCATCATCATCGCATGTTGGTATTAGAAGTGTAAATCAAAGTTACATAACGAAATGAGTCTTTTTAAAAATTTATTAATACCAGATAGAAACATACATATATAGATATATTAAATCACATACAAATATATTAGAGATTATCTCTTGAAGCCTATACAGAATCCACAAATCTTTTTTGTAAAAATCAACGATCTTCCTGTCCAAATTCTGAAAGCTCACACCTTGATCTTCCAGACCAATCATCAAACACACAAGGACATGTGTGGGCACGTAAGATTCCAAAGTTCGATTTGGAACTCTCTATATGTACTCAACACATTAGATCTAAAGATGTTTGATTGAGATAAGATGTATTGAATAGTTTTTCAGGTTTAGGAAAAATTATTGCTTTTTTTCATAGAGAGAGACAGAGTCTGACAGTCTAAACTTTTTAAATATTTTAAAACAACTTATTACTGACAGTATCGTTCTTTCAGCTTTATAAAGATAATTAACTTAATTAATTAATATTTATTTTATTAAAGTAAAATTGATTAGTTATAACTTATTTAATTTTAAATTATATTTAAAATAATAATTAAATAACTAATTAAACAAATAATTTTGAAATTCAAAATTCAAATCCAAAGGATATCTAATATCCCTGTGTGGCGCCACACAATTAGGGTTATTTCTAATTTTCTCATTTGTTTGATTAATTAATATTTAAGACAATACATTTATCCCAAAATAAATATCAGTTAATTCAAAATTAACTTTATCTTAAAATATCAGTTTTAAATAAATATCTTGTTATAAATAAGATAATTATTAACATCTCTTTTTATATTAATCCAAATACGATTAATAGTTATTTCAACATATAATTTTTCAAAATAAAAACTATATAGTTAAATAATTAATTAATCACCCATAATTATCACATAATTATTTTCTTGCCCTGGAAAATTAATTCCTTTGCAAGTAAGTCCTTCTCTCTACAAATATTTCTTTTGATATCCTTACCCTTAACAATGTAGGATAGAGGTGATCTGGGGACCATGAACCTATAATACCAAACTCCAATAAACCAGATTATTAATTAAACTCTTTAATCTAATAATCTTATTTATTAATTCCATGATTACTCCACTATAAATATGGATTTGAACTCTAAGTATTTATAGAATTATATATACAGAGTTTTTTCTTGTAGTCCATTGATATAATCAATAAATGTAGTTATGTCATCCATTTATTGGTTCGTTAATTAGAGCTAGTCAATATTACCATTTTATCATTCTGATTACCTCTTGATCCTTAAGTACTATTAATTTACTAATGAATAATTAATCTATAATCAAATTATAAATTTGAGTTCAATAACTATTCAGTTCCAGAATTAACCCTTAAGGGAACCAATATTCTATCCATTAGGAAAATATGGATCCCATTATTGTAAATCATGTTCCCAACCATTTATGATATTGGATCTCTAAAACAAAAGTCATTAGCTTCATTATCCTAAGAAACCTTAACGAGTGAATCAAAAGATCCAATAAACACAAATAGGAGTTCATGAATACTCAAGATTTAGACTGATCTACAAAATGATCATCTATTATGATAAGAATTAAATTTTTATGTCAAATGACAAGTTTATAAAGATAATTAATTCACATCGGTCCTGTCATATATAATCTCTATTATATACAACACATTTACTAAGATGTCTATCCACATCAGTAATCTGAATCTAGATCACTTGCATCCTGTGTGTTTAGTAAACAACACTAGTAACCATTCATTAAAGATTTCATACTTTAATATGTTACTGACTATTTTATTCATTATATATGATCTTAATTATCTCATACTAATACAAGATCATATTCTCATGAATGAATAAGGAAGTTTCTTGATATTATTATATAATTAATTCAAACAATAATTATAACATTCAAATATAATAAAAGTGTATTTTTATTTAAATCAATAAAATGATTTTACATGCCTTTAGGGCATTAATCCTATCATCATCTTCTTTTTCTTTGTGACAATCAGAATCCCGTGATCTGTAAGGGGAAACATCGGGTAAAAGCTGTGCAATCCCACACCGCCTGGGAAGGTCAAGTGTGATGGTTCTAAGACTGTGTAGGTATGGAACTACACAGTTGAAGATGGCTTAAATGGATTGATGGGTACTACCTATGCCAACAAGATACATCTTCTTTTCGGTAGTCCATCACTTGAGAACTCCAAAGTTAAGCATGCTTGACCTAGAGTAATCTCAAGATGAGTGACCTCCTAGGAAGTTTTTCCAGAAAGCGTGCGAGTGAGGACAAATCACGTTGGAAAGACTTGTGTTGGTTTGTAGGGACAGTCGTCATTCCAGGAAGCAGCCATAGTGACGTCGAGTGTTACAAATGGTATCAGAGCCTTGACCTAGCCGGAAGTGTGGCCGAAGGGGACGTCGGGGCCCGTATTTAGGGGTGATTGTGACAGTCAGAATCCCGTGATCCATAAGGGGAAAGACTGGGTAAAAGCTGTGCAATCCAACACCGCTTGGGGAAGGTTAAGTGTGATGGTTCTAAGGCTGTGTAGGTATGGGACTACATAGTTGAAGAAGGCTTAAATGGATTGATGGGTACTACCTATGCCAACAAGATGCATCTTCTTTTCGGTAGCCCATCACTTGAGAACTCCAAAGTTAAGCTGCTTGACCTGGAGTAATCTCAAGATGGGTGACCTCCTGGGAAGTTTTCCCAAGAAGCGTGCGAGTGAGGACAAAGCACGCTGGAAAGACTCGTGTTGGTTTGTAGGGCCAGTCGTCATTCCAAGAAGCAGCCATAGTGACGTGGGGCGTTACAAATGGTATCAGAGCCTTGACCCAACCGGAAGTGTGGCCGACGGGGACGTCGGGGCTCGTAAGGGGGGTGATTGTGACAGTCAGAATCTCGTGATCCGTAAGGGGAAAGATCTCGTAAAAGCTATGCAATCCAACACCGCTTGGGGAAGGTCAAGTGTGATGGTTCTAAGACTGTGTAGGTATGAGACTACACAGCTGAAGATGGCTTAAATGGTTTGATGGGTACTACCTATGCCAACAAGATACATCTTCTTTTTGGTAGCCCATCACTTGAGAACTCCAAAGTTGAGCGTGCTTGACCTGGAGTTCTCAAGTGACTGGAATGACGACTGACCCTACAAACCAACACGACTCTTTCCAGCGTGCTTTGTCCTCACTCACACGCTTCTTGGGAAAACTTCACAGGAAGTCACCCATCTTGAGATTGCTCCAGGTCAAACACGCTTAACTTTGGAGTTCTCGAGTGACTGGAATGACGACTGGCCCTACAAACCAACACGAGTCTTTCCAGCATGCTTTGTCCTTACTCGCACGCTTCCTGGGAAAACTTCCCAGGAGGTCACCCATCTTGAGATTACTTCAGGTCAATCACGCTTAACTTTGGAGTTCTCAAGTGATGGGCTACCGAAAAGAAGATGCATCTTGTTGGCATAGGTAGTACCCATCAATCCATTTAAGCCATCTTCAATTGTGTAGTCTCATACCTACACAGTCTTAGAACCATCACACTTACCTTCCCCAGGCGGTGTGGGATTGCACAGCTTTTTACCCAGTCTTTCCCCCCACGGATCACGGGATTCTGACTGTCATAATCACTCCCCCTTACAGGCCCGACGTCCCTGTCAGCCACACTTCCAGCTGGGTCAAGGCTCTGATACCCCAGAAGGGCAATTTCGTAATTTTCCCACTGTGTGCATCCTTGTCATTTTTTTTCTTTTCCTTTTGATGGAATATTGGATATGTATGATTTCCAATGGAAATAAAATTCATGATTTCTCCTGTTTGAGTTTTTGTGGAATCATAACATGTGAATAATGTCAAGTGAATAAATAACGGCTCGGGTTAAGTTATTTATTTAATTAAAAATTATTATTATTATTATTATTATTATTATTATTATTATTATTATTATTATGAGCATAATAGTAATAATAATATGCTTAAAATTATTTTATCATATTATGTGTAATTTTTGGTTTGCCATAATATTAACTAATTGAAATTGCGAAAAGACCATAATACCCTCAAGTTTGGGATTGGTTCAAGGCGCATTTTAGAGACCTTTTTTTTTATTATTTAACATGATTAAATATTTTGAAAATTATTTAAATTTTTGAAATTTAACTGATGATATCAGTTGTGGAACCTTAGTTATTTTATTTTATTTTTTTAAAGGAAAATATAAAGAATTCCTTGAAAAGAGGATCTTACCACTTCAAACGCTAACTTATTTTCTCAATGTATTCTAAAATGTGTTTACCATGATAATCTGAAGGAAAGAAATTGTGAAAATAGTGAGGGAAGCAAAGGATCAAAGAGAGAGAGGGTAGTTATCGTTTTTTTTTTAAAAGAGAAGAAATTTTTGAGATCTTGCACTTGGGAAAAATCTGGGCAGTAATGAACGTTGTATAATCATTCTAGGGGAGGAAATAAACATTTGAGTGTGGGAAATACAATTATAAATCCCCGGATTGTGATACACCATTTTTATCCAAGAAAATGCATATTCTTGGATAATTTTGGATTTAAGTGTGTTCAAGAGTGTATGGTGTGTGTGGTTGGTGACAAATAAGCTTAGGGGACTCCAAGAATCGATTTTGACGTGAAGAAACAGACTGAAATGGTCTAGAGAAAGAAAAATCAATTTTGAGCTCTATTGTTGGCGGTACACCAGCGTTGGAGAAGAAGACTTCGACCAAGGTGGCTGTGGCGTGATTCTTTGTGTCTTAGGGTCGTTTTGGACTGCTGGAACACATGTGGGAAGTTTCCAAGAGTTTGGAACATCGGGGTAGCCGGAAACGAAAGAAACAACCTCGCCGGAGCCGAAGAAGACGACAACTCCGGCGACAGCTTCGGCGAACCCGATCTGGGTGTTTACCGAGGTGTTTCATTTTTTCAATCTTAAAAATTATTACATTAATTTTAGAGCATTTTCCAATTGGTTTGATATTTTTCTAATTTTACTTTGAATTATTATAATTTATTGAAGTTTAAATAAAGATTAATTATGAAAAATATTTTTATTGTTCAGAAAAATATGAGTTTATGTTTGAATGATGTCTGTATGATTTAGAATGGATTTGTATGTCTATATTTAAGTTTTGATCGTATTTGAAATTTCTTTTAATTTTTTATTCTTTTAAATATGTGATTTAAGAAAATAAATGTGGAAAATTATTTAAAGTATTCTAAAAAATTTGAGAATTTTTTATATGTTTAAAATGAGATTTTAAGGTACTCTGTAATTTTATTTAGAATTTGTATCATTTATGTAATTTTCATGATTTATTTGGCTTATTTTATATTTTAAATATGAAAAATATTAATGCTACTGTTCTGAATCCTAGGTAATTTTTCGTGTATTACTGTAGGGGTGTAGAAACTGATCTGTATAATTAGATTCTAGTTTTAATCATTTATGAATTTTTCTTTAATTAATTAGTTTTTATATTAAATTAATTAAGAAAAATAGTTATTTTACCCAGAAAATTCTAAAATAATTTTTATAAGTTTATTTTGGATTTTTAAACAGTTCTATATGTTAGTTTGATTTTTGGGCTGGTTGTGTATTTATTTTTATTATTTGGGTTTTATTTGAGAAATTGAGGAAAAATAATTTATAAATGTTAAAAATTATTTTTCTAGTCTTATATGAGTCTTAGCTTATTAATTAGGGTTTTGGAGAGTTGGTTGTTAAATTTTGTTGTCATATGATAATCCTTAGAAATTACTGAGTATATTATGTAATTGTGATATTAAAGGGTATTTTGGTAATTTTCACATAAAAAGTATATATATGAATTCATGCGATGCGTTATAAACATTAGTGTTTGTGCATGTGACATGATGGCTCGAACCTTTGTGAAAAATTATTTTAATTTACGTGCCATGCACGTTAAAATTTCATGGTTAAATTATTTCGACAATTAGGGTTTTGAAATAAAACCTTAACGCCTATTTTTATTTTTCCTGAATTTTCGCTGTGTAATTGGACGTCTAGGAGCTAGTAGTCGTCGAGGTGACACAGCAAGTGGTTTGAGACACGTTAGCAGAAAACGCACTGTTTAAGGTAAGAAGAGTGGACATCTGCGCACAGGGTGTACGTTATGCGTACAACCTTGTTTTCCTATTTGTCTAATTATGTAATTATATTGTGACTTGAATTGTTGCATTAGGTTGACTAGCATGAGGATAGTGCTAGGGATTTTAGTTAGTAGACATGCTTAGATGATAGAGTAGGCATGTTACTAGATTCTAGCTGCTTGTGCGAGTATAGCACTTGTAGGAATTATCTTGGGTGTGTACAACTCAGGATAATATGATGCCACCACGAAACTTCCGAGTGTGAGTACAACGCAAGCTAGACTAGGTGCCACCGTGGGAATGTCGAGTGTGAGTACAGCACAGGCAAGGCAGATTACATTTCATGTCCGATCAACATGACTTGTTAGTATTTATGTGTGTGAGTGTAACACACATTATGCTAGTGTGATATGGTGCTTATGTATCGCACGATGGTTATTATGTTTATGATGTTTATTTTTTGTTTTCTAGTTTGGGGAGTTATGTCCTACATAGCTCTTCTTACTGTGCGGTAGCTCACGGGTACTTTGTGTGTAGGTAAAGGCAAAGCAAAGCAGTGAGTAGTGCGGACTCGAGGCATGGACAAGACATGTTAGAGGCTGGGCTCCAGTTATTTTATGATTTTTAGAAATAAATGTTATGTTTTTAAATTTTCAGACTTGAATGGTTATTTTCTTTATGTTGTTGTTATTAAACCTAGCGTCCAACATTTTTATTTTTAAATAATGAGATCTCATTGTCTGTTTAAATTTTAAATAAATATTTTCTCTTAGTGTCTTAAAGTATTTATTGTTTATTATTTTTAAATGGACTCCCTAAGTAATGTCTCGGGAAATCGGGGTGTTACATTCTTCTTCTTCTTCTTCTTGCTAAAACCAAAAATCAAATGAAAATCCCTCTCCATCTCACTCTCGCCTCTCACTCTCCATTTCCCCTCTACCTCAGTCATCTCCCTACCTCTATGCGAGTGGGTGTATCCGTGGGTGTGCCGGTCTGGGTGCTTAGCAGAGGATTGTGGCAAGGTGCGGGATCGGGGTCGTGCGACTGGGTGTGAGATGTTGAGGTTGCCAGATCTGGGTTTTTTTTAATCTTTAATGGCGTTTTCATTGGGTATGTGATAGATGGCGGGGGAGGAGATTCGTGGGTCTCCATAGGACTAGGGGGGATAGCGTGCTTGAAGTAGGTGATGGGGTTACCGACTCTTCATCGACCATCGTTTTTGCAACAGCGAACGAGGTGCTGCCAATGATGCTAGGGTCGAACTGGTGGTTGGGTGTTGGGGCTAAGGTTGGTAGTTGAAACTGAAAGGGAACAAGGAAGAGAAAAGAGAGAGAGGAAGATGTCCCCCTTGAACCACATCTGAAGATGCTGAAGAAGAAGATCAAGAAGGAGAAGAAGAAGACAAGGATGAGGATGAGGATGAGGATGAGGGAGATGCAGATTTTTTTTTTCTAATTTCGTTTTAGGAAAAGAGTTTATTAACATTAAGTTTACTAGTTTAATTTTAGTTTTAATTAAATCTGATATTTTTGCTAATTTTTAGAAAACTATTTATGTTAACTTTCTCTTATTTAAAATAGGTTTTTAATTATTTTTTATTTAAAAATAAAATATGAGGGCATTTTGCTCATATTTAAAAAAAGTTTGACCAAAATCTGATCCAGAGTACTATTTTGCTCAATTTTGCAAAACACAAGGTCCAAATTGTCATTTAATAAAACATAGGGTCCAATCAATAACTTTTTCAAAACACAGGGTTCAAAATGGTGTTTACCCTATTATATAATATTGTAATAATAATTTTTTATTACATGTGAATTTATATTAATATAATTATTAAACATATAGTTTTGTATTAAATATTATTATATAATAATATTTTATAATATTTAAATTTATATTAATATAATTATTAAATGGGTTTATTTTCACATGCAGTCCCCGTTTTTTATAGTTTATAACACCTAGGTCCCAAAAGTTGATTTTGTATCAGTTAGGTCCCCAACATTTTTAAATCGTATCATTTAGGTCCTTAAATACTATTTTTGTTTATTTTTTCTTTGAAAATACATAAAATAAAATAAAATAAATGGTGAATCTTTATTAAAATATTTGGACATTTAATTTATGACAATAACAAACTTGAAATGAGAAAAAAAATATTTTTATGGCATTTTTAAAATTATTTAATATTTTTAAAAATTAAATTAACAATTTATCAAACAAAATATTCTTACCTACATAGTTGTTTTATATTCTAGCAAAATTTCATAAAAATTATGATTATATATTATTATAATAATAATATTTTGTAACATTTGAATTTATATTGGTATAATTATTAAATATATAGTTTTATAGTATATATTATTATAATAAGAGATATTTGCGACGAAAATACCTAAGTTTTTTACTTTATAACACTTAAATATCTAAGACTTTTTTTTTTTGCGGCTAAAATACATTCCATCAACATTTTTTGTAGCCGTAGGTACCTGGCTGTTAAGTGTCAGGTAAGCGCCTACGTGTCAACCTCTAATTGGTTCAAGTTATATCATTTTTATTTTTTATTTAAAAAATCATTTAAATATTAAAATAATTATTTAAAATTTTAAGAAATTTTAAAATCATTAAGAAATAATAAAACATATAAAAAAATCATTTTTTCCCTTTCCTTCTCTCTCTCTTCCCTACACGATACCCCCTTCTACCCAATCTGTTTTCTTCATATCCCCCTTTCGACTTCAATGGCAGACAACTTCAATGGCACCTCGTCGACTTCAAGGTGTCTAGGTGCACCGTCCACCGTTTGCAACGAAGCTTGGGGGATTTGAGATCTGATTATTTGAAGCTTGGGATCTTGGTTTGTGGGTGATGGGTGAACAGATCTGTGAGGTTGTGGCTGATGGACGATAAGTTCGTGGGTGGTTAATGGACGAATGGAGCTAGAAATTTGTGGCCGACCTTCTTCTTGGATTCTTTTTTTTTTTCTTGCTGGCTTGGAACTTTGGTGGGTGAAGATTCGACAGGTGCTTCTCTTTTGGATTTTGTTCACATCTGAGATCGGGTTTAATTTTTTTATTGTTGAATTGATATTTGAGAATATGCCTAGATGGGTTTTTGGATTTAGGTCTTGTGATTTTATTTATATTGAGATTTGAATGTAGGTTCAAATTTTAATTGAGTTAAATAATGTTTTTCTTGTGTTGCTTACACTTATTTGCATTGAAATGTTGAACTTTTTACGATTTGGGAATAAAGATATTGTATTGTTCTTGAATCTTGCTTTGCTTGAATTTTAAGATTACTTGAATCTGAGTTTGGTATTTGCTTGAGCCCGATCTTGAAAATTCTGGGTTCGTTTTTTCTTTTCTTTTCAAATATGTTGAAAAAATTCTAGGTTGTTGTATTTGAGATAAGCAAGAAGAGTTTGACTTGTTTGTAGAGACCAATGGTCGATGGGTACGGCATGATTCGTTTTGGGTCTATTCTATTTTCTGTAAAAAAAAAAAATTGTAGCATTCTGTTTAATAGTAATTGGTTATGAATGTAATGGACTCTTCAATAATAAGCAAAGAAGATGAACAATAATTTTAGTTAGTTTTATGGGTTTGAAACTTTTGGAATAATTTTGGATTTGTATTTGATTTGTTATAAATGGGTTTTAATAAATTTATTGATTTTAATTAGTTTAAGGAAAATTTTATTTTTTTTAATTTTTAGTTAATTTAATTTATTTTTTGTTTAAATTTAATTTAGGTATTAAGTTTTTAAATTAATTTTTAATTTTGTATGATATTTTTTATAATTTTTAATGTTTAAATGATTTTTTTAAATAAAAAATAAAAATTATATAACTTGAACCAATTAGAGGTTGACACATAGGCGCTCACCTGGCACTTAACAGCCAGGTACCTACGATTGCCAAAAATGTTGATAGAAGGTATTTTAGCCGAAAAAAAAAGACTTAGGTATTTAAGTGTTATAAAGTAGAAAACTTAAGTATTTTCGCCGCAAATATCCCTTATAATAATGATATTTTATAAAAATTAAATTTATATTAATATAATTAATAAATATCTAGTCTATTATTAAATATTATTATACTAATGATATTTTATGACATTTAAATTCATATTAATATAATTAATAAATATCTAACACAGTCATACTATTTGTACACACACGACACTTATGTATAATGTATTTATTATGTATTATATATTATTGTAATAATAATATTTTATAACATGTGAATTTATTGTAATAATAATAATAATAATAATAATAATATTGGTAGTATAAATACCTAAGTTCATGCTTCTGTTGCACTTAAATATCTAACTTATTTTTTTGACGACATAAATACCTAACGTTTATTTTTTGTTGCAACCATTACTTTTTTTTTCCATTAACAGGAAATTACCAAACTTTTCAGAGTTTATATCTTTTTGGATTCTTTGTTTTGTCCAATTACCTGTTTGGACCCTGTGTTTTGATAAATGACTTTTTAGACCATGTGTTTTGTCAAAACAAAGATTCCAAACAAGTAATGGGATAAAACACAGGGTCAAAAAAATTATAAATCCAACTTTTTAATTAGGGATATTGGCAGCATTAATACATAAGTTTATGTAATTGCTGCACTTAAATAACTAACTTTTAATATTTGTAGATAAATAATAAATATTTTGTTTTTTAAAACTATTTTTTTATTATTATTTATGCTACAAAAATTAAAAGTTAGATATTTAAGCGCAACTATGACAAAAACTTAGGTATTTATGTGGTCAATATCCATATTTAAGAAGTTTAGTATTCGTCACTTAATGGGAAAAAGTAACAGTTGCAAAAAAAAAAAAAACTTTAGTTATTTAAGTGCAATAAAAGCACGAACTAAGTTATTTATGCCACCAATATCCCTTATATTAATATAATTATTAAATATCTAATTTTTTATTAATTATTATTATAATAATAATATTTTATAACATTTGAATTTATATTGATATAATTATTAAATATCTAATCTTATATTATATATTAGTGTAATAATGATATTTTATAACATTTCAATTTATATTAATATGATTAATAAATATCTAATCTAGTATTAAATATTATTATAATGATGATATTTTATAACATTTGAATTTATATTAATATAAATAATAAAAATTTAATGATATTTTATAATATCTAAATTTATATTAATACAATTAATAAATATTATTTTTAATTGATTTTAAAAGTATATTTCGTTAAATATTTAGAATATTCCGTTAAAGTTAATAAAAGAAACCGTTAAAACCAATAATTTATGCATTCTACACACTTTTTATATAGAAGAGATATTAAGTTCACACCCATTTTTTTTACTATATACTTAGTATAGTTGTTTAATATAGCTCTTAATTTATCTCTTTAGAGATCATGATATATGTGATAATACTATTTTTATTTTAAGATAACTTTAGTGGTGTTGTGTAAGGGGTGTTCGTAGTGTGGGTAGTGCAGTTTTTCTCAAAAAAAATTTTGGATCGCCCTGCATATGCGGTTTGAGCAATTTTTCAAACTGCAACCCGCATAGCATAGACCTCAAGCCGCATAAATCGCACCGCAAAAATGAGAAGTGGTGTGGTGTAGTGTGAGTGGTTTATACTTATCGCCAAATAATTTAACAATTAAACATATTTAAATAAATATTCACAATAAATCTCATAACTATAGTGTGTTTAACAAAACAATTAAATGTACAGCAGACTAATAAACTCTTAGCATAACAAAAAAAAAATACAACAAACTAATAACAAAGAAAAAAAATGTAATATAAAAGTAAATAATTTAATTAAAGAGGAATATCTTTAGATTGAAGTAGAATATGCGTTAGCATCCTATGAAACATTAACTTTTTTTTCTAGATATTGTCTATATTATACTATATAAACATTTATGTATTAACTTTAAATGTAATAAAATTGAAAAAATATATATATATAATGATGCGGTGAGGTGCGGTGCGGTTTGAACCGCATTAATAAAATTTAAAATCACAAATAGCAACCACACCATAAAGGGTTTCAAACCACAAATTGCGGTACGGTGTGGGCGATTTGTGCGGTGTAGACGTTTTTATGAACACCCTTAGTGTTGTGTATTTATTTACACAATTATTAAGTTGTATATTATGATTGTTTACTAATTAAATATAAACTAGCTAGATTTGATATTAAAATCTTGGGGCATTATATTTGCACCCCAACATTTTATATATATTGTTATAACCAGATTTCGAGCCATGTTAATTATGACCTCGAAAGTTGGATTCGCAAATAAGTGGACTCATAAGGTTGGAAGCAAGCTCCAGGATCATATGCTGAGCTTGCAGGATATGGACGATCTCGAGTATGGTGACCTCGAAGAGTTCATGATCTCAAAAGATAGCCCCAGGAACACATCCATCTTCGGAGACAACTTCGGATCAGGGTTCCCGAGCTCGACGCGCATACGATCTCGAACAGATTGAGTGACCTTGGAAGATGTCTCCAGCTCGAAAGGTGACAGGAAACCTGGGAGACTAAAGCCTTAGAGATACGCAGTAACCACATTGAATATCTACAAGTATTATAAATATGAGATGTAATCCTCATTTATTAATGTAAATCCCCTAGAATCGTGGGATATTATTTGATCAGTTATGTGTGTCCTGGTCTTCAGGGATGTTTCCTTTTATATCTGATTATAGGCATTTAAGGCCATTTATTTTATTCACAAAAAGAGTAACTGCATCCTTCTCTATAAATAGAGAAGCCATGCGCCATTGTAAATGACCGAAAATTCTGATCCTTGAGAGAAAACTCTAAAGAATTCATGCTTAAGAATTTTCAGAGATAATCTTGAGTTTAATAACAGAGACTCGTGGAATAGGCAGATTTAACTGCTGAACCACGTAAAAATCGTGTGTTTAATTTGTTTTATTGTATTTGGCCATTATCTATTATTGTTTTTGTGCTCTTCTTTCACTGTTTGACGAAAAATGGCGTCAACAGTTTGGTGCTTTCATTGAGAGACTTAAGCATTCATCCCTGAGAGATTCATGGCCACGAACAATCAGAACACGCCTGATGAAAGTTACCCAAGGCGTCCTGGAAAACAACCAATGGAGAACCCGGATGCTGAGGAGAGAAGTGGGTCTTCTGATTCTCGAGGACCACCGCCTCCACCAAGGGATGAGGACATGTACTACAATCCAGAGCGTTACGCTCCTATTGTAGAACTGGAAAACCGGCAGTTGAAACAGCTGTTGGCAGAGGCCAACAAACGGAATGAGGAGCTGACTAGGATAGCCGCAGAGGCGCAGGTGGCTCAGCCCCCGCCTCCGCGCGAAAACCAAGTCCCTCCTCCAAGGGACGTGCATGTTCCTCCCCGGAGGCCCCGTGGGCGGCCACGAAAGGATGCTGCCACAAGGAGGCCGACTCAACCTTCGGCGCCAGCAGAGCCATCTGCTCCTCCTAGGCCCCAGAGGAGTACCCGAGCTCGGGTCCCGCCTAATCCACCTGTGGAAGTGCCTGCAGGAACTGAGAATAACCGAACTCCTGCCGAGGCTCGGACTCAGGTTCCTGGTAGTGCACCGAACGCGACTGACCCATCTCGGGCAAATTCTGGACCCTCTAGGCCGAGGCAAGGGCAACAGCCACCGTCGCCTATACGGTTCCCTCCGTCTCCCATAAGATATCCTTCACCTCCCCGCATAAACGCTCAACCTGTTCGAGATCAGGATCAAGGGCGTACGAGGGAAAGACAAGGAAACAGGGAGACATTCCAGGAACGGAGAGGCGCACCCTCTGAGAAAAGTCAGACGTCTCGGTCTCGCACTGCGGAGACGAGGCGACATGGGAAGAATACATCACGAAATGACCGATCAATGAGTTTCACCAGTGACGAGTCCGGAGAGACCAGGTCCGTCAGTAATCACGACCGAGGTCGTAAAAATACTGGAACTCGCAAGAATCGTCATGACCTGCGAAGTCATCTAAATCAAAGTAGGGGGAAGGAAGATCAGACAAATCCGGACCTGAGGGATCGCTTGAATAAGTGTAGAGATCCCTCACGGAGACGCGAGCCTGGAATCACGATCAATGACAGTCAATTCCAGACAACACCTCCTACTGACCCAGTCCAAGCAAGGATCGATCAGCTCGAAAAAGCCTTTAGGCTTTTAAAGAATGAACGAGGAAATGGTTGATATGAGGACTCTGATGAGGAGCTCGAGCCGTTTGCTCCACATATTTCCAACACCCAATTTCCTCAAGGATTCCGGATTCCTCACGTCCCAGCGTTTGAAGGAAAAACTGACCCATGTAGTCACCTGAATACATTCAACACTATTATGAGAGCCAGTAACGTGGGTTACGAGCTTAGATGCATGTTGTTTCCAACATCATTGGCAGGACCTGCCAAAAGTTGGTTCGAAAAGTACAAGAAACACTCAATAACTTCATGGGAACAGTTGTCTAAAGACTTCAAGAAGCAGTTCCGAGCTATGGTGGGAGTCAGACCAGAGGCATCCACTCTGACCAACGTCCGACAACAGCCAGGCGAAACACTGAAAAGCTACCTGACGAGATTTAATCTGGAGGTCGCCCGAGCTCGAGATGTGGATGACAGTGGGCACCTTATGGCTATCCGAGCTGGTGTTTTACCCGGAAGTGCCCTTTGGGATGACATGCAAGGGAAACCGGTGAGGTCAATAACCGAGTTTAACAGACGAGCGCAGAGGTTTGTCAATGTAGAGGAGGCGAGGTCAACGCTCAAGGCGACCTCGCAGACCGAAACTACAACGATAAACATTAACTCCGCCTCAACCTCGGCTGACCCAGCAGCTCCGCAGCCTACCTCGGAAAATCCCTCAAAGAGGAAAAAGAGCGAGGGAAATAACCCCGAGGCTGAGGGAGGAAAGAAAAAGAAAGGAGAGAGGTATTTCTCCGTGTATAAAGTACACACCGAGCTCAACGAGTCTCGGGAAAACATATATCTGGCTAATGAAAACCAGGTTCCCTTCAGGCGTCCGGACCCAATGAGAAATCAAAAATCCAAGAGGGATTCCAGTAAGTATTGCCGGTTCCACAGAGACACTGGACACACAACTGATGAATGTCGACAGCTGAAGGACGAGATCGAAGGGTTGATCTCGAGAGGTTACTTCCGGCAGTATGTCAAAAACCAGAGTACTGGACAGACTACTACAAGCCAGAGAGTAGCCGCGCCTTCGACGGCACAAAATAATAACTCCCGACCTCGGGAAGAAGACAGGCCCCCGCCGATAGATGGAGAGGACGTGATAACCTTCTCGAGAGGGCCTCATCTCGCAGGAGGGGGCAGAAATGCTCAAAAGAGATATGTAAACGAGCTGAAGACAGGGGACGGGTCTCCTTATGAACCCGAACCTAGGGCACCGAAAAGCCAAAGGATTGAAACACAACCGATAACCTTCATTGAGGAGGACGCTTCCCATGTTCAGTTCCCTCATCATGATCCATTGGTTATTACTCTTCAGCTTGCCAACAAAAGAGTCCGCCGAGTTCTCATAGATAATGGGAGCTCGGTCAACATTCTTTATAAAGTGACCCTCGAGAAAATGGGACTCTCCCTTCGCGACCTGAAGGCGTGTACAACTACTTTGTACGGCTTTTCAGGAAAAGGAACTGCCTGTATGGGATCCATTGAACTCCCTGTGACCTTGGGAGACTATCCGGTCTCGGTGACCAAGATAATGGAGTTCGTGGTAGTAGAGTTACCATCTGCCTACAATGTACTGCTCGGGAGACCCGCCCTGGTCGGGCTGGGGGCAGTTTCATCTGTGAGGCATCTGGCCCTTAAGTTCCCAACTCCAAGCGGGGTCGGGACATTAAAAGGAGATCAATTGGCAGGAAGGGAATGTTATAGCATTTCTTTGAGGGGAAAGAAAAAAACGAACGCTCAAACACTCGCTATCATACAAAATAAAGATGGAACAGTCTTAGAAATTGACGAAGAGATCGACCCGAGGATTGAGGAGAAAGTTGACCTCGAACCTTTAGAGGAGCTCGAAGAAATTCAGCTCGAGGAAGCTGATCCCTCGAAGAAGGTGAAGGTCGGAAAACACCTCCGATACGAGGCAAAATAGCAATTAATTTGCTTTCTGAAGAAAAACCAGGATGTCTTCGCATGGTCACACTCAGACATGGTGGGGATAAGCCCGAATGTTGCGAGCCACGCATTAAACATAGACAAAAGCTTTCCCCCGGAGCAACAAAAGCGAAGACAGCTGGACGAGGACAGAAAGAAAGCATTAAAGGAGGAAGTTGACAGGTTAAAAGCAAACCATTTCATTAGGGATGCCTTTTACCCTGACTAGGTAGCCAATCCAGTGTTGGTACCAAAGCCCAACGGGATATGGAGAACCTGTATTGACTACTCGGATCTCAACAAAGCTTGTCCAAAAGACTGCTTTCCGCTGCCAAGAATTGATCAGCTCGTGGATGCCACAGCGGGGCATGGCTTGATGTCATTCATGGATGCATATTCTGGATACAACCAGATTCCCATGCATGCCCCCGACCAAGAACATACGAGCTTCATCACAGATAAAGGGCTATACTGTTATAATGTTATGCCGTTTGGGCTCAAGAACGCTGGAGCTACATATCAGCGACTCGTAAACATGATGTTTTCAGAGCAAATAGGGAACAACATGGAAGTTTATGTTGATGACATGCTTGTAAAGTCTCAACTTAACAAGAACCATGTTGATGACCTCGAAGAGTGCTTTGGCGTGCTCAGAAAATACAACATGAAGCTAAATCCTCAGAAGTGCACTTTTGGGGTATCTTCGGGAAAATTTCTGGGTTTCATTGTCAACTCTCGTGGAATCGAGGCTAATCCCGACAAAATAAAGGCCCTGATTGATATGCCTTCACCTCGGAAGCATAAAGATGTCCAAAGCTTGACTGGCAGGATGGCCGCCCTGAGCAGATTCATCTCGAAGTCAACGGATCGTGGCCTTCCATTCTTCAACTTATTGAGAGGAAGTAAGAAGTTTGAATGGACAGAGGAGTGCGAGCTGGCCTTTCAGGAGCTCAAAAGACACCTCGCTGAACCACCCATCCTGTCAAAACCCGAAACGGGAGAAGTATTGTACCTATACCTCTCGACCACAGAACACGCGATAAGCGCGGTGCTCATTCGAGAGGAAGAGAGGATGCAGAAACCCGTCTATTACATCAGTAAGAGATTACTGGGGGCAGAGTCAAGGTATCCATTGATGGAGAAACTCGCTCTCAGTCTAATTCATTCGTCTCCTAAGCTCCGCCCCTATTTTCAGGCACATCCCATCCATGTATTGACAGATCAACCACTTAGGCAGGTCCTGTCTAAACCAGAGGCGTCAGGTCGACTCCTTAAATGGGCTGTTGAGCTCGGACAGTTCGAGATCACCTATCATCCAAGAATGAACATTAAGGCACAAGCATTGGTGGACTTTATAGTGGAATGTACTGGGATAACCGACGACGAGGTAATAACCACGACCCACGAGCTATGGAAACTTTACGTCGACGGCTCATCAAATGAAAATGGAGTGGGGGCAGGAGTTATCCTGATCACTCCTGCAGGGAGCAAATTTCACTCTGCTTTAAGATTTGGCTTTAAAGCATCTAATAATGAAGCTGAGTACGAGGCTCTACTTGCGGGACTACGAATAACAAAAGAGCTCAAAGCCAAAGCTATACATTGCTACAGCGACTCCCAGCTCGTGGTTAATCAAATCTTGGGAGAGTACCAGGCTCGTGGCACAAGAATGACAGCTTATCTGGAGAAGGCAAAATCCGCATTGGAGTATTTCGAATTTTATGCAATTGAACAGGTTCCCCGAGAACAAAACTCAAATGCAGATGCCTTAGCTCGACTCACCACTTCCGCCGAAAATAAAGAGCTGAATGTTGTACCCGTAGAACACCTATCAGCACACAGCATTACTGAGCCAGACGAGGAAGATGTGTGTATGATTGAAACATAACCGACCTGGATGAGTCCAATAGTTGACTATCTC
This sequence comes from Humulus lupulus, assembly GCF_963169125.1. Taxonomy (NCBI): domain Eukaryota; kingdom Viridiplantae; phylum Streptophyta; class Magnoliopsida; order Rosales; family Cannabaceae; genus Humulus; species Humulus lupulus. Next base: position 280,969,228 of record NC_084794.1, on the reverse strand, counting down.
GAAAATAGAATTCTTCCAAAAGATCGAAATCAGGCTCGAAAGTTGATGTATCGGCTTCCTCGTTACACCATTTTGGACGGAAAGCTATACAGAAGAGGATATTCCATGCCGCTGCTTAGATGTGTAACCCCTCCCGAAGTAAAGAAGATCATTGAAGAAATTCATGAAGGGTTTTGCGGAGACCACACCGGGGGGCATAGCCTATCCAAGAAGATCATACGCCAAGGATATTTCTGGCCAACCATTAAAACAGACTCTTTTGAGTATGTGAAGAAATGCGACAAATGCCAGAGATTCGCCACGATACCCCGAGCTCCACCATCCGAACTAACCATGTTGACATCCCCATGGCCTTTCGCAGTATGGGGCATCAACCTCATAGGCTCTCTCCCAACTGGAAAAGGCGGAGTGAAGTATGCTGTAGTCGCCGTTGATTACTTCACGAAATGGACGAAGGCTGAACCATTGGCAACCATAACTTCGAAAAAGATCCTTGATTTCGTGGTAAAGAACATCGTATGCCGATACGGAGTACCGAGAAAAATCGTATCCGATAACGGAACTCAGTTCGATTGCGACTTGTTCGCCAACTTTTGCAAAAAGAATGGCATAATAAAGAGTTTTTCATCTGTGGCTCACCCTCAGGCAAATGGTCAGGTCGAGGCCGTTAACAAAACTCTCAAGAGTTCTCTGAAGAAAAAGTTGGAAGAAGCCAAGGGACGATGGCCTGAGGAATTACCTCAAGTCCTTTGGGGGTATAGAACCACATCTCGGACCTCAACAGGGCATACCCCGTTCTCTCTAGCATACGGCTGCGAGGCAATGTTGCCCATCGAGGTCGAAATCCCAACGATTCGAACTCAGGTTTACGATCAAAGTTCCAATCACACTCAGCTCGAAGAAACTCTAGACTTGATTGATGAAAAAAGAGAAGAGGCTCAGTTGAGAAACGCTGCTTACCAGCAACGAACTACACGATATTTCAATAAGAGGGTTCGAGATCGAAAGTTCGGAATGGGAGATCTGGTATTAAGACGCGTATTCTTGGCAACCCGAGATCCAGCAGCTGGGGTGATTGGGCCGAACTGGGAAGGACCATACCAGATAGAGTCAGTCATCCGACCTGGTGTGTACAAACTTGCGAGATTGGATGGGAGCCCAATACCGCGAGCATGGAATGGCGAACACCTTAGACCTTACTATCAATAGTGTAGGAAGTGTTGCCTGTAACCATGGCTTTCTATCTATACTAGTTTGTTTGTTTGTTTTTGAATTTCATCAAAAAAAGGTCTATTTTGTTCCATATGTAATTTCTTTTTATTTTTGCAATCTCTCTTAACTTAATAACCTATGGTCACACTCATAGGATATTAAGGGCGCATCATTGGTATATATACCATCAGATTAAAAAATAAAAAATATATATATACATGAAGTATTTGGAGATAACCAAGTACGCGAGCTTAGATAGTTCGGACATAATCGACTTATCAAAAAGATAAAAAGTATTTGGAGATAACCAAGTACGCGAGCCTAGATAACTGAGTTATCAAAAATACATGAAGTATTTGGAGATAACCAAGTACGCGAGCTTAGATAGTTCGGACATAATCGACTTATCAAAAAGATAAAAAGTATTTGGAGATAACCAAGTACGCGAGCCTAGATAACTGAGTTATCAAAAATATATGAAGTGTTTGGATATAACCAAATACGCGAGCTTAGATAGTTCGGACAAAACCGAACTACCAAAAACCTAAAACGTTTGGAGTTAACCAGATGTGCAAACTTAACAGGTCTGGAACCAGCCAAAAAATTGATCGATAATAAGTAGGAGCCTAAACCTATCACGAGACAAGTCGAGATCGAGGCTGGAATATCTTAAGAGAAAAATAGTTTCAAACTTTTAACCTCGGAACAAAAATGAGGATGAGGAAAAGTGACTAAACAAAAAAAAAGATATAACCAGATCATTCACATTACATACCATATAAGTACTCTTGAGTTCATGGTTAAAGTAATATCCGACCTTGATAAGTAACGAGGTCGGAAGCGGATAACTCGAATAGACTATGCATGAATGCATCGAATTTCGAGCCTAAATCCAAACTATGTTTGTATGAATTAAATAAACATAACCGGTTCATCAATATAAAAATATGCAAAATATTTCGAGCCAAGAAATGTAAAGCATATAAAAGAATGGTAAAAGAAATTGTATCAGCCCCGTGGGCATATATTAAAATAATTACAGAAATAAGGGGACGCAGCCCCGATAACTGATCTCCCCGAGGTCAGATTCAAGGAAGAGGAGTCTCCTTGGCCTTCTCAACGTCGGTGGCACCGGACCCCCCAGGACGAATAGCATGACTATCCTCCTGAGCTCCCTCCGAAACGGTGTCCGGAGTAGCCTTCTCCTTCTCGAGCTGTTCAGCCTCTTCCTTCTCAAGCCGAGCATTCCATCGTTCAAGAAGCCGCACCTCGTGGGGACCTAAGAAGCTGGTGTCCAGATCTTCATTATAAGCCCACATTCGGTACATGGCTGAGTCGACCGCTTTTTCCTTCTTTTCTTTGTACTCGGCAAGAAGGCGAGTTTTGGCATCCTCTATGATGTCGAAGGTGGCGGCCTTGTCCTCTTCGAGCTTCTTATTGGTCTCCCGAAGCTGGGTGTTATCTTTCTTTTGCTCCTCGAGTTCAGCTCTTAGCTTTCCGAGCTCCTTGGCCATGTCCTCAGGCTCCTTAACCACTGCCTCGAGCTTAGCATTCGCTGCCTTCAGATCGTCATTCGCTCTAAGGTGGAGGTCCTTCGTCTCTTGAGCATGAGTCCTGCTCGAATGGATCTCGTTGTTCAGCTCATAATTGAGCTGGGCAATGAAGGCAAGAGCCTGAAAAAAGGAAGAAACCACCATTAGCCTCAGGTCAGTATGAATGTAAGCAAAAGGAATATAGAAGGATACTTACCGCAGCAGTGTGCTCGATACTCTTCTCGTAAAGGACAGTGCGGTCTCGGGTGCCAGTTAGGCACTGCCACTGGGGAGCTTCGAAACTGCCATAGCTCTGGCCGATCCGGGACATGACATCCGAGATCAGCGTAGATCCGTGAGGTCCAGCAGCATTGTCCACCACATACGAGTCCATATGGGTAGAGATTGTTAGCTTCTGAACTCGAGAAGCAGAAGGCCTTCTGAAAAGTTGAGCAGAAGACGTTTCGCCCACCACAGGAGGTTGGGACTCAACAATGGCAGGGGCACCAACCAGAGAAGTCGGTGCAACCGCGGAGACGACGGCCTGCGAGGATGGCATTGTCGTGGAGGCGCTGGCCTGGACAGTCGACGCAACAATAGAGCTCGAAACCGGCGGGGCAAGGGGAAGTGTCTTCTTGGATCTCTTGGAGCCTTTGCCCGGCTGACCGGTCTTCAGTGACCCCGCCCTAGAGCGTTCGCTCCTCTTGGCGCCTGCATTATCGATAAGGGTGTCAAGGTCGGAGTCCATCTCGCCTGCACAAGTCACAACACAGTGAGTCAGTAAAAGAGAAGTGTACATCAAGTAATTTCGATATCAGACATATAGAGTGATGATAGAAGAAACCTAACTAGAACTCTCCCCCGAGCTCGAGCTCGGGGACCATGAAATTCCCCCGTCTTCAGAGGAGGCGGGGGGAGTGCCTTCCCTATAAGTAGGTGATAACCTCGAGAGGTCCCTATAATCATTGGTCCCGTACTGCACAGCTATCCCATTCCACACCTCGTCCGTGGTGTACATGGTATCGTATTTCCCGAGCCCACTATCGAACCTATGGACACAGTCATCTACCCAACTCCATATGTAGAAGTGGTATCTATCCTGTGGGCACGAGACTAACCTATTGGGCCTGTGTTCTAGTAGTGTGGGGGACCACATCCTCGAGGTAGGGAGGACTTTACCTTCATCTAAGTCCGAGCTTGAGGCTTCATCATTTGCCTCATTCCCGGACCGTGGACTCCTCAGACGAACTGGGAGTGATGGCCTCCTTTCTCTCCTCGGAGGAAGGGCGTCTGTGGGCAGTGGCACCTCCTCCCAGCGTTCATATTTTTTGCTGGACCAGTCAGAGGTTGATTGGCCCTCTCCCAACAGCCCGCAAGCTCGGAGCTTACCCTCATGTAATAGGTACGAGAGAGACCTCCTACCATAAGGGAGTTGGAGTAAGGCCTCTCTGTGCCTCTTCATCGCTTCATTAGGGGTGGGACGTTGAAAGTTAGCTGAAAAACGAAACACATTTCAACTAAATGTGGATTTAAGAACTAAAGTCTCGAGCTCAGGAATAAAAGTAACGAGAATACTTACGAATCCGCCTGAACGAGTAATGTCGAGACGGGGACAGACCATCTGTCCAGAAGAAGGCCCTCTTGAAATCAGGCAGGTGATTGGGGAGATCCCCAAAAACCTTCGTCTCTTTGGGATAGCTCGAGAGATAGTAAAAACCATCCCCTCCCCGAGCTCGGGAGGGGTTACTTTTCAAACAAAAGAGATATAAAATCTCTTGAGGTGAAGGTCCTTCCCACCCCAGCTCGTGGAATAAGGACCTCAGGGCAGACAGCACCCTGTACGAATTAGTATTGAGTTGGAACGGAGCCAACCCAACGAAATCAGTAAAGTCTTTGAAAATAGACTTCAAGGGCAGCAGTGCTCCTGCCCTCATATGTTCTTGGCTCCATGCCGCATATTTCACTGTGGCATCGCGGCCGCCAGGGGCGAAACAGCTTCGTTCTTGACTAGTCGGAGCTCGACACTTCAAGGTGCCTGACAAATGAAGGCCATGGAAGGCCAGTATTTCAGATATTTGGCTGGTTGTGGTAACCGTGCTCCAGTAGAGCTCGGCCTCGAACATTTCTCTCCTCGGCTGTGAGGAGGAAGGTTCCCCCATTAAGGAAAACTGGAGTTCCCCTGGACGATATGCAACAGTAACTCTTAGCGCAGGGTCGAGGGGGATTGGCCTAGGTCCTGAATTGAGCTCCGGATAGAGGGCCTCCCGAAGAACTCTTCTCTTCTTTTCAATGACCTCGTCTATCTGGCGGCGATAGTGGGCTCGAATATCTTCCTGCTCTCGTGCAAACTCGTACTCTCTTATCCGGCGTTGGTTCCGGGCGAAGAGCGATTCTGGGCTCGGAGATTTTGGCTCGTAAGGGATTGCCAGCAATGACCCCCACCGTCTTTCCAGATTCTGTGACATCTAACGAGAAAGAAAATATGGTGAGGGCCATGCATGCAAGAATTACGAGCTCGATGGAGTGAGCTCGGAAATTTAGGAACAAGACACTAAATACTAAGATCCTTATTGAAGAGTCAGGGGCGTGTATTCCACGAAAAAGAAAAGGAGCGTGGATGATTTTTTGAAAATCCCAAAATTCAAGGGAAAGAAGAGTGGCGGTTAACCAGGAAATACGTCTTTGGGTTTCGTGCATTTATCAAGACCCACGTTTTTATCTGAAGGCTTAGTGCACAAGAAACGTTGCCTAAAAATTTCAAAACCCAGAAAATGGGAACCACATTCAAACGTCAAAACTGGGTATAAACCAGAGACGAAAATCCAGAATGAAAGTCTAAAAGGCATGAAAGCCTATCGTGTTAAAACTTCCTATTGTGGATGCAAACCAGTATAAACAGATACACAGCAAGAACAGTTTAAATAAAAAAATGGCATACTTACACAATAATGGCGATTGCAGAGAGATCGTCGATCGAAGAAGAGGTTGCAGGAAAGAGCTCATTGACTCGAACAGACCAGGATTCCTTTGCTTCTTTGGTCGAGAAAACATGCACAGAATAGGAATTTTGCAAAGAGGTCTCTGAGTTTGTTTTTCTTTTTTGCTTATGGCGAATGAAGGTAAAAGTGAAGAAGAAGATAAAGAGTGGGGTCTTGTATATATAAGTGGGGAAAAGGAATTAATCAGGAGCGTCGAGTGAAATCCTCACTAGATCGAACGGATGGGGATCAATGACAAGAAGGCGCCGAAAAGTTGTCAGACGGACGATCGTGGGCGTGTTTCCAAGGCACTCGAGTACCAAAAGTGAGCAATACCCAGCTGACGCGTGTCCATTTTCAAAGGTGTGACGGTGCAGTTCTCAGGGAAAGTAGTTCAAAAGTTTCCTTCTCTTAGGATTCGAGCAAATACTTTTGAGGGGGCAAAATGTTATACCCAGATTTCGAGCTATGTTAATTATGACCTCGAAAGTTGGATTCGCAAATAAGTGGACTCATAAGGTTGGAAGCAAGCTCTAGGATCATATGCCGAGCTTGCAGGATATGGACGATCTCGAGTATGGTGACCTCGAAGAGTTCATGATCTCGAAAGATAGCCCCGGGAACACATCCATCTTCGGAGACAACTTCGGATCAGGGTTCCCGAGCTCGACGCGCATACGATCTCGAACAGATTGAGTGACCTCGGAAGATGTCTCCAGCTCGAAAGGTGACAGGAAACCTGGGAGACTAAAGCCTTAGAGATACGCAGTAACCACATTGAATATCTACAAGTATTATAAATATGAGATGTAATCCTCATTTATTAATGTAAATCCCCTAGAATCGTGGGATATTATTTGATCAGTTATGTGTTTCCTGGTCTTCAGGGACGTTTCCTTTTATATCTGATTATAGGCATTTAAGGCCATTTATTTTATTCACAAAAAGAGTAACTACCCAAAATATGTGGGATATTATTCTGCATCCTTCTCTATAAATAGAGAAGCTATGCGCCATTGTAAATGACCGAAAATTCTGATCCTTGAGAGAAAACTCTGAAGAATTCATGCTTAAGAATTTTCAGAGATAATTTTGAGTTTAATAACAGAGACTCGTGGACTAGGCAGATTTAACTGCTGAACCACGTAAAAATCGTGTGTTTGATTTGTTTTATTGTATTTGGCCATTATCTATTATTGTTTTTGTCCTCTTCTTTCACTGTTTGACGAAAAACGGCGTCAACATATATATATATATAGGCACCCTATTAATTAAAAAATATTAATTTTTAAAATTATCTATAGCACTTTTTCTCAATATTTTTTCTCACATTCTTTAATTTATTTATTTTTTGTTAATTTTAATAATTTTATTTTATATTGCTTTCATAATTTTAAAAAAAATAATGTATAACTTTTTAGAAAAAAAAAACTCTTATTTTAACAAGTTTTTATATATTTTTTGTTTTAATTTATTATTTAAATATTTAAAATATATATTATTGATATGCACTTTTTAGAATATGAAAAAGAAAAAAAAATGTAAGCACAAGTTGTAATATATATAATAATATTAATTTTTAATAAAAATGGGTGTACTAATCAAATTTTGGGGTGCAAATATAATGCCCCATTTGTTAACACAAAAATGATTTGATCAATTGTACATTTAATTTAGGGTTATTTTTAATTTAAGTGTGTTCATTTGAAACCACCAATCTATATTCAATTTATATGCATAAACTTATTTTTTTTTTAAAAACAAAAGACAGAGAAATTTCATTCAATGTTAACAACGACATAGTCCCTTACAAGTAACACGTAATGTTTATGAAAAAGGAAATATAGATCACTCGAAAGGTGTGACTAATATAGGCATACAAGCAAAAGAAAAATAATGCACACTTTCCAACTAAAAACCTATTGACGTTCAAGCAGAATTTTATGTAGAAAAATCTTTGTTTTCTTTCATATAAAAGTTTTGATAGATTATACCAATGATTACAAACCAAAAATCCATCAGATGATCACAGGTAAACAAAACACTATTATTCACACTAAGATTATTGGAGTATAGTGTCTCATATGAAATAAGTGCAAAAAATATTGAGTTATTAATAAGAACATGAGTAACTCTACTAATCACCAATTAATTTTTAGATAGAATCCATGATTCTTGTCATGGTATCATGCATCATATCCCTAGCGGATATTCGACCCACACCGATCCAAATAGTAAGTAGAATTAAAACAAAAGTAAGTTGCATGAGATTCACAGTGCAATAAGACACTTGAGATCTAAATAGCAAGCTAAGCCGCACGAGATCCGCATAGTGTAAATAGGCACTTGAGATCCAAAAAAATAAGTAAGCTGATAAAGGCCGCTTGTGATCTGGTGATTCAATATTGGTGAGAGAAAAATAATCACCATCTTGAGAGGGATATTAGAGTATATTGTCTCATGTGAAACAAGTGTAAGAATATTGAACTAATAATAAGAACATGAGTAACTTCACTAATCACTAATTGATTTTTAGATAGAACCCGCTAAAAAACAAGAAAATGGTGATCCACAACACAACCACAAGTAGTGCACCAACAAAATAAACACATGAAATTGATTAAAATGGAAGATGCAAATGCGTCATTCATCACCATAGTTGACCATTGTTGTTCTTTCAGCCACAATGTGTCTTCACCACTCCCCTCAGCCTATTTATCTTCTCGCAACCACAAAACAACCGACACCACCAAATATCGACATAAAAACCATAGATTTGAGGCATCCCACCACACTTCCAAACCCAAGCAACACCAAGGTGATGTGGTGCAATGATGAAGTTATGGTCAACAGGTAGGAGAGGGTGTAAAAATTAGAAGGTGTTTGTTTTGAGTAGTTGAGTTGCCTTGGAAAGTGTAGAAAGCCTTAGGATGGAGGTAATATTAAACTCTTGTGTACAAAATGGTTCACTTTACTCCCTTAAAATTTGAACCAAACATAGAAATAATTTAGATTCTCATTCCCACCTTTACTTTACACCATACCAAATACCAAGAGACAACATATTGAAGACAAGAAAAGGAATTTTATTTACATGCATCAACTTAAAAATGACTAATGTATCTTTTAATTCCTTATCTATACATTTCTAGGTATATACGTTATTATTATTTTAAATTTAATTTTCAGTGTAATTTTTTATTTATAAACTTTTAATACTAAATCTCTTCTCAATTTTTTTTAATACATATATTTTATATAATTATTTAAATTACACCAATATGAAATAATAAAATTCTGACTTCATCATAATAATTTCATTAGGCTACTAAATTTGACTAATTATTAATATATACAACTACAAATGTAAGCTAAAATTTGTACAATTTTTTTTTCTGTCTTAAAGTGTAAATCATTAAACCATATCCTATATTGTTATGATTAAATTACAAAAAAAGAAAAGCAACAAATCAGCTAAGAACAATAGTTTCCTTGTAAGGAGGGACATCGTGGTTTCCAAGTAAAGTATATAAATGGCAAAATCAGCTATTTGTTTTTGTTTTTGGGTACAAATCAGTTGGAAAATAAAAAGTTGTACAATTGAAATTTAAAGTGAACCAAGTCTCAAATGGACACAGGTCCGGGTTGTTCCTGGGCTTTTATCATAATTTTGAGGCCCATTCAAAACAATTTAATGTCTCGAAAATAATTCTCTGCATAAAAAATTGTGCTCTCCATTCTCAAAGGGAAATTTGATAAATCATGCTTACATTAGCTTAATAATTAAAATTTGAACCAAAGTTAACCACCCTATGATACAAATGCTTATCTTTCATTTAATACCAAAAATACCCCTCTCATAACACCTTTCCTCTCTATTCTCCCTCTTCCTCTCTACCTCTCTTCACCATACCTCTCTTCACCATACATTCTCTCTCACTCTCTCTTCACCATACGTTTTACACACAAAATTTTTATACTAAAATCTTGCAAGAAAGATACACATTCGGACATTGTGGATTGTTTGAGGAGAAACACCAAGCTTTGTGTTATTTTTGCTCATAGTGAAGATATTAAATGGGTAAGTGATTTTCTTTGATTCTTGTTGTTGTTGGTTGCTTTTATGATTCATAATGCTGTTTATATGTTGGATCTATAGTTTGTTGGTATTTTTTGCTGTTTTTTTGGGTGAAAATCGTGTCATGTGAAAATCTGCGTTTTCTTGGGTTCCCTGAGTTTTTTTCTAAATGCCCGATAGTGTCCGATAGAGACCCGATACAGGCACGATATTTGTTGAGTTTCAAGGTTAGGGATGAAGGTCCGATGGCAACCCGATGGTTGCCCGATAGTTTGGTTACCCGATGGTTATAAGGGTACGATGGCTACCCGATGGTTGCCCCGATTATTATTTTAAATCTACACATCCTTTTAAGTACGATAATAGATCGATAGTAGTCCGATATATGCCCGATAGTTATTATTAAGTTACTGCTGACCTAATAGTACGATGGTACTCGATGTTACCCGATACTTGCCCGATATTAGTGTTTTAAGTGATCAAAAAACATAAATAAAACTTTGCCCGATACCGCCCGATATGGCCCGATACTGGTACGATTCCCAAACATTTGAACTAAATTTCGACATTTTGTTGCCATTTACTGATTTTTTTTCTTTGTACATGATAGGGTCAACTTTGTTCGCGTACTTAATGTATAATGGTGTTTGGGAGCGTGAAGGTAGAGATTGGGTTTTTAATGGAGCCGAAAATTTAACGTTCGAGTTGGAGAAGGACATAACTTACTCACAACTTGTTGAACTTCTGTACTCAGAGCTGGAGGTTGACAAAGTGCAGTATGACCTGAAATTAGAAGTGAATTATAAGTACATGAAAGGGTTAATGTATCGGCCTGAACTTATAAGGAATGACAAGGGTGTAAGCTTATATTTGTCAATGCTTTTGAAGAAGCCAGATGAATTTGTTCCCCTTTTTGTGACTTTGGTGGAGAAGAATATCATTGTTTATCGTAATCCTCCACCAAGTACTGTTAAGGATACTCGTAGTGAGGTTGGGACTTATGTTCCAGAAACAAATCCGGAGGTGCTGGTAGCCACTGCTGTACCTGAATCAAACCCTTTCATACCAACAGTTGACCATGTAGCACAGATGCCATTTCATGATGATTTTCCTGATTGTCCTGACCCTGAAAATGATTTTGAGGGCAATGACGACCAAGAAACAGAGGTCCGTTCTCAAGCTTTGAGCCTGAGTCCACTGTCGTACCAAATACCGAGGCAAACAACATGTAGAAGTAGACCCCGTAGAGAAGATCGCCAAACACCTGGTACTAGTAGTAGTCGTCCAGACGGAACAAATGATGCTAGAGAATTTAGTGATCCACTCTCTTCTTCGACATATTATAGTAAATTCAAAGCTCAGATGTTTACAAGAGAAGACATTGAGGATAATAGTCACTATATATCTATGGGTGGCACATCGGGCGGGGAGATTCATTTAGGAAAGTTTTTCAGAGACAAGGAACATTTAAAAAAGGTTGCTGGCTTGTTTGCAATGAAGAAGGGATTCGACTTTATAGTTAAGAAGTCTGGTACTGATGTTTGGTATATTACATGCAAGGATCCTGATTGTGGGTGGAGGTTAAGAGGGAAGAAGAAGCAACTTTCTAACATGTTCGAGGTGACAGCATTTGAAAATGTACACACATGTTCCCTCGATGTTCGAAAAAAAGATAACCGTCAAGCATCACCTTTGGTAGTTGCCGAACTGATCAAGGATAAATTCTCAGTTAACGGTTCAGATTATTTAGCCTCCAAAATAAGAGAAGATATGAAGAATTCTTTCGGGATCGAAATGAGTTATGAGAAGGCTTGGAGATGCAGAGAGAAAGCACTCCACATAGTTAGGGGTACGCCTGAAGCTTCATATTCGAAGTTACCTGGGTACTTGCACATGCTGCGGTTGAACAATCCCGATTCCATTACTGATTTCAAGGTAGACGAGGGTCGCTTCAAGTATTGCTTTTTTTCTCTGGGTGCTTGTAGGCGGGGATTCAAGTTTTGTCGACCTGTTATATGTATTGATGGGTCCTTCTTGAAAACTAGGTATGGTGGCCAAATGTTGTGTGCCGTGGCATTGGATTCAGACAGTCACATATTTCCGATTGCTTTCGCAATGGTTGACAGTGAGAACCACGACTCTTGGACCTATTTCATGAGGAAGTTGAAACAAGCGATTGGTGATGTTGAGAACTTAGCATTCGTATCGGATAGGCATCAAAGCATTGTTCATGCTTTGGAACTTGTCTTCCCTGATGCACCCCATGGCGCATGCTACCACCACATTATTATGAACGTGGCTAGCAAGTTCAAGACTGATTGCTTCACGGATCATATTTACAGTTGTGCATACTCGTATAAGAAGACAGATTTTGAAAGAGAATTTGAAAAGATAAAAGCAATGGATGTTCGAGTTGCACTATATCTTGAGGGCATTGGATTTGAAAGATGGGTTCGTGCGTACTTTCCAGGGGACCGTTACAATGTAATGACAAGTAATTGGGCTGAAAGTTTCAACAGCAAAACTAAGGACGCAAGAGCCTTCCCGATCACTGCTTTTGTTGAATTCATCAGGTTTACTATTCAAACATGGTTTGCTACTCGAAAGGAAAACGCTGAAAAGTGTAGCACGACTCTATCACCAGTTATGGAGGGGGACTTGTCATGTCAATTTGAGAAATCTCGGTTCTTAAGCGTCGACAGAGCTGGACCTTATACATTTAATGTCCACCCCGGAGGAACAGTTCAGAGCGGTGGTATAGTTGATTTGGAGGCACGACAATGCAGTTGCGGCCTATTCCAAATCATGAAGATTCCTTGTCCACATGCATGTGCTGCTGCTCAAGAACGAAATATTAGCATGTACGCATTGTGCTCTCAATATTACACAAGAGAGAGTTGGAAGAGCACATATGAGGGGACAATTATGCCAGTTGGTGATGAGGATGATTGGGAATTGCCTGAAGACATTAAGAACATCCAAGTTGGAGTACCGATTGAGAAGAAACCTGTAGGCCGACCGAAGAAGCAAAAGGTCGGACGAATTAGGAAAAATCGATATCCTTCTAATGGAGACAAGGTTGTGATACAACGATGTTGTAGCAAGTGTGGTGGTAAAGGGCACAACAAAGCGTCTTGCAAGTACCGAGGTTAACTTGTTTTGTTTGTATTCTAGTTGACCTATTATGTTTTATTTCTGCTTGAACTAGTAATATTTGTTATGTGCTGGATTTTGCAGGTTTTTTTCTATTTTTTTCTCCATTATGAAACTCTTAAATATGTAATAATCCAGTGTTGGTTCGATAGTGCACGATGCCGGTACGACAATGCACGATATTGTTTGTTGTAGGATTATTTAAATGTATCTTACAATATGGTACGACGTTGCTCGATGTAGTACGATAGTTAATGTACGACATTAGGGTACGATAATGTACGATATTTGTCCGATAATGGTACGATGGTATGGTTTCAGGACTGTTCGTGAAATTTGTGAGGCAAGTGAGGGTACGATAGAGTACGATAGTGATCGATGATAGTACGATGCAAAGATTAAGCACATTAAAATGTAGTAATTACAAAAAGAGCAATCAAAAAAATTATACAATTCAAAAAAATTAAGACCGTTCAACATAAGTTTTGGTAGAATAAGTCTACACACCACCTTTGCCTAAAAAGTTTCATATTATTGTCAGTTACATTATCAAATGGTAGTTGTAGAAGCTTATGTTCAATATGCTCAATTACGTAACATCCGCAATCGCCACTGCATTAGAAAATAAACAATAATTTAATAAAGTTTTGTAATTAAGAAATAATAATTAATATGTGATATTTAATAAAGTTCACCTGGATTTTGTTTGCGGTACGAATTCACGTGGAATGAGTTTCCAATCGAAGGGTCTGACCTGACTCTCTGATGCTGTCAACTGAGGCGCGAGTATAACGTCATGGTTCTCAAATAAACCGGACTGTCGCAAGACCGACGGGAAAATGGTACACCAGTCAACCATCAAGCTGATCAAATCGTTTTCGGAAATTGATCCAATACTGGAGTCAAAGATGTTGAGCATCCACCCATTCAGGTCTGCCTCTACAGCTACCCAATGCATTTGGTCTTTCAAGAAGAGGGCAAAATAAATGAACTCCTTGTTCTGCCAACTCGGTAAGAACTGGACTGCATCACCCCTAACCAGGTCCAATATACTGTCATCCCAACTAAATCTAGAGTAGTCAGAACCTGGAAAAGCGTCCCACCGACCCTTCAATGATTCGGGAAAAATTGTAGGCATAACAACACATTTCTGAGGGTACACGTTAGGATAAAATTCTAGACGCCTCCTCATGAGATGAAATGCTGCATCTAAATGCTACATTAAAGGAAAATTAAGTCAGTAACCACAATATCGTACCAAAATAAACAAACAAAAAAACTATCAGACATGAATATAGTAACTATCGTACCCCAATCGTACCATTATCGTACCCCAATCGTACATGAATATATTAACAATAAAACCTTCTATCGTACCAATATCGTGTTAATGTCGTACCATCATCGTACCTTTATGGCAAAAACTAGTATTATACACCATCGTACCCACTAGCGTCCCACTGTCGTACCATCATCGTACATTATCGTACTACCATCGTACCTAAATTGTCCCACTACAAATTCTAAATTTATGATGGTAATAGTAACTACTTAACAAATTATATCGTACCACTATCGTGCTAATGTCGTACCACCATCGTACCATTGACATAAACAGTTTATAATTTGACACTTATAATTATCGTACTACTTTCGTACCATATCGTACCCATATCGTACCACTATATATAGAAACATTTAAATAAATTTTCAACATTATTTAATTATGAAGTTATAGAAAACTTACAGAGTCAGAAAGCCATGTCCTCGGAGTATGCAGTTTCAGGAACCAAGCAGCATCGTGTGTCCCTGAGAAGCATTCCCTCGGATATTTATTCCCAATGGTGCCAAGCAACCACTTGTGAAAGGTCATAAGTAATTTACCATCAACAACCCTCAATGGATCCACATTCACTACTGTCTTCGATTTCTTATTCCTTTTCCTCATTGCAGTGTACTCATCGAACCACCTAGGCCTCTTTCTTTCTCTCCTCTTCTCCGGTGCTGGTGGAGCTATGTTTAAGAATTGTACTTCAGAATCTTCAGTATCTCCGATTACAGTAATTTGCATATCCTCTGGTGTGCGAAAAATGTGATCATCTACATCATCAGGTCTGTAATCGTTAGGGAGAATGTCTTCATCTACAGGAGACTGAGGGCCTTCTTCAGTGGACTGAGGGTGTGGATCTGGAACTGGCCTACTAAGATCTTCCATCATTGTCATAAGCTTCTGCAATTGACCCAAGATCTCGGACTGACCTTTAATAAGGGCACTTTGTTGCCCTTCAACCTTTTCCAACCTGGCCAAAATCATAGAGTAGCCTGGTTGCTCAGCTTGGGAGGAGGTGCTGGCATGAGGTGTTGATGGGGGAACCTCAGGTGCCTCAGGTTGAGCTGGTGGAACCTCCTTAAAAATATTTGCTGCTTCTGCTTGCTCAGCTAACTTTTCAGCAAGCTTTTCAGCCTGGCTCTGTAAGGCTTCCTGTGTAGGCTGTCCATCGGGACCCACCTCTAGTTCCTCTAACCCCATGTCCACATACAATGGGGCTTCATTGTCTGTAAGGGTCCTCACATACTGTTCTTCAGCAGGTCGGGCACACAGGTAGGGGTATACTGTCAACTGCCACAAAAAACAATGCATATTTAGATTGGAAAGTAAAACAATATATCATGTCAATTGGTAAACTATCGTACCCCAATCGTACCCATATCGTACCCATATCATGCAATTATCGTACCCATATCGTACCCATAACATAACAATATCGTACCCGTAAGTGAGAATTGCTTGCTAACTATCGTACCATCATCGTACAACATCGTACCAATATCGTACCACTACTACTACATTAACAAAGAATACATATCGTACCCCCATCGGACCATCATCGTACCAAATCGTACCACTTAGTCAGTTTTCAAACAGTTGACAAAAAACCACAAAATAACCCCATAATCGTACTCAAATCGTACTCTATCGTATTCCTATCGTGCAGTACCCATAAAATTGCATATCTAGAAAAAAATATAGAACATTCAAAAGTAAAGTAAAAGCTCACCTTTTTGGCAAACAACTTAATAAGTTGCTCTTTGTGTATCTCTACTTTCTCCTTGCTCTGCCAGTTGATCATTCTTGGTATGCCTTGGCCCAATCTCACAGCATGATCCTGACCCAACTCAATGATGGACTCAAAAGCCCAATACTGCAATGCTGCAGCATACCCATAAATAGAGTACTTGGCCTCCTTTTGAGTCTTTCCTTTCTCAATCTTCTTCTGTAAATGCTTCTTCATTTCAACAAAGTCTTTTTGACAAGTTTGTAACAACTTCTGGTATGATATCTTCCCCCACGGGTACTGGAAAAAGAAGTCAACGTCGTCTACCATCTTCAGCATGTCAGTCCAAACCATCAACTTCTCCTCACGACCTTTCAAAACACCCTCAACTAATAAGCACAAACCCATCTTGTACACATCATCAACTATTTGACAACTCTCAAAAGTTCTGCGCAGTTGCCCTATGCTCACTGGGGAATGACCATTGAAGTACTCAAGAATCAACCGATCCGAAGTGGTCTTCGCTTTAATCTCAGCTTCAGACGGTCCGGCCTCAAAATTTAAACCAGTAACTAAAGCGAACTCCAATTGGCTAAATCTACATCTTTTTTTCCCAATATAAAACTGGACTTCGTCAGTCTTCTCCCCTCTGAATTTGTGCAACAACAATTGATGGACTAAGGCACCAGAAAAATTTAATGGTTCCGCCATGAAGAACTGTTTGAAAGGGGATTCCTTCACCCTATCCAATAAACCACACTGTATAAATTTTGCTTTAATCTTTGGAAAGTACCAACTGCCGCGCCAAGTGATACGTCCCGTAAAATGTTCCTCTACTGGAACTATCAGTTGTGGAGGTCTTAAGTTCTGCATAAAACAAATAAATACCCAATTAAATAGAATAACAAAAAAAAACATCAAATTTTATATTCTGCAATATACTATCGAGCAACTATCGGAATCTATCGCACCATATCGGACACCAATGGAAAACTGGAACTATAACATTATCGTGCACAATCGTACCTAACATCGTACACCATCGTATTATAACATACACAACAATTTGTTCCCACTATCGGGCACACATCGTACCCAACATCGTACCCTATCGTACCTCCATCTTCAACCTCAAGTTATCAGAAAACACAACCTATCGTACCACCATCGAACCACTATCGTACCCCTATCGTACACTCATCTTCAACCTGAAGTTATGAGAAACACAAATACTATCGTACCCATATCGACCCACTATCGTACCTTATCGTACCTCTAAAAAACCCAGAAATTTTTTTCAAAATTTTACGGTTTATCAGATGTCACACAGTCAGATTTAACACAGTCAAATTCAACAATACATACTATAACATTTTTTAATGGAGAAGAGATTAAAAAAAACACATACCCTAGACATTTTTGCGCAATGGGGTGTCGGTTTTTCTTCTCCGGTGAGGGGTTGGAGCTTGGTTTTTCTTCGTCTCCGGTGGGGGTTGGGGCTTGGTTTTTCTTCGTCTCCAGTGGGGGTTGGGGCTTGGTTTTTCTACGTCTCCGGTGGGGGTTTTTCCGACCGTCGGGTGAGGGAGAGAGCAGCGTCGGGTGATGGTGGGTGAGGGAGAGAGAAGCGTCGGGTGTGAGTACTTATGTTGCTCGATGGTTTTGTGGGAGTGAAGAGTTGGGATTTGGGAGGGAACGGGAAATGGGCAGGGGAAAAGCCGAAAGGTACGGTTTTTATCAAGTTTTTTTATCACTATCGTGTACCATCGGGTACAATCGTGTACCATCATACTATTGGGAAAGCATCGGGCACTTATCGGGTACCATCGTGTACAATCGTACTAATAGGTCTGCATTAACTTAATAACAACTATCGGGCATGCATCGGACTCGTATCGATCCATTATCGTACTTAAAGGGTTTGTAGAATGAAAATAAATATCGGGCAACCATCGGGTAGCCATCGAACCTTAATGACCATCGGGTAACCAAAACATATCGGGCAAGCATCGGGTGGCCATCGGACCTCATCACTAACCTTGAAACCCAACAACTATCGTCCCTGCATCGGGCCTATATCGGACACTATCGGGCATTTAGAAAAAAAATTCAAGGAACCCAAAAAAACGCAGATTTTCACAGACCACGATTTTCACCAAAAAAACAGCAAAAAATACCAACAAACTACAGATCCAACATCTAAACAGCAATCTAAATCATAAAAACAACCAACAACAACAAGAATCAAAGAAAATTACTTACCCATGTGTATCTTTTTTGCAAGATTTTAGAGAGGAAAGGTATGGGATTTTGTTATGAGAGGGGTATTTTTGGTATTAAATGAAAGATAAGCATTTGTATCATAGGGTGGTTAACTTTGGTTCAAATTTTAATTATTAAGCTAATGTAAGCATGATTTATCAAATTTCCCTTCTCAAACTATCAAGAAAATAAAAAAAAATTAAAAGAAAAAAAGAAAAGAAGATAAAAATGGAGAAAAAAAATATGGCAGATAAAAGAGTTGGGGTCTTCTGCTTTTTTCTTCCGAAAAATGGCAAACCATACTCTCTTCCACTAGGTTTCTTCTTTACTCCATTATTGACCTCTGGTGCTTGCTCTCTCACTTCTTCCACGTAAGTTTTTCTTGCTTTTCCTCACTTTCTTTTCTTATATCCTCCATGGCTCTGTTTGATTCTCTGGAAAATTTTCCTGGAATTTTTTTACGGAAAAATGTATTGTTGCTTATGAAAAAGTGGTGTGTGAGTAGTGAAGGGTTAGATTTTTGGGATGTTTGTTTGTCTTGAGCTTCAAGGTAGTGTAGGGTAACTATGGTCCATGGAACTCTTGTACTAAAATGGAGGTCTTGAATTTCTGTTTTGTCAGTTGGAAGATGGAGCAAAAGAGTGAGAATGAGTTTTGAGTTTTGTGCTCTATTCTATTTTTGTTTGTAGAGAGTTTTAAGCTTCTATGTTCCGTTTTCCTCTCCAGATGGGTGCAATATTGGCTTAATTTCTTATCTGAAGCTTCGAATTTTTGTGAACTTTTAACTCATTTTTGTAAGCACTAAATTTTGTTGTCTAGGTAGTCTCTGCAATCTACATTTGTGTTTTTCTTGATAAACATTTACTATAAATTTTTTAGAAGTGGCCTACTGGTTGCTTGCTCATAACTACTTGTGGTGACTCATAGCTACTGGTCAATAACTTTTCTTGTATCAAACTATTATAGGTATTAACTCTTTGTAAATGAACACAATCTTCAGGTTAAGAGCAATGCTGTTGTTTGATTTTGATCTTCAACCCCTTTCTTTTATGGTGTTCAAAGAAATAATGAAACAGCAGAACTGAATTTAAGGTTGTAATGATGGAAAGTTTGGATGGGTCTGAGTTAGCTGTTATGAGAAAGAAAAGAAGTAATGCATCTCGAAGACCTCGGGTTGATTCACATTCGCTTCTAGAAAACTTAAATCTTTGGCCATTGTCAACAGAGCTTTATAGCAATGGAGACAATGATAAAAATCAAGATAACGGGGATGGAGTGGTTGTCTCTGATGGATTGGGAAGAGGGAACAAGCTGAAGAAGTTGAAACTCAAAGTGGGTGGTGTTACTCATACAATCCACACCAAGTCCACTGCTAACTTTTCCTATGGTGGTAGCACCAATACCAGAAACTCTTCTAGCTCTGTGATTGCCTTTACAACTCAAGAGAAGCGGCTTCCTCAGGTAACATGCTCTGATCTTTCTAATCAAGAAACTGCTGGCAGGTCTCATTCCACACAAATTTTTTATTGTAGACTTGTCTGGTTGTTATCAGCTTTCTCTCTAACTTCAGGTTAATGCAATCCCAACTGTATCTGTTCCAATCCTCACGGCCCAGTGATTATAGTATAGCAGTTCGCTTAGTGGGTTAAATGAATGTATTCCTTTGTTTTTGCACAAGCACTTAATTATCTGGTCTCTGGTTGATTTTTAAGAAAGTTTACTTCAGTGAACACCCACTCTCTCTCTTTCTTTAGGATATATTTTGCATTTTCTCACATTCATGGATTGTGCATTAGTTTTGATTGTGTAGAGTGGATGATAATAAATGATTGCTTTTAGTATGAATAGTTATATAAATATTACTGATGATGCAGGATGACATAAATGGAAATCATTCCTATTCTTCAGATAAAAAGAGAGGTTTTGGAGTTAGATGGAAGGATATGTCAAAAAATGATTCTAGTTCTCAAAAGGAGAATTCTTCAAGGGGAATTCCTGCTCACCATGAGCCTATTCGTAAGAGCAATCGGTTTCCTAAGAGGCGAGCCTTGGATGCTGGATTGAATGAGGATGATGATGAAGATGAAGAAATTCGTTACCTTGAGAAGCTTAGGGCCTCTAAGAACTCTGGTGGCAATGAAGATGGGAAGGATTACAGAGGCCACAAAGAACACATGATTTTGAAGCTTCCAAAGAGTCGTTTGGTTATAGATGGGTTGTATAATGATGCTGTTGGAGATTATGGATCGCCAAGGCTGGGAAAAGATAGTAGAAAGAAGTCAAGACCGGAGAAAGAATTCGAGGATATAGACTACATGGAAGAAGAAGTGATATCTGATGAGGAACCTGGATCTACTGGGAAGAAGGTCAAAAAGGAGTCTCCTAGTCCTTATGTAGAAGAGTGGAAGGAATCAACCCCGACTACACGAGCTAGGGCCATGCAGCAAGGCCAAGAGAATTTAAATGGGTTGTCTGCCAGTTCTTTTGATGTTTCAAATTATTTACTTCCTTCCAAATCTAAAAGTGAGTATTTTCTTTCCCTCTTTGGTGGTTTTTCTTGTGTGTGTACAGCACCCCCAGTATATATGCATGTGGTATCTACAAACCATAAGTATCTCATTATCACCTTATTTGGTGGTTGATTACAGGAAAAAAGGAGAAACCATCTGAACTGGAACAACAATTGAAGAAGGCTGAGGCTGCACAGAGACGCAGAATGCAGTCAGAGAAAGCGGCTCGGGAGGCTGAGGTTTGCATACCATGCTGCATTATTATGGTTAACATCTCTTAATTTGGGTGTCTTGTCTTATAAAGCATTTTTTACTTTTAGGCTGAGGCAATCAAAAAAATACTTGGCCAAGATTCTGGAAGAAGGAAAAGGGAAGAGAAAATGAAGAAACATAGAGATGAGTGGTTACAGGTCACTGCAAATTTAAGGAACATTCTTCTTTTGTGAAACCTTGTTGTAACACATTGTTGACTATGAGTCTGACTGTTGCTTCCTGCAGGGAAAAGCTGCCAATGCCCTCACACTTTCATCAAATACTGTTAGGTGGGTCAATAATCCCACTGGATCCATCGTTACATTCTCTGATGATATTGGTTTGCCAAACATATTTAATCCAGTTCACTGCAGGTAAACAAGTTTTAACTTCTCAACTGTTCAGAACTTACTACTACTAGTTCTAGCTATACGTTTTTGCTTAAATAAAACCTGATGTGCTTATGGGATGCTTTATTTACTCATCATAATTTTCAGTTATCCTCCTCCACGGGAAAGATGTGTGGGGCCAAATTGTTCAAATGCTTACAAGTACCGTGATTCAAAATCAAATCTCCCTCTCTGCAGTCTTCAATGTTACAAGGCACTGCATAAAAAGTTGCAGCCTCTTGTTACCTGCTGAAGGTCATTTGGTTCTACTGGTTCCCACATTAACTCAGCTAAACATTTTTTTGGTACAATGCTCATCTCACCCCCTAAAAATTTGTACATCCTCACATAACCCTAACATAATCAGTAAGATTGTGTTTGTATTGTACTACCTTCTTTTACTGATTTTTTTGAGAACTAATGACTGAAAATATTTTAGATGTTAAATTGCAAAATTGGGTTTTAACTCTGTAATGTCATCGTATCCTCAAGTGAAGTTAGAGCAAGATAAGTCTTGGCCTCTAAAATCATGATTGGTGGGGGAAAAGAAAAAGAATAGGAAAAAAAATCACTCTATTAGAATAAGGTATACACCATTTTATACCTTTTTGGTAGATATCATATATAATTCAATTAAAGAGTATTTTGATGTTTTCATAAATATCTGCCAACAAATTTGATTAGTTTTAGGTTAGATCATCTCTACCTAAAACTTAAGGGTATTACGGAGAAGAATATTTCCATACCTAATAACTTATTGATTTAATTTAACTCCTTTCTTATTCCTATTTTTTTATTCATTACTCACAACCAAAACAAACAGAGATAACAGCCGGTGTCATATGAACACTATAATAGATTATTATTACAATGGGTACACGAGGATGATAATTATAATAATATGTTACAAATTATATGGAAATGTTATAATAGAAGTCTTTCTTTTAGCTATAGCATCACTTTTTGAATTTAAGCTTCTCACGCCCTCAAC
This sequence comes from Humulus lupulus, assembly GCF_963169125.1. Lineage (NCBI taxonomy): Eukaryota > Viridiplantae > Streptophyta > Magnoliopsida > Rosales > Cannabaceae > Humulus > Humulus lupulus. Next base: position 280,946,818 of record NC_084794.1, on the reverse strand, counting down.
AAAAATCATCCCTGTGATCTAAGAGTCGTTCGTGAAAAAGGCACCATGTCCACTTGCTTTCATGAACTTCTTCAATAAGAGAGCCACAATAGCAATGGTAAGTCCAACAGCAGCCCATGTGAACAATCGATCATCGGCTGGTTTTGAGACCCTGGTTTCTCGCCTCTGCATCACCTGATTACTTGAGTCATTGGGTGGAGCCACAAATGATGTTCTCGTCACTGCAGGCACAGGTCCAACATTGGCGTCTGCATGTACTTCCTGGCGTTCCTCAATGACCATTTCCTCGCCTGATGGATCGGGTAGCCCCTCTGCAGCAGGGGTGCTACTCTCACCATTCTGAGAACTCGCTTGAGCATCACCCTCTTTTGAAGGTTGTTCTTCAGGAGCTTGCGATGGGTTGGGTTGAGGAACAGGAGGTGCCTTACTTTGCATATAATCATGGATCTGAGATTTTTGATAAACATTGCGTTAGAATTAACAAGTCAGAGAATATGAAAACTAGAAATTCTGAACTAAAACATGCAAATGTAACAGTCTAACTTGCCTCATCAATTAATTTTTGACGTTCAGGGGTACCGAATTTGGGTGGTGTATCCCGAGATTTAACAGCCAGAGCACGCCTCTCTTCCTTCTTGTAGTCTAGTGAACCCAATGCACCATTTGGGCTTGTGGGCATAAATGCAATCAGTGCAACTAAAGCAGTCCGCACTGCCAACAGCAAAAACCAAATTAATATGCAATGAACAATTAAGAATAGGCCTGAGATGTATAAAATCAAGTGCTATCAAAGAATGACTTTAACAAAAAACTTAAAGGATAAGATCATCATTAAAAAAAATGCAAATTGACTTTCACGGTCAATTAGTGTAAGAACAAGTTATTTTACTAATTTCACCGTCTAAGTCATTACGGAAAATCACAATTTGCTCAGCTTAGGGTGTACGTAATTCCACTAAGCTACCTAATACGCAATCTAAGAAGAAGTATTTTAAAGAAAAAGAAATTTACCACTCCATGATGGCTGCCAGTGCTCAGGATGGTGATTTGATATGCTTAAACAAATTTTCGTCTGTGTTTCAAAACGACCGTTCGGCTGAAGCAGAAAACAAATAATTCTTAGCATGTATCAGTAAAAATAACAAGCAAACACAGAACCAAATGAATGGTTATGCAAGAGTAGTGACATGAGAAAATAATAGACGATCACAAAATTGTACCGTCAACAACATAAATGAAGGAGGCTTGAATGGGTATTCTGCAGGCAACTGGATTCGTCCATGATAGATTCCACCCTCAAACTCCGAATCACGGGGACCCCTGATTGCAAATTGCCATTCGAAAATATTTTCCTACAGACAAAACTTTTTCTCTTAGAAACTACATACACTCATACATATGGGGATAAGTGAATCTTACATTCTTAAATAATACACAGAAGAAAGAGAGGCTTCTCAAATAGTAATCCAATGAACTAAAAATGACCAGAACAAAGGAAATCCCTCAAACAAATACAGTAATACCCAAACATGGAGAATTGGGCATAAAAGTACAGCATACTGTCATTACCATTAGAAATCTCCATATCCACACAACAAGTTTACTCCAAAAACCAATTATAATTTTCCTGACAATTCTTCCCCTAGAGGATAAATGAAAACAATGAATTCAACAATATCTTTACAAATTCTCATTGATCCCAATGAAGTGATTGGTGAACCCTTAAATCAATTTTGGATTTGAGCCCTAATTGACTCCAAATCAATTCAATACAATTTCAATACCCCAATTATATAATGTGCATGTACCTTCATGCCATCACCCAAAAAACTGTTGAATAACAAAATCTAATCCTTGCAATCCAAAGGATCGGTCAATTTATACAATTATAATGTTCTACTATAATTAAGAAAAATCTTAAACCAAATCAATATCTAAAAAGTAGCGATCCACCACAGCAAAAAAGAAAAAGAAAAGAGCTTTATGATATCAAAACCATAACTTTCTGACACAAATTAGCATTTAATCAATCAGGGAAAAAAAAGTAAAAAATGGATCCGAGAAAAAGAACCTCGAGAGGTAAGCTCATGAAATCATCAGAGGGATTGGATTGCATCTCCTTAACCTCTTGAAGAATCCTCTTCACTGCTGGGTTCTTGAGATTGTACTTATCTTCAGCCATCGCGATCTGATCCTATCTGATCTCGCCGAACGCACCACCACCACCTTCCGATGAAAAAATTGGCCGGAGAGATAGAGAAGAAGAGAGAAGGTCCGTGAGTTTGGTGTTTTATAAATGAATTTGTTTGAAGAAGATTAGACTACAGTCAACCACGTTGCCACTCGTGGCGACACGTCATCTGATACGAGTTTGCTTACGTGTTCGTTTTCTACTGGATATGAAGTTCAATATTGTAGTTTTGGTGGTGGTGCTTGCTTAGTCATCATTACTCATTAAACTCACAAATAAAATTATGGTGGTGATAGGAAATGGAACCACCCAAGAAATTACAAATCTCATAGATACGAAACATCATTTACAAAGGTGATTTTCCATTTAAAATATATATATATATATTTGTTGACGGTATTTTTTGCTATCAACCTTAATAAGAGAGAATAAAGAAATTAACTATAAGAATGCAATAATTTTTTACATGGTTCAGGTTATGAAAGAATCCTAATCCATGAATCTCTGGTATTAAGATGGTTGTAAGCTTGTGATTGCAAGCTCTAGTAGTGTATTCTCAAGTAGCGTTTAGATTGCTCTGAGTACAAGTAGTTTTCTCTCTCAAAAACCAAACCCCTTACAATCAGACTCTCAACCCTATTTATAGAGATTGATGTCATTAATGTTAACCATAAGTAATTAATATACACTCTTCCCATAATTGGGGATTAATACACTTCAATGCATTTGACTACATTGAATAGAGACCACAGCCCAAGCAAGATTTGCGAGGCCCATTGTAGAAAGGTAACCACTTTACGGGGAACATGCCCCTGGGAGTGTCAGGGCATGTTGTACATACTTTCGTGTTAGGCGGCATAGTGGGAGTACGAGTTGTCGGGTCATACCATCGATAACATTGTAGGCAGATCGCCCAAAAAGGTTGTCATGTCTTCCTCTGAGGCAGCTAATCTGCATTGGCTGACACCTGGCCTATCCCTAAGATTTCAAGGACTAGGTCCTCAGCCTGGAATATAATTGAGGGCAAGGAAAGAGGCAGACTACCAAGCGTTCCTGGGAGGTAACCTTATGAAGACATTCACAGCTCTTGGGACATGGCCCAGGAGAGATGTCGACGCCTTCTCATTATCCGAGGAGGACGATCTCCAACTGTGGGACTGACCTCCCGATGACATATCCTTTGGGCGTTGCCTCATAAAAGAGGCATGTGTCTTACTCGAGAGATCACATGTTCTTGGGTGAAAACACAGGCAACATTTGCCTCCCAAGTCTCTACTTGTCCTCGGACAGTGGTGACTTAGAACTGATGAAGGCTTCAAAAGGTCCTTGGGCAGGAAATGCTTGGACTTCCATTGACGTCACTACGAGATTTCCTGCCACGTGCCTTAATCCTATTAATGGGCCCATCAATCGGTGCAATCAATGAAAGATCAATTCCATAGCCCAAAATGTCTTTTCTGTACCCTAGGGGTCCTTTCGGCTTACACTCGAGATTTTCCTTTTCCAATGCCAATGATCATGATCTGCACCACTCTAATTTTAGGCCCTTGGATCGTCCTCGAGTACCCAGGTCCTAGATAATCCAACGGTTGGGGTGAACTTACTTCACCTCCAAGCACTGGTGTATAAATGGTCGAGAACTAAATTCCCAACATTACTCTAGCTCATTTCAAATTTTTTGTGCCTTCAAACTCTCTCGACCTCTCTTAAACCCTTTTTTGGCAGTGCTTCTTCTCCAATCCCTTTTGTCATTCTGGACGATTGGCGCGAGGCTTCATTCTTCTGGGTGAACGACCAATTGTTCTTCAAAGTTCGCACTTGGTTCAACAGAATCTGACGCTTCATTTCGAGTAAGTATCCCCAAACTGTGATTTCCAGTTTTCGTGCATATTTGAGAGTTTAGGATGCATGCTTATGAGTTGTTTTTTGAGCTTTTATGAGGTTGTTTTTGCCTTTTTTAGGATCATAAATGTCCCAAATGCCCATTTGACCACTCTGTAGTGAAGAGGGGCATCTTTCCTTAGTCTGCTTCCTTGGCCGGAATTTGGAAAATTTCATTGTCACTTTGTAGTGATGTTCATCATCTTCGACGGTGTTCATCTTTTCCGGTGGTGCCTCCGGTGTCAAGTACTTGGCTCCGAGGACACCCCAGAGTCACTACTCTATATTTTTTTCTTTTTTCTTCTTCTTCCCCGAGCAGTTGTCTTAGGGGCTCTCGTTTTGTCCCAACTTCCTTCGGGTCAAGGCACTAACTGCTTGGTGTTTGTTTTCAGATGTCCGAGGAGTTCATCAACTCCACCAACAAGGATTCTACGCCTTCGACAACGAAATCCTCCAGATGGCTCGGGAGGTAGAACAACGTTCCGAGAAGGGGAAATGTGTGGCTAGCAGTAGCCAGGATCTTACTGTTCATGAGAATTCGGGGTCGACGGTGGAGAGGCCTCACAGAGCTGGCCTCTCAGAGGAAGAGGCCAACTGATTAGAGGTGAAAAGTGCACCTTTATTGATCTTAAATGTCAAAATAAATTAAATTTTGATTATTTTTTTCATTTAATTAATATGATATATTTTATGGATGAAAATATTTGATCATGATTAATTTATTGTTATTTTGTAGAAATTAAAGTTGTATTTTGGCACTTTGAAATGAAGAGAAAATAAAACAATTAAATCTGAAAAAGAGAAGAGAAAAATGGCATTTTTCTTGAAACAAAGGGCCCAATCCAAAGGCCCCAGCCCACCGAAGCCAGCTCGAGCCATGCCAGCCGCCTGCCGCGCCGAGCCGAGCCACCTGCCAACCTGCTTGCCACCCAACCACGCGACGCCACGTCAACTCCTAGCTTCCCTTTTTGTCTCCATGCCCAACCAGTCGTGCCATGTGTCTGCCTCTGATTGGTTGTAGCTGGGTCAACACTTCTAGCTGCCACCAGCTCATTTTGTGGGTGTTGGGCCTTGCACATTCCCATTTTGAGCTTTAAAGCTCACATTTTTTTGGTGTTTTAAAAAAATGACATATTGACCATCCATCAAAATAACTAGGTTAATATTTATAATAAGATTTGATTTTTCAAAATCATATTTTATTATTAATATTTCAGATTTATTGTGTAACCACCATGTTGTTGTTTAATTTCTTTTTAGTCATTTTCTTCCTCTATAAATAGGGACTCTTCTTTCACATTTACCATGTAATTTTTGGGGTAGCAAAACTCTACCAAATTTTAGTCTCATTTCTCATATTTTCTCTCTAGAATTTCATGAGAATGTCTAACATAATAGGCTAACCTTCTTAGGAATATTAGGATGATCCTATATGCACTATGACTTTGTTTGGTATTTTTTATTCACCATGTGCTTAAAGTTTATATATTTGAGTGATTTATTTTCTTTCATCCCTATTTCTTCATCTCTATTTCTTCATCTTGTTATCTATATTTATATTTACTAATAGTATATAGATTTTGTCAAAAACTTTCCATGTATTATCAAATTAGTGAAAATAATATAGATAATATCTTTATCATTTTCTCCATCTCATTCATATATATATATATATTTACTTTTGCTAAATCTATATAGAATTAGTCATGCTCTTTCTATGTATTTTATAAATAGTGAAATTAATATTTGTGTTATGTTTTATGTCCAATCTTTTATTGCATTATTGTCAATAGTATAATGTCATTTTTAGATTTCTTATAAGATTTATCTCATCCTTCCATGGTAAAGAATAGTAATCACTTGAATACATTTTTTGTGAAATATATTTGTGCTTCAATGTTAAATCTTCCAAATGAATAGTTGAGATGTGAACTATCCATTTGTGTAATTTTTGTGAATCAAAGATTCAAATAAATAAGTATGCATATTGATGACTCTTGATCCTTCCTACTTGTTACCTATTGTTACATCATATTTTAGTCTATCTTTATTTCTAATATTTAAATCTCGAAAACAACAAAAATATCACTTGTTCTATTTTCCTCATATTATTTATCTCTAAACTTTATTTATTGATTAACTTTATTTATTTGCCTCCTTGTGGAATCGACCGCCCAATCTATACTACAACCACCTCTTAGTGGATGCACGTTTTGGGCGTTAAACACCAACGCTAGCTCGATGATGCCAGATACCCCGTATCCCGACATCATATTCGAAGTAGAGGACATTCCTAGCAAACTTCGACATCAGGGTGCCTTAAATAAAATACTTGCCAACTATGGGGTGGATGACAGCAAGATATTAGTGTGTCTGGCTAGGGAGGATGAGAGGGCACACGAAAGCTTTCACGGGCTCGGGCCTTGGAGCACTTCACACCTTCAAGCGGGTGCAGTCCTACCGCTGCACCAATACTGTGTCGACTTCCTCAAATACGTCGGCATAACCCCGTTCCAGCTGTCTCCGAACGGTTATCGGGTGTTGGCCAGACTTTACGTCCTATACAAAATCAAGGATTGGCCTACCCTTTCTCCCGCCAAAATACTGTATATCTACAGTTTTTGGCAATGCTCGAAGAAATGGGAGAAATGGGGATCTTACACCGTGATGAAGTATACAAGTCCGGGGAAAGGAAGTTATAAAGCCCCATGCGGCAACGAGAACCACGCTTGGGCACACAAAGATCAGTTCTTTTGGGCGGACGGCTTCCCGACGAGGACTAACCTCACCTTACTCCTGGACTTCACCACCATCAGTAAGTATCGAACCTTCGTAGGTTAGCCCGATGGCGCTTAGCTCGTAACTGATTTCCGTACATATTTTCCCAATCAGGTATGTACCTTCGTACCCCCTTCGTGGACTCCTTTGAAGAGAGGCTTCGGGCGATGGGCCCCCTCAATGACAAGGAGCTAGAGCTCCCCTGCCTCATCACCAACGCCCGTCTTCGACAGTGTGGGCTGCTGCAGGCGAGGCAAAGTGTAAATCCCATGGTCTTTACCCCGTTTTGAGACATGAAGAGGTCTCAGATAGAATCAAAGTTGCACACAGACTTCATGGCAGCCAATGCACTCCAGCAATACCAGCAGCGCCTTCGCGATGAGCGCACGGAGAGCGTTCTCGCAATCAAAGTCGTCGAGGAGGAGAAGAAGACGAGGAACTTGAGGCAGAGCTAGAAGTGGGGATTGAATCATCCTCCGCACACCAAGGTAAATCTCCGATCCTTCTCCACTATGCTAGGCGCGTAGGGGAGGGAACTAGTCTCGTCCATATCTTAGTCTCTCCCTCCCTTCTCGAGTGCGGCCAAGTTTTGGAGTGTTGCTGGTCTGCGGAAGAGTATCAAGATTACCAGGATCTCATCGACATGTTCCTTCACAACCCGAAGAGAAAAAATTACCTTCCCGACTTCATACCTCTTGACAAATCGACTACCATGTATGCGTCTTGGTTTATTTAGTATGAGACCAATTTGACACAAGAGATGGGTCATCTCATACGTGACTTTGCTAGTACCCTCCTCCATTCCAAGGATCCTGAGGAGTTTTACCTTTCTTTTTATGCATGTATTATCCTATTATGGGTTTCTTTTAATTTATCATGACTAACCAGGGTGTTTCCTTTGCACAAATAGCATGGGCCTTTCAGATTTGGTGCGCTTGAAGCGTTAAAGGGCGTCGAGCCTTTCCGAGGTCGACCTCCCGACGGCTCCGACACCCATGCCACTGCCCCCTCCGTCTGTTCTGGCATCCTCAGCCACTGCTCCAGTGGCCTCTACCTCGAGTGCAACAGTTGCCGGCGAGGTCATAGACCTTGAGGTCTCCTCCCCCCGAGATGAGGGGTTCTCCAGGAAAGGCAAGGAAATTACTCCCAATCCTCCTCAAGCTAAGGATCCCCATCTGGTTATCTTTCCAGAGTACTACGATGATGATAGCTTGAGTCTACACAAGGAGGTCACCGAGTACTACAATGCTCGTATCGGTGAAGGCAACGAGAGTGTCTGACTGTTGACCGAGTTTTTGCACGAGGACTGGCCGAATGAACCTGTCTTTGCTCCTCACTGCGAAGAACTTGAACCTCTCCTCGCGGGGAGAATAGGAGAGAGGTTCATACCTCTTGGCACAGAACTCCTACAGGGACTAACGACATCCTTGTGTGAGATGACTGCATGCAGCTTCGTCCGTTGCGGTGGTGACAACGAGGTGGTGTTAGTGGCAACTAGCCGTCACACTGCCACTAGGGTAAGTCTTGGTTTCTTTTTATGCACGAGGAATATCTTGTTTTTTTTTTTTGCTGATTCATCATCCTGAATTTACAGGTTGCTGCTTTAAACCAACGACTCGGGGACCTGGTGCTGACGTGGTCTCTTGAGCGGAAGAAGACTTGGGAGGAGTTGGCTCGCATCCAGGTGGAGCTTGCTTAAACCAAAGAGACTGCAGTTCCTCTGGAAGAACATTCACGGCTTCAGAAAGAGGTGGAGGACACCAGGGGCCGTGTTCGAGAGGTGGAGGATCAATTGGTCGTGGAGAGGTCAAAACTGTCCGCCTTGGAGGAGACATCCGCCAAGTTATTGGAAGATGCTGCGATCTGGACACGGACCATGGAGGAGGAACTAGTCCGAGTCTGGGAGGAGTTTTAGATAAGCCGGATGGAACTTGAAACCCGTGTTGCTGAGCTGGAAAAAACCAATGGGAACCTGTCTAAAGACCTCGACGTGATGGCTGAGGACATGCTCTTTATCGTGTGGCAGAATAATAAGGACATGGACCTTTCCTTCACAGAGGATCCTGATATGAGGACCAAAATTGAAGCGCGTCTTAAGGCAGACATTGTCTGCGAGGCTTAAGAGAGAGAGGCCTCGGTGGCGGGCCGAATTCCTGAAGACAACCCAGTGGTCGAGTTGGTGACAGATGTGCCATCAGGCGAAGGCCCCCCAGCAACTCCTTGAGTATAATCAGGCATGCGTGCCATAATTTTTAGGGGTATAAACATACATTTTAATGCTCGAGCCCCCGAGCACACTTGTACTTCTTTTCTTGTTTAACTACGCATCTTTTCTTTCACTTGATTTGGTTCTTTGAATTCAACGTAACCTAAGTTGCCACGCAAATAAGCACTTAAACCATTTTAAACACTTGGTTTTATAAATTCAACGTAACACGAATGCTACGAGAACAAGAACTCATACTTGTTTTATAACACTTGGTTCTATAAATTCAACGTAACACAAATGTCACGAGAACAAGAATTCAAATCATTTTAAACACTTGGTTCTATAAATTCAATGTAACACGAATGTCAAGAGAACAAGAACTCAAATCATTTTTAAACTCTTGGTTCTATAAATTCAATGTAACACGAATGTCACGAGAACAAGAACTCAAATTATTTTTAAACTCTTGGTTCTATAAATTCAATGTAACATGAATGTCATGAGAACAAGAACTCGAATCGTTTTTAAACTCTTGGTTCTATAAATTAATTGTAACATGAATGTCACGAGAACAAGAACTCGAATCGTTTTTAAACTCTTGGTTCTATAAGTTCAATGTAACATGAATGCCATGAGAACAAGAACTTGAATTGTTTGAACACTTGGTTCTATAAATTCAACGTAACACGAATGTCATGAGAACAAGAACTCAAAGTCTTGGTTCTATAAGTTCAACATAACACAAATGTTACGTGAACAAGAACTCAAGCTATTTCAAATACCTAGTTTCCATGTTTAGTCTCTTGTAGGTCCACAATCCTAGAAGTTTCTTTGACATGAAATTTACTGCAGGTCTTTACTCATCGCCTCATGCCCCTACAACCCGGAGATTCAAGCCTTCAGGGGTTCTGGCATGTAAAAACATTTGCCCCCCGAGTATGCACTACTCGAGAGGTCGGGGGTTTCGACGCTGCTCTCCGAGTACATATATACCTTCTGGGCTATCTTCTCGGGAGGTGAAGTTAACGAGACGCCCAGTTGTAGGCCGCCTGGGTGTAATGCCCTAAAATCCCTAATGCAGTTTAATGGTTGGATAAGTAGGCCGGGAGGGCCATAATTGATTTATTATGCCATTAAATGATTATGTGCATGTTTATGTGAATTATATTATAATATGATGTTAAATGCACGCATGTGGGTCCACATTTCATCATAGAGGCATTTTAGTGATTTGGCTCGTTGAAGGCATAATTGTGTATTTTCATGCATGTTGGTGAACTATTGATGAGGCTACATCATAATGTGGATTTTTTCGAGCCATTCGGCATGAGACGATCTTTGAGTGCAAGTTAGCAGTTTGGTCATAACAAGATTAAGTTCGGGACTCGGGGTGAGTTTCGGGATAATTTGGTGATTAGAACATTACTGGGAATTAAAGGGTAATGGGATATGATTTATTGGTATTTGAGAATATTGGGAATAGCAGGTATTGGAGAGCGTTAATTAAGATTAACGAGATAGGCGAGAAAGGACGATTTTACCCTTGGAAACCTTTAAAAGACTTTAATTGACCTAGGGGCGTTATGGTCTTTTCACCTATAAGATATATATATTTATATATATTAGCAATTGAAGGCTGTATAATCTTGCAAGAATAGAGTACCATTCCATTCTCTCTCATACACTATTTCTCTTCCTTTTTCCATTGGATTTTTGAGTTTCTTTTGAGGATTCAAGCTAAGGAAGTGGACCTTGAGGGTTTAGGGTTGTGTTCCACCATTGAAGAGGGTTCTAAAATGAGTTTGAGGTAAGTTTCTAGCCATTTAAACTCTGGTTTGCTCTATTTTTCTATTGGATTTAAGCTTGGATTTCTAGATTGGATATTGAGAATTGATGAGAGTTTTTGGCTAGGGTTACTTGGGTTATGATGCCTAGGACTTATGTATATGGTTTTTGGGTTCATTTGGGAGTCTAAATGAGGTTTGGAAGCTTGTTCTTAAGGTTGTAAATGGTGGTGTCAAAGGATGGGAAAACTAGGGTTGAAAACCTTGGTTGTAGCGCTACAGCGCTAGCCAGGGGCATTATGCTCTTCCAAGGGCGCTGGGGCGCTAGGGGGGTAGTGCTACAACGCTACCCTACTTTTCCAAATTCTTGTTTTAGGCACTTTTGAGGGTTTTTGGCTCGAGGTTTCAATTCCTAAGGCTCGGGATTGAATCTACTCACCGTTTGGGTACAATTCGGGGTCCCGGGAGTGAGGTATAGGTTAAGACCCTTTTTATTGTTGATTTTCATTAATGGAGGTTTTAATTGGTTCTGAGTAGGTTACCGTTAAGGAATCAAAAGGTCGATCTTTCTCAAGGGTCGTTCTTTTACTATTTCTCGCTCGAACTAGAGGTAAGAAAACTGCACCCCATATGTGACATGCATTGTAACGCCCTTGTTACCCTAAGACAGTTACTGTGAACTTTGAACCGTGCTTAACTCGCTAATCAAGTTCTTTGGTTATAAATGTGCTTCTAGGTGCTATTAATAGGTTAAGGTGTAAAACCAAACAAAAGGAAAGGATATATTTTATTTAAAACATAAAAATGTTCATGGGCCCACAAAACGTTTACAAGTTATTTACAATTCAAAACAGTCATTACAGTGTAAATTTACAACCCGCCGACCTAAGCGACAAAAATAGGGTTAACCCCTAGTCCCTCTGAGAAACTCCTTGGCCGGGGTGGTCAAGCAGCCGCATATGTACACATCACCACCTAAGTTCTCCACTAAAGGCTGGGTGAGCTTTTCTTTCCCTTTACCTGCACCACATAACACCCATGAGCTGAAGCCCAGCAAGAAAAATCAATACTGCAAGAATATAATATCAAACGATGATCATAATAATCATCCATGACTTTTAGCCCTAAATAGAAGAATGACAGTTGTAAAAGTCACTAAAGTGGGTTCCGTTCCCTTAATAAATAAGTGATCAAGTCACTAGTGACCATAGAGTCACTAATGTGGGTTCCGTACCCTTAGCCATGTGATGATACGATCACTTGGGCCTTTGGCCCTGGCTCTGAGTAACTAGTCATAGAACAAGGCAAGCGCTTTTAGTTTTCATCGAACTTGGGGTCGGTCCAGCATTAATGCTCATAATGAGTCATTCAATGCAAATGTCAATTAGATATAATCTTTCATCAGCTCTGTGTTCATGATGCTTATGCCGCTCCTGACCCTTAGGTCGATAACATACTACCAGTGCACAAAACTACTGCCGAACTTGACTAGTAAGTCACAGCTTCACAGCTAGTTCTGACACCATTGCTGATTCTGACTAGTAAGTTAGTGTCATTCACAAGTAAGTAGGATTTGCTAAGAATTTAATATGCAGTCAATGTCCACATTTAAACACTCAACATGCCTCAATAATAACCATGCATGTCACATATGGGGTGCAGTTTTGTTACCGTTGGTTCGAGCGAGAAATAGTAACAGAACGACCCTTGAGAACGATCGACCTTTTGAATCCTTAGCGGTTACCTAATCATAACCAATTATAACCTTCATTAATGAAAATCAACAATAATAGGGTCTTGACCTAAACCTCACTCCCGGGACCCCAACTTGTACCCAAACAGTGAGTAGATTCGATCCTGAGCCTTAAGGATTGAAACCCCGAGCCAAAAACCCTTAAAAATTCCCAAAACCAAAATCTGAAGGAGCAGGGTAGCACTACCCCACTAGCGCCCTAGCGCTCAAGTCAGCAATAGCCTCCCTGAGTAGCGCTGTAGCTCCCCCTAGTGGGCACTGTAGCGCTACACCCAGCCAGAAATGCCCAAAAATTTTCCCCCTTCGACTCCACCATTTCCAACCTGAACCAAAAGCTTCCAAACCTCATTTTAAGTGCCAAATGAACCCAAAAACCATCTACACATGTCCTAGGCATCACAACCCAAGTAACCCTAGCCAAAAACTCCCATCAATTCCCTTCAACCAATCTAGAAAACCAAGCTGAAAACCAAAGCAAAAACAGAGCAAAGGTAGAGTTTTAATGGCTAGAAACTTACCTCAAGATTAGATTAGGATCCTCTTCAATAGTGGAACACAATCTTAAGCCCTCAAGATCCACTTCCCTAGCTTGAATCCTCAAGAAAAGCTCCAAAAATCCAAAAGAAAATAGAGAGAAAAGGAGGTACGAAAGAGATAATTTGGTACTCTGTTTTGGCCTAAGTTCCATAGCCTCCAATGGCTTAAATCAACCTTAAGGTGAAATGTGTTGGATAAAGCTTATACAGGATCTTTATTTATTTTCATGTATATCTAATATTAAACAAATTAATACGAGATAGCCTAAAACATGTTTCTAAAATTGAATTCAAAGAGAAACAAATAATATAATACTTACAGTATATGCAGCGGAATTAAGAGTCCTTCCTTCAGTTTCTCTAACTCTTGTATCCTCTCTGTCGCAGAGTATTATCAAGAAACTGAATCGATCTTCTATTTTCTTCACAATCTTCCAATGTATCCTTAGAACCACCTAGACTAGTGTGGGCAATTCTCAACACATGAGATAGATATAGAGAGAAGAAGAGAAAATAACAAAGTGGCTTAGAAAAGGACTTGTGTTTAGAGAGAATATAAAACTATCAGAAAATCTGACTTGTGACTTATCTGTCGTCTCTGAAATCTTGTCTCTAAGCACTCCTTTTATAGACTCAATTAGGCCATTTAATTTAATTAAAAAATCAATAAAATAACAGCCATTTTGAAGCCCTAGGTCGAAATTATCATGGGCTATAGGCCCGTGAAATTTCCCATTTGATTATAAGCCCATTGGACTTAAAATCAAGGCCTGTATTATTTTCTATTGATTTAATTAATTAAATAATTATTTAAATCCTTTATCAAATTAATTATTTATAATTTGAACTTTGATTTAAATTTATTTATTAATTTAGATACCAATTTATCTTAATTAATAAATCTGCCATAAAGTCTCTTTTCTTCTCAAAATTACACAACTCTGTGAAACTATCCAAAATTGACCTAGTCAACTTTGATAATTCTAATTGATGATTAAATCAACTAATTGAGACTATCTAGATGATTTTATCCAAGGTACAATGGGGACCATGGGCCTATGAAATCAAGCTCCAATAAGTTATCATAAATCTAACAAATAAATTTACTAACTTATTAATTCCTCGTGACTCCACTATAGACTTGGAATTGCACTCTTGAATTCATAGAACGCTCTATAACAAATATAGATACGCTATTAATTATCCATTGTTACAACCATAATTGTCACTCAATCCTCTATAGACGGTCTACAATAAGAAAGGACTAAAATACCGTTTTACCCCTCATTGTATTTTATCCTTAAAACACTTAGTTCCTTGTAAATGATATTTCAGTAAACTAATTTAATTACTGAAATGAGATCTCTATCATTTAACACCTTGAACCAAACTAAAAGGAGACCATCATTTCACTTCTTCATCAGAAGCTATAGATGTTCATATCTATGATTAACACTCCCACTCAATTATACTACCGAGTTCCCAAGATGTAAGTATGGGCTAGTCCGTAGGGTAAGCTGGTAACGAACAAGTCAAAGAACTCAAATAATATAATCAGTTAGAATACTAACCACTCAGAATTGAGATTGAATTGACCTATGGTCAACTATATGATATGACTAGAATAGATAATAATAGTATGTTTACTTATCTTATCAACTGTCAATATCGGTCCTGTCCGATGTAACAAATACATCCGATCTTATCTACTTTGCTAATGTTCTAGAAAGAACATAACATTGTAATTTGTAAGTAGATCATATCGTAGATTGGCAAGTCAGTGTAAATCCAGTGCACTGACTAATCTTAGGACTAACTTATTTTGAACATATAATCATATTTATATTCCACTGTGATTACGTCACTATAAATAAGATTAGCTATATGCTCGGGATTTAATAGAAGTTTATATTAAACAAATAATCATGAAAATAAAACATGTGAGCAAAGTGATTGACCAAGTCAAAAAATGATTTCTATTCTTTTATTGATAATAAAATGAGATTACAAAGAATTTGGGTTTTAATTAGGGCATAAAACTCCAACAAAATGACATTTTTGCCCCTAGGTCATTTAAAGGTTTCTAAAGACTCCCAAAGATAAAATCGTCATTTCCCGTCTACTTCATTAATCATAAGTAACACCCTCCAATTCTCGTTATTCTTGACATTCTCAAATACCAATAATTCATATCCCGTTACCCTTTAATTCCCGGCAACACTCTAATCACCAAAATACCTCGAGACTCACCCCGAGCCCCGAACTTAATCCCGTTATGACTAAACCGCTAAATTGAACTCAACGATCGTCTCATGCCAAATGGCTCGAACAAATCCACATTATAATGTGGTCTCAACAATAGCTCACCGACATGCTTACAAATATACAATTACGCCCACAATGGGCCAAATTACCAAAATACCCCTGTGATGAAATGTGGACCCACATGCATGCATTTAACATCATATTATAATATAATTCACATAACATGCATATAATAGTTTAATGTCATAATAAATCAATTATGGCCCTCCCGGCCTACTAATCCAACCATTAAACCACATTAGGGATTTTAAGGCATTACATGCATGGTTATTATTGAGGCATGTTGAGTGTTTAAATGTGGACATTTATTGCATATCAAATGCTTAGCAAATCTTGCTTACTTGTGAATGGCACTGACTCATTAGTCAGAATCGGCAATGGTGTCGGTATTAACTGTGAAGCTGTGACTCATTAGTCAAGTTCGGCAGTAGTACTGAGCACTGGTCGTATGGTATTGACTCATAAGTCAAGAATGGTCTTAGCGTGTTTAACGCAAGACGATAAAGATTAGATTTAATCGACATCAGCATTGAATGACTCATCATGAGCATTAATGTCGGACCGACCTCAAGTTTGATGAAAACTAAAAGCGCTTGTCTAGCCTATGACTAGTCACTTAGAGCCAGGCCCAGAAGGTCCAAGTGACTGCATCGTCACATGGCTATGGGTACTGAGCCCACGTAGTGACTCACTCATCAATCACTCATCTGTTTAAGCTAGTGACTTAATCATCAGTCACTCATTTGGTTTACGTTAGTGACTTGCTCATCAGTCACTCATCTGATTAGGGATATAAGCCCCATCTTGGTTAACAGAACCTCAAGTGTTAAATCACTCATCTGATTAAGGCTATAAGTCCCATCATGGTTAACAAAACCTTGAAGTGATATTCACTCATCTGTTCGGGGCTATAAGCTCTGTATAATTATCATGATTATCATTTGATATTATATACATGCAGTAATGAGTTTTCTTGCTGAGCCTTGGCTCACAGGTGCTATGTGGTGCAGGTAAATGGAAAGAAAAGCTCACCCAACCTTCAGTGGAGAGCTTAGGTGGTGATGTGTACATATGCGGCCGCTTGACCACCACGACCATGGAGTTTCTCGGAGGAACTAGGGGGTTAACCCTATTTTTGCCGCTTAGGTCAGCGGGTTGTAATTTTACATTGTAATGACCATTTTGGATTGTAAATAACTTGTAAATGCTTTTATGGGCCCATGAACAGTTTTATGTTTTAAATAAAATATATCCTTTCCTTTTTTATTGGTTTTTCACCTTAGTCTATTAATAACACCTAGATGCACGTTTATAACCATATGACTCGATTAGCGAGTTAAGCACGGTTCAAAGCTCACAGTAACAGTCTTGGAGTAACCAGGGTGTTACAACTTGGTATTAGAGTGTGCCAAGGTTTAGGGTTCCTGTAGACTAGCTGGGCATGTACACTCACCACTGAAGACAAGCTCGACTCATGGTTTGGCAACTATTTATGTGGTTATATATTTAACTGCTTAAATATAGTATAAATGCTTTACCTGTCTACATGAGATACCTTGATAAGGCTATGCCTTGAATGCTGCATCATCAGCAGGAACGTGCTAATTAGTACTGATATTGCTAGAATATACTCATTAGTATTGTTCATTGTGAATTATTATTTATTACATGTTAAATGCTAAATGCTATAATCATGTATCCATCTGTATATCTGTATAACTGTGGAATAGGTGTGTTATCCAAAAAATAGGCATGAATGGCATGGCAAACATTTAATACACGTGGCTGACATCTAGCAGAATTCGTGCTTGACTATCGACCAGAAAGACATCTATTGTCGCAACGTTCGATCTCTTCATACGACCAGCCTGGTCGTACGCATGCTATACGCGGAGAAGATCTTATGCAGTTATGATAGTATCCGAAATTATCTCCCATGATTTCCTGAGTATCCGATTATTTAGGAAATAATATCTGTAACAAATTAATGTAAATCCTCCTTGAGCCTATAAATAGAGAAAGATAGCTCAAGGGAAAAGGATCTGGATCTTCTTCTTCTTTTTCGCTTTCTGATCATTTGATATATT
Source organism: Humulus lupulus (assembly GCF_963169125.1). Taxonomy (NCBI): domain Eukaryota; kingdom Viridiplantae; phylum Streptophyta; class Magnoliopsida; order Rosales; family Cannabaceae; genus Humulus; species Humulus lupulus. The sequence goes on along the minus strand of NC_084794.1, from coordinate 280,929,274 downwards.
GTCTTGTTCTTCAGAGGTTGGTGAAACTCATTGAACCCTGATTCTTTGATCACTCCTTTGAATTCTATATCAATAACAATTCGAGTGGACGTAGGTTATTACCAGATTCTGGGGCCGAACCACTATAAATTCTTGTGTTCTTTATTATTTTCGTCATCACATTCTTTCCAACGTGTTTGTCCACATAAAGAAAATTTGACTCCGTGTCAGTTGGCCAAATTCTGGGTCAACATTCTGGTGCTTTCATTGAGAGCTTGATACATTATCGTTGAAAGATCAATGGCGAAAACTACCAAGAAAACTAGACAGGCGGCTAGTGCTGCACCATCTCACCCGCCTCCTCCTCCTCCAAACGTGGCTGAGGATGAGCCATATTTGGAATTTGATGAGGAAGAAATGGACTCTGAGACGCTAAAGAGTACCCTAGGGGTATTGCAGGATGAACTGGCCAATCTGAAGGCCAGCCAGGAAAGTGCTGCCGAAATCATGGCGCGGCAGCAACAAGAAATTGAACGGCAGCGCCTGGAGCTCAGTGAAAGATAGGCGGAGATGGACCGTCGCCAGAGGGAGGCCATGGTAGCCCTTGAGGCAGCCCTACAACTGGCTAAGAATCAGGCTGCTCCTGCCTCGCAGCCTGATCAACCTGCGAATGGGCCACCCCACAGGGGTCCCAATCCTAGCCCACCTATCCAACCCTCGAGCCCACAAAGGCCCGAGCATCTACCGGCACCTCAGGATGATGTCCCGCTGATGGACCCTGAGGCATAGCCTCTATCCCAAGCTGGTCGCGGCAATCCCTCGCAGCAGAGGCAGAATAGGGCCTGGCAGCCGCCTCGCAGTCCTAGACGCCACAGGGGCGACGAGCCAAACCCTCCGAGCAGAGGACAGCGTCCACCTGGTAATAGAAGGAACTCAGAGTTAGGCTCTGCGGTCCGAGGCCCCCCACGGCATGATAATGCACGGGGACCTATTTACCAACGTAGGTCACCCTCTAACGCTCAAGAGGTTCCAGCCCGGGAAGGCAACAGAGGGAACAGTCGATCCCACCATAGCCAATCAAGATTCAGAGATGGCCATGGTTATAACGAGGCCGACTCAGGTAGAGGAAATGCCAGTTAGAGGAATGAAGAAAGAGGTGGAGGCCGAAGCCAGCCACCTAGGGATGACCAACCCAACAGACGGGACGCTGGGGGGCAGCCCAGGCAAAATAACGTCTTCAACCGGCTCAGACCTAGCGAGCAACGGAGGAGAGATGAGGATTTGAGAGATGTACTCAACAATCGCCGCGAGCGGCATGACGAGTACATCCCCCCAGCACCGGAGGCCACGACGATTCCTGGCGCCGTGCAGGCCCAAATAGATGCCCTCAACCAGGCAGTGAAACAGCTGGTCGGGGGAAGGACATCTTATATTGACCACGATAGGAGAAAAGGCACTCCTTTCGTCCAGAGGATAGCTATGGCAGAAACTCCTAGCAAGTTTAAGATGCCTACGCTTCCAAACTTTGATGGGTATGGTGACCCGGTATCTCACGTCAACAAGTTCGAGATACAAATGGACATTCTGAAAGTGTCCGAAGACGCTCGGTGCAGAATCTTCCCTGCAACACTTTATGATGCTGCACAGGAGTGGTTTTTCAAATTCCCTCCTGCAAGTATAGTTTCTTGGGAAATGTTCGTGAAGGAGTTTTACGGACAGTTCTACGCGGGTCGTGTGCACCCGACTGAGGCAAACCAGCTGGTCGAAATACACCAGCAAGACGGAGAACCACTGAAGGACTACGTCCAGTGCTTTATCCGAGCAGCTGCTGGAGCAAAAACAGTGGGAGACGAAGGCAAGATGATGGCCATAAACGCAGGGGTTAAGCGCCGCACGCCTCTCTGGGACAGCCTCAGAAAACATGGAGTTAGAACTACCCAGGAATTCTTGGATCGAGCTGATCGGTACATCAAGCTCGAAGATGCCATTTCCAATGAAGGGAAGCCCCCAGGCAAGGATAAGGGGACTGCCGAGCCCGCCAAAGCCGCCAATGGGTCCAAGCCCAACGGCAACGGCAACGGGAACGGCAACGGCAATGGCAAGAATGGGGGGAAACGGCCACACAATGAGCCTTCCACCTCTGACAATAAACGACCCAAGGGTAATCGTTATGAACCTCGGGTCACTAACTATACTACCCTTATTGAGTCTCGGGGAGAGGTTTATCAGGCCACGAGCTCCAGTGTGCCTTATAAGAAACCCGCTCCCATTCGAAAGGATATTTCGAGAAGAGACACTACCAAGTTCTGTCATTATCACAACGACTACGGACACGATACCAATGAATGCAACCAGCTGAAGGATGAGATCGAGTTCCTTATTAGACAAGGACACTTGAGAAGATATATACGGGCCTCGGGAAATTCCCAACGAGAAGCTCCAGGTGGCAACGAGCAAGTGCCCACACGCCAACGCTCGCCACCTTTGCAGCTTGACCCCGTAACTGACACATTGTTAACCATCTGTGGAGGCCCGTACCTCGCGGGAAACAACAGAAAGGCCAGAGAACGATATGCTCGGACTCTGCGCCACGACCAGGACATCGAGATGATGACTGTGGATGACCGCGCGCCAAAAAAGGCTCGGTCAGAAGAGGGCGAAATAACCTTCTTTGATAGCGACGCCCAACATGTCCGGTTCCCACATTCCGATCCGCTGGTCGTGGATATCCAAATGGCCAATATGATGGTGAAGAGAGTACTAGTTGATACAGGAAGTTTGGTGAACATCCTGTATAAGTCTTCGCTAAAATGCATGAAGTTGTCCGTTAAGGACCTAGTGCCCTGCAACCAAACAATATACGGCTTCTCTGGTGAGGGACTCGCCCCAGCAGGGTCAATCAGACTACTAGTGACGGCAGGTACAACGCCTGCTACTAGGACATTACTCGCTACTTTCATAGTAGTCGATTGTCCTTCGGCGTACAATGCCGTCATTGGGAGGCCTATACTGGTTGATCTACAGGCCGTCACCTCTATATGGCACCTAGCCATGAAATTCCTGACAGACGCAGAAGTAGGACGCGTGTTGGGAAACCAGAGGGAGGCTAGGGAGTGCTACAACGCCTCAGTCATGAAGGCGAAGAAGGGAACGTCAAAGAGCACTCCCCCAGATAGGTTGTAGATGGAAATTGATACACAAGCCTAATCCGGTGATGAAGTCACCAAATAGGGTGTTGCCCAAAGTGAGGATAGAGATTTAGATCCTCGCTTTGGGGATTTTGAAGAAAATGTTGGACCCGTCGAGGACCTAGAAGAGGTCCAACTTGACGAGAAAGACCCAACCAAAGTCGTGAAGGTCGGGAACAATTTAGAACCAACCACGAAGCATGCACTGGTGGAGTTTTTGCGGAAAAACCAGAAAGTCTTTGACTGGTCGCACAAAGACATGGCTGGGAGAGATCCTGCAGTTATCAGCCATGTCCTGAACATAGACAAGATTTTTCCACCCGTGCAATAGAAGAGAAGGCTGCTCGATAAGGATCGGTCGAGAGCCTTAAAAGAAGAAGTTGAAAGATTAAAGGAGAATGGGTTCATCAGGGTGGCGTTTTATCCATCATGGGTCTTTAATCCAGTATTGGTTCCCAAGCCTAACGGCAAATGGCGAACCTGTGTGGATTTTATAGACCTCAATAAAGCCTGCCCGAAGGATTGCTTCCCACTCCCAAGGATCGACCAGTTGGTCGATGCTAGTGCGGGACACGAGATCCTCTCCTTCATGGATGCATACTCATGCTACAATCAGATCAGCATGCATCCCCCTGACGAGGACCATACCAGCTTTCAGACCGATACGGGATTATACTGTTATAAAGTAATGCCCTTCGTACTGAAAAACGCAGGTGCGACTTACCAGCGATTGGTTAACCACATGTTTAAATAATTGATCGGCGTAAACATGGAGGTGTACGTGGACGACATGCTGGTAAAGTCGAAAAAAGCAGAAGGACATGTGAAGGATTTACAAGAGTGTTTCGATGTACTGAAAAAATACCAAATGAAATTAAATCCTCTCAAATGTTCCTTCGGAGTCGGATCAGGGAAGTTCTTGGGGTTTATTGTCAATTCAAGAGGAATCGAGGCCAACCCCGACAAGATAAAAGCCCTGATCGACATGAAATCTCCAGAGAAGATCAAGGATGTACAAAGTTTAACTGGGAGAATTGCTGCCCTAAGTAGATTCATTTCCAAATCAACGGATAAATGTGTCCCTTTCTTCAATCTACTTAGGGGCAACAAAAAGTTTGAATGGACAGGAGACTGTGAGCAAGCTTTTCAGGCCTTAAAAGCCCATATGGCATAGCCTCCTATTTTATCAAAGCCTATCGAAGGAGAAACACTGTTCATTTACCTGGCGATCACTGAAGTTGCTGCTAGTGCGGTACTAGTACGAGAGGAAGAAGGCATACAAAAAGCGGTTTACTATGTAAGCAAGAGGCTAATCAGAGCAGAACTAAGGTATCCTCCCATCGAGAGGTTAGCATACTATTTAATCTTGGCCTCAAGGAAGCTACGTCCTTACTTCCAAGCCCATCCCATTACAGTCTTAACTGACCAGCCCCTTCGGCAAGTCCTCCAGAAACCAGAGGCGGCTGAGCGTTTATTAAAATGGGCAGTCGAACTGGGGCAATTCGATATTACAAATTCGCCGCGAGCAGCAGTAAAGGGACAAGTCTTGGCCAATCTTATTGTAGAGTTCACCGAACTCCCAGACAACGAGCAGTGCGATAAGCCTAGTGCGCTTGAGCCTCAAGATGAAGCTCCTTCGTGGAAGTTATTCACAGATGGGTCGTCCAACAAATCTCACGCGGGAGCAGGGGTGATCTTGATAATGCCAGAGTATGGAAGTTATTCACAGATGGAAATCCGGATGGAAGACACATGGATGGCGCCTTACTTAGAGTATCTTACAAATGGTGTACTACCAGCAGATAGGAACAAGGCCAGAACTCTTCAAAGGCAGGCTGCTAGGTATATACTGGTCGATGGTATTCTGTACCGAAGGGGATACTCCACACCACTGCTCAGATGTGTTACACCAGAGAAAGCTAAGGAACTGATGAAGGAAGTTCATGAAGGCTTTTGCGGGGATCACGCTGGGGGGCAAAGTTTGGAGAAAAATATTATAAGGTAGGGCTATTTCTGGCCAACTATGAACGAAGATTCAATGGAGTTTGTGCGAAAGTGCGATAAGTGTCAGAGATTTTCCAAAATCCCAGGCGCAGCTCCAAACAAGTTAAAACAGATGCAGAGTCCGTGGCCTTTCGCAGTATGGGGCATAGACTTGATTGGATCCCTGCCAACGGGAAAAGGCGGAGTGAAGTACGCAGTTGTAGCAGTCGACTACTTCACCAAATGGGCCGAAGCTGAACCGCTCGCTACCATAACGACCAAGAAATTTCTTGACTTTGTCATCAAGAACATTGTTTGCCGATATGGTTTTCCTCGAAAGATTGTCTCAGACAATGGAACCCAATTTGACAGTGACTTGTTCACCGACTTCTGTGAAAGGCACGGGATTATCAAAAGCTTTTCTTCAGTCGCGCATCCACAAGCAAACGGGCAGGTCGAAGCAGTGAATAAAACACTTAAGGACACCCTGAAGAAAAGACTTGAAGACGCTAAAGGAGCATGGCCAGAACAGCTGCCTGAAGTCCTCTGGTCGTATAGAACTTCTCATCGAACAGCAACATGTCATACCCCGTTTTCCTTGGCATACGGGTATGAAGCTATGTTACCTGTCGAATTAGATCCCCCCTCACATCGACGCATTACATACGACCAGAGCCAGAATAGCCAACTAATGATGGAGTCCCTAGATTCAATTGAAGAAATACGAGAACGAGCCCAACTTTGAGTTGCTGCGTACTAGCAAAAGGTCGCCCAATATTTTAACTCAAAGGTGAAAGAAATAAAATTCAATGTTGGTGACCTAGTGCTACGACGAGTTTTCTTGAATACCTGCGACCCCATTGCTGGAGTGCTCGGACCAAACTGGGAAGGACCTTACCAGATTGAAGAAGTCCTTCATCCGGGCACCTTCAAACTTGCACGCTTAAATGGAGATCTCGTTCCACGCTATTGGAACGGTGAACACCTGTGCAAGTACTACCAATGAACAGTCCTTTTTAAAGGACTGGCTTGTATAAATTTTTACTTTTTACAAGTTCCGAAAAAGGGTTAGCCACGTTGTATGGCTAATCGCTTATAAGTGTAAGATCTTTTTTAAGATCACTCTTAAAGACATGATTAGTCCATTTTTAATACGAGACTATAAGGGACTATGCGCAGCCAGTCATTCTTGCCAACCATTGTAAATTTATTTTTACAAGTATTTGTTCATTACGTGTGTTGTTTTGCTGTATTATAAGTGTTACATTTCTTACCGAGCAGAAATGTTCGCACAGGTCGTGGTCAAGGCAAGTGACCAAGGACCTAAAGCTCCTCGATCACTTGGTGGGCACATAAGGTACATCAATAGCAAAGCATACCAAAGGGTATGTAAACACATGAACAAAATGAGTGAAAGCATGCTACGGTACTTAGAGTATTTTTCAAAATTTATGTTGTTAAATCAAACCAAAGTACTATGCTAAGTTTGGTCATGCGAACAGATATTATAATAAAAGAAACATTATAATATCAATAAGGCAATCTCTTACACCACGAGCAGTATTGCTCGGATGTAATTGTTTAATTAAAAGTAAAAAGCTTTTGCACCGCGAGCAGTATTGCTCGGATGTAATTGTTTAAGTTATAATTAAAAAAGCTGCCCTTGCAGTAATAAAAATAAATTGTCTTTACAAACAGACCCGTGGGCCATAAAAACAAAATAAAAGAAAAAATTTTACTGAGCAGGAGGGTCTTGAGGATTAGGGGGAGTGCCCTGATCGGCAGGAGGACCAGCTTCAGCATTAGCAGCAGGAGCCTTAGCCTTAGCCTTCTCCTCTGCCTCCAACCGGGTGGTGCACTGCGCCTTCAGAGTTCTCTTCAACCGCTCGGAAAGATAGTTGAAGTTGGCCTCCCAGTTGTGCTTCCAGAAGTCGTAAAAGCAGAGGAGAGTGGCCTCCTTATACTTCTTCAAGTTCATGGCCCCTTCCTCTTCAAGCTCCAGCACTTGCCCCTCGAGCTCCTGCACCCGCTCTTCGAGTTTCTTCATCTCATCCCTGTTGGCGGTCAGATCAAGTCCAAGCTGCTTACCCTCTTGGGTGACAAGTACAAAACTCTCCCTCCATTTCCCCCGTTCCTCGTTGGCTTTCTTCAAGGCATCTTGGGCATCCTGAAGCTCCTTGGTGAGAGTAGCTTGGTCCTCGCACAGTTGTTCATTCAGCTTGGACAACTCCTTGTTCTCCTCGAGCAGCTTGTTGTTCTCATCCTTGAGTGCTTGCTTAGCCTGGGCAAGCCTGGAGTCGAATTTCTTTTCCCGAGAAACCAACGCCCCAGCACGGCCCTAGCTAGCAGTTAAAGACAGCAGCCCCTGAAGACAAAGAATGAGATAAAGTAAGGAAAAGGAGTTAGACATAAATGATGAAGTAGCAGGCGATGACTTACGCTGACTATCTCATTCAACCCTCTGTTGATGATTTGGTCGACCTCCATTGAAGCAGTTTTAGTGATGGCGGCCTGGCTGCGTCTGTGCTTCGAGAGCTTATATATCCTCTCCTTGGCCGACCCGACCACGATGCTGGACAGGGAGCCTTCGGGCAAGTTTTCCAATGCCTCCTTGTCAGCAGCCCTAGAGGAGAGCTGTGGATTAGCAGTTGAGGGAGTCGACTGCTCGGTCGGGGGCGTAGGTGTCGTGTTCTCCTTGGAAGGTGCGGCAGTTGGAGCATCTTCTGTTCAAGCCTTCTTCGAGGGGGTCTTGCTACTTTCCCCTCGGGCCCTCTTGCTATCTTTCTTCGGGACAGAAAAGGCAGCGGCAGCCTGATAGTGCGCAAAGACGTCCTCGGAGTCCATATTTGCACCAAAGGAAACAACTCGAGCAGTAAGATTAAATGATCATAGGGGGAACAGGGATAAAAGTAAAAGGATTACAAGTAAAGTACCCGAGCTACAACTACTGGTCATAACATTATTTACTGAACTACCTAGTTCCTGGAAGAAATTTGAGTTTAAAGAGGGGGCATTCCTAAAGTTTCCGTCCCCATCAAATAGACGAGAGGGAATTGGCAAGTTATTTAAAAGCAAGATTATTGTACCGTTTACATCCGACGAATCGTCAGAAAGTTTGGTAGGCTCAACAGCCTTTTGTTTTCCCTTTCCCTTGTGGACTGAAGGTTTCTCTGCTCGATGAGGGATGGCAGTTTCCCTGACCGTAATCCTAGTTGGCCGCCTCCGAGAAGGCGGGGTCTGAGGTTGCTGCTCGGGTTCCTGCTCAGGTTCTGCGTTGGCTTGGACATCGCCCGCCGAGGGTTCATTCGTCACAGATTGGGAGCCCCAAAGGCCGACCAGCCTAAGGTTAGCCTCGTTGACTAAGTTTTTTACACTCTTATCAGCATTTGGCATGCTGGCTAAGAGTGTTGCCCTTGACTCCATCCCTGGAGTAGGGACTGGACGTAACCATGGACCTGGAACACAGTGGAATGTCAAGACACTGCGACATAAAAACACTAAGTATAGAAGCTACTCGTGTAAGAATTTTTTACCTCCTCGGGTGAAGGCCAGGTTGTCCGTAGCAAGGTCAGGAGTGAGGAAGTATTCATGGTGATACTTCCCCACATTAAAGATATGGGTTGTGTCGGACAAAAAGGTGCGTCCGGATTCCTGATGACAGAAGTGAAAAAACCCCGTACCATCTTGGTTGGGGTTGGACTTAAGGTCAAAAAGAAAATTGACCTCGTGGGGGGAAGGTACTGGCCATTTTTTGAGCTTATAAAGGATATAGAGTGCGGCCAGCATTCTATATCCGTTCGGGGTGATTTGAAAGGGGGCTACTCCAAATTAATTAGCCACCCCCTGAAAAAACGAGTGGAAAGGCAGGGTGGCACCTGCCTCAATGTGGAACCTGGACCAGGCGCTGTAAGCCCTGCCTGGCAGGTTAGCTCGTTGGTCGATAGATGGTTTAACTAAGGTCACACCCGTCTGATTGTATCTGTTTAAATAATTGGCAATCATCCGCAGTGTCACCGTACTTTGAGGGACGACGTGCCACGCCACGGCTGGCTGGTCGACATGGCGAGGGCGGGCACGCCCTTGGACATTGGTCTCTGGAGCGAATTCACCTCGACCATTGGTCGAGGGGGCATCAACAGAAGGCTGGCTTGGGGAGTTAGGATTTTTCCTTTTTCGGGCCTTTGTTTTTGTTCGGGCCATTCTTTGACTGGGGATTGGAGGATGGTTCGAGCTAGGGCGAGAAAAAGGGATTTCCGGTATCAAAGTAGATGGGTTCTCTTCGCCTTCAAGTAGTTGGGTCAAGAGGTCGTCTTCAATAGGTCTTTCTCCTCCCCAAGGGTCTTGCATATGAATTGCAAACAGACAATGGAGGAGATAAGACACAGTCTGCAAAGTAGTGTGGAAGATTGGGATAACGTTGCTTGCGTCTAAAAAACTAGCAGCATCCTACTCCTACACTAAGATTCGGCACTAATGGTTTAAAAAACGGGTCAAAGAGGAAATAAACCATTTTCTGAAAGAGAACTGTTTCGACTCCTAAATGGCGGGAAAAAACTCAGTTTTTTCACCTAGCTTAAAGATTGAATTTTTACGTCGATCTTACGCCCTAAGCCTATGATCCTAAATATCAAACTAAGTCCCAACCTATACAAAGCATAAAGACGCCCTCTTACCAAGCAATGGAAGGTTTATACAAAAAGATCCTCATAAAACCCTACTAAAAAACACAGAAATTACAGAACCTAGAAACAACATGCATGGTATAATGAAAAGTTTAAAAAGGCAAAGTGATTACCTGGGCGAAGATGGAGATTCGGAAGAGAAAGAAGTTCGAGTCGGAAAGATCCTCGGCTAGGCGACTGACTGGTTTCGAAGCTCTGTATTATGAAGGCAAGGTTCTTGAAGCTCTTGACAAAGACGGTAAGAAAAAACATTTTAAAGAAGAAAAAGAAGGTATTTATGGGGACCGAGGTATGGCCAAAAGGTAGTAATCATTACTTTTAATTCTCGAAACGTGGGGAAGTGTATAAGCCGTCAAATTGCCTTTTTGAGAACTGGAAAAGCTTGATTAGACATAATTATGTCACGGCTTTCAAAAACGCACGGGGATCCTGACAGACATTGTGGGGATATGAACGGTTGTTTCCTTAAAGTTTCTTTATTGCTGGTCGCACTAAACAAACTTGGGGGGGCAAATGTTATCCAAAAAACAGGCATGAATGACATGGCAAACATTTAATACACGTGGCTGACATCTGGCAGAATTCGTGCTCGACTATCGACCAGAAAGACATCTATTGTCGCAACGTTCGATCTCTTCATACGACCAGCATGGTCGTACACATGCTATACGCGGAGAAGATCTTATGCAGTTATGATAGTATCCGAAATTATCTCCCATGATTTCCTAAGTATCTGATTATTTAGAAAATAATATCTGTAGCAAATTAATGTAAATCCTCCTTGAGCCTATAAATAGAGAAAGATAGCTCAAGGGAAAGGGATCTGGATCTTCTTCTTCTTTTTCGCTTTCTGATCATTTGATATATTGTCTTGTTCTTTAGAGCTTGGTGAAACTCATTGAACCCTGATTCTTTGATCACTCCTTTGAATTCTATATCAATAACAATTCGAGTGGACGTAGGTTATTACCAGATTCTGGGGCCGAACCACTATAAACTCTTGTGTTCTTTATTATTTTCGTCATCACATTCTTTCCAACGTGTTTGTCCACATAAAGCAAATTTGACTCCGTGTCAGTTGGCCAAATTCTGGGTCAACAAGGTGATTATCTATTGATCTTGAACCATGAGGTGGCAAACGGTTTTGTTATTACTGCTTAACTGGCTGTATTGATTGTTTCAGCACAGTATAAGTGATAGAATGATTCCAAGACAGACAGATTCATCAGCTGGCCAGGAAGATCAAGGCCAGAATAACAGACAGGGTCAGGAGAATGACCAGAGACAGATTCCACAACCAGCTCTTGATAACTAGCAGTAGTTGTTTAATGACCTACATGCCACAATATTGAGGCAGGAAGAAGAACTTCGCCTCCTGAGACAACAGCAGGTTCCTGCAACAGCAAGTGTACCTGAGGCACCCTCTGTATCGGTGCCAGCAGTTGAGCAGCTACCAGAGGTTGGAAATAAATGGGAGCCTCTTTATGAAAGTTTCAGGAAGTAGCAACCTCCAGTTTTTTAGGGCAATGCAGATTCTGCTAAAGCTGAGCAGTGGATGAGCATGATTACCACCATCCTTGACTTCATGAGGGTGACTGGTAATGAGAGGATGGCCTGTGCCATGTATATGTTTCGGGAGGATGCCCAAATTTGGTGGGAAGCTATATCCCAGACAAGAAACATCAATGCCCTAAGTTGGGAAGAGTTTCAGACTCTGTTCAACGAGAAGTACTATATGATGTCATCAGGGCTGCAAAAGCTGAGGAGTTTATCAGATTACTTCAAGGGAGTTTATCAGTGTCTGAGTATGCCCTGAAGTTTGATATATTGGAAAAGTTTTCCATGGAGCTGGTGCCCACTGATGGGATCAGAAGGGAGAGGTTTCTCCAGGGGCTATAGCCTAGTTTAGCCCGGGATGTTCGAATCACCACTATGGCTGGGGTTACTACCTATGCACAGGTGGTGGAGAAGGCACTCACAGCTGAAAGTGCAGAGAACAAGATTTGGCGAGATAATGCAAATAGAAAAGAATTTAGGAGGACATGTTCTCCATTTGTGGGTTCTGGTAGGGGTGGAGGCCCCAGTGATCAGAAGAGGAAGGTTCTTGACACCTTCCCAGCTCCAGGTCCTAACAGGCGACCCCGTGGTATTTCAATGGGTCGTCAGAGTGGTAGTGAGGTTTGGAAGACTCATCTTGAATGCCCTAGGTGCAAGAGGCGTCATTTGGGAGAGTGTAGGGCAAAGGCCTGCTTCTTATGTGGAGCAGTGGGTCATTTCAAGAAAGATTGCCCAAAAGCAAGAAAGGAATAACCCAGGAAAGCAGACAGCTCGGCCCTAGCTCGAGTGTTTGCATTGACATAAGCAGAAGCTGAGGCTTCACCCTCAGTAGTTACAGGTCAGCTTCTTAGTGCTGGAACTCCTTATATTGTTTTGATTGATTCTGGTTCTTCACATTCTTTTGTTGCTAGTAGAATTATTGATAGACTGTGTAGACCATGTGATTACTATGCTGTGGGGTTTGGAACCTTATTACCCACTGGGGAGTTAGTAGTATCCAGGAGATGGGTCAGATCTTTGCCAATGACAGTGGAGGGCAGAGAGTTGTGAGTGGATTTGATAGAGTTAGTTATGACTGACTTTGACATGATTCTGGGTATGGACTGGTTAGTGAAGTATGGGGCAACCATAGATTGCAGAAGAACGATGGTCACCTTTGAGCCTAAAGGCACTACTACAAAACAGGCTTTTTAGGACTCGCGCCCCTCGAGTCCTCTATTTGAGAGCCTTAAAAACTGCGAGTCCTAAAAAATCCTGTTGAATGCCTTTAAGTAAGTTTTTAGGACTCGCGTTGCAAGTCCTAAAAGAATGTTTTTAGGACTCACAATGTGTGTCCTAAAAGATCTCGCTGAGTGTCTTTAAATTAAGATTTTAGGACTCACTTTGCACACCCTTAAAAGTAATTTAAAAAAAAAAATGCAGCTACAATTTCATTTTGATTTAAAAAAATATTTTCCTTTGAGTGTCGAAAATGTATAAAAAGAAATTTAAAAAGAAAATACTGAAAAAACGCCATTTAAAAAAAAAGAAATTTAAATTTCTCAACATGTATTATAAACGACAACATGATTCAATATAAAATAGAATAAATTCATACTTATTGGTACAATAAAAAAGAGCATATATAACTCAATTGACTAATTTAATCAATGACTAGCAACATTTCTCTCAATCTCTTTCTTTGAATGAACACTTCTTGTCCACTTTAAACACTGGAATAATCAACTATGGCAGCATCATGACATTTTTTTTTGTTATACCTTTCCCAATGATAGAGCTCTTTGCAACCCTGCATAATAAAATTAGATCAATATCATACATAATAAAGATGAGTAAATAGTGAAACACAAAACCCATTCTTAAGTTGCACTCTCAAGAACGAAACAAGCATTGATAAACCCAACGCATAAACTAAAGTGGTTCCACTATATCAATGAAAGAGGACAACAATTCTATCAATTAAAGAACACAAGATTTAGTCAATTCCAAAAACTTGGCATATAAATAAGATAAATATATATATCTAATTTCTTAACTATTAGAAAGAAAAAAAATTCAATTCCTAAAAATTATTTTTAACTAGAATTTTATTCTTTTTCAGTTCATTGTAAGAAATACTTGTAACTTGAAATGTTCAAGAAATGCATGCATGATTAGAAATTAAATAATTTTTTACTTCTATGAAAAAAAACATTCACTCGCTATTTAATTTTAACAATATTAGTCCATTGATGCATTTTCACTAACACCCACATCATCCTATAGAAGTATCACTCACTAAATTTAACAATATTAGTCCAATGAGGCATTTTCACTAACATGTGGTTTGCATTACAAGAAAAGAACCCAATAAATACTTGAAAGACAATTAAATCTACTAAGCAAGCTTAAGATTGGTAAGGTCAAAGAGTTCTTAAATCCATGAATATAATAATCAGGACAACCAAACCTAGTACAAAGTTAAAATACACACAGTTAAAGCCTAACCAATGCAGAAATGAAACCATAAGTAAAAGAAGCAAAAATCTGCCAATATATTATAACACTCATATTTATAGAATACAGTTACGAGCCCATAAATAAGAAATGAGATAACAAATACCAAAAATCAGTAAGAGATAATAAGAACACATCAGTAACAACAATAGTCAGGCATCATATTGCAATTAAGTATAAAAGACACCATTATCCACAGTTGATGATGATTAATTTGAACAAGATTAACTAAAATCCTGATACTTTAAATGTGTGTATAAACTTTAAATAAAAGCAAGGTCAGATTAAATAAAATACCTAAGACTGTAATAATTACAAAAATAAAAGTAAGTGAAATGCAATATCAGTAAGACCAACAATTAAAAAATTTATGAACTACACTCCAAAATGACTCTTAAAAAATTGAGTATTGATAAGATAAGACTTAACTAAATTTTGACTTACAAAAACAAATATTCCACACCTGTTTTATATTATACCATTGGACAGAAACAATAAACCTCTAAAAGTAAACTCAGATTTGGGTTAGAAAAAATCAAACAAAGGATAAAAATAAGGATGAGAGGTTCAATTAACATAATCAAACAACATATCCCCTAATTTAATAGCCTAGCAAACTATCACAATCAACACAAACAATTCAAACAAATCAAACAACACACATGTTTTCATCCATATATCACCGCAATAAACGAAATTATCAGAACCTACTTCACTAAGACATGCAAGTTTTCAACCTTCCGTTATCACCACAGCACACATAATTCTTAGAACCTACTTCACTACGGATGAATATCTAAGATATCTAAACTCTACTAAAGTTATACAATTTATATTTAACGAATTATTATCAAGATGATATGCATTTAGGTCAATTTTAAGAACTAAAACATTAGAAGTAATTAAATACTTTCTTCCAAGGAAAACTAAGCTATGGTAATTTCTTTTTTTTTTTTTGAAAAGAAACTTCTTTGTCTTATTAATAATGGGGAAGAAAAAAAATACAAAGAATAGAGATCGAGGGACTATCTCAATAAGCTGAAATATAGCTTGAAACAGAAAACAGAACATAGTAAAACTAATAATAAAAGGGTGAGCCTATCTTATATGCTTCATACTAACCTATTAAGCTACGGTAATTGTATGCTTCATATTAAATAATTATGCAAGAAATGTACAAAGATACTGACCTTACGCCTGGGGCTTAGTTGATCTAGCATCTGAAATCCCTGTACATCCACCCGAACTTCAGAGCCTTCCATAACATGATTACCGTACGCATCCAACATCTGGAGAGAAGAAAATATAAGACACCTTGTTAACAAAGTAAACCATTAACTAAAAATCTTCAGAGCCCACTATTGATTAGCAAAATTAATTGGTGTACATAAGCGGAGGCTCAATATTCTCAAACATTTTTCCAGTAAGAGATTAACAGTTATATATAGATAGATAGATGTATCATGTATGTGCGAGTAGAGTGTATATAAGAGATTAAAACTTTAGGAGAGAAACTATTACTGCATATGCAGAGTGAGAAGTGTTTGCTAGCTTAGAGCCCACTGTTGCAGTCACCAGGTTTCAATAAATTAACTAAAAATCTAGATCAAATATAATCATTAAACCTTCTCTAATTAACAAAAGAGTCCTCACTTGTTTTAATTTTCCTCTTTGTAGCTTCTGCAAAAGAAGAAGTTGAAAAACAGCACTACTCAATGAAAAAATAAAAATCACAGTCATAAAATGCATTTAACACCATGGCAATGATTAGATCGTAATGCACAATAACAACAACAAAAATAAGAATTGGGTGAAAATAGTACTCTAACTTATATTATATAATAAAAGATAACTAACCTTTGTCATCTTTTTCATCATCTTCATCGTTTTGGAGTGTTGGAACCTGATCAGCAGGCTCATCACTGGTATTTGCAGCCTATAAAGTCCCATTTTAATCAGATGGGTCATTTGGGTCCCACCTTTCATCTGCCATCAGCAAAAGTGCCTGAACATAATGCACACAACAATCATCAAAGGAGAAATATCATGAAAAATACACAAAAGCGTGAAAATAGATTAGTTGAAACTACAATTTTCAAAGTAGAAAATGATTGAAAAATGTAAGAGAGAAACTCACAGTGGGTGAGAAGAGGAAGAATGGTGTTGGCGGAGAGTTGTGAGAGTTGGTTTGGGAAGCTAACCCATAGAAAAGAAGGAAATAAAACTTACCCAACACTCATGGACGCCCCATGTGTTATAGTCGATTGAGCCAATGATGTCGAGTCCCCCGCTTGCACCTGCATCCACGACGCCGAGCCTAGCCACATTGTCACGCCGCTACCTACACCACCACCCACGACCCCTCTGCGAGACTGAGCCACCCACGACCCCTCCGCAAGACCGAGCCACCCAAGACCCTCGAGCCCCTAGTGTTTGCACCATTTTCCCATGACCGGCCCCCAAGCCCCCACCGTTTTCCCAATACCCATTTGCCGTTCGTTCTGTTCGCCGAGCGTGAGGGAGAGGGAGTTGAGAGGGTGAGTGTTGCGGCTGAGAAGTGAGAAAGAGAGAGAGATAGGGTTTAGGAGAAAGGGAAAACGTGGGCTGGTAAAATTTTTAGTTTTTATTGTAATTTTAAATACAAAATTTAATGATATTAAGAAAAAAAATACAATAAAATATTAATGATATGTTATTAATTTTTATTTTCTAATTATATTTAAAAACTAACAACTTATAATTTTTTAAAATAAAATTTACGTATATTATTCTTTATATCATAATTAATTTCAATTTTGATAAAAAAATTATTATAAATAAAAAATTAATAATATTAAAAATTTAGAAAGACAAAAATATAGAATTTAGGACATGCATCACTTTTTAGGACTAGCTACGCGAGCCCTCAAAGAATTCTTTTAAGACTCGCAATGTGAGTCCTAAAAAGTCCAAGAGGTGTATATTAAAAAAAACAAATCAAATTTTTAGGACACGCATCAGTTTTTAGGACTCGCTCCGCGAGCCCTAAAAGAAATTCTTTAAGGACTCGCAACGCGAGTCCTAAAAAGTCCAGGAGTTGTTTTTAGGACTCGCATCTAGGTGAGTGCCCTAAAAAATGTCCTAAAAGGGTATTTTTGTAGTAGTGAGTTGAGGATCCTTTTGTGTTTGTTGGTACTGTGCATGGACCTCGTATACCTATGATTTCTGTTTTGAGGGCTAGAGACCTATTGCAAGGAGGTTGCATTAGATTCTTAGCCAGTGTGGTTGACACCACTTAGGTCATGCCAGTGAGACCAAACTAGTTTGTGAATTCCTGGATGTGTTTCCAGAAGATTTACCAGGGTTTCCACCACACAGAGAGATTGAGTTCATGATAGAACTGGCACCAGGGACGGAGCCAGTGTCTAGAGCACCTTACAGAATGGCCCCAACTGAGTTAAAAGAACTAAAAGTACAATTGCAATAGCTGTTGGATTTGGGTTTTATCAGACCTAGTTTCTCACCTTGAGGTGCGCCAGTTCTGTTTGTGAAAAAGAACTGAATAAGTTAACAATTAAGAACAAGTATCCTCTGCCAAGGATAGATGATTTGTTTGATCAATTGCATGGTAAAAATGTATTCTCAAAGATAGACCTTCGTTCTGGTTATCATCAGTTGAGGGTCAAGGAGGGAGACATACCAAAGACTGCTTTTCGCACTAGATATGGGCATTATGAGTTCTTAGTCATGTCTTTTGGATTGACTAATGCCCCAGCTACTTTTATGAATCTAATGAACATAGTTTTCAAGGATTATCTGGACCAGTTTGTGATCGTCTTCATCGATGATATCCTGGTTTATTCTCAGTCAGAGTCAGAGCATGAACAACATTTGAGATTGGTTCTACAGAGACTGAGGGAACACATACTGTTTGCAAAGTTCAAGAAATGCGAGTTCTGGTTATCTCAGGTATCTTTTCTTGGGCACATTGTCAGTAAGGAAGGGATTAAGGTAGATCCAGTCAAGATCGAGGCAGTCAGAGATTGGCCAAGGCCAAAGAGTGCTTCTGAGGTTAGAAGTTTCCTTGGATTGGTAGGTTATTATAGGCGTTTCGTGGAAGGGTTCTCTAAGATTGCTATGTCATTGACTTAGCTGACATGCAAGAACGAGAAGTTTGTGTGGTTAGACAGGTGTGAGAACATCTTCCAGGAATTGAAGCAGAGGTTGATTACAACTCTAGTTCTGAGTCTTCCAATAGATCATGAAAAGTTTGTGATTTACTGCGATGCTTCACATCAATGTTTGGGCTGTGTTCTGATGCAGTCAGGGAAGGTGATTGCTTATGCCTCACGTCAGCTGAAGGAGTATGAATAGAGATATCCCACTCATGATTTAGAGTTGGCGGCTGTGGTCTTTGCTTTAAAGGTATGGATGCAATACCTTTATGGGGAGAAGTGTGAGATTTACACTGACCACAAGAGCCCGAAGTACTTCTTCACGCAGAAAGACTTGAATATGAAACAAAGGCGTTGGCTGGAGTTAGTAAAAGATTATGACTGTGAGATTTTGTATCATCCAGGAAAGGCCAACGTGGTAACTGATGCTTTAAGCCGGAAGGGTTCGGGACATATTTATAGTGCGAGGCTGATAGCCAGAGGATTAGCAGAGGATATGACCAGAGCTGGTATAGAGTTGCTGGTGGGCCAGTTGGAAAATATTACGCTACAGTCTACGTTGTTGGAGAGGATAAAGGAGGGTCAATTGGGTGATCCACAGCTGATCAAGATCATAAAGGATGTTTTTGCTAGAGTATCCAGAGATTATACAGTGTCTGAGATAGGATTGTTGAGATACAAGGGTCGGATATGTGTTCCGTTAGACACTATTGTGGGACTAGAGATTCTGGATGAATCTCATACTCCTCCTTATTCTTTGCATCCAGGCACCACGAAGATGTATCAGGATGTGAGATCGCTGGTTGGTGGCCTAGGATGAAGAAGGATGTAGTGGAGTATGTGGCTAAGTGCTTGACATGTCAACAAGTCAAGGCTGAGCATCAGAGGCTTACAGGGCTATTGCAGCCTTTAGCTATCCTAGAGTGGAAATAGGAGGACATCACGATGGAGTTCGTGGTGGGGCTACCTAGGATTGTTTGCCAACATGATTCAGTATGGGTTATTGTGGATCGCTACACCAAATCAGCTAACTTCTTGCTAGTTAGGACTACATATACTGTTGACCAGTATGCAGATCTCTATGTGAGATAGATCGTGCGCCTTCATGGAGCACCGAGGTCAACCGTGTCAGATCAGGACCCCACTTTCACTTCCAAGCTCTGGGGGAGTTTACAGAAAGTCATGGGAACACAGTTGAAGTTCAGTATTGCTTATCATCCTCAGATAGATAGACAATCTGAGAGGACGATTCAGATATTAGAAGACATGCTGCGAGCATGTGTGCTGGACTTTGGTGGATCCTGGAGTAAGTATCTACCTTTGATAGAGTTTTCCTACAACAACAATTATCAGTCTACCATTGGGGTTGCACCTTATGAGATGGTGTATGGTAGGAAATGCAGATCTCCCATTCATTGAGATGAGACAAGTGAAAGGAGATACTTGGGTCCTAAGGCAGTTCAGAGGACCAGTGAGGCCATTGAGAATATTAGCGCTTGGATGATCGCTTCTCAGAGTAGACAGAAAAGTTATACAGATCCCAAGCGCAGGAACGTGGAGTTCCAGGTGGGAGACTATGTTTTACTTAGAGTCTCGCCATGGAAATGGGTGAGAAGATTTGGGAAGAATGACAAGTTGAGCCCTAGATTTGTAGGTCCATTTGAGATCCTGGAGAGGATCGGTCAAGTGGCTTACAGGTCAGCCTTACATTGTCAGCTCTTCAAAGGTATGTATCTCATGTGACTCATGTCTTGAGTTATGAAGATCTGGAGCTTAAGGCATATCTCTCCTATGAGGAACAACTAGTCCAGATACTTGACAGAAAGGAAAAAGACCTCAGGAATAAGACGATACCTTTGGTTAAGGTATTGTGGAGGAATAACAAGGTTGAGGAAGCGACCTGGGAGCTAGAGTCAGACATGCAGAATCAGTATCTCGAGCTGTTCATGTAAATTTTAAGGATGAAATTTCTGTAAGGAGGGGATAGTTGTAATGCCCTAAAATCCCTAATGTGGTTTAATGGTTGGATAAGTAGGCCGGGAGGGTCATAATTGATTTATTATGCCATTAAATGATTATGTGAATTATATTATAATATGATGTTAAATGCACGTATGTGGGTTCACATTTAATCATTGGGGCATTTTGGTAATTTGTCCCGTTGAGGGCATAATTGTGTATTTTCATGCATGTTGATGAACTATTGATAAGGCCACATCATAATGTGGATTTTTTTGAGCCATTCGGCATGAGACGATCTTTGAGTGCAAGTTAGCGGTTTGGTCATAACAAGATTAAGTTCGAGGCTCGGGGTGAGTCTCGGGATAATTTGGTGATTAGAACATTACCGGGAATTAAAGGGTAATGGGATATGATTTATTGGTATTTAAGAATATTGGGAATAGCGGGAATTGGAGAGCGTTAATTGAGATTAACGAGATAGGTGGGAAAGGACGATTTTACCCTTGGAAACCTTTAAAAGACTTTAATTGACCTAGGGGAAATATGGTCTTTTCACCTATAAGATATATATTAGCCATTGAAGGCTGTAGAATCTTGCAAGAACAGAGCACCATTCCCTTCTCTCCCGTACACCATTTATCTTCCTTTTTCCTTTGGATTTTTGAGCTTCTTTTGAGGATTCAAGCTAAGAAAGTGGACCTTGAGGGCTTAGGGTTGTGTTCCACCATTGAAGAGGGTTCTAAACTTAGTTTAAGGTAAGGTTCTAGCCATTAAAACTCTGGTTTGCTCTGTTTTTCTATTGGATTTAAGCTTGGATTTCTAGATTGGATATTGAGAATTGATGGGAGTTTTTGGCTAGGGTTACTTGGGTTATGGTGCCTAGGACTTATGTATACGGTTTTTGAGTTCATTTGGGAGTCTAAATGAGGTTTGGAAGCTTGTTCTTAAGGTTGGAAATGGTGGTGTAGAAGGATGGGAAAACTAGGGTTGAAAACTTGGTTGTAGCGCTACAGCGCTAGCCAGGGGCATTCTACTATGCCAAGGGCGCTAGGGCACTAGGGGGTAGCGCTATGCTTTTCTAGATTCTTGTTTTAGGCACTTTTGAGAGTTTTTGGCTCGGGGTGTCAATTCCTAAGGCTCGGGATTGAATCTACTCACCGTTTGGGTACAATTCGGGATCTCGGGAGTGAGGTTTAGGTCAATACCCTTTTTATTGTTGATTTTCATTAATGGAGGTTTTAATTGGTTATGACTAGGTAACCGCTAAGGAATCAAAAGGTCGATCGTTCTCAAGGGTCGTTCTTTTACTATTTCTCGCTCGAACCAGTGGTAAGAAAACTGTGTTAGGAAAATATGTATTTGCCTCAATAGAAATGGTAAGAAAATTACAACTCTATGCAAAATATTACAATAGACAAGGATTGATTAAATAAAGTGTTACAACTCTATAACTGAAAATATAAATAACAAAAGAAGAAGAAGAATAAGAATAAGAGAATAGTGAAATACAACTCTAAGAAAAAGATTACAAATAAAGTAAAGTGTTTGAAACAAAAGAAAAGAAAAGATTACAACTCTTAAACAAGAAATACAAGTAAATAGAGAAGAAGAATATAAAGATGAAAAGAAATAGAATGAAAGAAAGGAACAAGAAATAAAAGATAAACAACTCTCACTCACACTACCAAAGTGAAGAATGTTGGGGATCACCAACTTGAACAAGGTTTGAAACCTTTGTCCAAAAGCTTATTTCCCCCTAACTCAAGCACTAAGGGATCTCTCACAGATTATAGGAAATGCTTTATGGAATTATCAAGCCTCATGGTGTTTCTAGCCAAGTGCTCTAATGGATAGAAAAATTGTGTCTTTCAAGTGAGCAATAGGCTCCTATTTATAGAGTTTAGAGACACCCTTTGAATTTAAAATTTTACCAACCCCGTGGTTGTTACCAATGATTAATTGGATTATTATGGAATTAAAAATGAGATTTGGGAGTTATTTGGGTTTTTTGAGCCGTTCAACAAAGATTGAAAAAACTTAAAATATGGTAAGTTTTTGGCTTGTGGCCGTGGCCAGGGACATTAGTGGTCGCAGCCACTGCTCTCTGTCCCATAGGCCCCGACCACCAACATTCAGTGGTCGCGACCACTAACCATTTTCAGCACAAAATTTTGTGTTGTTTTTCCAAACGGTTCCAAACCCTCCCAAATGATTTTGTAACCCCCAAAACACATTATTGGGGTTAAAATCATATCTCTAATAGTCATTTCACATATGGCTTTATGAAATTCATCTAAATATTGTGTAACATCAAATTTACACAATAAAGAGTAATATTTGGAAGTTACAAATTTGTAACACCAAATATGTTACATATTTGGATATATCTCATATATCTAAATATTGTAACTCTCTATTATATGTTACAATATGTGACACTCTTTGTCACATTTATTTAATCTAAAACATTATATTATAATATAATATAATATTACATTATATTATAAAATAATATAACATTCCCCCACTAGATTAAATAGTTATCTATTGTAACACTTATTTAATCAATCATTATATTTTAAAATATAACATATCTCCCACTTGATTAAATAAGAACTCTCTCTTATATGAGTCATTACATTAGTCCATAAAGCAAAGTATTTTTCAACTTGAACTTTACTATAGTGTAATTATCACAAAATTTGTCGAAAAATTTGGTTGCACTAGGTATTGAACCATCTTTTCATGATAATAAATCGGTGATAACACACACAACTTTGCGATGTTTACTTGAGACCTCTATGTCTCGCTTTGCACCGTTAATGGTCATGTGCACTTTCCATTCATGGACGTTCTTGAGAATACTCCCAATTCTCATGAGAGGCGGCACCACCCCTAGGTCCATATAGGTAGAATTCTTACAGTATTTTGTTACCAAAAATACTTGTCTTCACTAGACTGAATTCTATTAAAAAACCTTTCGGTTTTAACTCTCAACTTGGTAACTCACAAGTACTCAATATCTCAGATGGGACTTGTTTTGAGTACAACTAATATTCACTTGATTGACTTGTTGTTACCTATTGAACCTAACACTAGTTGAATAACTAGTGTTAAGATAGGTTACCATCAATCGTGATCCCTCGTTAGTGGCTTAGTGAAAGGATCCACCAGATTTTCACTTGTTCTCACATAGGATATTGAGATGACTCCTCTTTGAATCAATTCTCTTACATATCCATGTCTTAGACTAATATGTCTAGACTTCCCATTATACACTCCGATGTATGCTCTAGCCAATGTTGCTTGGCTATCACAATGTATCGATATAGTGGATACATTCTCCTTGATCAGGGGTATCTCTATTAACAGATTCCTTAACCATTCGGCCTCTTTTCCGGTAGCAACTAGAGCTATAAACTCTGCTTCCATAGTGGAATGAGATATACAGGTTTGTTTCTTGGAACCCCAAGAAATTGCACCTCCACCAAGTGTAAATACCCAACCAGTTGTGGACAAATTGTCCCCAAGATTGGATATCCAGCTTGCATCTGTATATCCTTCTGAGATTGAAGAAAATTTGGAGTAGTGAAGGCTTAATCCTTTGGTTTTCTTGAGATAACCTAAGACACTTCCAATCGCCTTCCAGTGATCCACACTTGGATTACTTGTAAACCTACTAAGTTTACTTACCGCAAATGCTATATCAGGTCTAGTACATTGAGCAGCGTACATTAGACTCCCTATAGCACTAGCATACTCCAATTGAGCCACCGCTCTTCCTTCATTCTTCTCTAGTTTTACACTATGATCGAATGGAGTATTGGCATCTTTAACCTTGAGATGGTTAAATTTGTTCAATACTTTCTCAACATAGTGGGCTTGCCCTAACGTAAAACCCCCAATATGTTTCTTTACTTTGATACCAAGTATGGTGTCAACTTCTCCAAGATCTTTCATCTTGAAGGTTGATAATAGAAACCTCTTCGTTTCTTCTATCCCTTTCATGCTATCACTTAGAATAAGCATGTCATCCACATATAAGCAAACAATGATCACATATCCCTTACAAGTTTTGGAATACAAACACTTGTCTCCATTGTTATGTCTAAACCCATTAGACATGATGGCTTGATCAAATTTCTCATGCCATTGCTTAGGAGCTTGTTTCAATCCATATAAGGATTTTACAAGTCTACATACTTTATGTTCATATTTTGGTAGGACAAACCCTTCGGGTTGTTCCATATAGACCTCCTCATTGAGGTCACCATTAAGGAGTGTCGTTTTGACATCCATTTGATGAACATACAAGTTGTGTATATAAGCTAAAGCGAACAAAATTCTTATAGAAGTTGTTCTTGCAACAGGCGCATAGGTATCAAAATAATCGGTACCCTCTTTTTGCCTAAACCCTTTAGCTACTAATCTAGCTTTAAAGGTTTGGATAGTGTCATGAGTGTGGTGTTTTCTCCTAAATACCCACTTACTCCCAATTGGCTTAGACCCCAGTGGGAGATCTACCAATTCCCAAGTGTTGTTGGAAAGAATGGAATCCATCTCATCATTGATGGCTTCTTTCCAAAATGCACTATCTCTTGATTGCATAGCTTCTCTATAAGTCTTAGGATCATCCTCAATGAGAAGTACAATAGGGATTTTCCTAATGGCTTCCTCTCTATTTCTTTCTACCATGTAGACTGTAATTCGTTGAGAATCTATCTCATCCACTACTAGACTTTTCTCATTTTTAAGTCTTTGACTTCTTCTAAGTTCAAAGGGTTGCTTTACATTCTTTTGAGAATTCTCCTCTTGAGAATCAACTTTGGATGTAGAAGCTTGAGAATTGTTCTCATATAACAAATTCTCCTTTAGAGATGTTGAAGCTTGAGAATTGTTGTCACATAACATATTCTCAAAAAATTCAACTTCTCTAGATTCAATCACAATATTAGACTCTAAGTCTAATAGCCTATAAGCTTTACTATTGTTGGCATAACCAACAAAAGCACACTTTATGGCTCTTGAACCTAACTTTGTTCTATTAGGTTCATTTTTCTTGCAATATGCAAGGCACCCTGTAACACCCTGGAAAGCCAAGACCGTTACACTGTGTGTTTATAAAGGTGCTGGACTTGCTAATCAAGTCATTTAATTAAAAACGTGTTACTGAAACTACAGTGGAACTAGCGTTAAAAGATTTTGGTCTCAAAAGCTTCATCTTTTATAAATAAACATTATCTTTAAAACATGGGATCCCAAAAATAATAAGAATAAGACCGTTTACAAAAGATTCAGGATTTAAATATAGTAATTAGCCACTCTAAGGCAAAACAGATTGTTAAGCATTTCTTGTCCTGATCCACTCCTCGGCCATGGCGGCCGAACAACTGACTATGCACATTCAGCCCCACAGCTCTCCATCTCAGGGTTGGTCCAACTTGCCTTTGCCTTTACCTGCACCACGTAGCATCTGTGAGCCAAGGCCCAGCAAGAAAACACAATAACAGAGCACAATCAATTAACTAATAGTCAAATGTCTCATATCACATAAGCATGCTCTCGACAGATTAAGCATCCATGACAATCAGGTACTCAGCATACCAAGCATATCATTACATATCGATAATCAATTCACAAATGATAACTAGGGTTAGCGCCCTTAGGCCGCACCCTCTGTTTATCCCACTGACTCCGGCCCGCTTAAACCGAGCTCAGTGAATATTAAGCTGTCCTTGGCTACCAGTGGCCAAGTGTAATGACCCACTACTCTAGACTTTTGGATCATTAACGAAACTATACATACAAATCCTTAATAAAACTTACATTTGCGAAAATACCATAAATTTATTAGAAACTTGTAGAAATAAAAGTTACTCTCATAAAATAAGTAGGATATGGGATCCCATTGTCTTTAAAAACAAAACATGATTTAAAATGAAAGGAATTACATAAGAAGTGCGGAAAATACATGTAAAGATCATAAAAAAAAACAAAACTACATCCTCAAAAATCGAACTCTCGACTCCTTGAATCCATTCACCACCGATACACAATCCCAAGCATCCACGAACCTTACCGCCACTAAAGCTATTTTCCTGCACATAAAACAAAAAGGAATGAGCCTAATGCCCAGCAAGGAAAATCTAACACATACATCATGAACATAAATTTCATAATAAACATAAAGACATAACATAACACTTATTACATACACATACTATAATGGCCATTATTACTTGGGGTCCCATAGACTAGACAAGTCATATGCCCATGAGATTAGTGGGGTCCTACTAGCTAAGTAGGTCATATGCCCATAATCTATTTGGGGTCTTGTTAGTCATATGGGTCATATGCCCAAGCCTACAAACATACATATTCATAACATATTTATAACATATTTCATAACATAAAACATATAGATTCTATCATATTTTCCTTACCAAAGTTACCGGGATAAAAGGACAGCGTTGGGACTTTGGAATACTCCTAATAACCATTATGAAAAAGAGTGAGTCTAATGAAGAAAAAGAGATGAAAAGGAATGGGAGGACTAAACCATTGAGAGAAATACTTACCAAAAACTTATGTGCAAGTTCTTAGATTTCCTAACCAAAATAAGAATAAGGTTAGAAGGCTGGTAGAAGATTATGAGAACTTAAAGAAAAATACAGAATTGAACTAGAGTTTTGGGTTACCTGAAGACTTGTAAGATCAATCTACACCTCAAACCGAAATACTATAAAACCTTACTTCCTAAAGTGTTTGATAAGCTTATGGTGATCAAGCTTATGATTCCCCAACCCAGGTGTTTACACTCTCACACTCACTTAGCACTTGCAACCTCTGAACTTAGATCAAAAGATGAATAATGGTTGGGTACTAGGTCCTATTTATAGAGTTTAGGAATGAAAGGATCTTAATTTTACTTGAATAAAAATAATAGCTTTTTAGGTGAAAATAATTTGAATAATCGTTCAGCAGAGGCTGAAGACTCGTTCAAAAAGATGCTGGACTTATCAAGAGGTTGAATGGCTGAAAGGAAAAAGAATTCAAAAACTTTTGAAATATACTGAAGGAGGCGATATATCGCCCCCTGTAGGCGATATATCTCCTGGGCCAGTATGCCCGAGGCTGTCGTGCATCGTCTCGTGTTTTCCGTATCTACGTGCTGCGATATATCGCCCCCTATAGCTGCGATATATCGGCACACGCTGATTAATTAAACACGAAATTACACATTTTTAGCTAAGTTTGAATGGAGTAAACAGCCTTGACTAAACCCTCAACGTATTCAAAGCTGCTGAGACCTTATAGCATTCAAACTTTTACCCTTATTAAATTTAATCCTCAAAATACTTAATCCTTAATCATCCTTACATAACATGTGCTTAAAATCCTATTGGTCCTTATCTAAACCTTATAGTATAATAAATATTATCCTTAATATCAGTCATATAATCAAACCTTAGGTTAACATTAATATTCTTAAACTATAGATTAAACTTAGAAAATCTATAAGTACTACTATGAGTTTCCAAATAATTCCCGGTCTGAACCAAAAATCCACAGTTACAAAGATAATGCTATAAATACTATAATACTACTATCTAACTAGCTAAGTAAAGTTCTTATAATTTTACGGCACCCATAGGCCGTTTATCACATGTCCCATAGCGTAATACCATCTATGACATTAATCAGATATCGGGAGCACTTAGTCCCATCACAAACACATAATCGGCTGCAATTCTCTTACCTTTAGGTTTGTAGCTTTGTTCGATTTGATCCTCAAGCACGATCCCTCCTGAGCCCTAGCGTACACCTAGTCACAGCCATAGATCAGAATCATCACCAAACCTTAAGTACAAAACCTAGCCTGGGGACCAATCCCGATCCCTTGGGAGGCCCTAATTCCACCAAATGGGGTGGTGGAATCAAACCCTGAACCCCCGGGCAAAAACCCTTGAAAATAACTCAAAAACCCCTTTCTGGAAACAAGGTAGCGCTACAACGCTCTTTGGAGGGTGCTACAGCACTACAAACAGAGCCCAAAATCGTCCTAGGGTAAATGGCCTAGCGCTACAGCGCCCAAAGGCTAGTGCTGTAGCACTAGTCACAAAACAGCATATGCTGGTTTTCCCTCCTTCGACCTTCCCCGAGCCAAACCTTACCAAAACTTCTCCAAACTTCAACCAAACTTAGAATCAAGCTTACTAACATGCCTAACTCATCCCAAGCACCCCAACCATACAAAACTTAAGCACATGCACCCCTAATCCAAGATTTCACCATAGCTGAACCTAGAATTCAAAAACTCAGCAAAACAACCACTGAAACCACAAAGTTCAAACTAGAATCCCTTACCTTTGCTAGATGAGTTTAGCCCAGGTTGTCCTCCTTACAAGTTTGACCTTCTCCTCCTCAAATCCTCAGCCTCAACTCCCTAGGATTCCCACAGAACTTTGCTTTAGAAAACCAACTCAAAACTAATACCAAAAACTGAGTGTTAACCTCAAAATCTTACCTCAAGTGGTTGGTTTGTTCTTGCTAAATCCCTGCCAATTCTTCCAGCCAGATCAAAGACCTTAACCTCAAGCTTTTTCTCTGATTCTCCCTAAGTTTCTGCCCCAAAAGTCCTCAAGAGATGGTGAAGAAAACTTGAACCGAGAGAGAGAAAAGGGTAGACTTCCAATTCCCTTTCTTTCCTTCCTTTTCTTTCTTTTTTCTTTCCTTCAGAATTCCACCCCCTTCTACAAATTCCACTAAGTATAAAGCCTGATAATACTTATCCCTTATAAGCCAAATGACCCATTTTCCCTACCCTTTATTCTAAATCTTTTAATCCACCTAGGGGCATTTTGGTCATTTCACCCAATTCCCGCTAATTCCTCGAGTGTCTCTAATATTTACCGCTTACTTCTCGACACCTAACCAAACACCAACTATATTCTCCAATATCAAAATAGACCCCAATATATTCTCTGAATTCCCATTTGTACCCCCAGGCTCGCCTCGAGCCGGGTATAAATCCCCGCCGTGACTTTTTCGTTAAACCTCTCACTAGGATCGTCTAGAATCACAGATCACAAATATATCCACATAATAATGTGGTCTCGACAATTTATCACATATATATACAATTATGCCCTCAACAGGCCCAAAATTACGATTATGCCCTTCTAACCTAATCAGGGCCTACATGCATACTAATACACATCGTCATACATCTCAGATATTCAAATAGTCATATAACATACTTTTAATCATTAAATCGCATAAATTCCAATTATGCCCTCCCGACACACTAATCAGGGCCCTTAAGCCTTATTAGTAAATTTGGGTCGTTACACACCCCCACACTCTGAAGTACCCTATGTTGGGTTTTCTTCATTTCCATAACTCATATGGAGATATAAATAACATGTGAAAATTTCTCAAGCAAATAATCACTAATTTCACTTTTAGTTGTCTCAATAATCTCAAAGTCACTTAAACAACTTTTGTGCGTTTTCTAAGGGTCTCTTTGAGATTCTTTTGAAAATATCATTTTGACATCCATTGATTTTCTCATCAAAATCAATTTGAGGATGTCAATTTTAAACACTTAAATCAAAGAAAATAAAGCCTCAATGATTTATTTAAACACTTTGATTTCTAATGCTTTGGTTTAACATTATCTCCTCATTGAGATTTTGAGTATTTGAGAATTGTTGTCACTAAATAATTCTCAAATGTTTTCTCTTTTGACAACACTTTTAGACTCCAAGCCTATAGGTCAATATGTCATCCCATAATTTTGGATCCACTTAATCCATTTTCTTGCAATAGCAAGACACATATCAAAAGATGTGACCCCCTTAGGTTCATTTTTTCTTATCTCATAAGTTGAGATGATCAACACTTAAATGAGAAATTTTAATTTCTCAAATAATTCTCTTTATTTACCAAATAAATGGTAACTCATCACATTGCAATAATAGAGGATAGAACATATTTATATTATTATCACCTTAATAATCATATTATATGGCACACCATAATAATCATGATAATTCTCACGTATATATCAAAATACTTTTATATATTAACATAATTATGTCTCAAGGAAATTTCACATAATTTGTCAACATATATCCATCATATTAGCATGAATTTTGAATCTCATAATTATATTGTAAGTATATCACAAATATCATACAATAATTCACATATCCACATATTGATATCTACTATTGATTCATAAAATCAATATATAGGCATGTCAAAAGCTACCTAATTATCATGCTTTATAAATTCTCAAAACATAATTTTCATGTCAAATGTATGTACTACTATCTCACATATAGCATACACATAAGATTAACAATCCCTACATTATGTAGAGCTTGTCAAAAGTTCACGTCTAAGAATTACACATTAACTTTCACAAATAGATTTGTCAACTATGTTACAATGTATCTCATATTGTATTAACATGTTAACATCTACACAATTATTCATATATCAACATTTGAAAACATGCTAATACATGAAATAAATTTCATCACTATTATATAAAATAGTGTACTTACCTTGTCTTACCACCTAGTTCAATTGGATCCATCAAACCTATCCAACCTCACTAGGTCTTGATTCATTATCTTGATGGTTTCACCTTCCATTGAAACAAACAAGGGTAAGCTTTTGAATGTTATGAAAATATGTATTTGCCTCAATGGAAATGGTAAGAAAATTACAACTCTATGAAAAATATTACAATAGACAAGGATTGATTAAATAAAGTGTTACAACTCTATAACTAAAAATACAAATGAAAAAAGAAGAAGAAGAAGAAGAGAATAGTGAAATACAACTCTAAGCAAAAGATTACAAATAAAGTAAAATGTTTGAAACAAAATAAAAGAAAAGATCACAACTCTTAAACAAGAAATACAAGTAAATAGAGAAGAAGAATATAAAGATGAAAAGCAATAGAATGAAAGAAAGGAAGAAGAAGCAAAAGATAAACAACTCTCATTCACATTACCAAAGTGAAGAGTATTGGGGATCACCAACTTGAACAATGTTTGAAAGCTTTTTCCAAAAGCTTGTTTCCCCCTAACTCAAGCACTAAGGGATCTCTCACAGATTATAGGAAATGCTTTATGAAATTATCAAGCCTCAAGGTGTTTCTAGCCAAGTGCTCTAATGGATAGAAAAATTGTGTATTTCAAGTGAGCAGTAGGCTCCTATTTATAGAGTTTAGAGACACCCTTTGAATTTAAAATTTTACCAACCCCCATGGTTGTTACCAATGATTAATTGGATTATTATGGAATTAAAAATGAGATTTGGGAGTTATTTGGGTTTTTTGAGCCGTTCAAAGATTGAAAAAACTTAAAAAATGGTAAGTTTTTGGCCTGTGGCCGCGGCCAGGGACATTAGTGGTCGCGACCACTGACCATTTTCAGCACAAAATTTTGTGCTATTTTTCCATATGGTTCCAAACCCTCCCAAATGATTTTGTTACCCCCAATACACATTATTGGGGTTAAAATCATATCTCTATCATTCATTTCACATATGGCTTTATGAAATTCATCTCAATATTGTGTAACACCAAATTTACACAATAAAGGGTAATATTTGGAAGTTACAAATTTGTAACACCAAATATGTTACATATTTGGATATATCTCATATATCTAAATATTGTAACCCTCTATTATATGTTACAATATGTGACACTATTTGTCACATTTATTTAATCTAAAACATTATATTATAATATAATATTACATTATATTATAAAATAATATAACAAACTGTACCCCATATGTGACATGCATGGTTATTATTGAGGCATGTTGAGTGTTTAAATGTGGACATTGATTGCATATGAAATTCTTAGCAAATCTTGCTTTCTTATGAATGGCACTAACTCATTATTCAGAATTGGCAATGGTGTTGGTATTAACTGTGAAGTTGTGACTCATTAGTCAAGTTCGACATTATTACTGAGCACTGGTCGTATGGTATTGACTCATAAGTCAAGAACGGTCTTAGCGTGTTTAACGCAAGCCGATAAAGATTAGATCTAATCAACATCATCATTGAATGACTTATCATGAACATTAATGTCGGACCGACCTCAAGTTCGATGAAAACTAAAAGCGCTTGTCTAACCTATGGCTAGTCACTTAGAGTCAGGGTCAGAAGGTCCAGGTGACTGCATCGTCACATGGCTATGGGTACTGAGCCCACGTTAGTGACTCACTCATTAGTCACTCATCTGTTTAAGCTAGTGACTTACTCATCAGTCACTCATCTGGTTTATGTTAGTGACTTGCTCATCAGTCACTCATCTTATTTGGGCTATAACCCCCATCATGGTTAACAGAACCTCAAGGGTTAAATCACTCATCTGCTTAGGGCTATAAGCCCCATCATGGTTAACAGAACCTTGAAGTGATATTCACTCATCTGTTCAGGGCTATAAGCTTTGTATGATTATCATGATCATCATTTGATATTATATACATGCAGTAATGAGTTTTCTTGCTGAGCCTTGGCTCACGGTGCTATGTGGTGCATGCAAATGGAAAGAAAAGCTCACCCAGCCTTGAGTGGAGAGCTTAGGGGGTGATGTGTACATATGCGGCCACTTGACCACCACGGCCAAGGAGTTTCTCGGAGGAACTAGGGGGTTAACCCTATTTTTGTCGCTTAGGTCGGCGGGTTGTAATTTTACACTATAATGACCATTTTGGATTGTAAATAACTTGTAAATGCTTTTATGGGCCCATGAACAGTTTTATGTTTTATGCACATTTATAACCAAATGACGCGATTAGCGAGTTAAGAACGGTTCAAAGCTCACAGTAATGGTGTAATGCCCTGGATAACCAAGACCGTTACACTTTGTGTTTAAAATAGTGCGAGACCTGCTAACCAAGTCATTTAAATAAAAATGTGAATCTAAAGACATGAATAGGTTAGGTTTAAAATATTTTGGTTATAAACGAGTAATTTTCATTAAAATAAATGTGTGGGGCAAGGGATCCCAAATCAGGGTTTAAATGACATGTTTACAAGATTTCCAATTGTTATAAATAATCAAAGCCACTCTAATGGAAAAATACACATTTTATGTTTTCATCCCTGTACAAACCCTCGACTGTGGCGGCCAAGCAGCTGACAATGTACACCTCGCCCCCAGAGCTCTCCAACCCATGGTCAATTCATCTTACCCTCGCCTTTACCTGCACCACGTAGCACCGTGAGCCAAGGCCCAGCAAGAAAACTATAACATCATAGCACAATCTTGTAAACATGCATAACCAAATAGTTCATAAAGCATAACCAAATGACTTACAAGACATTAATCAACTATCCAGCAAGCCATAGTATTCACTTAATCAAGGACAACATGCAATAACCAATGATTTAGTTTCCAGATATTCAGCATATCATATACATCAAATTAACAACAATACACATATCAAGCAGTAACTAGGGTCGACTCTCTTAGGCCGCACCCTCTGTTTAATCCATTGCCTTTGGCTCACTTAGGCCAAGCCCAGTGTTCAACCCACTGACTCTGATCCGCTTAAACCGAGCTCAGTGATTATTAAGTTGTCCTCGGCTACCAGTGGTCGAGTCGCGCCCTGTGCGCCAATATTGATTTCGGCACTCTTAGGCCATTTATTTCATGTTCACATGGCGTAATACCATCGTATAATAATGCATACAAGTATAAGGAGCCCATAGTCCCAACAGATTTACACAATCAGGTGTAGTTTTCTTACCTTTCATTCTGAGTGCTTTGACCAAGAAAGACGACCATCGAGCACGATCTTGCCCCGAGCCCTAGCATACACCTAGTCACAACCATGATAAAGGATTCCATCAATAACAAATGAATAAGAGTTTCCGGACAAAGTTCTAGCCTTCGGAACATTGAATTCCACCAAACACGGTAGTGGAATCGATCCCGAGCACCCTAGGTTAGGTCCCCGCACCTAAAACCTCCCCAAGGCCAAAAATTCCCTTAAGAGTCGCGGCCCTAAGCTTCCCATGTCGCAGCCCACCCTTCTTCATGGCACACATATGTTCTAGAGGGTCGCGGCACACCAAGAACAGAGCCACAACTCGACCCCTTCGAACCCAGAAAATTCTCAATTTCTAACCTTTAAACCTCACTCAAATCAACCCATAACCATCCTAATGATACAATTCAACTATCATAAACATCCTAACATGTTTCCAGCAGCGAAACCCAACTAAAACCTAGCTTAGAAACCCATCACAATCCCACTTCAATATTTGATACCATAAGCTCATAAACCCCTTAGAACAGCCAGAAATTCCAGAATTTAGATGTTAAACTTTAAGTTAAAGCTTACCTTCACTAAAGAACCAATCCTCCAATCAGTTACTGAGCTAATTCCCAAATCCTTAGCCCCAATTCAATCTTCAAAATCAAGAATCCACAAACACTTAGAACCCAGCCCAAAGCTACATAATTAAATGACCAAGAATGTAATTCAAGTCTTACCTCAACTCCTGAATGAATTCCTTAGCTAAAACTGAGCTAATCCCCAAAGTTCCAACTCAAATCTCTGAGTTTCCAGCCAAATTCCCTTTTTGTTTCAGTGGCTTCCTTGCGAGAAAGTTGAGTGAGCTGAGAGAAGAGAGAGAGAGGTCGGTTTAGGTGTTTCTAGCTTTTCCCCTTGTTTGTTTTGTTTTACTTAGATTACTTAAGTTAATCCCAAAGCTCGGGGTACCAAAAACGTCCCCGAGGGCAAAATGGTAAATTTTCCCAGTATTCCCTCCTAAGCTTCCTGACCTCAAATATATCTCCAAATTATTTATTTCCATAACCCAATAGCCCAAATAACTGTCTAATACCCAAAAGACCCCTTGACTCGGCCCGAGTCAAGAATCGGGTGTCGTTGTGACTTTCCCACTACTTGCTCCCTAGGATCGCCTCGTGCCGAAGGCTGCAAATATATATCCACATAATAATGTGGTCTCAACAGTTTATCACAAATAATCACATTTATGCCCTAACGGGCCAAAATGACAATTATGCCCTTACAGACTAAATAGGGTCCGCATGCTTATCTAATACTCATAAACATGCATTCCACATATCCATATAATCATAGGATCATGCATATCACATAATCATGAATTTTCACCATTAATTCACATAACTTCCAATTATGCCCTCCCGACACACTAATCAAGGCCCTTAAGCCTTATTAGTAATTTTGGGTCGTTACAAACGATCTTGGAGTAACCAGGGCGTTACACTGGGTATCCATTTGTATTGCACAGATTAGGATTTGGTTATTACTATCCGGGTGCGCGCTATCCTCGGGAGGTAACCTAAATTCTTAAGTCTGTTATACTAGCATTTCTAAATATGGGATATAATGATATTAGGGACGCTTCGCTCGTCGACCAGCCAAGCTTCCCATATCACGGACTTCCTGAGGCCAAGTACGGTACTCAGCCTTCCGTTCGCATCTCGAGACTAAAATACTTGGTCATAGCTCCTTGGGCTCGGTGTCCGCGGGAGATGACTATAGTCTATTCTCGCACTACTTGGCTTATCTAGCTCTTAGGTACTAATCTTAGTTATGCCTGGAACAAGCTACCTTCTAGGCTAAAATTTATTAGTTTCCTATTTCCTAGGTCATTCCTTACGAGGAGCAGTGCTGCCCTAACTCTATGCCCCCCAAGTGATCGAAGACTAGTCTGCGGTCACTTGTCCAGGCGAGCGAGTGCTCTTTACACAACACTAATAGAATATAACGGAAACTAAAGAACACAAGAAAAACAAACAAATTTCTTACCGTATTTTATATACACGGTTTCCATTACATGTGCCCGAAGGCTACAGGGGATATTACAGAAATAAACAATGTTTGTTGCTCATACTACTGGTAATACCGGCGAATATGCTCGGCATTCAAAGCGTGAGGAATCATCTCCCAATTAATTTGAGCTAATTTATATGTTCCCGGACATACAACGCTCTCGACCTGGTATGGGCCCTCCGAGTTGGGTCCCAGTGTAACATCCCAAAATTTCCTAATAAGGCTTAGGGCCTTGATTAGGGGGCTAGGATGGAAATATATGGAGTTATACGCTTATTTGTTACATTCAATTGTAATTATGTGATAATATGACTAGTTATGCATGTTTAGGGGTATTAAATATGCATGTGGGCCCGTTTCTTATTAGAAGGGAAATCTTGGTAATTTGGCCCATTACGGGCATAATTGTATATTTATGTGATATATGTGTGAGACCACATTATTATGTGGGTTTATTTGAGTTACTCGACATGAGGCGATCCTAGGGAGCAAGTTAGCGGGAAAGTCACAACTGGGCTCAACACCCGACTCGGGGCGAGTCGAGGGGTATTTTAGGTATTAGGCATTTAATTGGATTATCGGGTAATGGAAATGAATAATTGGAGATATATTTAAAGTTAATGAGTTTAGGGGGGAATATTGAGGAATTTGATCATTTTGCCCTCAGGGACGTTTTTGGTACCCCGAGCCTTGGGATTAGCTTAAGTCACTTAAGCTTAGGAAACTAAAGACAAAAACATTTAGAAGCTACCACTAACCAACCCTTTCTCTCTCCTTCACTCTCTTTCTCTCAAAACAAAACTTCACTAAGTTAACCATTGAAGAACTAAGGGAATTTTTGTCTAGAAATCAGAGAATTGAAGCCTAAAACTTGGGGAATGAATTCTGCTGCAGCTTGCGGGATTAATCATCAGTTGAAGTAAACTCTAGACTATGATTTGGCATTGAAATTCTGAGTTTGTTTGGCTGTTTTAGAGTGTTCTTGAACCTTTAAGCTTGAAGAATTGACTTAGTGTTTTGGATGAGTTTTAAGACTAGATTTTTGTTGGGTTTTGTTGCTGGGAAGATGTTAGAACTATTATGGTAATTGAATTATGGTTTCGGGGTGAATTTGGATTAGTTTAGATTGAGATTAGTTGCTGAAAAGTGTGAAAATTTTGGGTTCCAGGGGCCAAGTCGCGACCTTGTTCTTGAGGGGCCGCGACTTAGCTTGAACCCAGGGCCTTAGGAGGCCTTTGTCTGGGAGGAGCACTATGACCCTATAGGGCAAGTCGTGGCCTGCGCCTCTTGACAGTGGGGAGGAGGCTTGCTATAGGAGGGGCGCACTGCGACCCTCAGGGCCAGGTCGCGGCCCGCCTGGGAATTTTTTGCCTTCGGAAGTTTTTTTAAAAAGGAACCTTTTCCTTAGGGCTCGGGATCGATTCCACTACCTGGTTTAGTGGAACTCGAGGCCCCGGAGGCTAGGACGCGGTCCGGAAGCCTTTATTTGCTTGTTATTGATGGAATCCTATATTATGGTTGTGACTAGGTTATCGTTAAGGGCTTGGAACCAGGATCGTGTTCGATGGTCGTTCTTATTTACGCTATGCTCGGACCTGAGGTAAGAAAACTGCACCCAATACGTGTCATATGTGATTAGGGCTTGGCTCGACTATTATCAATTATCTTAACTAGGGCTTGGGCCCCGAGGAGATTCATATTTAAGCTTTGGCTTCACATGTTGGTTAATATCTGCTTAAGTGCTTTATGACTGTTGTGTGAATTCTGTGGTTAAGGAATGAGGCCCTGTTAAATAAGTATGATTAGTATTGTGAAAATGGTTATTCGATGGTGTTATGTGATTAACATGCATGCGTGCTTATATTTTGGGATATGCCTATCCATATCTATTTCTGTATTATGGTCTGTATTCCTAGATCAGGGCTTGACTCATTAGTCAAGGATGGCAATAGCGTGTTGCACGCTGGCCGAAAGGCTTAGGCTTGAACTAGCAATGTATTATTACGTTGGCCGACCTTATGGTCGATGAAATATTAAAGCGCTAGGTACACTAGAATAGCTCTATGGCTAGTTACTCAAGGCTAAGGGCAAAGGCCCTAGGTGACTCTATGGTCACGTAGCTTAGGCATAGGGCCCGAGGTTGACTCTATGGTCAATTGTTTAGGGCAGCAACCCCAAATTGGTCCAATGACCACTTGTTTGTAACTGAATGACAATATGTGTAGGTTATTACTACTGGGCGTGCTAGGTAAGTGTCTGGAAGTTTATATTATCTGTTTATGCACATGTTGGGTTTTCTTGCTGAGCCTTGGCTCACGGGTGCTTTGTGGTGGAGGTAAGGGGAAGACAACCATGAGTTGGAGAGCTTCGGTGGCGACGTGTACATATGCGGTTGCTCGACCACCACGCCCAGTGATATCTCAGAGGAAGTAGGGTTATAGCCCTGTTTTTTCTGCTTAGGCCGGCTAAATGTAATTTTGATGAATATTCACCTTTATAAAAGTTTGGTTGTAATATTTTGGGATCCCATAAATGTTTGAATCTTTTCAAATAAAAGTCAACGGTTCATTTGGCCAAAATTTTAACCCTAACCATTGACATTATTCTTAGTTAGACGTATTAAGCCAAAGGACTTAGTTACCAAGTTTGACACAATTTAAAGTACACAGTGTAACGGTCCTAGATTAGGAGGATGTTACACCCAACACTCCTGCACCTGGATCTCGGGTGGCTAAGAAGACTCTTCGCAACACCAGGTCTCCGACCCCAAATTTTCTATCATTCACTTTGGAGTTGAAATATCTGTCCACCTTCTGTTTGTAGGATGCTACTCGTAGCTGAGAAGCTTCGCGTAGCTCCTCCATGAGGTCCAGGGACTCCCGAAGTAAGGCATGGTTCGTGGTCAGATCATACGTATCCCATCGGTGCGTGGAGATTTCTGCTTCAACCGGGAGCATAGCCTCGTACTCGTAGGCCATTGAGAAGGGAGAATGGCCAGTGGAGGTCTGGGCAGTGGTACGATAGCTCAAAAATTCCCTAGGTAGTTCCTCAGGCCAAGCTCTTTTTGCCTGCTCCAGCCTTTTCTTCAAAGTGGACTTGAGTGTCTTGTTCACTTGTTCCACTTGGTTGTTGGCCTGCGAATGGGCTATGGAAGAGAAGCTCTTGATGACACCA
Organism: Humulus lupulus; assembly: GCF_963169125.1. Classification (NCBI taxonomy): domain Eukaryota; kingdom Viridiplantae; phylum Streptophyta; class Magnoliopsida; order Rosales; family Cannabaceae; genus Humulus; species Humulus lupulus. The sequence goes on along the minus strand of NC_084794.1, from coordinate 280,890,230 downwards.
TGTCTATAGCACCCACATTATTTTGATATATATAGCCAATAATCACATGATTGCATTGCATTACATATCATACAATATGTATAATTTGAGCATATGCATATTCTTATAAGTGTTTTCATGTATAAGTATAAAAGTTGTGTATGTGATGTCTATATGTATGCTCAATATTATTAACCTTGTGGCATTTGAGTTGTCTTTTATGGGTGTTTGATGTGCTCAAGATATAAGAAAGTATGAAAAATATGGACAAGGCATTGAATTAAGTGTTGAAAGTGAGATATAGAAGGCAAAATAGGTTAAGTAGTGGAAAATAGTACAATGTCGATTACTAGTATTTCGGTGTAAAATTGAGTATTTATGGATTTACCAAATGTAATCGAGGTATGATTAAGGTCTCATTGATGATGTAAAAATGGTTTTAGAACCATTAGATCAATTCTTGATGGGAGGTATACATAATCAGTGGTATTGATGCAAAGTCAAAACGAGCTTAGCATAAGTGCGCTACGCTCGATCGGGTAAGCATAACTATTGGGTATGAAGTCATATGGACCTAAGGTTTGGTATGAGTGTTTTACACATAAGGATAATAGGCCTAGCAGATGATTAAGTCGAAATTATTGAAGTGATAAGGTTTTCATAAGTCAAAAGGTGAAATGATGAGATGAAAGGTGTCAACTTTTGACAATAAGGCTAAATCATTGAAAATAAGGAATTTTCATCAAACCTTATCACTTTGCACGACCATTATTCTGAAAAACAGAGAGAAAAGAAAACCAAAAACCATTTCTTGGCTGGTTTGAAGAAATTCTAAGGAGATCCAAGTGAAAGCAAAGCCAAAGAAGTAGATTAAGCTTAGTTCTAGCCTTTTTATGGTAAGTTCTTGTACTTGGAAGTTAAACTATGTTTTTGAATTTTTCTGAGAACTTATATATGGTGTTTTATCCTTTTTAAGATATTTCTTGGGGTTTCCAAGTGGTTTGAGGTTTAGAAAAGCTTGAAGAGATTGTTTTCGCCGAAAAGTTGCTCGGTAAGTGAAATTTTGTGTTTTATGAGGTTTTTGGGGTTCTTGGAGTACAAGATGATTTTTGGTTATTTGATTGAGTTTATAAGAGAGTATATATGTTTATAAATGTTTGAATATATGTGGAGACTCATTTAATTTGCGTGATGATCTAGGAGATAAGAATTTTATCAAAATCGGTATATGATAACTTTATGATGAATCATGTTGGTATTTGGGATATATGGTTATGGCAGGTTAATTGATGTTGATTATTGGTTGATTTTGATATTTGAGGATAGCTAAAATTAAGGGGAAACTCTGTCAAAATTTCCCCAAATGTCTAAGATAAATCTAATGCTCGATCTAGGTGGTTTAAGGCATTTTAGGCATGTTTTGGGTATGAAATTTGATATGAAGTCTTATGGGTATTTTTTAAATGAGAGTTCAATGTATTACTGCCATCATTATGATGAGAAATCCATGCTATTGTCAGGATAAGCACATCAATACCTAAGACATCACTTGTTACACGGTGAAATATATTGTGGACAAAAGGTAAGTAAAGTACTCAACTGCAACACAAGAATTATGTGTTATGTGAAAGTATGCATTATATGAATATTTTGTGAGTAAGTGGTATTAACATACAGTGACACTTCATCATAAATTTGTATGCATGGCATAATAGTGATATGGTAAATTATTATATGATATAAGACCATGCATGATATTATGATGATTAATTATATGATGCCTTTGCAAGTTTTGTGCAACATAAAAGAAAGTTGTAATAAGAAGTTTAAGTTCAGTGCCACTGTTTTGAAAAGGCAAATGAAAGTGTTAATAAGTGTAAACGGAGGCCTATAATAGGCTTATAGTGGCTGCCCAATAATTTGGGCTAGGTTTTAGTGAACCAATTATATTGTTTGCCATATTTCCGTTTTTATTTCTCCTCCATATGAGTTATTGTTATATGTATTGACACCACAGTGTGTGGCCGCCTTAACTCTTGAGCCTGACGGGGCAACGATGGAATAAGGTTTTTAATGTGCCCTACTGTGGTGATGGCTAGCCGGAGGAGAACCCATGGGATTTTATATTATATGTGTAACAAGCCCTGCAGGCATTGACCAATTCAAACAGTGTGCACAATATTAAGGGGCCCAAAATTTAAAAAGAAATTGTATATGTCCATTGATATTGGGTAATCATTAGCATTGCATGCATTACTTTGCTTACTGAGCTTTAGGCTCACAGTTGTCTTGTGTTGCAGGTAGAGAAAGAAATATGTGAATGACATGAGGAGAACTGAAGCATGGTCCTGACCCTGATTTGTACATATGAACACATCGACCTTTTTGTGGGTTATTTCAGTTATCAGTGAAATGTTTGTAATAAAGTGTGAAGTTATGTTTTGAAAACAAATTGGGTTATTTAATACTTATGTATAATATGTTTGAGACCCACTTTATGTTTGATGTAAATAATGTGAAATAAGTTTTCAAGTTTAAATAAAAAAATGTCTAGACTTCTGCAGAAATAAATTATGATATAGTTTTAAAACGTAACACCTCAAATATGGTTTTAACTAAAATAAGTGAGGGTGTTACAATGTCGTTGACAGAAGTCTGTGAACATTTCGCTGTCGAACTGCAATCCGTTGTCGGAGACTATCTTCCTAGGAAGCCCATACCGGCAAATGATATTTTTTATGACGAATTCCAAAGCCTTTTTGGAGGTAATTGTGGCGAGCGGCTCGGCCTTAACCCACTTCGTGAAGTAGTCGATGGCCACTATGGCGTATTTTACCCCTCATTTCCCTGTAGGCAGAGACCCGATAAGGTCGATGCCCTAGACGGCAAAAGGCCATGGGCTGGTAATTTGAGTAAGCTCATTTGGAGGCGCTTGGGGAATGTTGGCGAAGCGCTGGCATTTGTCACATTTTTTGACGTAATCCATCACGTCTCCATTCATGGTGGGCCAAAAAACACCCTTGCCTTTAGATCTTCTTGGAAAGGCTTTGCCCCCCGGCGTGATCACCGTGAATCCTTCATGTACCTCTCGTAGTATTAAACTGGCTTCTTGCCTGGACACGCAATGAAGCAAGGGCAAAGAAAAGCCTCGCATGTAAAGCCTATTATCCATAATTATGTACCTCGACACCTGGTACAACAACTTTCGAGCTGCCTTCATGTCTTGGGGCAACTCCCCGGAGACTAGGTATTTAACTATTGGCTCCATCAACCCATCTTGGGGTTGTACTGTTTCCACCTCGCCTAGAGCCAAGATACTCAAAGAATCCATGTAGTCTATGGGGACCACATTGATTAATTCAGTGTCTTTGGTTGTAGCCAGCTTTGCCAGGGCGTCTACATTAGAATTTTGCTCCCTCGGCACTTGCTGAATAGTGAAACTTCGGAAGTTGTGCAGCATTTCTTGAGCCTTTGCCAAGTATGCTACCATTTTTTCCCCGAGCCTGGTATTCTCTGAGAATTTGGTTCACTGCGAGTTAAGAATCGCTAAAGATCTCAAGTCCTTCGGCCTTGAGCTCTAGAGCCACGCGAAGTTCAGCGATTAAGGCTTCGTACTCTACTTTGTTATTAGAGGCGCTAAACCCGAAGCGAAGAGCACTATGCACTCTATGCCCCTCTGGGGAGACCAAAATAAGTCCTGCCAATGCACCATTCTCATTTGAATACCCATCCACAAACAACTTCCATGCTGATCCGACCACTGGGGTGCACTCGGTTCTCTCCTGATTCCCGGTGCACTTGGTGATGAAATCGGCGAGTGCTTGACCTTTTATGGCGGTCCTCGGGAGGAAGGTGATGTCGAACTAAATTAACTCCACCGACCATTTCAAGAGCCTTCCCGACGATTCAGGCTTCTGAAGGACTTTTCTGAGCGGGTGGTTCGTGAGGACCCTAATTGGATGCGCCTGGAAGTAAAGTCTTAGCTTCCGAGAGGCCACCATCAAATAGAAGGTTAACTTCTCCATCAGTGGGTACCTAGATTTCGCCCCGAGGAGTCTCACACTCTTTTGTCCATTCAAATCTCTGACTCCCTCATAGAATATTGAAGAAAGGGACGCACTTGTCTGTTGCTTTGGAGAGAAAATGGCTTAAAGCTGTGATCCTCCTTGTCAAACTTTGAACATCTTTATGCTTCCGGGGAGAAGGCATTTTGATTAAGGCCTTGATTTTTTCGGGGTTTGCCTCAATTCCCCGAGTTCTTACGATGAAGCCTAAAATCTTGCCGGAGGCTACCCCAGATGTAACAATAGACACCCTTGTCGGCTCGAAAGCTAGTGTGCTCCTGATCAACGACGTGCATGGATATTTGGTTATATCTTGAGTATGCGTCCATAAATGACAGCAACTCTTAACCGGAGGTGGCATCGACCATCTGATCTGTCTTGGGGAGTGGAAAATTGTAACGTCCCAAAATTACCTAATAAGGCCGGGATGGCAATATATGTGAGATTACGTGTTTAAATGTTATATTAATTGTTAATATGTGGATTATGTTATAATATGTTTAAATGTGCATATTCAGGGATATTAAATATGAAGGTGGGCCGCTTCTTATTAGAAGGGCGATTTGGTAATTTGGCCCGTCGCGGGCATAAATGTGTATTTATATGCATATATGTGATATATGTGAGAGACCACATTATTATGTGGGTTTATTTGGGTTACTCGGCACGAGGCGATCCTAGGGAGCAAGTTAGCGGGAAAGTCACAACGGGACCTGATACCCGACTCGGGGCGATTCAAGGGGTATTTTGAGTATTAGATATTTATTTGGGTTATCGGATTATGAAAATAAATCATTGGAGATATATTTGAAGTTATAGAGTCTAGAAGGGAATGTAGGGGAAATTTACCATTTTGCGCTCGGAAACATTTTTGGTACCTCGAGCCTTGGGATTAACTTAAGTGACTTAAGTTAAATAAGAAAAAACTAAAGAGACAATTAGAAGCTGCCTAAACCGACTCCCCTCCCTTTCTCTCAGCTCACTCTTTTTCTCTCTAAACACTCTCTCAAGCTAACCATTGGATTTAAGGGGACTTAGTGACTAGAAGGCATAGAATTGAAGCTTAGGACTGGGTTTCAGATTTCTTGAGGCTAGAAGGTCTTCTTCTTCAACTGAGATAAACATTTGAACTTCATTTAATGGTTTAATTCATGTAGAATTCATGGTTTCTTTAGGCGTTTTTGAATCTCTTAACTCAAGGATTGAATTGGAGTTTGATGAGGTTTTAAGCTAGCTTTTTGTTGGGTTTTGCTGCTGAGAACATGTTAGAGTGTTTGTGATGATTTAGTTGTGTTATTGGGATGATTTTGAGTTAAATTGATTGGGTTTTAGTTGTTGAAATGGAGGATTTTCTGGGTTCGAAGGGGGTCAGGTCGCAGCTCTGTTCTTGGTGTGACGCGGCCCTGTAGAACAAGATGGGAGCCAGGAAGGAGGGTGGGCCGCGACGCCACTATGGCTGGGCCGCGGTGCGTGTCTGTTGATTAGGGGGGCTGTGCCTCTGATTGGAGGTGGGTCGCCACATGGGGGCATAGGGCTGCGACTCTTAAGGGTTTTTGGACCCCTAGAAGGTTTTGAACGCGGGGACTCAATCTTAGGGGCTCGAGATTGTTTCTACTACCCGGTTTGGTGGAACCCGAGGTCCCAGAGGCTAGGACTTGGTCCGGAAGCCTTTGATCACTTGATATTAATAGAATTCTATTTTATGGTTGTGACTTAGGATATCGCTAAGGGCTCAAAACTGGGATCGTGCCCGAGGGTCGCTCTTAGTTACGCTTGGGCCCCAGGATTGGTTATGTTAGGCTATTGTTCTAGATGCTTGATGATAAATGCTTAAGTGCTTATATACGTGGCATGAATTCTGTGGTTTGGGCATGTGGCCCCGTTATGTGAATATGTTTAGTATTATGGAAATGGTTATTAAATGAGATTATATGATTAGTGTGAATATGTGCTTAATTGTCAGGATGTGCCTATCCACATCTAGTTCTTATGAGTAAGGTAAGAAATCCTAGGGCTTGACTTATGAGTCAAGGATGGAAATAGCGCGCTTAGTGCTGATCAAGAGGCATTGGCCTAAACCAGTAACATACTATTACGTTGATCGACCCTAAGGTTGAGGATGAACCACGGGGGTTGGGCTAGCTCTATGGCTAGTGAAATAGAGCTAAGGGCAAGGCCCTATGTGACTCTATGGTCCGTAGCTGGGGCATAGGCCTGAGGGTTGGCTTAAAAGCCAGCTGAATAGAGCAATGGCCCCGGGTTGATCCAAAGATCGTGTGATTGAACCAAATGACTTTGGCTATGAATTAATGTTGTTGATTATTGTTGAATGATTACTGTAAGGTTATATACTATGTTGTTGTACATTCTGTTTTCTTGCTGAGCTTTGGCTCACGTGTGCTTTGTGGTGCAGGTAAGGGAAAGGGAAAGCTTGACCAGCCATGAGTTGGAGAGCTTCGGTGGTGGCGTGTACATATGCGGCTGCTCGACCATCACGGCCAGGGTTATCTCAGAGGAGCTAGGGTTATAGCTTTGTTTTGCCGCTTAGGCCGGCTAATGTAACTTTTGTTATGTATTTACCCTGTTTAACCAGTTGTGTTGTAATATTTTGGGATCCCATGTTGTATAACACTTTTGGAATAAACGTCAATGTTCATTTGACCAAAAAATTTAATCCTAACCCTTGTCACTAACTGATAACTCTACAAAATAGAGTTATTTTACCACATTTTGTAAGCTAATTATTGCTTAGTGCTTGAGTTTTTAATTGATTTATTAAGTTTTTAAGTAATTTTGATTTTTTTAGGTTTATTTTAATTTTATAGATTTTTGTGTATTTTTATAGTTATATTATTGTAAAATGTTGTAGTTTAATTAATTGAATTATTGAGTTTAGTTAGAACTAAAAAAAAATGCACTTTTGTTGATCTTTAATGTTAAATTAAATTAAGTTTTAATTAATATTTTCAATGAATTAATATAATTTATTTTATATTTGATTATGATTTAATTTATGTTTATTTTTTAGGGAGTATGTTGTATTTTTTTGAGCTTTGAAAAGTAAAGAAAAGAAAGAAGAAAAAAAATGGCAAAACTAAAAACAATGGCTCACCAGCCCACCTGGCTCACCAGCCCAGCCTAGACCGAAGCCCAGCCCACCTGCCTGCCTTCAGTTTCCCCAGACCATGGCCCAGGCCCGCCTCTTCCCAGCCAACCCTGCTGCTCCACGCCAGGCCCACCAGAGCCCAACCAGCTTCCCCTCCCAGCCTCCAACCCCCACGGGCCTGCAACCCCTTTTCGGCCCATCTCTGCCAACAGCCTCCTTCCCCATCACGCCTGGGCCTGCCCACAAGCCCACAGTTCCCCTGCCTCCAGCCTATGCCACCAGCCACCAAGCACAAAGCCACCTTTTTTTGAGCCTAACAAATGCATTTTGTCCCCTTGTCCCTTTGTCCCTAAAATACCAATTTTTTTTACCTAAACTTTTCTACACATTTTACCCCAAAATCATCGTTACACCTAAAATTTACCCCCTATATGCCATATTATTCTTCATTTCAAATTTAATTTAATCAATTCAATTAATTGAAATTGATTATTTTAAACACTTTTTTAGCTATAAATAAGGGATTTGGGGTGCTTATTTTGGGGGGAGGTTACACTACAAAAATTCTACACTTTCAAGATCACTCCATTCTCTTCATCTTTTTTCTTCTTTTTGGTCATTTTTTTTCTATGAGTTTTTAGAGGAAAAATTTGGGGGTTCCTCATCCAAATTTTTCTATTTATGTTTGTAATTTCTATTCTAGTTATGAGTTTCTAATCTTTTTAAGATTATTAAGGTGATGATGAAACAATATGTAACTAGATAGTATTTATGTTGTATGTTGATTTCCCATTTTGTGCAATAAAGTTTATGGATTTTCTTCTTCAAATATTTTCTTTCATCTTAAATATCTTGTATTTTTTATTATTAGAACATATTTACATGTTGTTCTTCATTAGTGCAAAATCATAATATTCTTTGATTAAGGTGTGCCATTAAATTGTGCACATCAAATGCTTAGAACAAAAATATTATGTTTTGCCTTATAAATAATATTCATTGATTTATTTGTTATTTCATTAGAATGATTTACATTAAATACTTTGAAATTATAATTTTTAAAGTGAAGATAAATCCTACAATTCCATGATCATTTGTGCTTAAATATAATATCTAATTTGAATAAGTGAAAGTTGATTAATTTATACTATTAATGAAACTTGGGAATCAATGTACTTATAAATATTATTGAACTTATATTTTGTGGATTCTAATACCTTAATAATCTTCTTTTACCATCTTGATTTCTACCATTAATTTATTTTTATATATTGCCTTTAATTTCTTTATTATTATATTTTATTTTATGTTCATGACATTAAATCTCATCAATCTTTGGAGCTAGGTTAGAATTTATTAATTTTGGTTTAAAATATTTTTCTTTTTAATTTTAGACAACTCCTTTGGGTTCGACATCGTGCTTACACGAACACTATACTTCATATACGATTCGTGTGCTTGCGAGTTATAAATATTTAAAACATACCCGTTTTGGGTCCTTCATTAACCTTAGTTACACGATTTAAGCCAAATGACCTGACTAGCAGGTCTGACAAAATTTTAAGTACACGGTGTAACGGTCCTGGATTAGGAGGACGTTACAAAAACAGTCCTTCGGACAAGCCTTGTTAAGGTCCGAAAAATCTATGCATGTCCTCCAAGTACCATTCGGCTTTGGCATGAGGACAAGATTGGACATTCACCTGGGATATTGGGCTTTTCGGATAAACCCATTGAAGAGGAGCTTGTCAACCTCGACCTTGAGGGCCTCTTTCTGAGTTTGGTCAAACGTCTGTTGCTTCTGTTGGATGGGAGCAAAGCTAGAGTTGACATTAAAGGCATGGAATATGATATTTGGATCAATGCTAGTCATGTCAGAATGTGACCACGCGAACACATCTTGGTTCTTTCGGAGGAAGACCACTAACGCTTCACAGACCTCTGTTTTCAAGCCTCCCCCGACTTTCAACTTCTTATCGGGGGTGGAGGTATCTAGAACTACCTCCTATATTTCCTCTATTAGTTTGATGGACCTCTCATCTTGAACCCTTGGGTCTAACTCGTCAGGCCCCAAGTCTTGCACAGCTCGTACCTCCGGGGTCTCGAAGTTCTCGGAGACTTCCTCCCTTACCATCATCATGGGACCCTTGAGGGAGACATTGTAGCATTGTCTCGCCTCTTTTTGGTCACTGCGGACTGTGTCGATTCCTGCATCCGTGGGGAATTTCATGCACATATGACAAATGGAGGTGACTGCCCCAAACTTCACCAGTGCTGGCCATCCCAAAATGGCATTGTATGCTGAGAGACAATCCACCACCACGAAGGTGCAGTACTTAAAGGCCTGGCGAGGTACCTCTCCAAGCGTAACTGGGAGCTTTATCTACCCCATTGGGATGAAGGCTTCTCCCGAGAATCCATAGAGTGTCGGGGCGCACGGGGACAAGTCTGCTGTAGTCAGCCCTATCTTTACGAAGGCTGACTTAAATAGGATATTCACCGAACTCCCGTTGTCTACTAGAATCTGCGCCACCATTTTGTTGGATATTTGGCTCTCAATCACCAACGGATCGTGATGCGGGAAATGCACTTTCTAGCATCATCTTCGGAGAATGTTATGACTTGGTCAGTCATTCGCGACATTTGGGCAGGTAATTAGGTCAAAGCCATTACCTCATCATCGTGGTTCAAAGCTCGTGCATACCTATTCTGTGAGCTTCGTGAGGTGCCCCCCATGTGAGGTCCTCATGAGATGGTTCCTACCCGCCCATTTACTGGAGGAAGCCCTTGGGCTGCTAGATGCTAGGGACATACATGAGTTGCTATCGGGGCCTGAGGTGTGGCAGGCAGGACCATCGGTCTGGCCACGAGTGGATGTGCTTGACGCGGTCCATCCTTAACATATTGATGGAGGTGTCCAGCTTGATAAGCTTCTCAATCTCATCGTTGAGTTGGCGACATTCGTTAGTGTGATGCCCTATGTCGTTGTGGAAATGAAAAAAATTGTCAAGGTCCCGTCGATCCATGTCTCTTCGGATGGGTTGTGGCTTCCTGTAGTGCATGTGTTGTGCCATGGCCACGAAGATGTTCTCTCAGGAGTCCACCAAGTTAGTATACTCTGAATACTACGAGATGTACTTCTCGCCTAATGCGACTCCCTTCTCTGGCTGTGTGATTTAGCTTCCCCTGGGTTTGCGACCCTTACCCTTCCCTCCGTGCCTTGTGCCACTAAGATCTCGATTGGATTTAGCCAGATAGGATGGGGCGACAAATCCAGCACTGAATGCAGATTGAAACACGCTGCATCCAGTGGGCGCTGCCCTGAACCCTGCTAGAGGCATACCAAATCCAGGAGCAGAAATGGCGCTACAATTGGAAGGGGTGGCACTTTGGCTTGGCTGGGCTCCCAACGACCTCTATTGAATGTGAACATAGGGGGAGTTTTGGATCCTCGAGGCCATGGGGATAGGAATGGCCGAGGCAGGGAAAAGGGTGGATGCTTCGAACACCCCGATCTGGGCATCTTCCAAGCTGATGTATTCTTGAGTCCGACGAATGAAGTCGTCGAGACACCGACATCCCCTTCACTGGAAATCATTCCAAAGTGGGGATCCCGCGTAGATGCCAGCCTGCAATGCCATCAGTTGTTGGTCATCATCGACCCTCTTAGTTCTTGCCGCTTATTCTTTGAAGCATTTGGTGTAGGCCTTGAGGGTCTCAAACGGTCCTTGCTTGATGTTGGCCAAGGCGTTGACCTCAAAGCTTACCATCCGGACCCCTATGAACTGTCTTCGGAAGGCGGATGATAACTGTTGCCACGTCTGAATGGACCCTGGTCGGAGCTTCTTAAACCATTTGTCTGCTGGTCCTATCAAGGTGAGGGGGAACACGTGAAATTTTGTGTCGTCGAAGACATGATGCATCGACATTAGCCTATTGAACTTGGAAAAATGGTCAGTGGGATCCCAACCACCATCATAAGCTAGTATGGACTACATCTTGAATCCCGGAGGTAGCGGGGCCTCAACAAAGTGAGGAGTACATGGCTCTACCTCCTCATCTTCTGAGTCACACTCGTGACCTTATTGCCTTGCCATTCTGAGCATTATTCGCTTCAAACTTTCTAATTCTGCTCGGAGTGGATCGTGATCTCGATTGATGCTCTGTGCCAGGCAATCTCTTCTCCGAGCGTTGAGATTGTCTCGGAGATCTAACGAGCCTCTACAAGCAGGCTCACGTACTCCAACCTTATTAAACCTCTAAGCATTGAGGTTATCTCGTAGGTCGGCTTGTCCTCAGAACACACCATTATCTTTTGGGCAGGCCACCTCAGTTTTTCCATCAAACTCATTTTTGTTTATCGAGATACTGATGCCCCATTTTTAATATGGTGGGGCACTCCTCGGGCGATTATTCATGTGGGATTGGTTAGGTCCCGAAGGGACACCAGCTCCAGCCCTCGCGTGGTCCGTATGAGCGCGTCGGGGCAGAGGGCCCCAAGCTCCACGGGCGCTGCCGGCTTGGCGGTGTCCTCAGGCCCTTGCTTCATTACCCTTATCAGTTTGCTGTAGAGCCTGGTGGCCTTCGGGCTCTTGACGGGCCCTCTTATGCTTCAAAGTAGGGTCATAATTGGACTTTCCTTTACCATGGTATTGCAGTGGCATTGAGGCTCCAACTCCTGCTGGGTGCTCAGTGGGCATCCCGGTTGGCAAATCCCGTGCCTTGGCAGGCGGGTGCTCAGGAGGCACATCAGCTGTGTTGACATGTGGCACTCCAACAGGGTGCGCAGGTGGCACGCCTGTTGGGTGCTCAGCTGGCGCGCTGTCGTTGGGGTCCACTCACAACCCTTGGGCTACAAGAGTGGCCTTCATGGCAAGCACCATCTCCTGAAGGGCAGTGATGTTACCTTATTGAGTATCAAGTTTTTATTGGGTAACCACTTGCTCGCGGAGCACCACCACCTCCGATGTCTCTTCTGCATCCATGGGCTGAGGATATTCATCCTCATTATACCCTTGGTCGGCATCATTATCTTTGCCGTCATACTCAGCATACTCATCGTAGTCCTCCATCATCTTAGGTACGTCCTAAGGTTGTTGCCTACTGGGTTCTCCTCCTTCAACTCTGGTAGGAGGGGACACTTCATCTGTAATTTTTCTTTGTGTAGTCACCATGATCGTGAATGTCAAATGCTTACTTAAAGCTCTCAATCAAAGCACCAAAATGTTGACTGTCTTTTTTGCTATCAACCTTAATAAGAGAGATTAAAGAAATAAACTATAAGAATGCAAGGATTTTTATGTGGTTCAGGTTATAAAAGAACCCTAGTCCACGAGTCTCTGGTATTAAGATGGTTGTAAGCATGTGATTGCAAGTTCTAGTAGTGTATTCTCAGGCAGTGTTTAGATTGCTCTGAGTACAAATAGTTTTCTCTCTAAAAAACCGGACCTCTTACAATGAGACTCCTATCCCTATTTATAGAGGTTGGGGTCATTAATATTAATCATAAGTAATCAATACACATTCTTCCCATAATTTGGGGATTAAGATACTTCAATGCATTGGGCTGCATTGAATAAAGACCACGACCCAAGCGAGATTTGCGGGGCCCACTGCAAAAAGGTAACCACTTTACGGGGAACATGCCCATGAGACTATTAGGGCATGTTGTACATACTTCTGTGTCAGGCGTCGTAGTGGGAGTGTGAGTTTTCGAGTTGTACCATCGATAACACTGTAGGCAGATCGCCCTAAAGGTTGTCAGGTCTTCCTCTGAGGCAGCTAATCCGCATTGGCTGACACCTGGCCTTTCCCTAAGATTCTGAGGACTAGGTCCTCGGCCTAGAATATAGCTGAGGGCAAGGAAAGACGTGGACTACCAAGCATCCACGGGAGGTAACCTTATGAATACATTCACAACTCTCGAGACATGGCCCAGGAAAGATGTCGACGCCTTCTCATTATCCGAGGAGGACGGCCTCCAACTGTGGGGCTGACCTCCCGAGGACATATCCTTTGAGCATTGCCTCATAAAAGAGACATGTGTCTTACTAGAGAGATCACGTGTTCTTGGGTGAAAACATAGACAACAATATTTATACGTGCATGTATATTATATTACTAGTTGCAAGCAACGAGTAATACATGTTTGCTTAATTTTATTTAGAAAACTAGAAAACATAACCGCGCTTTGTGTAGTCTTTTGTAATTATTAAAAAAAAATTATTTTTTTTGTTTTGAAATTGTATAGTAGAGATTATTTTTTATCATACGCGTACAACATGCTTCTTGCATGGACACGTGAGGATGTCTTGACCATAGTTTTGTAATGATGGTGTTCATTGTATAGCAGATCTCTTGTAGGTTTTCAAAAAATTCTGAATAATAAGTGTTGACCACAATTTTGGCCAACGACGAGTAGACGTCAAAATGACAATAAGCCTTGAATAGAAAATACGACACCAATAATTTTATAGTGGTTCAGCCCCAATTTATTGGTAATAGTCTAATCCACTTGGAGTTAGGATATATATATCCTACACTTAAGATCAGATGAACTTGAGTCAACTGAGCTTCTTAAGTGCAAGTAGAAAAATACAGAGTTTCTCTCTCTAAACTCTCTCATAAAATGCCCCAAGAATGCCCTAAGTAACAGTCCCAAAGTCTCAAAACTAGAGAGTTTTTCTCAGTCTAAAAAGATCAAATCCCCCTAAATGATGCCATGAGCCATTTATTTATAGGCTCATGGATCGTACATCAGATATATCCCTTTGACCGGGTCCTTGGTTCTTCCAAAAAACTTTAATTAATAAAGTATAAATGAATTTAAATTACAATAATATAGCTATTATTCTGGGATATCTGAGAGATTCCCGCAACAGTTAAGAATGGTTCGGGTTGAAGCTATTACTGAGGCTTTTCTGAAGAGTCACTAGACGGTAACTTCTGAGATTCTAATCCGTGGCATCCCTGAAGTGACTGGTCGGCCAAGACAACTCACTGGTCGGCATAGGCAAACCACTCCTTTAGCACACCTCTAGTCTAACATGATACATCTCTGGTCTAGCAAAACACTTTACTGGTCGGGCAAAACACTTTGCTGGTCTAGCAAAACACTTTATTGGTCTAGCAAAACAAATGACTGGTCGGCCAAAATACTCCACTGGTTGGCCAGAACATTTTACTGGTCAGTCAAAAATCTTTACCGATCAGAAAAAAATTCTACCTGGTCAGTCAAATCACTTCCAAACCAGATAAATAATTTTCAGGGCCAGTAATATCACAACTCCGAAGATTAATCTCAAACATTTCCCTCCTTGGCCAATACATTTATTAACTATTAATGTGTCAATTACTGACCATGCATTGCCACTTGTCACTTCTGATTTCCATGTCATCGAACTGAAATTTTGGGGATAACATTTGCCCCCCAAGTTTATTATATGATTTACTCATATGATAAACTTTTTCTCTAGCAAAATGTTTTTGAGGTCATCCAAAAGCTTCCATCCGGTCAGTAACTTTCACTTTTGTACTAAACCCACGATTGAACTTTTCTTTTGAATTCTTCAAATTTCATTTTTTGATCTTGTTGTAGTACCCCATGAGTAAGAAAAACATGTTTGTGTCCCATGCCCTTGAGATTTGTGGAAAGCATGTATATGGTTGATCAGTCATCTTCTTTGAGAATCACCAAGGGCAGCATAAACATGCCCCCCAAGCCGCTCGGGTATGCCACCGTCTGCTTGGATGTAAGGCTCCATCACTCGGACATCAGAGCACCATCACTCAGACACCACGCATCTGCTCGGGTACCACACCATCTGCTCGGACCACGCCATCTTCTCGGACCAAAGCCTAGTTGATCGGACACTCTTCCATCGGTTTGGACACCACAAGAACAGCTCGGACGCACGCCATCTACTCAAACCAGCGCCCAGCCGATTGGACACCCATGCCTATTCAGACATGCTACTCCTTGGACGCACCCCAGCCGCTCAGACACTACCCCAGCCGCTCGGACACCCATGCCTATTCGGACATGCTGCTCCTCGTACGCACCTCAGCCGCTCGGACATGCCAGCCTCTCGGACATGTAGCCTCGAATGTGCCAAGCTCCTCTCGGTGCGCCTGTCTCCTCGGATGCACACCTGCCCACTCGAACGCGCACTCAGCTACTCAGACACACGCAGCTGCTCGGACATGGAGCTCGTCGAATGCGGATGCGCTAGCAGCTCCTCGGTGTGCCTATCGAGTCATTCGGACATGTGGCACAGCCGCTCAGGCATATGGCAGAGCTACTTAAGCATATGCCTAAAAATTATCCCTTCGAACACCATTAAAAATCCTTGTTCAAATCTCTCAAAAGTATTTTGAGAGATTGATTTCTCTCAATCAATGTTGGGGAAAATTGATTTCTCTTTTCAAAGAAATTTTTTCACTATGTAGTAAATATTTTTACTTTGCATTCATTTGTTTGTGTTTGTTTGGTTCACTCCAGGGACTCATTGCTATTAGTCATGCTCAACAACAGAGTTTCCTACTCGATTGGTGATATATGCTCAGCCGACCAGGGAAGTTGTATCTGCTCTCCCGACCAGGAAAACTTTGCACCTGATCAGCTAAACTTTGTACCTGGCCAGTAGTTTACTCTTTTTTCTTGTGAAGACAATTGTTGCTTAGCAGCTTTGATATTTTTCTCGTACAGACGAGCTGTTGGCATTTATACTTTACTTTTCTTTGCTAACTTGAAACATTCTAAGTCTTTTTAGACTTAAAACATTATAAGTTTTTTGTGAATAGTAAAGTCACTCTGATGTATGCCTTATATTTTCGCATGAGTACTTAGTTTTTTAACTTAGAAATTCTAGACATTTCATAAGTCCCTACTAAGTATACTTTCTCACACTCTTATCGCTCTAACAATTTATGAGCATAATGTTTATTGTCACACAAATATCTTCTTCTAACTTGATTTTTTTTTTTTTTTAATTCCAAGTTACTTAAGCTTTGTCGAACAAGTTAGCTTAATGGCCTTTTTTGACTTCAAAAATTTACAAGTCAGCCTAAAAACAGATATCTTAACTCGCGCTCTTATTGCCTGTGTTAAATTATATACCAGTATACCCCATGTGCCCCCCAAGTGATCGAGGGTTGAAAGATCCTTGGTCACTTGCTACTTGACTGAATCTGTTCGAGCAGTTAATTGCTCGTGAAACACATAGAATATATTGAAAATATTCGAGCAGTTGAACACTGCTTGAACGTACCGACCAATTGAACACTATTCGATTTTACTGACCAGTTGAACATTGTTCGGATAATTAACACACATGCACATTTGTAGCAAGAATCGACCACGTTGCGCGTAATCTCTTTTATTTCTCGTAAAAAAAAGGACAAAACGTGTCTAATAAGGAGTCTTAAACAACAAAATTGTTCAAAAATAAATAAATGACTGGTTAGCAAATAACCAGCTCATTAACCAAACTCAAATAACAAGTTAAACAACTTGAAATTAAGCTACCACTCTGAAAGCGGTATTTTAGTGATAATATATCCTCAAATGCTCGCCATTCCAATGGTTCTTGATCAGGCTCCGTTCACCAAATCTGATCCTAGCACTCCCACTCATGTTGAAGTGTCTGGGCATACCTCTCCCTTGCTTTGTTTCTATCCTTAACCAAGTGTGGACCTCCACATATAGTGTCTAAGGTAAAGTTCACAGGCCCAGGTTGCAAGGGTGGAGATCTTTGTCGTTTGAACCCAGGATTGCTGCTACCTCTTTCTCCTTGGGGTGTCTCTGCCCGGTACTTTTTCAACTGACCCGACTTGAGAAGAAATTCTATCTCGTCTTTGAGGTGATTGCATTCATTCGTGTCGTGACCATAATCTCCATGGAAACGACAAAACTTATTCATGTCTCTCTTACTCATCTCTTTCCTGATGGGTGGAGGTTTCTTGTAGGGAACCTCTTCATGACTAGCAAGATATATTTCCGCCCGGCTGGCCGAGAGAGTGGTGTAATTAGTGAACTGAGGCTCATACTTGGTTGGCCTTTCGTTTGAACTCGACTTAGCCTTATTTTCTTCATGGTGGTCAGACCCGTAATTCCCACGTTTCTTTCCACCATTTTGACCGTTTCCACTATTCTTAGGAGGGTCAGCTGATCCCCCCGGATTGTATATGCCATTCTCATATTTCTCAATTGCATCATCCAATGTCATATACTTGTCTGCTCGGTCAAGAAATTGTTGAAGTGTTGAAATTGGATTTCTATGTATACTATCCCACAAAGGGCTCCGATAAGTGATTTCGGAGGATATGGCAACCATCTTCCCCTTGTCTCTGACAACAGTTGCTCTATTGGCTTCTCTCATGAATCTTTGTATATAATTCTTTATAGATTCATCCTTCCCTTGTTTGATATCAGCCAAGTGGTTGGCAGAAACTGGTGGAATCCGAGCAACACTGAATTGTTTACAAAACTCCTTCCTGAATGCTTCCCAAGAGGTAATGGAGTTCGGCTTAAACTTCCAATACCATTCCTGGGCAGTATCCAACAATGTGGTCGGGAAAACTCTACACCGATAATCGTCACTTACCCCGAGCAGTTCCATCTGGTCCTCGAATTTCCCAACATGTCTAATGGGATCTACCTTTTCTGTATATACTCGCAACACCGGTGCTTTATATTTTGCCGGGGGCTGGGTTGCTCTAATCCAGGTACAAAATGGGCTGCCACTCTAGTGGTCTATCGCATCCATCCCGGAAGGTCATTTTGACAAACCTTGCACTGCAGCCGTTAGCACGTCAAGCTGGGCTTGGATGGCTGGTGCAACTGACGAAGTTCTAAGGTCCTGACCGCCTGGTCGGGCATTACCATCTGGTGCACTATCGTCAAGAATTTCTACTTGACTGGCAGGGCGGTTCAGATTTTGCCCTTCGACTGGGACGGTCCTCCTCTTGTTGGTGATAATGTCCCTTAGATCCTTCTGGGAAGCATGCTATCCTGCCCGATCGAACACCATACTTTTCGATTTTTCAAAGGGCTTACTACGCGGGACTTTCTCTCTCCCACTACGCTGCTGGCCAGGGTGCAGTGGAGGCTTTTCGGTACGTCCTGGGCAGTTTTTTCCTCCTTGTGGGTTGTTATCTTCTTTATCCTTTGACTGGTCGGTGTGATGACTATTAGCCTCATCACGACCATGCCCATCTTTGAACTGTGAAGTCCTCTTATCTCGAGGAGTCCTGGTCTGATCCTGCCTGGGTGAAGTCTTTTTACTGCCTGATCGGTGACTCCCTGATCTAGAAGTTTTTGATCGGTGGCTCCTGGATCTAGAAGTTTTTGATCGGTGGCTCCTAGAGGGGGTTCTAGAGTTCTCCCTTTGCGTCGAGGCAGTTTTGGATTGGACCCCCTCATCTTCCCGACCAGGGGGGTTACTCCTGCTTCTGTCCGATCCCCGAGAATTGGCTCTGTTAGTGGTCCTCCGACCAACATTATTATTTCTTGCTCCCTGGGTGGCTGCTTGTGCCACGGCTTGAGCATTGTCTTGGGCCAATTGGGTAGCCGCTTCTATAGCAAGTGCTGCTTCACGATATCTCCGGTCGACTTCCTCATGTCGTTGTCTGATCTCTTCGCTTCTGGCCTCCATATCGCACCTTTGCTGCTCTAACGCAGCTCTCTGCCTGACCATCTCTTCAGCGAAAGACTCCTGCCGAGCATTGAATAGCATCATCTCCTCTTGGAAAGCACCTATTGCTTCCTGGAGTTGTTCAACTTCTGGAGTGGTCTCCTCGAGAGAGACCCTGGGCTCAGTCTTTGGGTTCTGTGGTCCAGGACCTTCTGACCTAGCACGCTCTTTTGACGTGCCTGACTTTTTGGATGCCAAATTGGTATTCTTGGGTGCCATCTTGATATGATAGTCATGTGTTTCTTCTCTTCAGGCTCTCAATGAAAGCACCAAAATGTTGACCACGATTTTGGCCAACGACGAGTAGACGTCAAAATGACAATAAGCCTTTAATAGAAAATACGACACCAATAATTTTATAGTGCTTCAGCCCCAATTTATTGGTAATAGCCTAATCCACTTGGAGTTATGATCTATATATATATATATATCCTACACTTAAGATCAAATGAACTTGAGTCAACTGAGTTTCTTAAGTGCAAGTAGAAAAATACAGAGTTTCTCTCTCTAAACTCTCTCAGAAAATGCCCCAAGTAACAATCCCAAAGTCTTAAAACTAGAGAGTTTTTCTCAGTCTAAAAAGATCAGATCCCCCTAAATGATGCCATGAGCCATTTATTTATAGGCTCATGGATCGTACATCAGATATATCCCTTTGACCGGGTCCTTGGTTCTTCCAACATACTTTAATTAATAAAGTATAAATGAATTTAAATTACAATAATATAACTATTATTCTGGGATATTTGAGAGATTCCTGCGGCAGTTGAGAATGGTTCGGGTTGAAGCTATTACTGAGGCTTTTCTGAAGAGTCACTAGACGGTAACTTCTGAGATTTTGATCCGTGGACCGACCAAATCCATCCCCGAAGCGAATGGTCAGCCAAGACAACTCACCGGTCGGCATAGGAAAAGCACTCCTCTAGCACACCTCTGGTCTAACATGACACATCTCTGGTCTAGCAAAACACTTTACTGGTCTAGCAAAACACTTTACTGATCGGGCAAAACACTTTGCTGGTCTAGCAAAACACTTTACTGGTCTAGCAAAACAAATGACTAGTCGGCCAAAATACTCCACTGGTCGGCCAGAACATTTTACTGGTCAGTAAAAAATCTTTACCGGTCGGACAAAAATTCTACCTGGTCGGTCAAATCACTTCCAAACCAGATAAATAATTTTCATGACCAATAATATCACAACTCCGAAGATTAATCTCAAACCTTTCCCTCCTTGGCCAATACATTTATTGACTATTAATGTGTGATTTACTGACCATGCATTGCCACTTGTCACTTCTGATTGTCATGTCATCCAACTGAAATTTTGGGGATAACAATAAGGATTATTTTCGCCGATTACCCATTTGGATCTTTTATTTTTAAAAATTTACTTTTAGACCTTGTATTTTGTCAAAATATTAAAAAAATATAAAGATCTATTATTTTAACACTATATATTGGCTGATTTCCCATTTTGACACTTTATTTTTTAAAATTAACCTCTGAACCATGTATTTGTTCAAAAAGTTAAAAATTCTTTATAAAAATCAAATTATATAAATTTATATTTTTTGTAAGGGTTAACATCATTTTGAACCTTGTATTTTAGTCGATTACCCGTTTGGACTCTTTATTTTTAAAAATTAACTTGCACACCTCGTGTTTTGTCAAAATGTTAAAAATATGAATAAATAGATAGATTATTTGAACCACGTATATATTTTTGTCAATTATTCGTTTAGACCATTCACTATTAAAAGCTAACTTTATGATTTTATGTTTTATCAAAATGTTAAAAATAAAAATAGTTAGATAATTTAGTATTATTATATATATATATTTTTAATTGATATATATTATAATTATTATTGAAATAAAAAAGAGAAAATAGATAAAAAAAAATTGTTGATTAATTAATAGCCATAAATTAGAAAAATAGATTAAAAAATGATGTTTAATATTATAATTTATATATGTTGTTAACATATATTTTTATAAAATTATTTACATTTAAATAAAAAGCATAAATAATATGAATAAACTATTTTTTATGACAATATTTTCTCCATCAATTTGGTCTTGGTGGTTATGAATTGTCCATCAATTTAGTAAGTTTGTTATGAAGTTGTTTCATTTTATTTCATTCAAAAGATTTTTTTTTTTAATGAAAATGATTATACTTTTTCAAGACATCAATATATTATATATCTCTTCAGGAATAAATTATCATAATAATGCCAATTTGAATATAACTATTTAGAATTTAATAATTCGGTTATGACTATATTAATTACTTTTATATTTGTTATTATTTATCCATCACTGTTATTAAAAATAATAATGTGTGAAGAGTTTTTAATTTTAGATATTTATAGATATTTAGATATTATAGTTTTATAAATTTGAAAAAGAAGAATTAAAAAATGTGAAAAAATTAGAAAAAAATTAGAAAAAATTACATTTTTATTATTATAATGTGTATGGTAATTTGTTAGTGTAATTACATTTAAAAAATAACGCATGAAAAGATTTTAATTTTAAATATTTATAGATATTTAGATAGTTTAGATATTATAGTTTTTTCTTTTTTAATTATTAACTAATAATCATAAGTTTGAAAAAGAAGAATTAAAAAATGTGAAAAGTTTAGAACATAGAAAGAGTGACTTTGGGCAATTTTAGAGTGTCACAACATCTCATTGATGCCGACCTTTATATAAATATGTAGATATAGATTTAATAAACAAACAATATTAATATCAATTGTCATAATAATATTCTTTTTAATTCATAATATATTCCTTATTTCTAAAAAAGATTTTTGTGCTTTCACATCAACCTCTTTATCTTTTGTTGCTGCTGGAATGTCCACTAAATTACAATCTAGAAAATATTTATTTACTTTAATGAAAACAGATCACAAATCCAAACAATACCATTAGTGATATCGTTGTCACAAGCTTAAGAAAATATCAAATGAGAGAAAAATACGATTATTAATGTTGATGATTGATTATGTTACACCCAGATTTCGAGATGAGAAGTTATGATCCCGAAAACTGGGCTCATCAGGTGTGAGCTCGAAATACATGTGGTTATCATATGGTCCAACCGTTAAACCTCTTTGAAGCAAACAACGATCTCGAGGATGTGTAGCCTCGAGATTTCTTTGAGCTCGCAATGGCGTGACACTTAAATGTATATTTTTCACCGATTGCCTTCAAGCGAGATAGCTCGAGCTCGGGAAGTGCAAGCTCGGATGTGATAGCCTCGTCATCATCTATTTGTTCCGAGCATAGCACAGGTTAGGTGGCAAGCTCGTGATTGCTCATGGTCTCGACAAACTCAATGCCAATTGCTGATCTCGAAAGATTTGATGAATCATCTGGGATAATCCATTACGTGTGAACATGTTGATTATTGTAAAATCCCAATATTTAAGGGATACCATTTAATCTGTTCTCTGTTCCCGATCCTCATGGGACGTTTCCGTGTATATAGGAGATAATGCATTTTATATCATTATTTCAATTGATTTATGGAATATCTTCTTGAAATATATGGGAATGAATTCTGCAACCTTCTCTATAAATAGAGAAGGAATCACCATTTGTAAGGGATCGAATTCTGATTTCTTGAGAGAAAACTCTAGGCAACTCTTCTCTGAAAAGTTTCCAGAAAACTCCCAAGTCTTAATAACACAGACTCATGGA
Source organism: Humulus lupulus (assembly GCF_963169125.1). Classification (NCBI taxonomy): domain Eukaryota; kingdom Viridiplantae; phylum Streptophyta; class Magnoliopsida; order Rosales; family Cannabaceae; genus Humulus; species Humulus lupulus. The sequence goes on along the minus strand of NC_084794.1, from coordinate 280,867,672 downwards.
CCAGGCAGAATTAACTGCTGAACCATGTAAAAATCCTCTTGTTCTCCTTGTGGTTCATTTGCACCAGTATTTTATTGTTTAATTGCTCTACTATTTACGTTTACAAAAAGTGGCGTCAACAGTTTGGTGATTTCATTGAGATCCATTAAACAGTACGTACATGAGCCTGTTCAATCAAAGAGCCTCTCGAATCAACAATGGCAGCAAATGATCCCAATGTTCCTGAGGAAGAGTACCCGCGACGCCCTGGGAAGCAGCCTATGGTGAATTCTGACACCGACGAGAGGAGTGGTTCGACGGATTCTTGGGGACCACCTGCCCCTAGGACGATGAGCACCTGTACTACAATCCTGAACGGTAAATTCCAATAGTGGAACTCGAAAATTGTCAACTAAAAAAGCAGTTGGCAGAAGCTAGGAAGCACAATGAAGAGCAGCCAAGATAGCTGCTGAGGCACAGACGGCTCAGGCCCCACCTCCTCAAGATACCCAGGCTTCGCCTTCACGGGACGTTCACGTTCCGTCGCATAGGCCTCGGGGAAGGCCGCGCAAAAACGTAGCTACCCAAAGAGCAGAGCAACCCCCACCACCAGCGGAACAGCCTGCTCTGCCGAGACCCCGGAGAAGTAGCTGGACCAAGGGTCCTGCCAACCCAACTGCGGAGGCACCGACCGGAGTAGGGAATAACCGAGTCCCCACGGAGGCTCGGACCTGAAATCCTAGGGCCCCACAGAATGTGACAGAGCCCGATCGAGCAAACTCAGGGCCTTCTAGGCCTCGTAATGGATGGCAGCCTCCATCACCAATAAGGCACCCACCATCACCAATAAGGAACCCCTCGCCAATTCGAAGGAATGCACAACCGACCCATGGTGATAAAGAAAGGCGAACTGGGAGAGGGCGTAGAAACCAGGAGATTGCTAGGGAGCATAGGGGTCATAATCCCGCGAGAAGCCAAATGTCTCGGTCCCAAACCGTGGAGACAAGGCGACCTACGAGAAACTCGTCTCAAAATAACTATGCAACGAGCCATGACAGTGAAAGCTCGGACAACACCAGGTCTAAAAGCTTGTACGATCAGGGGCGTAGAAACACCGAAAAGCGAGGAAATCACCCAAATTTACGAGAACATCTGAACCATAATCGGGAGCGGGGTAATCCGTCGAACCCAGATTTGAGAGATCATCTCAATGGGCATAAACAACCTGCACCAAGGCGCAAAAATGGAGTTGTGATCAACGATATCCAATTCCCGCAGGTTCAAGTCAGACCCCCGGTAGATCCAGTCCAAGAAAGGATCGAACAGTTACAAAGAGCATTCAGGCTCTTACAAAATGAACGAGGTCAGGAACGGGACGAAGAGTTCGATGAAGAGCTCGAGCCCTTCGCCTCGCATATTTCTAGCACCCTGTTTCCTCAGGGATTTAGAATTCCTCATGTCCCACCATTTGATGGGAATTCGGATCCATACAGTCATTTAAGCACGTTCAACACAATCATGCGAGCCAGTAATGTGGGTTATGAGCTCAGATGCATGTTGCTCCCAGCATCGCTCACGAGACCAGCAAAAAACTGGTTTGAAAATCTCTACTTTATATATATATATATAGTAATCTATAAAATAAATAAAAATTAGATTAAAGTAGAAAATAGATAGAGTGGTTTGAAGAGTTTTTAGAGTGTCACAGCATCTCCTTGGTGCTCTCATTTATATATATATATATATATATCTATAGATGTAATAATTTATTTTTATTATAATTTTTAATTGTCATTTAAATTTTAAATAAATAAATAATGTCATATATTATAAAATAATGACATAATATATTATAAAAAACTAAGCCAAAATATTGTCTATAGTTTAAAAAAAAAATATTATAATTGAAAAAAAATTGTTAAATCAAGAATCAGTTAGAGATACACTTTTTATATACAAAAATATGGTGCATTCTAGTTTTAAAATAAATTATTTAATGTTGTTTATTAGTTTTTTTTTTTTTTTGAAAACAAAGATACAGGCAAACCAGAAACAGCAACCCAGAAAACTACAGGAACAAAAGCCAGAAAAAACAGCAATCACGGAATAGGCATCTTTGCAATGGCCACAGCAGATGCATCAAGAGGCAGAGCCTCATTCCAATCGGCATTAGAACCCAGCACTTGGGACGACTTGGCCAAACAGTGAGCCAAACGATTAGCTTCACGACAGACAAAAGAAACCCCCCTGAGATTGGAAACATGGGCCAGCGAGGAGATGGAATCAAGAACACCATCCCAGTCAAAAATCCCAGGGGACGGCTTAGAGATCGCACCAACAGCCCCTAAACAATCGGACTCCACTCCAAAACACGCCCCGTTCAGATCCCCACCGAGCTTCATCCCTTCCAAAATCGCCCACATTTCAGCCACCATCGGCTCCACCCGACTTCGAAGCACCTTCAACCGGACTCCCTGGACCTGCCCACGCCAGTTCCTAGCAACAGCAGCAAGTTTCCAAGATCCATCTTCCTTCTGAACTCCAGCATCCACATTCACCTTGAGCCACTCCATGTCAGGAGGCTTCCACTTGATGATCTCCCTCTTCACCGAAAGCTTCCTGGATTTCCCATTCACAGCCCCAAAATTAACCCAGAAAGAGGAACACCACTCAACCACATCACTGGGTTTCGGACCCCTCTCTCCCAGCCGAGCCCTGTTTCTCAAAAACCAGATTTGCCAAGAAATGATGACAAATAGCTCAAACTTTCCTTTGTTCAGAACATGGTTCATATGCATAATAAAAAGACCAGGATCAATGTTGTTTATTAGTTTAAAACTAGAAAACATAATCACACTTTGCACAGATGATTAAAAAGTATTTTTTTTTTACAATTTGTTTGGAGAGATTGTATTGTAATGAGTCATTTCCACCATACCATTACAACATGCTCCTTATATGGACACATGGGCGCAACTTGACCCCAGTTTTTATTTTTTATTTTTTATGATGGTGTTTTTTGTATAACGGATAATTAAAGGGTCGAAAACAAAGTTCAAACAACTTATTGTAGGCGTTCTTTTTTTTTATATATATTTATTTATTTATTATTATTATTATTATTATTATTATTATTATTATTATTATTATTATTATTATTATAATGCACTTTGTATGGTTTTTTAAAAAAATTCTAAATTGTGTATAAATAAATTTATATTTTGTGTAAGGGTTATTTTGATCGATTACCCTTTATTTTTTAAAATTAACTTTTAGATCTCGTGTTTTGTCAAAAAGTTAAAAATAGGATTAGATCGATCAATACCATTTTGACATTTTATTTTTAAAAATTAACATTTGAACCATGTATGTATTCAAAAGGTTAAAAATTCTTTATAAAAATTAAAGTATATATAATATGTTTTGTGTAAGTGATCACACCATTTTGAACCATCTATTTTAGCCAATTACCCATTTGGACCCTTTATTTTAAAAAAATTAACTTTTGGACATCATGTTTGTAAAATAAATAAAATAAAGTTAATAGTAATTAATTTATTATTATATATAGATAGATATTTAGAAACTAAAATAGAAAAAAAGTGTTAATAATAATTATTTTATTATTATATATAAATATATATTTAGAAACTAAAATAAAAATAAAATAGAGTTAATTACTAGAGAAATTTACAAAAATATAATTAATTATTTAGAAATTTACAATCCTTATTGTGTTTTATAATTTAACTACAAAAATATATTTCCTAATTTAATTTACAATACTACCATTTTTTAAACAACTTTTTTCAATTTTTTTATTATATTTTTTTGTTTTTTGTCACGGTACGGACACTTCTTTCTCCACTATACTCTTTTTTTTAATTAATTTATACATTCTCTATTATCTTTAATTTCAAAAATCTTTTCCGAACACATCGTTAGTCAGTTGGGCTCAAAAGTGGTACCATCGTGACCAACTCTTCAAGGTGATCATCTTGATATGTGGGAAGCATACGTTTTTTGGCTGTCGCCAGAGAAGATGACCAGAATAAAAAGCAACATTTTAGTTTCTTTTTTATATTGTGTTGACGAAAAAATAACTAAATTTTAAACTTGCTCAAAATTTAATATACTAAAATGTGTATTCTTATTTTACATTTAAAAGATACTATATTGTATTTTAAACAACTTAAATTTATTTAAAAATATTCCAAGTAACTTTTTTAAAATAGATTCTTTAGGATATTGTTGGGTAACTTTTAAATAAAATATAAAAAATATTCTTTTTGATAACTCACTAAGTTTGTTGGTTACTTTAAATTTGTGGCATACTAAAAAATTGAGTCATATATCCAACGGAAATCAATTAGTATCTTAAATGATTTATAAAAGTGAAAAATACATCTAGTATTGATTTTTATTCATTTTATTTACAATTTTACCATCGCGACTTACTCTTAAAGGTAGTCATTTTGGTATATGACAAGCAAGAGTTTCTTGACGTCGCCGGAGAAGATAATGGGGATGGGGTAATTTTTGTGTTGTGTTTAAAAAATAACGTTTAAGTTTCTTTTTAGCTTTATTTATTAAAAAAAATGGAAAAGTTTCTTAAAAATTGGAATAAGTAATTTATGTGTTGTATTTAAAAAGTAACTATGTAGTTGCTTTTTATTTTGATCAAAGAAAACTTAATAATAAAATACTGAAATATGTATTGATTATTATAATTCGAAAGTAACTTTAAAGTTTATTTTTTGTTTGATTAATAAAAAAAAACACTATTACTCTCATATAAATTACATTAGTGACTAAAAAGTGAATTAAAATTTTTTATTAAAAAAATTACTGTACAGTATACTAAAAGTAACTTTTAATAATAAGTTATATAGTAATTTGTTATATAGTAATTTGTTATATTTTATTGTAACTTATTAATTTCTAAAATATGACTAATCGGCAATATAAAAGTATCTTAAGTAATAATACACCATAATATAATTTCAAAATGACTAATTAGTGTCTTAAGATAAAAAAGTTTCAAAAAATAAGTATTGGAGGTAACCAAAATGCATATAAAATAATATGCTATGAAAATAAATTTTTTCATGAAAAAAGTAATTAATTGGTAACTTATTAACATTTAAGTAACCAAAATGTTACTTTTTTAAACCCAGAAAACACAGGGCAACTGAGATTTCGGGAAAATTTCAAATTATTACTTTTAGAATCCGATATTTTTTGATGACGTACCAATATATTTTTGTAAATAAAATTTTGATCTGACAGTCGATCCAATCATCCTTGACCTTGCCCTCAAGCCTCATCACCGTCTTTTATTCATCCATCCCTCCATCCTTTCATCACCCACCATTTATCCACTGTTACTTGCATTTTTTTGTTCTACTTGTTTCGATTATCTTTTGCTACGATCCAACTGACTTGAGCATCGAAGTCTTTTTGGCTGACACCCCACCGGTGTTTCCAATTGAACTCTTGCCTCTTTTTTTATTCTTGATAAATTATTAGTGCCAATTTAATCAATTGTAGAAAATCACTTCTACAATTTGGCACCCACTGTGGGGCCCTAGCAAACAGACAATCCACGATGGATTAAAAACCCACCATTTAATTCCATATTAAAAAGATTAAAACAATCTATGAATCAATACTTGTTAATAAATAAAAAAATAACGTGTAATCAATAGAACCAAATGGAGATGTGCATTGGCAATGATTCTTTGTGCATTACTTACGGGTACATCACAAGGTTTTTTTTTCTTTTCCCCTTTTTCTTGATTTGAGTTTTGGTTATTTACTAGATCTTGATAATTTTGGTTTTTCCTTGGTTTAACTTTGGGTTAGTTGTTCAATTAGGGATGATTTAGGGTGCGGGCTCTTGTTTAATTCTTGATCTATTTAGTGAACTCTTAATCAAGATTTCATATTTAGTTTGCTGTTGTGGAAATCATTACATATGGGTTTCTACATCTTTCTCAGTTTGAACTCGTTCCTTTTTTTTTTTTAATAAACTAAGAAAAGGAATCATTCGTATTTTGAAAGAGAAAAAAATATATAGATATCTTTTTGTTGTTTTCCCTACTTGGTAGTCAAATTTTATATCTCATCTTTTGATATATTTAAAATAGAATAAGAGAATCAAAAGAAAGAAATAATTTCGGAGCTTCATGCTCTGGTTCACAATTTGCTGATTTCAATGGGAATTTTGACTTTAAATACATATAAGGGGATTGTATTTAAAAAATATATATACTATCACTATACGAGTCTCATTTTGGTCCTATTATTTACCTTAGTTTCCAAAATACCCCTGCCATTTTCTCTGACTCTCTCTCTCTCTTCTCTCTTGGTCTCTCTATATTCCCTCTCACTCTCGGTCCCGAACAAAAAAAAACTCTCAAAACCTACATTTGAATCCGTCGCAACCCAACGAAATCGGAGAAGAGAAGCATTATCGGAGAAGGTCTTCGGAACCAGCACTTGAACATCGGACCAGAAGCACCTGGAGGCAACCAAACAGCTCCGAAGTAGGCGAAACAACTCCCAAGTACGCGAAGGTGAGGGTTTTCTTTTAATCTGCAATGTCTAGTTTTTTGTTGATGTTTTGTTCATAGGATAGATCGGGGCTGGGTAATTGAGAAATCTGGGTTTTTATCAAAAAATTTGACCCCCCCTCGTAGGCCTCGATAGTATATGTTAGTGTAATGCCCCAAAATCCCTAATGAGGCTTAATGGTCGGATTAGAAGGCCGGGAGGGCCATAATTGATTTATTATGTCATTGAATGATTATATGCATGTTTATGTGAATTATATTATTATACGGTGATAAATGCATGTATGTGGGTCCACTTTTTATTATAAGGACATTTTGGTAATTTGGCCCGTTGAGGGCATAATTGTATATTTTCATACATGTTGATAAATTATTAATGAGGCCACATTATAATGTGAATGTGTTCGAGCTATTCGACATGAGATGATCTTTTAATGCAAGTTAGCGGTTTGGTCATAACAGGGTTAATTTCGGGGCTCGGAGTGAGTCTTGGGGTAATTTGATGATTAGTACATTACCGTGAATTAAAGGGTAGTGGAATATAATTTATTAGCATTTGAGAATATTGGGAATAACGGGAATTGGATGACGTTAATTATAATTAACGAGATAGGCGAGAAAGGACGGTTTTACCCTTGGTAGCCTTAAGAGGGAATTTAATGACCTGGGGCATTTTGGTCATTTAACCTAAGGTTATATATCAACTAGAAAGCTGTAGAAAGCTTAACCAAAAACAGAGCTTCTTCTTCTTCTTCTCCCGATCATTTTCTTCTCCTTTTTCCTTTGAGTTTTTGAAGCCCAATTGAAGATTCAAGCTAGGGAATCAAGCCTTGAGGGTCTAGGATTGTGTTCTACCATTGAAGAGGGTTCCATCTTGAGCTTGAGGTAAGAATTCAGCCATAGAAACTCTGGTTTTTACTCTGTTTTCATTTGATTTTCAGCTGGAATTTTGAAGTTGATAGTTGAGAATTCAAGGAAGTTTTTAGCGAAGATTGATTGGGTTTTGATGCCTAGGACTTGTAGAATGGGTATTTGGGTTCATTTGTGAATTTGGTTGAAGTTTGGAATCAGGTTTTGAAGTTTGGAAAGTGGAGAAGTCGAAGGGGAAAAACCTAGGATGAATCACCCTGGTTCTAGCGCTACAGCGTCAAGGGGGCAGCGCTGTAGAGCTACCTTGTTTTTCCAGGGTCTATTTTGGGCACTTTTGAGGGTTTTTGGCTCGAGGTTTCAATTCCTAAGGCTCGGGATCGAACCTACTAACCGTTTGAGTACGATTCGAGGTCCCGGGAGTGAGGTTTAGATCATGAACCTTTTATGATTGACTTCATTAATTGGAGTTCCATATTTGGTTATGACTAAGTGACTGCTAAGGGATCAAAGGATCGATCGTTCTCAAGGGTCGTTCTTTTATTATTTCACGCTCGAACCCCAGAGGTAAGAAAATTGTACCCAGTATGTGACATGCATGGTTTTTAATGAAGCGTGTTGAGTGCTTTATATGTGGACATTGATTGCAGATTAAATGCTTAACAATCTTGCTTATCTGTGAATGGTGCTGACTTATTAGTCATAATTGGCAATGGTGTCAGTATTAACTGTGAAGCTGTAACTCATTAGTCAAGTTCGGCAGTAGTACTGAGCACTGGTCGTATGTGTTGGAAAAACTCATTGCAGGATCTTTATGTATTTTCATGCAATTTACATATTATCAAACAAACATGCAAATTCCTAGAACATGCTCCTATGAAATTGATACAAATACAAAGTAAAGTAAAAACTTACATTACACAGCGGAACTGGAACAACTCCATCCTTCAATCTCTCTAACCCTTGATTCCTTTCTGTAGCAGAGTATTATCAAGAGATTGAACAAGATCAGCAACACAGTCTTCCTCACCAAGCCTTTGATCAACCTAGAACTAGTGTGGGCTCGTTCTCAACACATGAGATAGAGATCTAGAAAAGAAGAAGAGATTGTGGCTAAGAAAGGATTAGAGTGTCTAGTTTTTCACTTATCCAAATCAACTGAGACTGACTTGCTTATGAAAACCCTAGATATCATATTCCTTATATAGGCAACTTAATGGGATTTATTTAAATTTAAATTAATTAAAAATAAAAGCCTTGGGCTGCCATAAATGGACTTGAGCCCAATCTCTTTGTTTTGAATTTAAATCTCAACTGGGCCTAAATTCAAAACCTTTTATTTTTTTTTAAGTTAATTAATTAAATCCTTATTCAAATTAACTAATTATAATATGAAACTTGATTTAATTTTATTTATTTATATTGATACAAATTTATCAATATTAATAAATTTACCCAAAGATTCTCTTTTATTCTCTAAATCTCATATCTCTGTAAATTTTCCAAAATTGACCTAGTCAACTTTAAAAATCCTAATTGATAATTAAATCAATTAATTGAGACATTCTAGATGATTTACTCAAAGGTGATGCGGGGACCATAGATCCATGAAATCAAGCTCCAACAAGTTACCGTGAATTTATTTACGAATAATTTCACTACCTTATTAATTCCTCGTGACTCCACTATAGACTCGGAATTGAACTCTGGAATTCATAGAACGTATTTTCAAAACCATAAATACATTATCCATTGTTATAACCATTACAATCAGTCAATCCTCTATCGATGACTTACTAACGAGCTGGGTGCAAATTACCGTTTTACCCCTCATCAGTATTTTATCCTTAACTCCCACTAAGTTCCTTATAAATGATATTTCCGTGAACTTAATCACAGAAATGAGATCTCAATCATTTAACCTTTTGAATAAAGCAATTAAGGAAATCATCTTTTCACTTCTCATACAGAAGTTATAGATTTCGTATCTATGAATAATACTCCCACTCAATTACACTAATAAATCTCCAAGATGTAAGTATGGGCTAGACCGTAGGGTAAGCTGGTAACGAACAAGTCAAAAGATTTAAATAATATAATTAGCAGAATATTATCACTCAAAATTAAGATCGACTTAATATATGGTCAACGTTGTGACATTGATTAGATTTGATAACAACGATACTTATTTATCAATCAATAATCAATATCGGTCCTAGTCCGATGTAACTAAATACGTCCGATCTTATCTACTTGGTCGATGCCTTGGACAAGACATCACACCCTGAATGTGTAAGTAGATCATATCGTAGATTTCCTAATCAGTGAAAATCCAATGCACTGATCTAATCTTAGGACTCGTTCTTTTGAACATATAATTACAACTATAATCCACTATGACCTAGTCACTATAATTGTAACTATCCATATGTTCGGGATTTTATAAATGTTTGTATTATTTCAATAATCATGTAATAAAACAAGCAAGCAACACGGTTGTCAAACTAAATGATTTCTACTACTTTTATTGATAATATGAAATCGTGCTACATGTCCGACATGGTTTTATAAGGGCATAAAACCCAACAGTATAGTATTGACTTATGAGTCAAGAACAGTATTAGCGTGTTTAACGCAAGCCAAAAAAAATTAGATCTAATCGACATAAGCATTGTTGTCATAAGCATGAAATGCTTGACCGAACTTAAGTTCGATGAAAACAAAAGCACTTGTCTAGTATAAAGGCTAGTTACTTAGAGCCAAAGTCAAAAGGCTAAGGTGACCGACATGTCACCGGGCTTAGGGAGCGGATCCCCAGAGATGGACTTATTAACCATCTATTTAAGGAGCAGAACCCTAGAGATGGACTTATGAGCCATCTATACAGGGAACAAACCCTTCAAGGTTGACTTATTAGTCACCTACCCAAGGTTGTGACTCCATAGTCACTCATCTGATTAGGGTTCAGAGCGCTAGAGATAGACTTATTAGTCATCTATTCAGAGTATGACTTAATAGTCACTTATCTGATTAGGGCTACACGCCCCAGCATGATTATTAGAATCTCGATATTATCTGATTAAGGCTACAAGCCCAGTATGATTATCATAATCATTATTTGATATTGTATACATGCAGTAATGAGTTTTCTTCCTGAGCCTTGGCTCACGGGTGCTATGTGGCGCAGGTAAAGGAAAGAAAAGCTCACCCAACCTTGAGTGGAAAGCTTAGGTGGTGATGTGTGCATATGCGGCTGCTTGACCACCACGACCAAGGTGTTTCTCAGGGGAACTAGGGGTTAACCCTATTTTTGCCGCTTAGGTCGGCAGATTGTAATTTTTACATTGTAATGATCATTTTGGATTGTAAATAACTTGTAAACGTTTTTATGGGTCCATGTACAGTTTTACGTTTTTAAATAAAATATATAATTTCTTTTTTATCGAGACTTTTCACCTTAGCCTATTAATAACATCTAGATGCACATTTATAACCAAATGACTAGTTTAGCGTGTTAAGCACGGTTTAAAGCTCACAGTAACGGTCTTGGAGTAACCAGGGCATTACAATTAGGTTCTGTTTTTTAATGTGCCTTGATAGGCCTCGATATGACTCGATGCTATTAGATATATTAACTTTTAGGGTGCCTCGATAGAATGAGACTTATGGCTGATTTAGCATCTGCCTCGATAGACCTCGATAGGCCTCGATGATAGTAGACATATGACTGATTTAGCACCTGCCTCGATAGGCATCAATGATATTAGACATATGGCTGATTTAGCACCTACCTCGATAGGCCTCGATATGCCTCGATAGAATAAGACTTATGGCTGACTTAGCACCTGCCTCGATAGGACTTGATAGGCCTCGATAGAGGTAGATATATTATGATTTTGCATTGCCTCAATAAGCCTCGATAAAACTATGCATTTTCTGATTTTACATGGGCCTCAATAGTCCTCGATAGGCCTCGATAGTTTTCAGATTGTATAAAATTGTATTTTTAACTCTTTTTTTTTCAGATGCCTGAATTGATTGTGCCATTGGAGAAGCACTTTCCTGGTCGTGTCACCTATAGGGGTAGTGATTACTTGGAAACCCTTATAGAGCAGTTTAAGAGGCACGGGCACAGGCATGCCCGTTGGGACAGTTCTTCAAGGCTATGTCATTTAGTTTTTCTGGGGTTTTGCTGCATCACCTTATGTTGTGGAAGGTGGAAAGCAAGAAGGTTAAATAGGACCAATTCTACTTAGGCAACAGTCTTTTCAAATTTGGGATTGTGGAGTTTGCCCTAGTCATTGAGCTGAATTTTGGGAACACCCCGTCCCCAGACGAGTTGAGATAGCATCTTTCAAGTGATCGGATCATCCAGGAATACTTTAATGGTGATTCGAAGGTTAGTTTCGGCCAGTTGAAAGATGCTTTGAAGGCCTCGACAAACCCAGAAGATGCATTTAAGCTGGGTTTGTGCTATTTGATAGAGGGGGTACTGAATGCCCCAGAGAAGACAACGACGATATGGGGTGATTCCCTGAAGATGATTGAGCATCTTGACTACTTTTTCAAGTATCCGTGGGGGAATTTTTCCTTCAAGAAGATTATTAGAGGAGTTCACAAGGACATGAAGAAGCAATTGAAGCATTACGAGGAGAACAAGGAAGAGGGTTCGAGCAAAAAACAGGAGTCGAAGTATAGTTTCTATGGCTATGCCCCCGCAGTTCTGTACTGGGCTTTTGAGGCCATGCCAACTATTGGGAGTAAGTTCGGTGAGAACAGTGGGAACCAGATTCCCAGGATGCTTAGCTAGGCTACGAAGACTGATATCACTATTTCGACAGCTCAGTTGGTTCCTATATTCGGCAACCATCGAGTAAGTTCCACTTCAAGTTAAATGTCACAAATTAATTGATTAACAGTTTATTTTATTAAATTTTTTATGACACATGTTATTCAACCATGCAGTTAGTGGTATTTTCCATGTTGAAACCACGTCTCAGTGATGTAGTCTACTACAATAGCCTCCCAGACATTGATTCCAGGTTATTCCCTGAGTTGGAATCAACTATGGGGGAGGTTGGGACTGCAGTAGAGGAAGTAGTGCCTGAGAAGGAGGCAGAGAAGCTGGCAGAGGTTGCAAAGGAAGCTTCCATTTTTTACGAGGATGTCCCAAGGGTTGAGGAGGGCACTTCACAGGCCTGTGCACCTTCCTCTAATCAGGTTGCCCAGCTTGATTATGAGCAGTTGATGCAGAGGCTCAAGAGGGTTGAGGAGGGCCATGCAACCTTACTTCAGAATCAGACTACGATCATGGCTCAGTTGGCGCAGCTGCTTTCAGTGGTCTCAGGTCGATCCACCCACGTAAAATCAGATACAGAGTATGATATCTTGCCTGAGGACTACGAGCCCGGTGATCCACCCTCCACTCCACAGGCCCAAACATCTGTAGTTTCTAGTGACGCCGACAGTCCCAGTGTACGAGTACTACAGCCTGAGGAGGCAGCTGGCCTTGAAGTTGTCAGGAAGAAACGCAGGCCCAAGCATTTTGATGACTTCACCGACCCAACGAAGAGGATGAGAGTAGATAAACAGGGGCTAGTTACTGAACCTTTGAGGAAGTGTGATCGCAGCAGAAGATGAGCTTCCATAAGTAGATCATCAGGAGAATCGACAACAAGAGAAATCGGAACGTCCATACTGGGAGACACGGTGTGGCATGGTTCTTGCAGTTGCACACAATCTAGACTTGGCTTTGGGATTCGATATGTAAATTACATTTATGTTTTCAATTCAATCTTAAAATGTATTGATGGTACTAACGAATTTCATGTTTTTTCAGCATATTGATGTCGCTCTGCACATGCTACGCCACCGACCCCACTTTTATCATGCCGCATTTCGGCAGGATGCTGCGATCATGAACACTACCTTCCCCCAAGTGTGCCTAGGTCGTTGGAATCATTTCAGAGAGACCGACACTAAGTATACATGGGACGACGATGTGCTGAAAATTCTGAAGGGCGATGATAATCAATTTCTCATATCCTGACAAAATGTGAGTGAAGTATATTTTGCCTTGCACGTTGAGAAAGTCGCACATTGGATCGCCATTGAAGTCTCCATTCCAACGTGGTGCATCAACATTTATGATTCCAACCATAGCGTGCTAAGTCCGACTCTATTGGAGGAAGTGATCAAGCCTTGGTGCTTATTGTTGCATTTGTTGTTGTGGTGTTATGGCATGTTTGACGACCATGACGACCTCCAGACATATCCTGGGCAGAACGCAAAGCCTTTTTCGTATTGTCGTATTTCTCCTGAGGAGTGTCCTCAAACTAAGACAATGTATTCCCCTGTTTAATTAGTGTATTTTGAAATCTGAATATTAAAGTTATTTTTATCTTGTATTGACACAAAATCGATTATATCGGTTACTAGGAAAATAAGCGTGACTCCACCTTTCAAAACCAATTCCCTCAAGATATTGAGCAATGGGCGGATCGATTACCTTAATCTTGTCAAAGAACTTGTGAAATTTCGTTCTTCGAAACGCGTACGCTGCAAACCCCATGATGTCTTGACAGTGGTCAGTTTTGAATTTTGCCACCACATTCATACAGATGTAATGGTTACATCCACGGTGATAGACATATGGGAACACAAGCTCCAAAGCATGATTAATGCTTTTATGTCTGTCCGATACAAAAGCTAGGTTATCAACGTCCCCTACGGCTTCCTTCAATTTTCTCATGAGATAAGTTCAAGAGTTATGGTTCTCACTATCAACCAATGCAAACACAATTGGAAACAACTGGTTGTTTGCATCCAACGCAACAGTACAGAGCATGTGGCCACCATACTTATTCTTCAAGAATGTACCGTCCACACAAATTACAGGACAACAGTACTGGAAACAACGCCTAGAAACACCGAGGGAAAAGAAACAATACAAGAAACGACCATCTTCTGCTACAAAATCAGTAATTGTACCTGGGTTCTTATGCTCCAACTGACACAGGTATCCAGGTAACTTGGAGTATGATTCCTCAGGTGTCCCTCTGACATACATAAGAGCATTTTCTCTGCATCTCCACGCCTTCTCATAGCTCATTTCGACCCCAAAATGGTGCTTCATGTCCTCCCTTATGTTGTTTGTCATGTACCGAGTACCATCGGTAACAAATTTTGTAACGCCCTGGATAGCCAAGACCGCTACACTGTGTGTTTATAAAGTGCCAGACTTGCTAATCAAGTCATTAAAGTAAAAGCGTGTACTGAAATAGTAGAGGAACTAGGATTAAAAGTGTTTTGGTCTCAAAAGTACGTTTTCATTACTAAACATTGTTTACGAACATGGGATCCCAAAATTGACAGTTTAAAAGCCATTTACAAAAGTTACAAAGCCTAAATACATTAACAGCCATACTAAGGCAAAATGAGCAGTTAGGTGATCTCTGTCCTGACACACTCCTCGATCATGGTGATCGAACGGCTGGCTATGTACATTTCACCTCGGAGCTCTCCACCTCAGGTCTGGTCCAACTTGCCCTTGCCCTTACCTGCACCACGTAGCACCCGTGAGCCAAGGCCCAGCAAGAACATACATCAATAATAGAGCATGCACATTTAGCTGTCAGGTCAATCTCACATATGACATCTCATAAACTTCAAGCATAGCAACAGTCAGGTATTTCATATACAAAGCATATCAATAATCAGGTATTTCATTTACAAAGCATATCAGCTCATATAACACAATGCACAGATGATAACCAGGGCTAGCGCTCACAAGCTGCTCCCTCTGTTATCCTTTCATTTCTGGCTCCCAGTGGCCAAATCGCGTCCCATGCGCTAAATTCATGAACGGTACTCTTAGACCGCTTATACGTATCCCTTGGCATAATACCAACGATGACACAAAACAATTCTCGGGAGCACTTAGTCCCATCACAATCATACATTCGGGTGCAGTGTTATTACCTTTCAATTCACTAGTTTTCGATGTCACGACACCTTGAGCACGATCCCACTCGAGCCCTAGCGCTTACCTAAACACAATCATGGTCAAAGTCAACATCAACCCTCAAGTTCAAAACCTAGCCCCAGGGCTAATCCCGAGCCCCCGGGATGTCCTAGTTCCACCAAACAAGGTGGTGGAACCAAACCCCAAACCTTAGGTCAAAAACCCTTGCAAAATACCCCAAAATCCCCTTCAGAAGGCAGGGTAGCGCTACATCGCTCTTGGGAGGGCGCTATAGCGCTACAGACAGAACCAAAACCCTTCCAGCATATGGGCCTAGCGCTACAGCGCCCAAAGGCTAGCGCTGTAGCGCTAGTCACAGGCAGCCCAACACCAAAATTTCCTTTGTGCGATTTCTCTCGAGCCAACCTCAACCAAACCTCTTCCAACTCTTACCCAAACTTAAAAAAAACCTCATGACCACACTCCACTCATCCCAAGCACCCTAAACATCTAAACTCCAAGCACATGCAATCACAAACTCAAAATTCACCATAGCCACCTCCAAACTTCAGAACCCAACATAAACCAGCTGAACATCAAAACTAAAGCTTAGAATTCATACCTTTGATAGAATTTCGCCCACAAGCTAACCCTAGGCTCCCTTGGCTTGCTGCTCCTCAGCCCTAAGCCTGAATTCCCTAAAGTTCCATTCAATTCCATTCAATTCAACACAAGTACCACAACTTAAAAACCAGAAACAGAAATGGATGAACTCTAGAATCTTACCTCAAGTATTGGTGAAACCCTGTTAAACCTCTGTCAATTCCTTAGCCCTAGATCAAAGTCCTTGAGGTTTAGTTATCCCAGCTCTCCTCTAAGCTTTACTCCAGAAATTCTCCAGAAATAGATGAAGGAAAGTGTAAACCGACCCAAGAAACTCTCTCTGTTTTCCCTCCTTCTTTTCCCTTCTTTTTCAGACCCTTTTGATATTCTATAAATCCCACTATCTTAAAACCTCAGTAATACCCTTCCTTAAAAGTCAAATGACCTTTATGCCCTCACAGCTAACTCTAATCCTTTAGTCCTCTTAAGGGTATTTTAGTCATTTTGCCCAATTCCCGCTACTTCCTCGAGTGTCCCTATTATTTCCCGCTTAGTTCCCAATACCTTACTAATCACCAATAGCCTTCCTCAATATCATAATAATCTCCAGCTTATCCACTAAATTCCCATTTACACCCCTGAGCTCACCCCGAGCCGGGTATAAATCCCCGCTATGACTTTTACGCTACTTTGCTCACTAGGATCGTCTCGAGTCACAGATTACAGATATATCCACATAATAATGTGGTCTCAACAATTATCACGTATATCAAAGCAGTTATGCCCATAATGGCCAAAATTACGATTATGCCCTTCTAACCTAATCTGGGCCTATATGCACACTAACACACATAGTCATGCATCTCAAGTACTCAAGTAATCATATAACATGCTTAAGTCATAATAATCACACATAATTCCCATCATGCCCTCCTGGCACACTAATCAAGGCCCTTAAGCCTTATTAGTGAATTTGGGTCGTTACAAATTTCCTCTTAATTAGGTGCTCAACAACCAACGGTGATGCTTGACGGTGGTCCTTATCTCGAATTTCTTGTGAGCAAGTGTGTACATCGTTGTATACAGTAATCTCAAACATTTCAGATAGCATTTTTTCCCCTCAATCTCCAACCACAATCAGGATCCTTGCAGGTAATGTTCCACACATCAGTCCCAGATTTCTTCACCATAAACTCAAAATTATTCTTCATCGCAAATATGGATGCCTTGGTTTTCAATTCAAGCTTGTTCTGAAATAACTTGCCACGGTGCAATTCTCCTGAAGCTTTGCTGGTTGAGGAATGATATTGATGTGAGGCCTCTATATCCTCTTTGGTGAACATGGGAGCACTCCATGTTCTATGATCTTCACCTAAGTCCAATGGAGAACTCCATCTAAAACAATCATCGATTCTACTTGGACCTGGACGACTATTACTAGTCCCAGGTGTTTGCCGATCTTCTATTCTGCGCTCTTCAGCTACCATAACATCTGAACTTTGTGTTGGCAAATATGCCCTAATATCTGTCCCACCATGCAACAAGATCGTTGTTGACATAAGGATCGTAGCCATATGGATCGTACTCCGCTGTGTCATGCAAATATGGCGGATCTCTAACAGGGATTCCATCATGGACTATAACGTCTGGATTTGTCTCGGGAACAAAAGTTCCAACCTCACTTTGAGTTCTTTTGAAACCATGACATGGGGAAGAAATGTTCTCTTCAAATCGAACTTCTTTATTAACGCTGGGAGAGGCCGATGCATTTCTTATACCTCTCTTTAGGGCTGCCCAAAAATGCTAGTGGGCCAACTACCCAACCCAACCCACACTGAAAATGGGTCGAAATGGGCCGAGTGTTATTAGGTCGAAGCCCATTCGGTGACAAAATAAGCAGGCCGATAGTCCACGGTTCAGAAATGGTCCTAACAATTATTAACCCAACCCAACCCAATATACCTGACTATCTATTAATAATTATACATATATTTTAATTTTGTATACACACTAAAAACCCTAAATATAAAAGCTTATCCTCCTAAGTTCTAACCCTAAATTTTGATTGCCGACATTTCACACTCCTCACTACACTCTCTGTCTCACAAGCTCAACTCTCACTCTGTCACTCACTGTCCACCGTCCACCACCATCAGCCACAACCAGCTATCTTCCCCACATCTCACTCATGTCGTCAAACTCTTCTCAGTCGCACGCAATATGACACCACCACCACAATAGTCTTCTTCGTTCCCACGACACCACCACCACATAGCTATCTTCTTTCTTCACCACAGCGGCACCAACAAATCAATTTCCTTCCTCCTCCATATTTTTGGTTTGATTTCTATGTCTATAATTGCTATTTATTGTGTATGTTATTTTTGTGTTCTGAATTGAGGTTAAAATTGTTTATGTTATTTTTATTTTTGAAATCAGATTTAAAACAAATATTGGAGCTTTCAGAGGGAAGCATTTATTATTTTTCTTGATTGGGAGAAATGTATTTTTTTCACTAATTTATTCTATGATTTGATCAAGTTTTTTCTGAATATTTTATCTGAACTCAGCTCTATAATTTATTTTTTGAATCAATGTTTGATTCTGCATATGTGTTATTCTATATTATTTCTGCGCTTGTTGGTGTTTGGTGTATACTTTTTTAGGCTCTGCGACAAGTAATGATACATATACTGTATTTGGTGTATATTTCTTTAAGCAAAGATTATTTAGGGACCTAAAGACTACATTCACTTTCAATATTATATTGCACAATGCTATTTCTTTGAGCACTGATTCTGGTTTATTAATCATACATTGTTATGTTTTTTCGTATACTAATTTTGGGTTATTAATAATATTATATTTGATTGATTTTTCATGTACTGCAAGTTGTTATTTTCAATTAATAAGTTCTTGATTATTAAATCTATTGGTTCTTTTAGTAATTTTTCTAGATTAATAATTTGGTACTAATATTTTCAATTCTTGAGTGATGTTTGTCTAAAAGAGCCCAGATGTTTGCTGCAGATTTATGGGGTGCATTCCAAGGTCAAGGATATGGATAATTCAATGACATTGGCTCTATCACTATAATAACGAATTATATTGTTCCAGCTGTTATAGGACATATTGGTGTAGATTGGTGTGCTCAAATATAGTTCAATCCTTGCTAACAAAATTGAGGTTGATAGTGAAATAGGTACAGATAGTGAGGAGGAAGTTGAACTGAGAGCTTGCTCCATTCATGTTGTGGAAAAAATGAGGGAGTTAATTAGTATCACACCAGAAAATCAATTATAGCCATATCTCCTGTTGCTAGCATTGAAATTTTCTTGTTGTTGATTCTGTTGTGAGTTTTGTATAGCTTCTTACCTTATTCTGACACGAGCTTGTTAATCTAAGAGTGCTTGAGTTTTTAGTTTATTTTGTTTGTTCTTTTTATTCTTATTTGTAAAGTTCTATGTCTAACTATACTTAGTTATTTGTTGATTTTGATTTGTTAATAATATAATTCTTTTATGTTTATTTGTTTTCACTAAATTGCGTAACTTTTGTTTATTGAATTATAGACAATCCAACTAAGGCAAGGAGCAAAAGAGAAGATTCCAAGAATTATTGAAGAACTATGTTTGGAGGATGACTGTAATATTTCAAGACTTGTTTTGTTTACAGTTTTATAAGCTATTAATTTTAAGTGGTTAAGTACTAAGATATTATTATTTTGTTGGCATGTTTTATCTTTTGATGGTTTTTTTTTTCAAATTTCTTTATTAGGTTGGAGAATATAATTTATTGATTTTTAAAATTAAATTTGACATAAATTTTAAAATTTTGAAGTTTACAAATTAGTTCAACCCAACCAAACCCAACATGGACAATGCAATAGATAGTAGGGTTGGTTTATAGAATAAAATCATCTTGAATGGGCTATGATTTCTTTAGGCCGATGTAGTTGGATTGGCTCATTAAATTGTCTTCAATCCGGCCAACCCAACCCATGTGCACCCCTACCTCCCTTCTTAACCAATGTCACACATAGAGGAATCAACTTCTCTACATATTTCGATGCTAACCCAATGAATGCACGCACATGCCTATCATTGTTTATAACGGTGGATTTGACAGATTGTGATAGGCATGTGTACGAGACCTCAATTTTCAAGTCATGCACACATTTATCCATTTCAAGCTCATCGTACATAATGTCAAGCAGTTGCTCATACGCACACCCTTCTCCAAAGGCAGAACTTGATTTTCAGCATCCCTGAAAATCTAATCCTTATTTTCTTGTTCTCAAACACCATTGAATGCAACAAATATGAAAACAGACGAATCTGTATAAAAAAAATAAAAAAATAGGTCAAAAATTAAAACTATAACAGCAAACAGCAAAAAATCGAGGCTCATCGAGGTACATCTAGGCAGACTACCCAACAAATTTCTTATTAACCCATCAAAGCCCATCGAGTCCCATTGAGGCATATACTACATACATTAAGTTTTATCGAGGTCCATCGAGTCTCATCGAGGTAGTCATTTCCCTAATGTGAGAAGGTTTTATCAAGGACCATCGAGTCCCATCGAGGCCTTTTGAGGTAGACAAATAATATAAACATATGAGAGTTTTATTGAGGTCCATCGAGGATCATCGAGTCTCATCGAGGCATATCGAGGTAGACAAATAATAAAAGCATATGAGGATTTTATCAAGGTCCATCAAGTCTCATCGAGGCAGACAAAAACCCTAGAAAAAAAACCAATAAATGAACAAAAATCCATTTCGACAGTGAAAAATTACAATAAAACATGAAAGCATACACAGATAGCAAAAACAATGTTGATAAATAGATTTCCTCACTACATATAACAAATATATATTTACCTATACGATTTTTATCCAAAATCCAAAATAAAGCTCTTATCTTGAAAGGATTCACAACTTGCCCATGAAATCCAAGCTCGAAAATTTGTATAGATTAAGTTGCCTTGTTTTTTTTGTGTACGAGAGCTTGAGAGATAGAGAGGGAAAACGTGAGAGAAAGGGAGGGAGAAGACAATTGGAGAAAAAAAAGAGGAAAATTTATGATAGGGACATTTTTGAGAATCCAAGGAATACTAGAATAAAAATGTGATGTTTTTTTAGCTTAGTGTCATTTTGTTATACAGTACCACTTAATGCATTAAAAGTCAAATTTCTACTAAGTGAGCCAAACTAACCATGTAGCTCAAATGTGAAGCTATTGTTACATGTACCAATTAAAAGAGCAAAAAAGTATCACAATTGATTTTCTCAAAGTAACCATTTGATGGGTCAAAAAGGAAAATAATAATAATATTAAAAATCTTGTTTTTGATCTGATCCATAAGACAAAAAAGGAATGGGTTTTCTATCTGGCCATGATTCTATCTTTTCAAAGTACTTGACAGGTATAACACCATCTATACCTTCACTCAAGATCACCTTGTTGTCTGAGATGTAGAGCTTCATGCCCTCTGCCCAAAATGAAGATAAACAATTAGAGATCAATCAATCAATATGATCAACTTAAATCTAGAACAACTTCATCATGGATCACTGTCTTACCTTCCAAAGCTTTCTTCACATCAAGATAGATCAAGACTTCTACATTTCGCCTAATACCTGACAATCGAAATCATGTTGGTATTTATAACGATAATAATGCTTCTTGGAGCCTCATACTAAGAAAAACTGACTCATGTGAACTGATAGATGGTCACACATAACACCTTTAAAATTCTAAATGTCAGAGTTTCATGCTCTGGTTCACAATTTGCTGTCAGAAAGTTTAGAATTGTTGTAAATAATACACACAAATGGAAATGTCAATTATATATTACCACTAACGACTTCGCCATCTGTTGGCAAGCCACGAGAGAAATGGACATGTAATCTTTTCATTTGTTTGAGGCCTGACTGTAAAATAGATTCCAAATTCTTCCTGTAAGTTCCATGTACACACACTGCAAATCAGGAGCAAAGAAAACAGTCAGCCAAACAAAAAGGTCAATTCAAAAATATTGACCAAGGGAATTTCTCCTTTGGTAATAGGGTGGCTTAATAAAACGTGTAAAAAAAAAGAAAGAAAGAAAGAAACCTGGAACTTCTTCAGCTGAAACTATGGCTTGTAATAATCTTTCAGTCTCAACTGTCTGCAAGTTACAAATGAACAATCAAACAAAACTGTTAGTGCAAATTACTGTTTTGCATTTTTGGAAAGATTTGTTAGTACTGTGGATAAGAAAAGCTTAATATTGCGTGCAAATTTGGGCAATTCAGACTGTTATTCTTAAGTTCTGTAATGCAAATATGCAGTTTCAGCACTAGCTAAGAACAAAACAGTAGTTGAATAATTCAATAGGAAATGATGTAGTTGACATGTTCTCCATTAAGAATACTCAAGAAGAAGCAGAAGATGATCTAGAACTATTCCTTCAACAGTTTGGCATCTACATTAAGTGAAATTAATACGAGTTAAAACACAATGCAAAGGAGGATATATTACCGTAACAGTGTGGCCTTGGTTTGCACGTATGAAAAGCTCTCCGTTTTCTTCTAGGAGGCTAAACCGCTGCTTATTATCCTTCCGAACGGCCTAAAACAGATTAAGTTCTTCCTTCAGACATTTTATGCATTTTAAATGGATAATAACATGAAACATTGTAACCTATCAAAACAGTTTATGTTTATGAATTAACATAAACGTAATACAATTAAACATGATGAACAAGGTGTCCATTCCTGCATTTCCAAGCAGAAAGCTAACAGAGAACCACAGGGTGCAACACAATATAAGGGTCTATTATGAAGTACATTAAAATAGTAAATAAGAAAAAGAAATCCCTGATCACTGACCTCCCTAACATCATCAATCGTATGTGATCTTAAAGGGATATGGGCAAATGTCTTCATATTCAGTTGTAAGATATCATTGACCTTCACAAACCCATCACTTCGCATACTCAAATTTAATTCAGATGCCATATGGCGCAAAATACGTGTCCTGGAAGGAATTATAGCATTAAGCAATATGAATTGGAGGCCAGAAAGTGTAAGAGAACAATTGCCCTTCAATTGCATAAGAGAAAAAGAAAACAAAGAGAGAGAGAGAGACTAAACCAGCTATCTGTATGCTCTCCCTCTTCAGTGGAACTTTACTTTTTTATCGCTAACCATTTTGCATTGAACCCCATAAAATTTAATTGCTTTGCCTATCTATTACATCTAACTCCTGGTTTTGTTCCTTTTCTTTTAATAGGACAAAATTTAATGTTTGTACACTCCATAGCATGAAATCCATGATAATGATCAATAATGATGAAAACAAAAGTAAGCAAAAGAATATACTAAGCAAGTAATGTGGTTCTTACATTAATCTCCCAAGTGCATCAATCTTATCTTTACCAGAGCCACCGCCACCACCTCTTCCTCCTCCACGACCTCTCGATCTTTCTCGATCACTCTTCATCTCCATATCTCTTCCTCTGCCACCACTACAAATATATATATATATATATATATTAATCCCAGATTGAAAAATTGCCCAAAAAAGAAAAATGACAAATTGATTGGAAAATGGAACAAAACAAACAGAAAAGCAATAAAGGGCATCAAAACACACGAGTATAGAAAAGGTTTACTTACTTTGTTTCATCAATTGAGAAAAAAGAAAGAAAGGAAAGGTAGCTAACCTTGGGTTTGGGTTGGAACGAGAAGCAAAGGATGCGAAAGAAGAGCGGGCGGTGATGGTGTCGTCGTCTGTGAGAAGTGTGGTGGGAGAAGAAGAAACTCGGGGAAGGAGAGGAGGAAAGTGGCGAAGAAGTCGTGTACTGACGCAGGCAATGGAACCCCACATCAATCGCCCCCTTCAAAATCAATCCCTCCTCCACACTCTCTCTGGGTCTCTCTCCTGCCTCTCTCCAAATGATTTTTATTGTTTACCGACAAAATTCAATCTTTCCCATTTATAAAGAAGTGACAAACTAATAAAACACAAGACGTCTAAAAGAGATGAATGGAGACAATATATTATCCATTTTACATGATTTTTTGAAAAAAATATTTCATAATAAAAATATTTATCTAGAATAACTAGTAATATAAACACAATCAAAAAGAGAGGATAGAGAATACAATGTTACAAATTTTATTAGACAATTCGGTAGTTTTTTTTTTACTAGGTGGGTGCTTTGCCATCAGACTTGAGTGGCTTGAACCTGGTGCACCATTTCACAAGAAGCTCTTCGATAAGGGCATCCATTCGGGTCCCAACTCCACCCCACACCAACATGTGGCCAAAGTCACCCAATGTCGAACCACTCACTTCACGCACCACTTTGAAACCGATTCTTCTGTAGAATTTCACAAGCTGAAAACCACCCAAAACAGAACAACAAAACAAGTCTCCTCTCAGTCTCAGCCACTCAATACCCAGAAAAAGAAAACAAACATTAATGAAGGGAAGAGAAAAGTAAAACCTTTTGGTGGTAAAGCTCAGAATCATTGATAGCCAGCAACTCAGCCGTCCTACAACCACAGTCATACCCATATCGAATGGCAACAGCTCCAATGAACAGACCAATTCCAAAGATTGACTTCTCCATTCCCAGAGTCTCTTTTCGGAGTCTAATGGAATCCAAGTGAAGAACTCTCCCTCCCAGCCACACCCTTATGATTCCTTCTGCTCTACCTAGCTCATTATTCGTTTCTAAGCTCTTGGCTGTGATTCTGAAAAAGGGTCCTAGAGTTTGTAGTCGAAGGTCCAGTTTTTGGGCTCGTGAGACCTCTAGGATTTCCGCCATGGTTGGTGTAGTGGATTCAAGACTCTCTTTGTTGCTCCCAATTGGTTGGTGTAGTGGTTTGACAGTTGAATTGATTTGAGTTCTAGACCAAGTTAGATTCGTTGATAATTTTGGCCTTGGAAGCAAGGATGCTACTTCCATTTTTCTTTTCAGTTTTGTTCTTTGTGGGTTTTGGTTTGGTTACTGATGATGAGTTATCCTAATGATATGGTCAAGAGACAATTTAAATCAAAAAAGTGTAAAAGCCTCGTAAGAAATATCATCTAAAAATTCCATAATAAAATCTAAAAAAGTCTAATAAATTAAAAAATTTCATGAAAAGTCCAAAAATTATACAAATTTTGTAAGCGTCCTAGTTTTTTCTAGTGTTTGTATTTTGGCAATATTATGATTTATATGTTATTTTGCGAGTTATATCTGAAAGTTCGGTGTAATCCTAATGTTGCTTACGTGATTTGTATTAAAATTTCTATTATGATTAATTGACTTTATTTTGTTTTGAGGTTTTATGCTGTGCGTTTTTCTGTTAGTAAGGTCTATGAAGATATATAGGTCGTTTTGATTTGGCGTGTCGGCAGAATTATTATTGATGTTTTTGTGAAAAACTTAGTTTTGCTAGGGTTTGTATTTTTGGTTTCTTTGTGATTTGTTGTTTCGATAAGCTGAAGAACTCTAAGCTTTGAAGAATGTTCATTCATGGCAGACAGTAATGTTCTTCAAATGAGGTATTGAAAGAATGTCAAATCTATGAAAGTTCAAGTGAGAAGACTTGAAGTGTTCATTCTAAGGAAATTTGCAAGAGAGACAAGTATAGAAAATTTTCTTGTTGTTAATGTAAAATCAGAGATACTTTGTAGAATTTGCATTTTCGATCTTAGTGGATTTCTTTCTCTGGACTAGGTTCCAAAGATTAGTCATTACTTTGTGCAGTGGTGAATCTTGTAAAAATTATTGTGATTCTTTTTACATATTCTTTAAGCTCTCATTGAATATTGACTTACAAATTCCTTAAGTTCACAATACTTAAATCACTTTCAAACTTAAGTAGAGGATGAAATTAATTCAAAGCCAACTTGAAAGTTCCAAAAGCAATAGATTTTCATAAAATAACTCTGTTTAATTAAATGTAAATTGTTTTTAAAAAAAATATAATTAACACAAAATAAATAACAATATAATCAAGCTGTTCCCATTAGAGAAGAGAACTCCATTGAAATCCTTTAGGAAACTGCAAACAAAACAAAAAGACAGATTCAAACATTCTTCACCACCAAACACAAACAAAACAAGAGCAACATGATAAATTCTTTGCAAACAAAAAAAAAAAGAGAGCAGAACATGATATTTTAATGTGTAATTTACACATATTAACTAATAATAACTATCAAGCAAATTATTTAAAAAAACATTAACCAGTGGAGTGAGCTTGAGTAATTACTTCTATTTGTAAGTCTGTATTAACTATTAACTTTCAAGAAATCCAAAACAGAAATGTAAGAAACTCTCAAAAAGGCTTGAGAAAATCTTGTTGAGCATGAAGTAAATAGCCCTATTTATGACTTATTATCTTATACTTAGGAATCATCCATACTTATTGAAATTCCGTTTTTAGTAATTACCAAATTAATTAAACCAATTGAATTAATTAAAGTGCGGAATGGTAATTAACTGTTTACACAGAATACAGTTTTGTCGGGACAGAAACCAAACTTGTCACGACAGAAACTGAACACAATAAAAAGACAGTGCAAAACAATAAAGAACACAGCGAATTTTTACAAGGTTCAGAAACCCTTTCGGATAACCTACTCCTTGGGGCTACGACCAGAGAATAAAACCAATTAATAAAGAATCACAAGTACAAAAACATTGACTTAAACAAAACAAGACTCCCTCTTGAGATTTGCCGCAACTTGTTGTACTTCTCTTCACTAATCTGATCTTGATTGAAACGCTCAACCACTTGAACTCCCTTCAATGGTCAGCGAGTGCTTGCATCCTCCCGACGCAAGGCTTGTAAAAAATCTTCTCCCGAAGACTACAGACGCTGTGTTCAAATTACAATGTGTATTCACTCATGAACATGGTATAAGCTCGCCACTAAAAACTAAACACACATAATTCTACAAGATCACGTGAATACTTATGATCTTGAATACAAAGAGGAACTCTCAAATATTACAATAAAGCTCACGAACAATGCACCAAAGAGTTCCCTTTTCTCACTGCCTTTAGAGCCCTATTTATAGAGTCTTTTTCGTGCTCACAAAGGTAGAGAAAGAATTCTTCTAATAAAGGCAAGAATCACAGTAGTTAATCTTGATTGATGAAGAATTGCCTTTTTTAGAAAATGCTGATCCGACAGATGCGATATTGGTGGAGACAGCTCAGACCTGTGTCGGATCAAAACAAGCTCAAAACGGAAACAATAATTAATGACATTAAGAACCAGTTTCCTGATTTCAATCCTTGAGCTGCACGAAAATATATCAGCAAATAAACCAAAAATAACTTTGGGTAAGTACCGAATATTTGCAATAAACTTTGTTTCCTTTATAATCAAAATGAGACAATATATGCTAAATAAGGAAGCATATTATTGACTAAAAATCACACAAAAGGAAAGAGGGTTTCCGAAAATTGGAATAAAGGAAACCAAATATTTCCAAACAAATACGAACAATATAATAAAGGAAAACATCTATTTTTCGAAAATTATAATAAAAGGTAAACAAGTATTTCCGAAAATTATAATAAAAGGAAAACAAATATTTCCGAAAATTATAATAAAAGGAAACAATTAAATCAACCCATTTCTCTTTTAAGAAAAAAGATATTTCTATAAAAATGCCAATTATAGGATTTACAATCTCCCCCTTTGGCAATTTTATAGACAAGGAATATCTATTTTTAAAAGATCCTTGCAAAACACAAGTAAGTGCTTAAAATCATAAGAGTCACAAAATAATCAAAAAATGACTCCCCCTGCGAAAGATAACCAAAGCACAGTTAACAAAAGAAACCAATAATAACCAGCAGGTTAACATAATCAAAGTACTAAAAATAGAGTCACTCTCTCCCCCTCATTGTCTGAAAAAAAAATGCCAAAGAACAAGTAAATGAAACAAAAGAAAGACACATTAAGTGTTCTTTTACAAATAACAAAAGAAAAATAGATCAAAGGTACTGAGATCATCATGGGGCAGGAGAGCTGGATGCATTAAGAGTGGCTAATGAAGCAAGAGTTTGGCGCTAAGTTTCCTCCATGAGAGAGAACCGGACAGAAAGACTGGTAAGTCCTGTCTGGACAGCACCAAGATCAGTCGGGACAGCAGGAGTGTCAGACACAACATTGCCAGAAGCAGGACTAGCCAGATTAATTCCTTTGACTTTTCGAGCGGTGGACGGAGCATGATCATCTTTGACAGTATAGGTGGGACCAACCAAAGGAGAAGTCAAGGTCTCATGAGACGTCTTCAAAGGACGTTGAGAGTCCAAAAGCTTGTAAATGACCTGAGGAAACATCAAGTGTTGCCCCTTACGTTTGGCACCACTTAGAGACATGATTTGGTCAAAAATAACAGCTCCAAGATCTATGGCGACTCCAGTACCAATTTTGAACAATAGGAAGGCCATATCTTGTGTGATGGTGGAGGAATGTGTGGTAGGCATCCAATTAAACATAGCAAATTTGAAAAGAGCACCATAGAAATGAGTGAGATCGGTGACTCGAAGAGAGGTGCTTGGTTCCCACACCATAGCCTGACCAACCAGTTCAGACAAAACTTGATCCTTTGCAAACTCAATAGAATCATCAATCTCCACAGGGACGAGATTGAGAGCCTTAGCAATTTCGGACGGGCTAAAATTATACCAATGACCCCTAACATAAACTTTATGGAACATGAAAGAAGATTGGTCTAATAACTCATCATTCAAATTTGCATAAAATTCTTTAACAACCCGAGGCACAAACCCATCAAACCCAGACAAGGATCGCAACCAACCTCTTTCCTCTAAAGTAAGCAATACCCCAAAAACACGATGAGGAGCAAAAAGAAAATTTCGCTCACTAATAAAATGGTGATGGTCATAGAATTGCATGTTCTTCTCATTATCATTAAAACAGAATGTAAGAGAGTGGGCTTTGAAAGAACCTGAGTTACGGGCAGGAGCACCTTTTTGCTTTGCAAGTTTGGACGACAATTCAGGAAATGCCAAAGGAGTGGTGCCTTTTGGGTCCGATGCAACTGGAGAGGCTTCAGATGGGTCCTCTTCAGAGTCAGTCTCCTCAGCCAAATTATCAAGAGGAACTTCAGGATTGGGCTCGGTCAAAGAAGGGACCAACTCAGGCTAAGAGTCTTCCGTCTCGGGAGAGACATCCTCCGATGAGGTGCATGGGGGAGGATTGATTTTGGCCTTTAATTTAAAACGAGATAAAGGAGATGAATCAGAGATGGAGCTGGTACCTTTAGATTTAGCCACTTTGGCCTTTTTCCCTTTCTTCGACCCAACAGCTTTGGACTTACGTTTGCCCTTTGCCTTGGGTGTCAACACATCAGGTGATAGTGAGGATTCAGAGTCATGATCAGATGGAACAGACACATCTTTAGTGGAAATTGATTTGGACTGACTAGTTCCCAAGGCCGGTTTGGCTTTTATTTGACCTTCAGGAGAGGCGAGTGAAACCGCCGAGGCTGGAATTGGCTTAGCATCCAAATTCGGGAACGTAACTCCTTTGCTAGAAGCACCAAGAACAGACGAACTTATAGGACCCGAAAGAGCAAGAACCTTCTTTCTTGCTGTGGTTTTAAAACGACGACCTGGAGTAGGAGAGACAGCAGGGATTAAGGCTGGGACCGAAGGAGTGGCAGTGGGAACAGATTCAGGAAGTGTCTCCTGTTGAGATTTCACAGGCTTGGAAGATGAACCACGGCCTCGAGTCTTCATGGCTGCTAAGAGAGAAACAAGTGAAACACACAAAGAAAGAAACCCTAAACACTTCGGTTATATGTGAAAGATTTAACAAGAAAACACTGATTATAAAACAACCAAAGGGACTCCAAATATATAAAGTATTCGGAACACAAATGAGGCAAGTTCAAGAAAGGGTAACCAAAAATGGGTAACCGGATTTTTAGTGATAAATGCCAAAATATCTCCCTTTTTAAAACAAATTCTGTCACACCTCAAAATTGGAAACTTTTGAATATTTTTAGAATATATTGAGATAAAACAAATAAATTGCATCAATTAATTTTTTCAAACCTTTTTTTTTTTTTTGAGTACACGGTAGATAACAGATTTTATTTTTCAATTTTTATTATTTTTTATTACAAAATTGCCGAAAATAGAGTGTAGATTGCCATACCATATGTGTCCATGTAAATCCCAAGTCCTGTTCAGAAGAAACAAGATAACCATATTTTTCACAAATTAGAGAAATGAGTTATAATTCAAATACTAAGAGACCATAATTCGAAAAACATACCAATCACAAAACATATTTGAGTCAATTCACTATATGTATGAGTCTTACAACCATCTTACACAATCTAGAACAGGCATATGTGTGTGCATGTGTAAGCAATTTGGCGTTTCTTTTTGGCCTTTTAAAGCTAGGGTCATTGCCCATATTTGGCGATTTTTAGCCTTTTTCCAATTGTAACCATAATGGAGGCTATAACTCTTATACTGATGGTAGCCCTTTACGCTGGTAGAGTATCCTCCAATATAATTGCTAATTACCTGGTACCAACTTACTCAGTGTCGGCTTTCACACATCAATATAGGTAGCTCTTTTCCAAAATGGAGCCTGAAAAAGAAACTGGAATAGGAATGCTCATACAATGATAATTATTTGATCAAATATAAATTGGATGGTCTATAATTTTTCAAATATGGTTGTTTATTCCAACAAAGTATAGGACTTATAATGAACATTCTCTAAAATACAAAAAATATGCTCATCAAATTTCTTCCAATCAGGACAAGAGATTTACAAAAACACATATGCAAGGCAAGATAATCAATTTATTGGCAATTTCAAATAAAACAAACCCCCAAGGACTTCCTGAGGGAATCAAATCTGACCGTGTCTAAGGCTTTAGTAAAGATATCTGCACTTTGTTTGTTAGTCTCAACATATTCTAAAATCTATGTTTTGTTTTCAACAAGTTCCCTAATAAAATGATGACGAATGTCAATATGTTTGGTGCGAGAGTGTTGAACAGGATTTTTGGAGATATTAATAGCACTTGTATTATCACAAAAAATGGTTAAAGTTTTAACATCAAACCCATAGTCTGCCAACATTTGTTTCATCCACAAAAGTTGAGTACAACAGCTTCCAGCAGCAATGTACTCAGCTTCGGCTGTTGACAAGGAGATGGAGTTTTGTTTTTTACTATGCCAGGAGACCAAATTGTTTCCTAAGTAAAAACAACCACCACTTGTGCTTTTTCGATCATCAGTGTTTCCTGCCCAATCTGCATCACTATAACACACAAGGTTAGAATTTGTTTCTTTGGAGTACCAAATGCCTAAATCAAGAGTATTATTGATGTAACGAATAATTCTTTTTACAGCAGTCACATGAGACTCCATGGGGTTCCCTTGGAAACGAGCACACACTCCAACACTATAACTTATGTCAGGGCGACTTGCAGTTAAGTAAAGGAGACTCCCAATCATACTCCTGTAAAGAGTTGGATCAACTTTCTTCCCATTTTCATCTTTAGACAATTTGACCGTGGTACCCATGGGAGTTTTAGCAGGTTTATATGCATCGAGTCCAAATCTTTTCACAAGACTTCTTGCATACTTACTTTGTGAAATGAAAATTCCTTCATCAGACTACTTTACTTGAAGTCCTAGGAAGAGATTGAGTTCTCCTACCATGCTCATCCCAAACTCTTCCTGCATTTGTTTCACAAATTCCTGCACTAGAGAATCATTAGTAGAACCGAACACTATATCATCAACATAGATTTGTGCAATCATAATATTTTCATCAACATTTTTTATAAACAGTGTTTTGTCTACTCCCCCTCTCTTGTACCCCTTTGAGACCAAAAATTGAGTTAGTCTCTCATACCAAGCCCGTGGCGCTTGTTTCAGTCCATACAAAGCTTTTTGCAATTTAAAAACATGATTATGATTGTAAGGATCCTCAAACCCTTTGGGCTGTTCCACATAAGCTTCCTCATTCAAAAATCCATTTAAAAATGCGGATTTTACATCCATTTGGAACAATTTAAAACCAAGAACACAGGAAATAGCTAGTAATAATCTTATGGATTCAAGTCTTGCAACAGGGGAAAATGTCTCATCAAAATCAATTCCTTCAACTTGAGGGTACCCCTGTGCAACTAGTCTAGCTTTATTTCTTATTATGGTCCCAAATTCATCAGTTTTGTTTTTAAATATCCACTTTGTACCTATAACATTGGTATGACTCGGTCTAGGGACAAGAATCCATACCTCATTCCTTGTGAATTGATCTAACTCTTCTTGCATAGCATTGATCCATGATTCATCATTTAAGGCCTCCTTCACATTTTTAGGTTCCAAAGTGGAAGTAAAACAAACAAATTGAACCAAATTTACATACCTCTTTCGAGTGACCATACTCTCTTCAAGATTTCCCAGAATAAGGTTAGAAGGGTGATTCTTTTTTACTCTGGTTGATGGTTCTTTTTGAACGGAGTCAGAGGAAGTAACTGGATTTTCCTTCTCTGTTTGCCCAGTTGTTGTTTCGACAGAATTGGCATGTGATATGTCAGCAGTGGCTGTTGTCCCCTCCGAAGGCTGTGCTATCGGATCCGCCATTTCTTTATGATGTTGAACATCTATGAGCCTGTCAATTTCCTCCTCATGGGAGTACTCAGAGAAATCTTTTAAATCATCTACAACCACATTAGCTGATTCCGTAATAGTTTGGGTTCTCATATTATAGACACGATAAGCCCTACTATTAGTGGAATAACCAAGAAAAACTCTCATATCACTCTTAGCATCAAATTTGCCTAGATTCTCACGATCTCTAAGAATATAACATAGATACCCAAAAACATGAAAGTAGTTAACATTGGGTTTTCTACCTTTCCAGATTTCATAAGGACTTTTGTTTGTACCTGGACGTAGAAAAACACGATTAATTGTGTAACAAGCTGTATTAATAGCTTCTGCCCACAATTTCTTTGTGAGTTTTTTGCTGTTAAGCATAACTTTGGCCATTTCCTGCAAGGTACGATTTTTTCGTTCCACTACCCCATTTTGTTCAGGGGTTTTGGGAGCAGAAAATTCATGCACAATTCCAAACGATTTACAATATTCATCATAAACAGAATTTTCAAACTCCTTACCATGATCACTCCTTATTCGTACAATCTTTCCAATGTTACAATTTTTTTTCAACTCTCAATCTTGTACATAGAGTTTGAAAAGCTTCAAAAGTATCTGATTTCTCTCTTAGAAAATCTACCCAAGTAAATCTAGAAAAATCATCCACACAAACAAAAATGTATCTCTTGCCATTAATACTTTCAACTTGTATAGGACCCATGAGATCCATATGCAATAATTCTAACACATTTGAAGTATTAACATCAGACAATGCTTTATGGGAAATTTTCAACTGTTTTCCCAATTGGCATGATTCACACTTACCAAGCGATTCTTTACCCAACTTGGGTATACCACGGATGAGACCTGCATTAGCAATCTTTTTCAAGTTTTTGAAATTTATATGACCAAGTTTTTCATGCCACAAGTCAGTAATATTAAAACTTGATGAAGATGCATGACATGTGAATTTTTGTGTGAGAGTGTAACAATTATCCAAAGAACGAGAGCCTTTGAGAATAATATCACCATTTTGATTTAAAACATTACACTCATCATGTGAAAAATTAACATAAAAACCTTGGTCACAAATTTGACTTATGCTAATTAAGTTGGCTTTCAGCCCATCAACAAGAAGCACATTTTTCAGTTTCGGCAACCCTTCAATGTTTAGAGTACCTTTACCCAGAATATTTTCTGTCATTCCATCCCCAAAAGTTACTACTCCACACTTCAAGGATTTGAAGTTGGTAAGTATGTTGGCATTACCTGTCATATGTCTCGAACAACCGCTATCAAAGTACCATGAACTAGATGCATGCATTTTGTGACAGGTAAAAGTAGCCAAGCAAACAGAGTTAACTTTCTTGACCCATACTGTTTTTTATTTTGAATTTCTTTTGGTCAAGAATTGATTCATACCACCAAAGTGTTTATCATAATTCTTTTTGAACAAGTTTAACAGAGAAAAACACTTAGGTCTTATGTGACCTTTCATCCCACAAAAATGACAAATTGGTACAAAATGTTTAATGTTTCTTTTTGGAGAAATTTTCTTTAGTTGTAGATCTGTTGCAACAGATGGCAACTCTGTCCTCTCAACAGCGTGACTTGTTCCTGCAACACGGTTAGTTGACACAACAGACGGATAATTCATAGATTTTACAAAAACCGTTTTTCTTGAGAACTCAGATCCATTAGATCCTAATCCACTGTAGTCACCAACCTTTTTTCCTACAGAAAGAATATCATCCAAAATTCCAGATCTAGGATTAAGCATTTTGACACCTTTTTGCAAAAACTCAATTTCTTTATTCAAAGAAACAATTTCATCATTTTTGGAAGCAATAATCATCTCAAGTTTTTCAAAATTTTTTTTATTATTGCCAGCCATTAGACGATTCTCATAACACACTTTCAGCTATTGATCATACATTATTTTATAAGACTCTTTCAATGACTCCTCATCTAAATCAGAATCATCAGAATCACTGTCTGAATTCTTATTGTTCTGAACAGAATTATTAAGGCATAATACATCCTTGTAATCGACTGAAGAAAAAACAATACCTTTGTGAACAGAGGTTAAGGCAACATTATTTTCCTCCTCATCACTCTGTTCAGAGTCTTGATCACTCCATGTGGCTGTCATGACTTTCTTTTTCTTTAAGGTATTGGCACACTCAGATTGAATATGTCCAAATCCTTCATATTCCCTGCACTGAATACCCTTTTTATTAGTCTCAAAGGGTTTAGAAAAATTACCTTTTGGGTTTTTGGATATGGCCTTTTTGTTTCCCAATTTCTTTATGTATTTTTGGAAATTTTTTGTCAACAGAGCCATCTCATCATCCTCATCATCCGAACTTTCCTTCTTTTCTTTAGAGGATTTCAAGGCAATAGATTTTTCCTTGATTTCCTCTGTCTTACCTTTTTGTCTAATTTTTTGGTTTAGTTCAAAAGTTCGAAGTGAACCCATCAGTTCCTCTACTTTCATTTTGTCCAGATCTTTTGCTTCTTCAATTGTAGTTAGCTTTGTCTGAAACCTGTCAGGGAGAACTCTAACAATTTTTCGAACCAAAA
Organism: Humulus lupulus; assembly: GCF_963169125.1. Lineage (NCBI taxonomy): Eukaryota > Viridiplantae > Streptophyta > Magnoliopsida > Rosales > Cannabaceae > Humulus > Humulus lupulus. The sequence goes on along the minus strand of NC_084794.1, from coordinate 280,832,434 downwards.
CATTTTCTTCAAGTTTTTCACCAAGAGCAAAATATTCGTTAGCAATATCTGACAATTTCTCATAAAATTCAGTGAGGGTTTCATTTTCATTCATTTTCAAATTTTCAAATTTTGTTGTGAGCATAACAAGCCTAGAACGCTTGACATCAGCAGTTCCTTCAAATTGAGTTTGAAGAATTTGCCAAGCATCTTTGGCCGAAACACATGAAGAAATCAATTTAATGTACCCTTCACCAACACCATTAAAAATAGCATGTAATGCTTTATTGTTGTAACTGGACAGTTTATCTTCAGCATCAGTCCATTCAAGTTCAGATTTTACCTTAGTTATATCATCGCTTTCTGCTGGAGGAGTCCAACCACTTAAAACAGCTCTCCAAGCCTTTTCATCTTGAGATTTGATAAAGGCTCTCATTCGAACTTTCCAATATGGATAGTTTGAATCGTTGAGTAAAGGGGGGCGAGTTATGGAACCTCCTTCTGTGAAAAAAGACATTGCAAGAACAAGAACAACAAACGGAATAAACCAAGATCACACTCAGAAATGAGTGACCCTCTCTGATACCAATTGAAATTTCGTTTTTAGTAATTACCAAATTAATTAAACCAAGTGAATTAATTAAAGTGCGGAATGGTAATTAACTGTTTACACAGAATACAGTTTTATCGGGACAGAAACCAAACCTGTCACGACAGAAACTGAACACAATAAAAAGACAATGCAAAACAATAAAGAACACAACGAATTTTTACAAGGTTCAGAAACCATTTCGGATAACCTACTCCTTGGGGCCACGCCCAGAGAATAAAACCAATTAATAAAGAATCACAAGTACAAAAACATTGACTTAAACAAAACAAGACTCCCTCTTGAGATTTGCCGCAACTTGTTGTACTTCTCTTCACTAATCTGATCTTGATTGAAACGCTCAACTACTTGAACTCCCTTCAATGGTCAGCGAGTGCTTGCATCCTCCCGACGCAAGGCTTGTAAAAAATCTTCTCCCGAAGACTACAGACGCTGTGTTCAAATTACAATGTGTATTCACTCATGAACATGGTATAAGCTCACCACTAAAAACTAAACACACATAATTCTACAAGATCACGTTAATACTTATGATCTTGAATACAAAGAGGAACTCTCAAATATTACAATAAAGCTCACGAACAATGCACCAAAGATTTCTCTTTTCTCACTGCCTTTAGAGCCCTATTTATAGAGTCTTTTTCGTGCTCACAAAGGCAGAGAAAGAATTCTTCTAATAAAGGCAAGAATCACAGTAGTTAATCTTGATTGATGAAGAGTTGCCTTTTTTAGAAAATGCTGATCCGACAGATGCGATATTGGTGGAGACAGCTCAGACCTGTGTCGGATCAAAACAAGCTCAAAACGGAAACAATAATTAATGACATTAAGAACCAGTTTCCTGATTTCAATCCTTGAGCTGCACAAAAATATATCAGCAAATAAACCAAAAATAACTTTGGGTAAGTACCGAATATTTGCAATAAACTTTGTTTCCTTTATAATCAAAATGAGACAATATATGCTAAATAAAGAAGCATATTATTGACTAAAAATCACACAAAAAGAAAGAGGGTTTCCGAAAATTGGAATAAAGGAAACCAAATATTTCCAAACAAATCCGAACAATATAATAAAGGAAAACATCTATTTTTCGAAAATTATAATAAAAGGAAAACAAGTATTTCCGAAAATTATAATAAAAGGAAAACAAATATTTCCGAAAATTATAATAAAATGAAACAATTAAATCAACCAATTTCTCTTTTAAGAAAAAAAATATTTCTATAAAAATGTTAATTATAGGATTTACCCTTATTATCTCAATCCCATATATGGTTGTGTTGCAATATATTGTTCAAATATCGTGGTCATTTTTAACTTTAGAAAAGGAAAAAAAAGAAGGTTGTAAATATTATTATTTTGGTCCTCAAAATTAAAAATATATAATATTGTCTGCGTAAGTTGTAAATTCCCCTAAAAAACATTGTAAATTAAGGAGCAATTGATAAAACCATCATAATTTATAGTCATTAGTAAAAATAAGTGGACTTGACAGAACAAACATTTAAGCTTTAGAATAAAAAAACGATGCGTCGTTTATGTGGGAGTAGCTACAGTTTACCTTTTCTTCAAAATTTCAGTCTTAACCATTTTTATTCATCGCAAATACGTGGGTTGATTTGCGAGCAGAGAATCCGCCAGAACGAACCTAAGAGAGTCGGCAACGGTGGACGAGCTCCATTGCTGTTTTTCATTGTTATTTTAAATATTATTATTGATATTTTCTAGTATATTTAATTTTGGAATCTTGCTTTCTTCAAAAATAAAAATAATACATTATGTTACATTGAATATGCTCTGTTGTTTATTTAAGTTGCTAATATATTTTGCTTGACTCTTTTTTTTACACATTGTATCATATTGAAAATATATATAACAAACATTTTAAAAAATCATGGAAGGAACACATGACATAGTAGTATTAGTATAGATATGTGGTGCAGTGAGCTACTTGTCCAGCGATTGCGTGAGCTGCCGCCACCGTGGCCGTGACCGCTTCAGCTGGTGTCGTATGCGGTGGTGGAGCTGGAGTGAGTGAGAGTGACTGAGGTTTTAAGAGTGCTTGACAGAGAATGAAATGGGAGAGATTGAGAGAGTTGGGATGAAATGAGAGTTATTTTTCAAAGCCTGCTGTTCGAAATGTTGAATATTGGATGAATCTAGTGCTTAAGTCTACTCATTGCTTTGTAATTATTGAAGATACTGTTGTTTTTTACTCTTTTTGCAGTTAAAGATATTCCCAAATCAATCAATACAAAAATTAAGCAACATATCAAAAAATCCACCATTAAAGAAGGCTCTCCAATTTTTATAAACCCTTCATTGTGAAGCAGAGGGCTTTTTTTTCTTAAAAAATATTGCTCTGCTTATAGAAAATTAAATGGGATCGTATAAGTTTTTTCAAAGATTCAAAATTTTAAACATAGAAGATCTCTCGAAAATTATTATTATTATTTTCTTCTCATGGTTTGATTAGATTGTTATACCATTTTCAATTTGTATTGGTAGTTATTTAAGTTGGTTATTTGGATTTCTTCTTTCTTGCCAATTTTTTTCTTATAATTGTTACTATACTAACTGCATTACTTTATTTTTTGGTAAAAAAAAAAAACTGCATTACCGTTTTTATCTTATAATTGTTAGTAACTTTATTGACTTTAATGTTATTATAGGCACATTTTATTTATTAATATATTAATTTAGTTTTTTTATTATTATTATTATTATTATTACCAATTTCTCTTATTATTATTATTACTACTACTACTACTTTGCCGTACTTAATCTTGTTACTTTTTAAGTTAGTTAATCATTAAAGAAGTTTATTATGTGCTTAATATATTTGTTTGTATTTTTAAATTTGAAAAAAAATCCAATTAATTTGTATTATTTTCTCTTATTTTAACGTTTCTTTTTAACGCTACATATTTTATTATGTATTATTTTCACATTTTATAATAATGTATTATTTTCAAATTAAAAATTTTACATTAATATTGTTCTACATTTATATTAAGTTATCACAAAAAAGATGCGCTCAAAGTACTTATTTATATATACTAATTTTAATTAATATTTTGCATCGAAAAACATTGTTTTGGCAAAAAAAATAATTAAGTTTTCATGATTGCATCGTAAGAGCATCGAAACATCATTGATGCAAAATCAATACTTTTGCTATGCAATCATGAAAACTTGATTTTTGGCTAAAAGAATATTTTTTCGATGCAAAATCGATGATGTTTTAATGTTTTTGCGATTCAATCATGAAATTTTGATTTTTGGCCAAAACGATGCTTTTTCGATACAAAATCGATGCTTTTCAAAGAAAAATCGATGGTGTTTTGATACTTTTGCGATGCAATCATGAAAACTTGATTTTTGGCCAAAACGATGCTTTTTCAATGCTCTGCACTAAAATTTGACAAAAACTTTGGAGGTTCATATCTTTTTACTCAAATGTTTGTTTCATATGATTTTTTTCGAGATCTACAATATTAAATAATGTAAAATCTCAAAATTTGTATGTAGATCATACAATTTTGATAATTGCATTTTGAATCATTAAAACATAAAAAAAATGAAGAGAAATATTCGATGGGGTACTTCAATGGTGATGGAAGGTGGTAGCGTCAATGGAGAGGACGGTGGTAATGTTAGCAATAGTGTGGGGAGGTGGTGCTCTGTCGCCGCGGGGAGGTTGTGGTGGCCCTGGGTGATGGAGAAGGGAGAGAGAGATGCGTGTGATGTTGAATTAGGCCTATTTTAAAATGAAATGAGTATTTTTGTCCAAAATATGGTAGGGGCACATTACTTGGAGGAATCTTTATGTTGGCATATTAAAAAAATTCACTATTATTATGCATAGATGTTAGAGATGCTACTTGGTGCCTTAGTTAATTCAGTTAGACTCTCTTCTTTAGAATCTTTTCATTCTTTTAAATCAATTGTATGTAGTAACTCATCTTGGCTAGTTCTGTTATTATGTTGTAACAACCTGCTTGATTGAGAGTGTACTCATATATATAAGGCATCCATTTCTTCAATGATAAACTGAGACCATTTTTCACACTTTGTTATCTGTTTTAAGCCCTCACATGGTATCAGAGTTTTTTTTTTCTTTTCAGATCCTCTCGTTCTTTCTCTGTGATTTTCCTTTTTCTGTTGCTTCTCTTCTCCAACAATATCTCTGTCAGCTCTGGCAGTAGCGACTAATGCTACCTCCTTCACCAGTCTGTCGTTCTCACCAGTAGTCTTCACTCACTAGATCTCCATGAAGTTAGACGGCAACAACTTCCTCCTATGGCATCCGCAAGTATGGTCTGCCATTAAAGGCCATGATCTCAACGATTACATCGATCCCACAGTGCTTCCACCCAAGAAGTTCCTCACAGATTCAGATGAACAAACTGACACCATTAATCCTTTGTATAAACAATAGGTAAAACAAGATCAATTGTTATACTCTTGGCTACTGTCATCAATGTCTGAAGGTGTTCTTACGCATGGTGTTGGTGTTAGGGTTTTATGCCCTAATTAAAACTCAATTTCTTTGTAATCTCATTTATTATCAATAAAAGAATAGAAATCATTTTTTGACTTGGTCAATCATTTTGCTCACATATTTTATTTTCATGATTATTTGTTTAATATAAACTTCTATTAAATCCCGAGCATATAGCTAATCGTATTTATAGTGACGTAATCACAGTGGAATATCAATAAGATTATATGTTCAAAATAAATTAGTCCTAAAATTAGTCAGTGCACAGGATTTACACTGACTTGCCAATCTACGATATGATCTACTTACACATTGTAGTGTTATGTTCTTTCCAGAACATTAGCAAAGTAGATAAGATCGAATGTATTTGTTACATCGAACATGACCGATATTGACAGTTGATAGGATAAGTAAACATACCGTTATTATCTATTCTAGTCATATCATATAGTTGACCATAGGTCAATTCAATCTCAATTCTGAGTGGTTAGCATTCTAAGTGATTGTATTATTTGAGTTCTTTGACTTGTTCATTACCAGTTTACCCTACGGACTAGCCCATACTTACATCTTGGGAACTCGGTAGTATAATTGAGTGGGAGTGTTAATCATAGATATGAACATCTATAGCTTCTAATGAAGAAGTGAAACGATGGTTTCCTTTTAGTTTGGTTCAAGGTGCTAAATGATAAAAATCTCATTTCAGTAATTAATATTAGTTTACTTAAATATCATTTTCAAGGATCTAAGTGTTTTAAAGATAAAATACAATGAATGGTAAAACGGTATTTTAGTCCCATCTCATTGTAGACCGTCTATAGAGGATTGAGTGACAAGTATGGTTGTAACAATGGATAATTAATAGCGTATCTATATTTCTTATAGAGCGTTCTATGAATTCAAGAGTGCAATTCTGAGTCTTTAGTTGAGTCATGAGGAATTAATAAGTTAGTAAATTTATGATAACTTATTGGAGCTTGATTTCATAAGCTCATGGTCTCCACCGTACCTTAGATAAAATCATCTAGATAGTCTCAATTAATTGATTTAATTATAAATTAGAATTATCAAAGTTGACCAGGTCAATTTTGGATAGTTTTACATGATTATGTAATTTAGAGAAGAAAAGAGAAATTATGGCAGATTTGTTAATTAAGATAAATTGGTATCTAAATTAATAAATCAGTTTAAATCAATGTTCAAATTATAAATAATTAATTTGATAAAGGATTTAAATAATTATTTAATCAATAGAAAATAATACAAGTCTTGATTTTAAGTCCAATGGGCTTATAATCAAATGAGAAATTTCACCGGCCTAAAGCCCATGATAATTTCGACCTAAGGTTGTTAATTAGCTATTATTTTATTGATTTTTTAATTAAATAAATGACCTAATTAAGTTTATAAAAGGAATGTTAAGAGAGAGTTGAAAACTAAAGTTTTGACAAGTCAGATTTTTGAAACACAAGTGTCTGATAGATTTTAGATTCTCTCTAAACACAAGTCATTTTATAAGCCTTATTGTTCTTTTCTCTTACTCTCTCTGTATTTATCTCGTGTGTTGAAAATTGCCCACTCTAGTCTAGGTGATCCTAAGGATACTTTGGAACACTGTGAAGAAAATTAAAGATCGGTTTAGTTTCTTGGTAATTGTGACAGTCAGAATCTCGTGATCCGCAGGGGGAAAGACTGGGTGAAAGCTGTGCAATCCCACACCGCATGGGCAAGGTCATGTGTGATGATTCTAAGATTGTGTAGGTATGGGACTACACAGTTGAAGATGGCATAAATGGATTGAGGGGTACTACCTATACCAACAAGATGCATCTTCTTTTCGGTAGCCCATTACTTGAGAACTCTAAAGTTAAGCGTGCTTGACCTGGAGTAATCTCAAGATGGGTGACCTCTTGGGAAGTTTTCCCAGGAAGCGTGCGAGTGAGGACAAAGCACGCTGGAAAGACTCGTGTTGGTTTGTAGGGCCAGTCGTCATTCCAGGAAATAGCCATAGTGACGTGGGGCGTTACAGTAATACTCAGTGACAGAAAGGAAACAAGGATTAGAGAAACTGAAGGAATGACTCATTCATTCTGCTGCATATAATGTAAGTATTCTTATCATTATTTCTCTTTGAATTCAATTTTATAAACATGTTCTAGGTTGTCTCATATTAACTTGTTTAATATTAGATCTACATGAAATAAATAAATATCATGTATAAGTTTCCCAACAACTGGTATCAGAGCCTTTTGTAATCTTTATTTTCATGCATAAACATGTTAAAAATTGAATTATTTGATGTGTTTGAATAATTGAATAGATTTTCATGTTCTTATGAAACATATTGATTTTATGTGATTATTATTAATTTTTAGGTTATTTTGTTGTGTTTTCTATGCAATTGATTTTTATGTATGCTTTACTTTGTGTAAAACATGTTAAAAATTAATTAGAAAACGTTTTTTGTTTGAAAAATTACACACAAAAATTTTTTGCCCCATTTATCCAAAAAAAATTAATTTTTTTTAAAAAAAAAAGTGAAAATTAATTATTTATAATCAAAGCAAAAAATATCATATTTATTTTTGTATTTAAAAATGTTTTTTAAAATAAGATATTTTTGTTGGTTGAGATTTAAATAATTAGATATTTTTACAAAGATTCAAATTCAAATTTAAAAATAGACTAACAACTTAATTTAAAATATTTTAATATATTAAAATATTAGAATTAAGATATGAGATATTTTCTTGTAAATACTTATTTTTTTATTAAATCTTTATTTGAAAATACAAATATCTGTTTATTCTATAGTTTTTAATATTTAAATTATTTGAAATTTGTTAGTTAGATATTTTCATGGATATTTGAAATTGTTTAACTGTTTTGAGATATTTTAGGGTTGTTAAAACTATTAATATTTTGTTTTTTATGGCTAAAATATTAGCTTATAGTTGTAACAACGCAAGATATTTTTTTAAAAACAGTTAAGATATTGATTTTAAAGTTTAAAATTGGTTAAATTTTGAAAAATATCAATTTTTTCAGCCAATTAATAAAATATTTTTTTAATAAATGAGATTTAAATTAACTTTGGTTAATTGTTGATAAATCCTATTTAAATTAAATTGATATTGTTTTTCAAATTAACCTAAACCAAATTGATTGTTGATAAATAAAATTTAAATTAACTATTATTAATTGTTCATTTAAATTGACTTATTTTTTGTAAAATTTAATTAATTCGAATTTTTTTTGATAAATTCTAGATAATTAATTGTGATATTTTTGCAAATAAAATAATTTGTGGTATTTTTGCATAAATTCATAGACTTGCTCATATAGTAACATGATTAGGCCCATCCAATTATTACATGTCTGTTTGCACTATATGTGGTATTTTACAATTGGGCTTATATGCATATAGTGACTCATATGTTTGTTAGATATATGGATTTTGCCAAATAAAATATTCATAAAATTATAGGTTTTATTTGGGCCCATTAGAAAATGTAAAGTTTGAATTCCTCTCTTATGGGTGATTCCACTTGTGAATGCTCATTTGCTTTGCATGACTATAATGGGTATAATCAATTAATAAAATGAATGTTTAAATTCCTGTCTTTTGGACCTTGTATGGAAGTATGAGAGCTTTTGTAGTGGGAATGACATATTGGACTCAGCCCTCCTCCATACAAGTCCAACTATTAAGGCCCATTTATCTGAGTTGAACTTAATTGTATATGTTCATTATATTAGTTATACCTAAATATTAACTAGCAACAAATTAATTCTAAGTTTATTGAATTTGTTTCAATGTGACACTTTATAATTAATAGGAAATTATAGGACTTTAGTTTTAATAATTTAATATTTTCAATTTTTTGGAGAACCATAGTCATTAATTTTCTAAAAATAAATAATAAAAATATTATTTTATAATGAACTTATTTTAAGAATTATATTCGATCTCCACCGTTGGTTTAACAAAGTCAATAACTTAATGGGGGCCTCGAGACGCTTTGATTCGTCCCCCTATGGAATGTGTTCATTAGTTATTTTGACAATGTTAAATTTCGAAAGATAGATAATTATAGGTCAAATTCTACTAGACTCACTCATACGGTGACTACTAGGACTAAATCTATTGATTATCGAAACCGTGGTCTAGCTCATAAAATAAGAGATTTTGTTTTCTTATTTTGATCGAATAATATGTTGTTAATAATGGTGTCCATTATTATCTAAGTTTACAACTTTATTTAACTAGTAGTATTTTTTACTCTCGCCAAACGAGACAAAGATATCATAGATTAGTTAAAAACCTAAAGAAATAGAGATATGATTGTTGACGGTGAAATCTCGTCAACAAAATTAGATTGGAAAACTCAAAGGTAAGTATGGAGATATTTAGATAAGAACTTAGAATGAACTTATGGAAGTGTGGCAATAAGAAGTGACAAATGGCAAGGAATGGTTGGGTAATCTGGCTTAGGAGTGATCCGGTAGACCGGTGAAGATTTTTGGCTGACCAGTCATGTGCTTGTCTGACCAGTCAGGTGCTTGTCCGACCAATCAGGTGTGCTTGTCCAATCAGTCAGGTGTTTGTCCGACCAGTCAAGTGTTTGGCCGACCAGTCATTTGTATTGGCCGACCAGTGAGGGTTTGGGCGACCGGTGAAGTGTTTTGGCCCTCCAGTTTTCCTTCTGGGCGTGGTGTGGACAAACTAAACAAATCATTGCTACATAAAAGATCCTAGTAACGGCTTCAGCTAGAATCAGTCATACCTGCGCGGGAATCTCTCATATTATCCCAAAGAATCGCATATTATTGTATTTTAGATGTTATTATTAATTAAATATTGAAAGAATAACAGAAAGATCCCGATTATGAGGGACTGCATTTGTACGATCCTGGGCTTATAAATACAAAGCTCATGGCATCATTGAGGGGTCGGATTCTAATTTTCCTAAGAGAGCATTTGTATCTTGAGAGAAATATTGTATTCTTTTCATCTGCACTGAAGAAATTCAGTTGACTCAAGTTCATCTGATCTTGAGTGTAGATTCATAATCATAACTCTAAGTGGACTAAGCTATTACCAACACATTGGGGCTGAACCACTATAAAAATTGTCTGTGTCGTATTCTTCTATTGAAGGTTTATTGTCGTTTTGACGTCTACACGTCGTTGGCCAAAACTGCGGTCAACATTTTGGTGCTTTCATTGAGAGCCTGAAGAGAAAAACAGACAATTACCGTAGCATTATGGCGCCTAAGAACACCAATGCGACCTCCAAGAAGCCAGGTTCCTCTAAAGAGCCTGCTAGATCAGAAGGTCCTGGTCCTCAAGACCATGAGACTGAGCCTAGAGTCTTGCTCGAGGACGTGACTCCAGAGGTTGAACAACTCCAGGAAGCCATGGGGGATTTCCAGGAGGAAATGGCACAATTCAACGCCCAACAGGAGTCATTCGCTGAAGAAATGGCTAGACAGAAGGCTGTATTTGAGCAGCAAAGACGGGAGATGGACGCTAGGAGCGAAGAGATCAGGCGACAGCAGGAGGAGGTCGATAGGTGATATCACGAGGCTGCACTCGCTCTGGAGGCAGCTATGCAGCTGGCCCAAGTCAATGCCCAAGCTGCAACACGAGGAGCAGCCACCCAAGGAGCAAGGACCACAGAAGCTGGTCGAAAAAACACTGGCAGACCCAATTCTCGAGGAGCAAATAGAAGCGGTAGTAACCCACCTGGTCAGGAAGAAGATTGGATTCGATCGAGCATTGCCTCAACCCAAAAGGGGAACTCTAGAACCCCCTCAAGGAGCCACCGATAAAAGACTTCCAGATTTGGAAGTCACAAGTCAGGTAGTAAGAAAACTCCACCTGAACAAGAGCAAAATAGAGCTCCTCGAGGTAAAGAAACTTTGCACTTCAAAGACGGGCATTGTAACGCCCTGGATAGGCAAGACCGTTACACTGTGTGTTTATAAAGTGTAGGACTTGCTAATCAAGTCATTTAATTGAAAACGTGCCATTGAAACTATAAAGGAACTAAGGTTTAAATGTTTTGGTCCCAAAAGTCACATTTTTCATTAAGAAACATTGTCTGTTTACACGGGATCCAAAAAATAATAAGTTTAAAGACCGTTTACAAAAGTCATAAGGTTTAAGTGCAATATCAAGCCATATTAAGGCAAAACAAACAGTTAAGCAATCCCTGTCCTGATCCACTCCTCGACCATGGTGATCGAACAGCTGGCTATGTACATTCAACCCCGCAGCTCTCCATCTCAGGATTGGTCCAACTTTCCTTTGCCTTTACCTGCACCACATAGCACCCGTGAGCCAAGGCCCAGCGAGAAAACACAACAGCAGAGCATAAGCAATCAACAGACAAATCAATGTCTCATATTGCATCACATATTCTCAACCATATAATCATTCAGTATAATCAAGTATTCAACATACTAAACATATCAACTCATATCATATATCAGTTCTGTCGTATACCACACAAATTTAACAATGATTTTTCTTTCAATACTTCCAATTATTTCAGTATAATAGCAAGCACAGGTCGAACCCACGAGGACTATCGTTCACTTTATTATTCAAGAATTAACACTAAAACTTAAAAGGGGATTTTGATTTTTAACTCAAAATTAAATAGCATAAACTAGAAAGCAATTAAAGATGGATATTACGATATTAAGAAGCAGTTAAAGGTTAATCTCCACCCTCAACAATCATTCCTAATCACTAATAATAAATATTATTCAAATTTCTCAATTAAACTATTAACCCCGCAGATAACGCTAAAGCAAACAATTATCCCAGTCTCCCTATTATAAGTAATCAAGGCGAAGCGCTCAATAATTAACTCTTTTATCTAAGCAATAAATCTATGAAGCATACAATATATTTAACTTAGATAAAGCATTAAGTTCTATGGAAACAAGTTAATCTAGGCAATAAATTAATGAAGCATATAATTCATTTAACCTAGGTTCTATTTTTCATCACAATCAACAATTCTTTTTACTTAACTATCAATTGCAATTTATCACACACACTTAGAATCCTAAACTATTAGGTGAGTAGTAATTCTAAGATGACAATTGAACAATGTAAAACCTTAATTAGTTGGCCACCTAACAAGAAATCACAAAATTCATAACATTCAATTGGAAAAATAGAAACAATCTAATATTGAGAGAAATTGAAGAACAATATTCATTATCAATAATCAAGAATTCATGTCTTGGGTTTTGAATTAACCCTTAACCTAAAACGAATCTACTCCATAATTGTAATCATAATCACAAACATAATTATAATTAAAATTATAGAGGTTAAGGAAAGAAAAGAAACTAGATGGATGAACAAGATTGTTGTCGCGTTGTAGTCTTCTCTCCAGCCCCTTCAGAGTCTCTTTTTCTCTCTAAACCGTAATCAAAACTTAATCTAAAATTAACCCTAATAATTATTTATAGTCTCAATTAAATTCTAATTAAAAAGAAATAAAAAATCTGAAAACGACGTCGCGAGCCGCGGCCTGAAAAATGCGAGTCGCGGCCTAGAACAAAACTGTGCCTAAATCTGTCCCTCAGACAGCGGCCTGAAATTTTCGCGCAGCGGCCTAGCACCATAGGCAGCGGCCTGAATTTTATGCGCAGCGGCCTGTCTGGAAGAAAAATTATGACATTGCAATTTCCATTTAAAGTGTCGCGGCCTACCTCAAAATTCTTCAATTCTTGATCTTAGAAAGCTTCCATGTTGCCACCACTTCTACATTTCAATCTCGAAAGCTTTGAATACTCCTAAAACTTTATTTTAACTACACTTGCCATCAAAAATGTCAGATTTATCATCATAAAACGCAACGTAGAAAATATGTTGTAGAATCACGAAACTTAGTTAAAACTATAAAAAATGCTATCATAACACCATCCAAGCATAGAAAAACTTAACAAATATTAATACAAAAATGACCTTATCAAGTTCACAGATGATAACTAGGGTGTAACGCCCTACTACCTTAGAGCCGTTACTAAGTGAGTTTAAAATAGAAATCGTGCTTTTGACTGACTCTAAGTGGTCTCAAAAACCAAAAGTGTGGATAAATCAGAATTTAAGGCTGTACTCTTTAAAAATGTTTAACTTCATTGAAAACGTAAGTATAAAACATCTGGGATCCCAAAATAAGGTTTACAAAATATTTACAACTCAAAAATAGATTTACACCAGGTTAACTATCAAAAGAATGGATCAATACAGCCATTTACAAAATGCCCCCAACCAAAGCAGTCGGGCAGGCCGAACATGTACGCGCCACCCCCACGCTCTCCATACTCATGGCCGGTTGACTGACTCCTTGCTTCTACCTGCCACACGGAGCACCCGTAAGCCGAAACCCAGCAAGAAAACCCAAATAATACATAACGTATGCAATTCATATAGCTGGCATAATTCACTGATAAATAGGAAAACCATCATAATAAACAAGCACGGCCATGCCGCCCCAGAGGCCTTACCAAAGCCTGGGGTTTCGGTTCTCACCGCGAGGATAACTCATGTATCCCTTGGGTCCCACCCTGAATATAAGCATCCCATGTGCTGTGTGTTACTTTCGGCCCCACGGCCGTACCCGGCCTACGCCGCACTCGGCCCTTGCCGTTCATTTCATTATAATCACACATATAGTACATTCGAAATAATCATTAACACACATCATGATTCGTTTAAGGTTAAGCATTTGCACATAATACAATCTGGGGCCATGCCCTGCAATCACACAGTGGGGCCATGCCCTAATCTCGGGTGTTACGGTTTTCTTACCTGTATCCCTTGCTTTCCGATGCACCACGATCACGAGCACGGTCCACTAGCACGAGCCTCCCCGAAATCCTAGTCATAACACACAAAAAAACACTTTTAATACTAACCAAGCCCAAAACCACTTCCCGGGACCAATCCCGTACTCCCGGGACCTCTAAAACCTTAAAACAACACACCGAAGACATCCCCCGAACCCCCGGAGCAAAGGCCTAAAATTGCCAAAAATGACATCCTGAAATTGGCCTTGTGCCGCGGCATAACTTTCTTGTCCCACGGCACCCAGCAAGTCAGGGGCTCCCCCGCCGCGGCACGAAAAACCTGTGCCGCGGCACGCCTTTGCAGCCCAGAATTCTGGGTTTTTCCTTCGCGTTTTCCCGAGCTTCAACCTCTCCAAATCACCCCAAACCAATACCTAAACCCCAAAACTCAAATCCAAACTTCATATGAACAATCTATCAACCTATAGACACTAGAATCAAGATCAAAACATCAACACACCCAAGATCCACACCTTTGATCTCAAATTCAGCAACTCAAACCAAAACCCATGAAAATCTTAACTCAAGCATTAAATTCCTCAAATCAACACAGAAACCAAACTTAAGTGTAATAAATCCATACCTCAAGTGAAGAATCCACCCCAACAAGCTTCCTTGAACTCCTCCTAAGCTCCCACTTCAGCCCTTCTACCCTTCTTCTTCTTTTCTTTTTGCTTGCCCTAACTCTTCTTTCTCCTTCTCTTTCTTCTCTTCAATTTCTATCAAAGCCACAAGTGAACCCAAATGCCCAAACCGTACCCCCTATATCCCAGCTGAGAGTTTCATAATCCCCTTGCCAAAAGACCAAATTACCCCTTCCTAATAATCCTTCTTAGCTAAACCTTCAAGGGCACTTAAGTCCTTTCACTTCTATTTCATTTCTACCATTTTCTATCTAAAACTTGTTACTCACAGCAGTTACAAATGGTTACCCAGGTTACCCAATTACCAATAACTAACCACTCATTCTCAACTCACTTATAAGATTCCCGAAGTACCCCTAGGCTCCTCCCGAGCCGGGTACAACATCCCGTTGTGACTTTTAGACTAACTGGCTCACTAGGACCGTCTCGATGCGTGCATCCTGATAATAACATCACACTCACATGGCACGATTACATAATACAATTATCACAGTTGTGCTCTAAAATGGCCAAATTACAATCATGCTCATTCTAAGACAATCAGGTCTACATGCATACTAATTCACATAGTCATGCATCTCAAATAATCAGATAGTCATATAACGTGCAATAAGTCATAATCATGCATTAAATTCATAAAAGTCACACACAGAATCCCATTATGCCCTCCAGGCACACTACTCCAGGCCCTTAAGCCTAAATAGTGAATTTGGGGTCGTTACATAGGGCTAGCACCCTCAGGCCGCTCCCTCCGTTATCCCACTGACTCCGGCCCGCTTAAACCGAGCTCAGTGAATATTAAGCTGTCCTCGGCTACCAGTGGCCAAGCCGCGCCCTGTGCGCAAATATTGTGTACGGCACCCTTAGGCCGCTATCACATGTCCCATGGAATGATACCATCATTGACATAATAAAAATATCGGGAGCACTTAATCCCATCACAATCATATAACCAGGTGCAGTTTTCTTACCTTTCGATTCGCTAACTTTGATCTCTCGACTCCTTGAGCACGATCCCCCTCGAGCCCTAGCGCTCCCCTAAACACAACCATAGGCCAAAGTCATCATAAATCCTTAAGTCCAAAACCTAGTCTCGGGGCCAATCCCGAGCCCCCGAGAAGTCCTAGTTCCACCAAACAAGGTGGTGGAATCAAACCCCAAACCCTTGGTCAAAAACTCTTGAAAATAACCCTAAAATCCCTTTTTGAAAGTGGGGCAGCGCTACAGCGCTCTTAGGAGGGCGCTACAACGCTACAAACAGAAGCAAAATCCCCTCAGCATACATGGCCTAGCGCTACAGCGCCCAAAGGCTAGCGCTATAGCGCTAGTCACAGACAGGCACCACCACAGTTTTCCCTCCTGCGATTCCCTCAAGCCAAACTCAACCAAAACTTCTCCAAACCTTCACCAAACTCAAAAACAACCTTATGAACATACTCCACTCATCCCAAGAACCCTAAATACTCAAAACCCAAACACATGCATCCCTAATCCCAAAATTTACCATAGCTGACCCTAAGTTCAAAAACTCAGCAAAACCAGTCAAAACATCATAGTTAGAAGCTTAGAATTCATACCTTTAATGGGATTTCGATTTCAAGACAACCTCTACACCACCTTAGCTTTCTCTTCCTCAACCTTTGCCCTGAATTCCCTAAATTTCCCATCAAACTCAGTTTATGCACCACAGTTCAAAAACCAAAACCAGAAACTGAAGAAACTATAGAACCTTACCTCAAGTGTTAGGGTGTTCCTGCTAAACCTCTGCCAATTCTCCAAGCCTAGCTTAGGATTCTTAATGCTTAGCCTAACCCAGCTCTCCTTTGAGCTTTGCTCCAAGAAAACCCCAGAAAAGTGGTGAGAGAACCACAAACCGACCCAAGAGAATACAACTCTGTTTTCCCTTCCTTTTCTCTTTTCTTCCTTTTCCTTCTTTTCTCTCTTTCAGACTTCTATAATTTTCTAGAACTTCCACTAACATAAAGCCTCAGTAATTCCCATCTTTAATAAGCCAAATGAACTTAATGCCCTCCCCTTTATTTCTAACCCTTTAATCCACTTAAGGGAATTTTAGTCATTTTACCCAATTCCTGCTAATTCCTCGAGTGTCGCTAATATTTACCGCTTAATTCCCAATACCTAATTATTCACCAATAATATTCCTCGATGTCAAAATAGACTCCAATATACTCACTAAATTCCCATTTATACCCCTAGGCTCACCCCGAGCCGGGTATAAAACCCCGCCATGACTTTTTCGCTACTTTGCTCACCAGGATCGTCTCGAGTCACAGATCACAGATATATATCCACATAATAATGTGGTCTTGACAATTATCACATATATCAATACAGTTACGCCCATAATGGCCAAAATTATGATTATGCCCTTCTAACCTAATCAAGGCCTACATGCAAACTAATACACATAGTCATGCATCTCAAATATTCAGATAGTCATATAACGTGCTTTAAATCATAATCATGCATTTTACTCATTAAAGTCACACATAATTCCCATTATGCCCTCCAGGCACACTAATCAAGGCCCTTAAGCCTTATTAGCAAATTTGGGTCGTTACAGGCATGGTCGTGATGAAGCTGATAGTCATCACACTGACCAGTCGAAGGAAAAGAATGACAACAACCAGCGAGGAGGAAAAGACCGCCCATCACAGATAGGAAGGCCACCACTGCATCCCAACCAGCAGCGCAGTGGTAAGGAGCATGTCCCGCACGTCAGGCCTTCCGAAAAAACTCGGAGCACGGTGTTCGATCGGTTAGGGAGGCATACCTCTCAGAAGGATCTAAGAGATGTCATTGCCGACAGAAGAAGGACCGTCCTGGTCGAAGGGCGAGATCCGAACCGGCCTACCAGTCAAGTTGAAATACTTGATGATGGTGCGCCGGATAGGAGCGCCCGACCAAATGGTCCAGAACTTTAGTCCATGGCAGTGGCCCCAGGCATCCAAGCCTAGCTTGATGCGCTGACGGCAACAGTTCAAGGTCTGTCAAAACGACCTTCTGCAATTGATCCAGTAGACCACAGGAGTGGCAGCCCATTCTGTGCTCGAATTAGAGCAGCCCAGCCACCAGCGAAGTATAAAGCACTGGTACTGCCAGTTTATACAGAAAAGGCAGATTCGATAAGGCATGTGGGGAAATTCGAAGACCAAGTGGAGCTGCTCGGAGTGAGTGATGACTATCGGTGCAGAGTTTTCCCCACTACATTATCCGACACTGCCCAAGAGTGGTATTGGAAATTTAAGCCAAACTCCATCACTTCTTGGGAAAGTTTTAGGAAAGAGTTTTGCAGGCAGTTCAGTGCTGCTCGGACCCCTCCAGTTTACGCCAATCACTTGGCGGATATTAAACAAGGGAAAGATGAATCTCTCAAGAACTACATACAAAGGTTCATGAGAGAAGCCAATCGAGCAACTGCAGTTGGAGATGAGGGGAAGATGGTGGCCATTTCTTCTGGCATAATCTATTGGAGTCCTTTATGGGACAATATTCATCGCAACCCAATTTCAACGTTACATCAATTTCTTGACCGGGCGGACAAATATATAAAATTGGATGACGCGATTGAGAAGGGAGAGAATGGCCTGAACAATCTGAGCGGATCAACTGATCCTCCCAAGAATGGTGGAAATGAACAAAGTGGTGGTAAGAAACGTGGAAATAACGGGTCTGACCGCCACAATGAAAAGAAGGCTAAGTCGGGACTAAACGACAAGCCAACTAAGTATGAACCTCAGTTCACCAATTACACCACTCTTTCGGCCAGCCGAGCAGAGATATATCTCGCGAGTCATCAGGAGGTCCCCTACTGGAAACCCCCACCCATCAAGAAGGAGATGAGTAAGAGAGATTTGAATAAGTTCTGTCGTTTCCATGGAGACTATGGTCACGACACGAATGAATGCAATCATCTCAAGGACGAGATAGAATTTCTCCTCCAGTCGGGGAAATTGAAAAAATATTGAGCAGAAAAGACCCAAGGAGAGGGAAGTAATAATAATCTCGGGTTTAAGCGACAGCGGTCTCCACCCTTACAACCCGAGCCTGTGGACTTCACTCTTGACACCATATGTGGAGGTCCACATCTGGCTGGGGATAGCAACAAAGCAAGGGAGAGATATGCTCGAACACTTCGGCATGAATTGGACGCAGCATCAACGTCCAAAGTCATGACTGTAGAGGAGCAGCCTCCGAAGAACCCACGGTATGAAAGTGAGTCCCTCACTTTCAATGAAGATGATGCACAACACGTGAGATATCCTCATAATGACCCTCTTGTCGTGACAGTCCAAATAGCAAACATGAAGGTGAAGAGATGCCTGGTCGACACGGGGAGCTCTGTGAACATCATCTACAAATCATCCTTTGAAAGGATGAAACTATCTATCAATGACTTGAAGCCATACTCTCAAGTCATTTATGGATTTACTGGAGAAGGGTTGTCACCGGCTGGAACGATCAAGTTACCAGTCACAACAGGGGATGCTCCTAAGCATGAGACAGTTATGACAGAGTTTTTGATAGTCGACTGCCCGTCCGCCTATAATATGGTCATTGGTCGACCACTACTCACAACCTTGCATGCGGCAGTCTCTATATGGCACCTTTCTATGAAGTTCCTGACTAGTGCAGGCATAGGTTGTGTCCGAGGAGACCAGAGAGAAGCTAGAGAATGTTATAATGCCTCGGTGGCTAAAGCACGAAAGGGGGCTAAAGAAGACAACATGATTGTATGTGCAGATAGAGAGGAGGTAGAGGAGATGGATGTCGACCAAAGCTTTACAGTCGTAGCCGATCAGGAAGGAATGTTTGAAGAGTTTGGCCAAGAAAGCACTCTTGGTTTAAGTGAACAACAAGCCCCATCCGGTGATGAAGTCACCAAATAGGGCGTTGCCCAAAGCGAGGGAATGGACTTTGATCCTCGCTTTGGGGATTATGAAAGTGAGGTGGGACCTACGGAAGAGTTAGAGGAGGTTCCAATAGATGAGAATGACCCGACCAGAGGAGTCAAGGTTGGAAGAAAGCTGAAGTTAGAAGTAAAAGCATAGCTGGTAGAATTTTTGCGGAGGAATCAAGATGTCTTCGCCTGGTCTCACAAGGATATGGTGGGTATCTCACCAACTATGAGTAGCCACGTGCTCAACGTGGATGAAAGATATCCAGCAATGCAGCAGAAGAGAAGGTTGCTTGACAAGGATCGAGCAAAGGCTCTCAAGGAGGAGGTGGAATGGCTAAAGGAAAACGGGTTTATAAGGGAGGCATATTACCCTGCCTGGGTTTCAAACCCAGTATTAGTGCCCAAGTCCAATGGAAAGTGGAGGACTTGTGTGGACTTTACCGACCTGAACAAAGCATGTCCAAAGGACTGTTTTCCTTTGCCAAGAATTGACTAGTTGGTGGACGAGACCTCTGGTCATGAAACTTTGTCCTTTATGGACACTTACTCAGGGTATAACCAGATTATTATGCATCCTCCCGATGAGGAGCATACCAGTTTCCGAACAGACATAGGGTTTTACTGTTATAAGGTCATGCCATTCGGCTTGAAGAACGCGGGAGCCACCTACCAGCGTTTAGTGAATGGCATGTTCCGTGAATTAATCGGCAAGAACATGGAGGTGTACGCAGACGACATGCTGGTGAAGTCAAAGGAAGCTGAAGGACATGTACGAGATTTGGAGGAATGCTTTGCAGTACTGAGAAAGTACAGCATGAAGTTGAATCCCCTCAAATGCTCGTTTGGAGTAAGTTCTGGAAAATTTCTTGGGTTTATTGTTAACTCGCGAGGACTAGAAGCAAATCCAGAGAAGATAAAGGCGCTCGCAGAAATGAAGTCTCCAGCCAGAATTAAGGATGTGCAAAGCTTGACTGGGCGGATTGCTGCTCTAAGCAGGTTCATCTCTAAATCAACGGACAAATGTGTCCCGTTTTTTAACTTGCTTAGAGGAAGCAAGAAGTTTGAATGGACGGAAGAATGTGAGCAAGCTTTTCAATCCATAAAGGAACACTTGGCTCAACCTCCTATTCTTTTGAAGCCAGTTTATGGGGAAGACCTCTTTGTTTACTTAGCAGTCACAGTGTAATGCCCCGAATTCTCCGTTATGGTTTAATGACGGGAATAGTAGGCCGGAAGGGCCATACTTGTTTAATTATGTCATTAATTGATAAAATGCATGTATAAGTGGATTATATTATAATATGATGTGAAATGCATGCATGTGAGTCCATATTTCTAATTACAGGGGTGTGATGGTAATTTGGCCCGTTGAGGGTAAATTGTATATTTGTATGCATGTCGCTGATATATGTTGAGACCACATTATAATGTGGGTTTGTTTGAGCCATTCGGCATGAGACGACCATGGTATGTTAATTAGAAGTCTGGTTATAACAGGTTTAAGTTCGAGGCTCGAGAGGAGTCTCGGGGTGATTTTAATGATTAGAGTGTTACCAGGAATTATAGAGTAACGGGATATGAATTATTGGTGTTTGAAATTATCGAGATTGATGGGAATTGGAGAGCGTTAATTATGATTAACGAGATAGGTGGAAAATACCGATTTTACCCTTGGGATGACTTTAGAAACCTTAAATGACCTAGGGGCATTTAGGTCATTTGGTTTGGATTTATATGATGCTTTAGTTGGCTGTAGTAAGCAGAACAAAACAGAGCAAGGTTTTTCTCCTTCCCGTACATCATTTTCCCTTTGGAGTTTTTGAGCTTAAAGTGAGGAATCAAGCTAGGAAATCAAGGAGCTGAGTTCATAGAGTTGGTTCATCCATTGAAGGGGGTTTAATTTCAAGTTTGAGGTGAGTTTCAGCCATTAACTTTCTGGTTTTACTCTGTTTTGGGTTAAGTTTTCAGCTTGTAATTCTTTGGTGGATAGTTGGAATTAATGGAAGCTAGGTTGATGTTTAACTTGGGTTTTGATGAGGGTGAGTTGTAGATGAAGTTTAGGGGTTGAATTGGGTGTTATGTTGATGTTTGGGATTGGTTTGAAGGGTTGGTTTCAAGGAAGAACGCAGGGGAGAAATTCTGGTTTTTGCTGATTTGCGTAATGAGCCGCGGCCCACGATGCTTGACAGGGAAAGGCCGCCTCTGTTTGAGGGGTGAGCCGCGGCGCAGCTAGGGAGGGCTGCGGCCCATAGGGCATTTTTGGCCAGAAATGGATTTTTAGCTTGGGGATTCAAGCCTTAGGCCTCAGGGTCGATCCTACTACCCGGTTTAGTAGTGTTTGATGTCTTAGAGGCTAGGTTTTGGTTTGGGAACCCTTTGTTATTCATTTTATTGATGGAATCCCATAATTGGTTATGACTAGGTAACCGCTAAAGGACCAAAAGGTTGATCGTTCTCAAGAGTCGTTCTTTTATTCATTCTAGCTCGAACCAGAGGTAAGAAAACTGCACCCCAAATGTGACATGCATGGTTATTCATGAGGCATGTTGGTTGTATAAATGTGGACCTGAATTGATTGTGGAATACTTAGCAAATGTTGCTCACTTGTGCATGGTACTGACTAATTAGTCAGATTTGGCAAAGGTGCTAGTATCAACTGTGAAGCTGTGACTCATTAGTCAGGTTCAGCAGTGGTACTGGGCACTAGTCACATTGCGCTGACTCATTAGTCAGGACGGTCTTAGCGTGTTCAACGCAAGCCAATAAAGATTAGATCTAATCGACTTTCTGCATTGAATGACTCAAAGAGCATTAATGCCGGACCAACCTCAAGTTCGATGAATATTATAAGCGCTTGAAGGCTAGTGGCTTACCCAGCAGCCACTCTTCCATTTGAATTAGTGACTTGCTTGTCAGTCACTCAGTATGGTTTACTAGAACCTGTTGAAGGCTAGTGGCTTACCTAGCAGCCACTCTTCCATATGAATTAGTGACCTGTTTGTCAGTCACTCAGTATGGTTTACCAGAACCTCAAGTGATATTCACTCATTTTTTTGAAAGCTATGAGCTCTGTGTGATTATAATGATAATCATTTGATGATATTTACATATAATGCTATGTCTTCTTCCTGGGCTCTGGCTCATGGGTGCTATGTGGTACAGGTAAAGGGAAAGAAAAGCTCACCCAGCCTTGAGTGGAGAGCTTAGGTGGTGATGTGTACATATGCGGCCGCTTGACCACCACGGCCAAAGAGTTCTCAGAGGAACTAGGGGGTTTACCCTATTTTTGCCGCTTAGGTCGGTGGGGTTTGAACTTTTGGAACAGTAATGACCTTTTGAGTTGTAAATAACTTGTAAATGTTCTTGTGGGCCCATGAACAGTTTTATGTATCAATAAAACATATCCTTTCCTTTTTACTGGTTTTCACCTTAACCTGTTAATAACACTTAGAACACGTTTTTAACCAAAGGACTCAGGCAATGGGTCAAATTTCCGGTTCACCGTTCACCGTAACTGTTCTGGGGTAACCAGGGCGTTACACACAGAGCATGCTGTCAGTGCTGCTCTAGTGCGAGAGGAAGATAAAGTGCACCGTCCGGTGTACTACGTTAGCAAGCGACTGATAGGAACCAAGTCCAGGTATCCCGTGATCGAAAAGTAGGCCTATTGCTTGGTACATGCATCTCGCAAACTGCGACCGTACTTCCAGGCACATCCCATTAAAGTCCTTACCGACCAGCCCCTACGTCAAGTCTTGCAGAAGCCAGAGTCATCTGGTCGTCTGCTTAAATGGGCGGTTGAATTGGGCCAATTCGAAATCAAATACCAACCGAGGTCTATTGTTAAGGGACAGGTTTTGGCGGATTTTATTACTGAATGTAATGGGATTGCTGACATGCCCGACCGGCAAGAGCATGTGACTGGGCAGAGAGAGGATCTTCCTACTTGGCAACATTTTGTTGATGGGTCATCAAAAGAACATCATTCGGGAGCAGGAATTATATTAGTCACGCCGAAGAAACACCGAATTCATTGCGCATTAAGGTTCAGATTTAACGCTTCTAATAATGAGGCAGAGTATGAAGCCCTCCTAGCAGGCTTACGTTTGGCTAGAGATGTTCATGCCCGGTCGGTTGAAGTAAACAGTGATTCCCAATTGGTGATCTACCAAGTCTTAGGGGAATATCAAGCAAGGGGCCTACGCATGATGGCGTACTTGAATAAGACCAAGGATCTGCTAGCACAATTCGAAGAGTATACTATTAAGCTGGTACCACGGGAGCAGAACTCTAACGCAGACACTCTAACAAAATTAGCTAGTGCAAAAGATGCTGAAACTTTGAATATAGTACCAGTGGAATACTTGGAAGAGCCGAGTATTAATGAACAAGAAGCCATGCCCATCACAATAGTTGACACTTGGATGACACCCATCATTACTTACCTTTAGAAGGAATCCTCCCAGATAATCGTATCAAAGCTAAGAAAGTTATGAGGCAAGCTGCTAGGTATACTATGATGGATGGGGTGTTGTATAGAAGAGGGTACTCCTTGCCACTACTAAGGTGCATAGCACCCGACCATTCAAAAAAATTATTGGCTGAAGTGCACGAGGGGTTCTGTGGAGATCATGCTGGGGGGCAGAGTTTATCTAAAAAGATTTTGCGGCAAGGATTTTTCTGGCCTACAATGAATGAAGATTCCATGGAGTATGTGAAGAAGTGTGATAAATGCCAGAGATTTTCTAAAGTACCCAGGGCACCTCCGAATGTCTTGAAGCAAATGCAGAGCCTGTGGCCTTTTGCAACATGGGGCATTGATCTGATCGAGAAACTACCCAAAGGGAAATGAGGAGTACAGTTTGCAGTAGTTGCTGTGGATTATTTCACCAAGTGGACCGAAGCCGAACCACTAGCAACGATCACCTCGAAGAAAGTGTTAGATTTTGTGGTTAAGAATATAATATGTCGCTATGGTCTGCCTAAGAAAATAGTCTCTGACAACGGCACTCAGTTCGATAATGACTTATTTACCGATTTCTGCACAAGGCATGGCATTACGAAAAGTTTCTCCTCGGTAGCTCATCCGCAAGCCAATGGGCAAGTTGAAGCCATAAATAAGACTTTGAAAGATACTCTAAAAAAGCGTCTAGAGCGAGCTAAGGGTGCTTGGGCGGAAGAATTGCCAGAAGTCCTTTAGTCATACAGGACTACTGTCCGGACAGCAACTGGTCATACCCCTTTTTGCTTGGCATATTGGTATGAGGCCATGTTTCCTGTCGAAGTAGACCCACCATCTCATCGGAGAACCATGTATGACCAGGAGAAGAATCACCAGTTGCGAGCTGAATCTTTAGATTTTCTTGAAGAAAGACGAGAAAAAGCAAACTTGAGAGTTGCTGCCCATCAGCAAAAAGTGGCCCGCTATTTTAATTCCAAAGTCAGAGATCGAAAGTTCCAGGTCAGAGATTTGGTCCTCAGAAAGGTGTTCATCAAAGACCCGACAACTGGAGTGCTAGGACCAAATTGGGAGGGACCGTATCAAATTGAGCAAGTCTTACCACCCGACACTTACAAACTTTCTCGATTAAATGGAGAGCTGGTCAGGAACTATTGGAATGGCGAGCACTTGAGGAAATATTATCAATAAATACTGCTTACAGAGTAGTAGCTTAGTTTCAAGTGTTTAACTTGTTATTTAAGTTTGTTTGTGAACTGGCTATTTGCTAACCAGTCATTTTATTTTTGAACAATTTTATTTTGTTTGAGACTCGTAATTAGACACGCTTTGTCCTTTTTTTTTATGAGTAATAAAAGAGATCACGCGCAGCGCGGTTGAATCTTGCTACAAATTTTGCATATGTGTTGATTATTCTTACTTTGGCAGTGTTCAACTGTCAGTACATCTTAAAACAAAAATGGTTTTCTGATGGAAAGACCGGGCAGTGTTCAACTGGTCGGTATCCATCAGATGAATGACCAACGTTTAAATAGATGCATGTTTTTCCAGTGTTTAACTGCTGAAATATCCTCTTTATATTCAATGTGTTTCACGAGTAATAACTGCTTGGACAAATTTGGTCAAGTAGCAAGTGATCAAGGATTTTTCAACCCTCAATCACTTGGGGGGCACATAGGGTATACTGGTATACAATTCAACACAAGTAATAAGAACACGAGCAAAGATATTTGTTTTTAGGCTGACTTGTAAATCTTTGAAGTCAAAAGGGCCGTTAAGCTAACTTGTTTTACAAAGCTTAAGTAACTTGGAATTTTTTCAAAATTTTAAGTTAAGAACAACTATTCGTGTGTAAACAAAACGCTATGCTCATAAAATGTTAGAGCAATAAGAATGTGAGAAAGCATGCTTAGTAGTAACTTATGAAATGTTTAGAATTTCTAAGTTAGAAAACTAAGTACTCATATGAAAATATAAGCCATCTATGTAATAAAACTTTTAAAGACTCAAGTCTAAAAAAGTGAAGTGTTCATGACCAATAGCTCGGCCATACGAGCAAAAGTACAATAGCAAAATATAAAATAAATGTCTACTAGTCTGGTAAGGAGTCATCTGGTCGGATGGAGGCTCACTGGTCGGCTATGAGGCTCCCTGGTCAGGTTGTCACTTAGGTTGATCAACACCTTCCTCAACATCCGTAGCTTCTTCCGGTCGGAATGATAATGCAGGAGAAAAAGGTGCGACACCAGCAGGATTAGCTGCCTCCTCAGCAGCCTTTGCCTCGCATTTGGCAAGCTCCTCTGTTTTGGCCTCCTTTGTGAGAAAGTCGAGGCTGAGGGGTTTGTTCAACTTCCACACCTGGTAGAAGCAATTGAAACAAATCTCCTCGTAGCGAGTGAGATCGACTTCCTTTTCTCGCTTCAGCTCCTCGTTCTCGCGAGTCAGTTTCTCTACCTGATCAATCAACATCTTGCTAATTTGAAGTTGCTTCTGGTTTTCATCAGCTAGCTCCCGAAGAGATCCATCTCGCTCGGCAATGGTTTTCTCCATATGCTCAACCTTGGATCTGAGATCCTTTTTGGAAGAAGTTAAGGTTTCTACTTTGGTTTGGGCGTCCACCAGCTGATCATTCAAGACCTTGATTAATTCCTTGTAG
Source organism: Humulus lupulus (assembly GCF_963169125.1). NCBI lineage: Eukaryota > Viridiplantae > Streptophyta > Magnoliopsida > Rosales > Cannabaceae > Humulus > Humulus lupulus. The sequence goes on along the minus strand of NC_084794.1, from coordinate 280,805,782 downwards.
TCCACTGCTCGGTGCTGAGCATGGCTGATCGTAATAAGCGATTGCATTGGAAAACTAAAAGTTACTACAAGTAAAAAGCAAATAATAACAAACTTGGATGTCTTATGATAAAATACTTACATTCATCAGTTGGACCAGCCCCCTTTGCAGAACAACTTCAACACTGAGCCGAGGCAGAGATTCAAAGCTTTGAATTGTTGCAGTGTCATGAAGAGTTTGCTCAAGAAATTCCTTCCCAATGTTGCCAGAAATGCGAAGAGGCTCGCTTAAGCCAATCGAGCGAGTGGGGGTTAAACTCGCAGAGGGAGAAATCGATGAGGGGGTCAGCTGTGGGATAGTGATGGTCTGCTCGGGTTGTCTTCCCTGGCTGGTCGAGGTTGTCCTTGGGACTTTTTTTTGGAGGAGTTGAGCCACTTCCCTCCCCAAGCTTCCTCTTTTGGGCAAGGGTAGTGTTGAATTACTTGAACATCTCTGAATTTGCAAAAGAGTAAACAGAAGATTTGTTAGTAAAAAGTGGAGCAATATGTAGATAAATACTTTACTACTACTAGACAACTCTATAAATCCCGTATAACCAAGTTATTTATAACCAAACATCACACTATGACTACTGAACCTGAGTTTAGGATTTGATCAAGAAAGTCGTCCTCTTCATCAGATGATGAGCTGAAGTCCCTATGAAGCTGAATAGTCTTTCCTTTCCCAGGCTGTGTGGGAATGACACGTCTGCGTTGATCCTCTGGCAGGGGTTCCCTAATGATAAGGTCACCTGGTCTACGAGAGTAGGGAGACGGTCCAGGAGAGAACTGATTGGTCACTACCTCGGTGTCAGCGTTGGACTGGTCAGTTGCATTTGCTTCCTCGGTAGTACTTTCTACTAGGATGTTTTTGTTACTTGGTAACAGCCCCACCATCTGAAGATTGTCCACGTTAACCAACTCTTTTACATTCTTCTCCTCGGTGGACATGTTAGCCAATTCTTCTGCTCGGGAACACATTTCCTTGGTAGGCAAGGGTTGGTGAAATGGACCCGCATGTGTAAAAGCTAAGTTGTTGGCTTTGATATCTAAAGTCAGAAAATACTCTGTATAGTATTTTCTGGGATTTGATTTATGAGCGATACCATGGAGGTATTTGATCCCTTTATGCCTGTGGAATAGGTGGAAAAAACTTGTATTCTTGTGGCTTGGGTTGGTCCTGAAGTCGAAGAGATAGTGCACTTCATGAGAAGTGGGTGGATCCCAACCTTGCAGGGAGTAAAGAATGTATAAAGCGGACAATGCCTGAATCCCATTGGGAGCAATCTGGAAAGGAGAAACGTTGAAGTAGTCGGCTACTGACCGAAAGAAAGGATGCAGCGGAATGGTAGCTCCTGCGAATACGTGGTACCTAGACCAGGCACAGTAAGGTCCACCAGGCTTGTTGGCTCTCTGATGAGGGCGCGGACATATCATGTTACCCCTTTTAGGCCCGAGGCTTGAATGTGTTTGTCGAACATGCAGGGGTTAAGTTTGGAGGGTTTGGCTGTAAACCAAGAGGGTTTTTCTTCTCCGTCTTTTCTTGGTTTTTGAACGGCTAATTGTTGAATCTCGGTGGTAAATTTTTGAATGATTTTTCTTCGAGGCTTGCTGGGTTTTTGTATCTGGCGAGGCGGCCTTGAAGAAGCCGCAGTTCGGACTTCACTGCGTTCTACTACTTTTTGTGCCGCTCTGCGAGCCACCTGAGGGTCTTGGTCCTGAGGAAGTCTATTGGATTTCTTCACCCTCATTTCTGAATGTTCAGCCTGTTGATTGAGAAAATGTTCTTCATGGAGGAAATATAAGGCTGATCGGGGAAGGATCTTTTTGAGACGGTGAAGGCGATCTTCGGGGGTGCGACTGCTTGGAGACTTCGATGAAGAGTCGCTACTTTGAGGAGTATCGCTTGATTGCGGAATGGAGGTGTCAGAATTTGTATGGTTGTCACCTCCCCTATAGTCGAAGCGATTCATCTACAAAAAATAAAAATGGGGAGGTGAGTAACCAAACAAGTATAAATCAATCAGTTCAACAGGAAAATATTTATTTTTCTACTCAGAAAATATTTATCTAAGTAGTAAAAATATAACATGCATGAGGGAAAAATAAATTTTGATGTCTAAAGGTGCTTAAGGTCCCGAGGAGCTGTATAGGCGTGGTGTCTGAGCAGGCGTGCCTAGTGTCCGGGCGGATGGTGATGACCGATCGGGTGGTGGAGAATGCATGCATCCGAGGGGCAATGCTTGGGTTTCGAGTAGCTGGCTTCATGTCCGAACAACGTGCGTGGTGTCCGAGCGGAGGCGTCCGATCGGCCAGTGCGCGCATCTGGTGACCGAGCCGAAGTGTACACCCGAGGAGTGCAGCAGGTGCGCATGGCTGAGTGGCTGGGCAGGCAAGCGTCCGAGTGTCCGATCGAGTGCGTGCCATCTAGGCAGGCGTGTGCGCACCCGAGGAGCACAACAGGCGCGCGTGGTTACCGATCGATGCAGCTTTGGTTGCATCAAGGGATCCGAGGAGAATCAAGGTTTCGAGGGGCTATTGTTTGGTGTCCGATCGGTGGGCATAATGATAAGCCGAACATGTTTGTGTTCGAGCAGTGAGAGGCGTGTCCCATTGATTTTTGGACATGCCCGAATATTCAAACAAAAAAGAGCCATGGCCGATCGGCCATGAAAATTTTCCCTAAACCTATTTCTAGAAAGCCTAAATCCCAAAAGAGCATTGACACAAACACTTTTTCTCACTCAAAATGCACTACAACAAGATCAAAATATGGGATTTGAAAGGTTCATATGAAGTTATAGGGATCCTATTATCATCAAATACCCAAGGACCCAAATATGCAATTTGGGATGAAAAGTTAATTTTTCTTCAAATTTCATGAAATTGGAGACAAAATTGATTTACCCATAGCCTAAACAACATCAAAATAGCCAATATACACATTATTCATCAAGGATTCAAACACAAATTCAAGGGAGTATTTCCTATGGGGGTTTCGGCCTACAAGTTTTTTCTTAAGCTTTGGGAAAAAAAACATAAATGGAGATGAGGAAGAAGAACCTACCCAAACGTGTTGATTTCTTGAAGAACCCTTGGATTTGCTTGGAGAAAATTGGAGCCTTCCTTGGAGTTTTGGAGGTTTTAGGCCAATAGATGGATGGGCTTTGAGAGGTCACGAGCGAAAGAGCATGAGGAGGTTTGTGAGCCTTTTGATTTTCTTTTTACTTGTGAGATTGTGAGCACTTATGGGTCTATTTAAAGGGAAAAAGTGGAAATTGTCACTTATTCTTAGACTCTTGGAATTCCCTTGGGTATATTTTCTCCCCCACGATTGGAGCAGTTAATTACAGTGATCATGGTCTGCTATGGCGTCGTGGTTTGTTGCATAGGCGGGAAAATGTGTACAGTTAGTTTTTTTTATTTATACCGTCAGTAGTGGAGAAAAAAGTTTATTATGTGAGAATATCATATAATAAACTTGGGGGGCAAATGTTATCCCCAAAATTTGAAAACGATGACGTGGCAATAAGAAGTGACAAATGGCAAGGAATGGTTGGGTAATCTGGCTTAGGAGTGATCTGGTAGACCGGTGAAGATTTTTGGCTGATCAGTCAAGTGTCATGATCGACCAGTCATGTGCTTGTCCGACCATTCAGGTGCTTGTTCGATCGGTCAGGTGTGCTTGTCCGACCAGTCAGGTGTTTGTCCGACCAGTCAAGTGTTTGGCCGACCAGACATATGTTTGGCCGACCAGTTTTATTTATACCGTCAGTAGTGGAGAAAAAAGTTTATTATGTGAGAATATCATATAATAAACTTGGGGGGCAAATGTTATCCCCAAAATTTGAAAACGATGACGTGGCAATAAGAAGTGACAAATGGCAAGGAATGGTTGGGTAATCTGGCTTAGGAGTGATCTAGTAGACCGGTGAAGATTTTTGGCTGATCAGTCAAGTGTCATGACCGACCAGTCATGTGCTTGTCCGACCATTCAGGTGCTTGTTCGATCAGTCAGGTGTGCTTGTCCGACCAGTCAGGTGTTTGTCCGACCAGTCAAGTGTTTGGCCGACCAGACATATGTTTGGCCGACCAGTCATTTGTCTTGGCCGACCAGTGAGGGTTTAGCTGACCGATGAAGTGTTTTGGCCCTCCAGTTTTCCTTCTGGGTGTTATGCAGACCGACTAAATAGATCATTCCTACATAAAAGATCCTAGTAATGGCTTCAGCTAGAATCGGTCATACCTGTGCGGGAATCTCTCATATTATCCCAAAGAATCGCATATTGTTGTATTTTAGATGTTATTATTAATTAAATATTGAAAGAATAACATAAAGATCCCGATTATGAGGGACTGCGTTTGTACGATCCTGGGCTTATAAATACAAAGCTCATGGCATCATTGAGGGGTCGGATTCTAATTTTCCTAAGAGAGCATTTGTATCTTGAGAGAAATATTGTATTCTTTTCATCTGCACTGAAGAAACTCAGTTGACTCAGGTTCATCTGATCTTGAGTGTAGAATCATAATCATAACTCTAAGTGGACTAAGCTATTACCAACACATTGGGGCTGAACCACTATAAAAATTGTATGTGTTGTATTCTTCTCTTGAAGGTTTATTGTCGTTTTGACATCTACAGGTCGTTGGCCAAAACCGCAGTCAACAGGAAGGATAAACATAGATCCACAATGGAGTAAGCCTTTGTATATGTTCGAAAAACTTATACAGGATCTTTATTTATTTTTGTGTATATCTAATATTAAACAAATTAATATGAGATAACCTAAAACATGTTTCTAAAATTGAATTCAAAGAGAAACAAAGATTAGAATACTTACAGTATACGCAGCGGAATTAAAGAGTCCTTCCTTCAGTTTCTCTAACTCTTGTATCCTCTTTGTCGCAGAGTATTATCAAGAAACTGAACCGATCTTCTATTTTCTTCACAACCTTCCAATGTATCCTTAGAATCACCTAGACTAGTGTGGGAAATTCTCAGCACATGAGATAGATATAGAGAAGAAGAAGAGAAAATAATCAAAGAGGCTTAGAAAATGACTTGTGTTTAGAGAGAAGCTAAAACTATCAGAAAACCAGTGATTAAACTTATCTGTCGTCTCAGAAATCTTAACTTCTGACTTCTCTCTAAGCACTCCTTTTATAGACTCAATTACGTCATTTAATTTAATTAAAAAATCAATAAAATAATAGCCAATTTGAAGCCCTAGGTCGAAATTATCATGGGCTTTAGGCCCGTGAAATTTCTCATTTGATTATAAGCCCATTGGACTTAAAAACAAGGCCTGCATTATTTTCTATTGATTTAATTAATTAAATAATTATTTAAATCCTTTATCAAATTAATTATTTATAATTTGAACCTTGATTTAAACTTATTTATCAATTTAGATACCAATTTATCTTAATTAATAAATCTGCCATAATTTATCTTTTCTTCTAAAAAATACATAACTTTGTGAAACTATCCAAAATTGACCTGGCCAACTTTGATAATTCTAATTGATGATTAAATCAATTAATTGAGACTATCTAGATGATTTTATCCAAGGTACAATGGGGACCATGGGCCTATGAAATCAAGCTCCAATAAGTTATCATAAATCTAACAAATAATTTACTAACTTATTAATTCCTCGTGACTCCACTATAGACTTAGAATTGCACTCTTGGATTCATAGAACGCTCTATAACAAATATAGATACGATATTAATTATCCATTGTTACAACCATAATTGTCACTCAATCCTCTATAGACGGTCTATAATGAGATAGGACTAAAATACCGTTTTACCCCACATTGTATTTTATCCTTAAAACACTTAGTTCCTTGTAAATGATATTTCAGTAAACTTATTTAATTACTGAAATGAGATCTCTATCATTTAACACCTTGAACCAAACTAAAAGGAAACCATCATTTCACTTCTTCATCAGAAGCTATAGATGTTCATATCTATGATTAACACTCCCACTCAATTATACTACCGAGTTCCCAAGATGTAAGTATGTGCTAGTCTGTAGGGTAAGCTGGTAACGAACAAGTCAAAGAACTCAAATAATACAATCAGTTAGAATGCTAACCACTCAGAATTGAGATTGAATTGACCTATGGTCAACTATATGATATGACTAGAATAGATAATAACGGTATGTTTACTTATCTTATCAACTGTCAATATCGGTCCAGTCCGATGTAACAAATACATCCAATCTTATCTACTTTGCTAATTTTCTGGAAAGAACATAACACTGTAATGTGTAAGTAGATAATATCGTAGATTGGCAAGTCGGTGTAAATCCTGTGCACTGACTAATCTTAGGACTAACTTATTTTGAACATATAATCATATTTATATTCCACTATGATTACGTCACTATAAATAAGATTAGCTATATGCTCGGGATTTAATAGAAGTTTATATCAAACAAATAATCATGAAAATAAAACATGTGAGAAAAGATTGACCAAGTCAAAAAATGATTTCTATTCTTTTATTGATAATCAATGAGATTACAAAGAATTTGGGTTTTAACTAAGGCATAAAACCCCAACAGTATATTGCTTAATAGCCTGAGTGTACAATGAATTTTCCAACCCCTTTGTTGGAGAGGTGAAAGTCTATTTATATTGGGGCCCTAATGGCTCCTGGTACATCGTGGTCCCAGGGGACAAGATTGTACATATTATCAGGGTTGTGGCACAGGTTGTAGTGGTGTTGAAGGAGTGGTGGTCGACTCTAGTACGTGTCAGGGGCCTGCAAAAGTACTCTCGCATTGGTACCACATTACACCTCCACTACTTGCATGACACAGATGTCAGGGCCACGCTTCTGCCCTCCACATGGTCGTACGTCCTGCACCCGTACACGTACGGGTACCTTGTACCTGGTGGCTACTCTCACATCTCCAAGGCATGTATTTGCTCAAAGTTATTCCACATTCTACTAAGTGTAGGAAAGCTTGTGTGTTAACATGAACGATATACTCAGTCGTCTATACCACTATTGGCTTGATACCAAAGAGTTCTTGGGTCTCTTTTATTGCTCCTCGTACGCCCTTTCCAGAGGTCTTAGACCCTATACGGGCACATGAGGTGTCAGCATCATGGCATAGAGGCATCAGGGCTAGACGAAGCACGACATGGGTATACGACACCTCGGCACGGCTGGGCGAGGTGTGGTGTGAGGCCCTTATGCACAGGTGTGCGAGGCCTTGATGCGTGGGTGCGCGAGGCCCTAATGCGTGGGTGCACGGGTGCGCGAGGTGTTGGTGGTGCGAGGCCATGGGGGCTGCGAGACGAGGTGCACCTCACTTGGCGCGAGACACTTGGCCTCGCTATACGAGGCTATGCGAGGGGTGCCTCACTAGGCGCGAGACCCTTGGCCTCACTATGCGAGGCTACGCAAGGCTATGCGAGGGGTGCCTCACTTGGCGCGAGACCCTTGGCCTCACTATGCGAGGCTACATGAGGCTATGCGAGGGGTACCTCACTTGGTGCGAGACCCTTGACCTCACTATGCGAGGCTATAGGTGCTTAGGACGAGGCGTGTTGCGAGGGGAGCCTCGCGAGATGCGCGCGAGGCGTGATGCGAGGGGAGCCTCGCTGTGCGAGGCATGCTGTGAGGGGAAACCTCGTGAGGCGTGTGCGTGCGATCGAGGCACATGGCTCCGGTGCCCTTGACATCTCTCGGCGTCAAGACAAGTAGGGCCTCGCTATGCGAGGGCCTCGTGCACCTGCCCTCTTGCAACATGTAGCTTGGCCCCTTAGCTTAGCAAGGCCATACTTCATGGCTCATAAGGTGATGTTTCCCTTGGGACAATCTCCCAGTTTCACAAGACTTACGGGCCCCAGCCTGATAATATGACTAAGTGACCTTTAGCCCTGTATTCCAACCATGGACTAGAGATTTTTTCTTGGTGGATTTTTGGCATCCACACTTGCCCCCTAGTTTATAGGGAGGCCTTTAGGTGTTCTTGTAGACTCTTCTCTTCTCTTCCTTTTTTATTTTTTATTATTATTATTTTTTTGTATCTATCATGCTCGAGGTCCTTTGGAGCCCACGCGAAAAGGGGTTCGATGGGTCTCTATTTGGTGCACCTTGATTGTATCTATAAGGATATGTTGACCCCTTGGGTTCTTGTTATCCTTTTATATACTTTTGTGCGCGCTTATTATTTCTTGCGAGAAGCGTCCTTCTCGTCATTAGGCATAGTACTATTTTTGCAAGCGTCTTCTTTGAGATCCTTTTTGCAAGCGTCTTCGTTGAGACCCTTTTTGGCAAGCGCCTTCTTTGAGACCCTTTTTGCAAGCGTCTACTTTGAGACCTTTTTTGTGAGCGTCTACTTTGAGACCCTTTTTGCAAGCGCCTACTTTGAGACCCTTTTTGCAAGCGCCTACTTTGAGACCCTTTTTGCAAGCGTCTACTTTGAGACCCTTTTTGTAAGCGTCTACTTTGAGACCCTTTTACGATTTTTGAGGTGATCTACCCTCGGGTCGGGACTTTTATGGTTAGATGGTCCTCGTCCAATTTTAAACTTGGTCAGTGGCCCCTCTAGCACGATGTCCCCTTCTATATGGAATCTTCAGACATATTGGTAGTAGGGCGACTGGAGGAAGGTTCACTTTCTTCAACATGCGAGTTCTTATGGCCCTCTTCCACACGTATGTACTTTTGTGCTCTTTCAAAGAAATCATCTAAATTTGAAACTTCTCTTTTGAGCATGTTACCCCATAACTTGCTTCCTGGATGAACTCTGGATGTAATAGCCATCTTGAGCTACGCTTTGGTTAAACTTCCCACCTTTGTTGCTTCCATATTGAACCTATGGATATAGTTCTTCAAACTTTCATTTTCGCCTTGCTTTATGTTAGCGAGGCTGGTAATTGGCATAACTTAATTACAGACTGCATGGTGCTGCTGAAGAAATTCGCCAGAGAATTGCTGCCATGATTTGATTGTTCCTGGCCTTAACCTCTTGAACCACTTGTATGCAACACCTTTAAGTGTAACAACAAAGAAATGACATTTTGCTCTGCTGTTGACCCCTCTTAACCTAATCAAGTTATTGAAGTAGTTTAAGTGATACTTTGGGTCTGTAGTACCCTCGTATGGAGTCATATGAGGCTCTCTAAGGTTGGCAGGGATTTGCTTAGCCTGGATCTCCCTTGTGAAGGGCAAATCATGGTCAAATTCTTCATCATCTCTGTGCCCCCCAGGTGCGGTGATAATCTTGCCTTGAGGGTGCTGCATTTTGATGTCTAGTTCCCTCCTCTTTTTGCATAAGGAGTCTTGCGGGTTCTCAGGCTGATCCCTTGCCTTGGTTGTGTTCCTTGGCGGATTCGCGGGGGGTGCGTTTCTTACTTCTGACCTCTTCCCGTGGAGCTCTTCTCTTAGGCCAGGGGGCGCCTCTTTTGAGGTGACTTCTGCTTCATTCTTACGACCATCGTCTTCCCTCCGCCTTTGCTTCTGGGGGAATTTCGTCGGCCTAGGTCCTTCATGGTACTTTTTCAGGGGAGTTTTACTGGTGGAAAGTTGGGCTCTCCCATCGTTTGCGGGGACAGTATTTTCCCCTTTGTCATGTTCCTTCTCTTTACGCTTAGGAAGGGTAATGCTCGACTTTCCTTGCAGGAGGTCGTTTAAGACCTCCTGCATGTTCTTTATCATGATTTCCAGCCTTCGAGTCTTTTTATCCAACTTGCGAATCTCATCCTTGTAGAAGTGAGTCCTTGAGCTGGAAATTACTGAGTGTACTTAGGGACTCTTTCCTAGCCTGTGCATTGAGGGACCCGGGTCTTGGTAGCCTGAGCATGGTGCCACTGGAGACCGGGGATGTGGGTACACTGGCGGCTCTGAGTGACCTCCGTCGGGCTGGACAGCCGGGGATGATGCTTCCTTCTCCTCCCCTGGGGGAGGACATTCCTCTGGCATATCTCCATGCCGCCAGTCCTTGAGCTGGAACTTACTGAGTGTACTCGGGGACTCTTGCTTGGCCTGTGTGTCGAGGGACCCGGGTCTTGGTAGCCTGAGCATGGTGCCACTGGGGACCGGGGATGTGGGTACACTGGCGGCTCTGAGTGACCTTCGTCGAGCTGGACATCCGGGGATGATGCTTCCTTCTTCTCCCCTGGGGGAGGACATTCCTCTGGCATATCTCCATGCTACCAGTCCTTGAGCTGGAACTTACTGAGTGTACTCAGGGACTCTTGCCTGGCCTGTGCGTTGAGGGACCCCGGTCTTGGTAGCCTGAGCATGGTGCCACCAGGGACTGGGGATGTGGGTACACTAGCGGCTCTGAGTGACCTCCGTCGGGCTAGACAGCCGAGGATGATGCTTCCTTCTCCTCCCTTGGGGGAGGACATTCCTCCGGCATATCTCCACGCCCAGGCAGAGGAGGGTCTTTCCTGGAAGCCCTCATTCGTTCTCCATTCAGGTGAACCTCAACGTCTTGTAGTTTCCGCAAGCGTTGTGAACCCCTTGGCATCTTTCTTTTCTGGAAGTGATTAAAGAACGTTGGCTTGATGCTTGTTCTTCCCACAGACAGCGCCAAACTATTGACGGTGAAATCTCGTCAACGAAATTAGATCGAAAAAATCAAAGGTATGTATGGAGATATTTAGATAAGAACTTAGAAAGAACTTATGGAAGGATAAACACAGATTCACAATGGAGTAAGCATTTGTATATTGCTTAATAGCTTGAGTGTATAATGAATTTTCCAACCCCTTTGCTGGAAGGGTGAAGGTCTATTTATATTGGGGCTCTAATGGCTCCTGGTACATCATGGTCCCAAGGGACAAGATTGTACATAGGTACACTATCAAGGTTGTGGCACAGGTCGTAGTGGTGTTGAAGGAGTGGTGGTCGGCTCTAGTACGTGTCAGGGGCCTGCAAAAGTACTCCTGCATTGGTACCACGTTACACCTCCACTACTTGCATAACATAGATGTCAGGGCCACGCTTCTGTCCTCCACATGGTCGTACGTCCTGCACCCGTACACGTACGGGTACCTTGTACCTGGTAGCTACTCTCATATCTCCAAGGCATGTATTTGCTCAAAGCTATTCCACATTCTACTAAGTGTAGGAAAGCTTGTGTGTTAACATGAACGATATACTCAGTCATCTATACCACTATTGGCTTGATACCAAATAGTTCTTGGGTCTCTTATATTGCTCCTCGCATGCCCCTTCTAGAGGTCTTAGACCCCATACGGGCATGCGAGGCGTCGGCATCATGGCATAGAGGCATCTGGGCTAGACGAAGCACGACACGGGTATACGACACCTCAGCATGGCTGGGCGAGGTGTGGTGCGAGGCCCTTATGCACAGGTGTGCGAGGCCTTGGTGCGTGGGTGCGCGAGGCCCTGATGCGCGGGTGTGTGAGGCCTTGGTGTGCGCGGGTGCGCGAGGCCTTGGTGGTGCAAGGCCATGGGAGCCGCGAGACGAGGTGCACCTCACTTGGTGCGAGACACTTGGCCTCGCTATGCGAGGGGTGCCTCACTAGGCGCGAGACCCTTGGCCTCGTTATGCGAGGGGTGCCTCACTTGGCGCGAGACCCTTGGCCTCACTATGCGAGGCTATGCGAGGGGTGCCTCACTAGGTGCGAGACCCTTGGCCTCGCTATACAAGGCTATGCGAGGGGTTCCTCACTAGGCGCGAAACCCTTGGCCTCACTATGCGAGGTTACGCGAGGCTATGCGAGGGGTGCCTCACTTGGTGCGAGACCCTTGGACTCACTATGCGAGGCTATGTGAGGGGTGCCTCACTTGGTGCCAGACCCTTGGCCTCACTATGCGAGGCTATAGGCGCTTGGGATGAGGTGCGTTGCGAGGGGAGCCTCGCGAGATGCACGCAAGGCGTGATGCGAGGGGAGCCTCGCTGTGCGATGCATGCTGCAAGGGGCAGCCTCGCGAGACACGTGCGCACTGTCGAGGCACATGGCTTCGGTTCCCTTGACATCTCTCGGCATCAAGACAAGTAGGGCCTCGCTATGCGAGGGCCTCGTGCACCTGCCCTCTTGCAACGCGTAGCTTGGCCCCTTTGCCTAGCAAGGCCATACTTCATGGATCATAAGGTGATGTTTCCCTTGGGACAATCTCCTGGTTTCACAAGACTTACAAGCCCCAGCCTGATAATATGACTAAGTGACCTTTAGCCCTGTATTCCAACCATGGACTAGAGATTTTTTCTTGGTGGATTTTTGGCATCCACAATGATTATTTTGGTATTTTTTTCTCATATCTTACATATTTTTTATATATGTTGTGATATTTCTTGAATTTTGTGTGAATAGGAGTTTTATTGAGCAAATGTGATTGATTTCTATTTTATTGATAATTTATAGTTTTATGTTCAGTAGAGTCTTTGTCTACTCCCATCCTTTCTCAACTTTCGATGGAGAAACTCACTGGAGAAAACTTCCTTAATTGGAACCAGAATATCAACATAGAGTTGACTGGTGACAACTCCGAGTTCGTCATGATTGAGGAATCGCCAGAACGAGCACCGTCTCCGCACGTTCTAGATGACACCGTAAATTCTTGGATAGCACCATCTCCGCACGTTCGTGATGGCTCCGTAAATGCTCGCATGGCACCGTGTTCACACATTCGTGATCAACTCAACTATGGCCTGACGCAACTCATGAATGAGCTTTAGACTTTCGAGTCTATCATGGTTGGACCTAGTAAAAGAGGAGAAAATAAGACTACTTTTGTTGCTGCTGATCCAGCTAAGGCTGAAGCTAACCAAGCTTCATCATTGAAAGGTGGACAAAACAACAACCTTGAGTCTGCAAAGGCTGCAAAGATGAGTGCCAAACCAAATGCACAAATGCCTATGGGAAGAACAAGAAAAATAAGAAAGGTAAAGATAAATGCTTTCACAGCAAAGAGAATGGGTATTGGAAACATGATTGCCCCAAGTTTCTAGCAGCGAAAAACAAAGGTAATGATTATAGTTCATTTATCTTAGAAACGTGTGTTTTAGAGAATGATAAATCTATTTGGATTATTGATTATGGATCTACCAACCATGTTTGCAACTCTTTACAACTTCTTGAATCGTGGGAGGAAGTGGACGAAGGTGACTTAAAGCTTAGAGTTGGGAACGGAGCGTTCGTTGCGGTCCAAGCTAGAGGAAGAGCTCGTCTAAAGTTCGGAAATAAATAAATAATTTTGAAAGATGTATTTTTTATTTCGAATTTTAGTTAAAATGTAATTTCAGTTTCCATGTTGCAATTAGAACAATTTGTTATGACTTTCACAAGTTCTAACATATCTATTTCCTTCAATGGATCACAATTGTGTATTGCATGTTTGGAAAACGAGCTTTATATTCTGCGACCTAACGAACCCCTCGCTCTTAACAATAATTTATTCAAAGTAGCTAAACCTAGGACCAATAAACGTCAAAAGACCGATAACGATAATATGACGTATTTATGGCACTTGAGATTAGGTCACATTGGCTATGATAAAATTCAAAGACTTACAAAGGACGAGCCTTTGAGGGAACTCACCTTAGGTGAATAACATGTCTGTGAATCTTGTCTAGAAGGCAAACTGACAAAGCATCCATTCTCTACAAAGGGTGATAGGGCCAAAGAACCACTTGGACTTGTGCATTCAGATGTTTGTGGACCTTTGAATGTACAAGCCAGGGTTGGTTTTGAGTATTTTGTCACTTTCATTGACGATTACTCTAGATACTCATGTCTTTACCTAATGCATAGGAAATCAAAAACATTTTCAAAGTTTCAGGAATTCCTAGCGATGGCTCAAAACCAATTAGGTAAAACGTTAAAGATCTTGCGATCTGATAGGGGTGGAGAATATTTGGATATGCAGTACCAAGATCATATAACTGAACTTGGGATTTTATCATAACTTGTTACCCTGGGTATTCCGCAACAAAATGGTGTAGCGGAACGCCAGAACAGAACTTTATTGGAAATGGTTAGATGCATGCATAATTACTCAACTCTACTAACTTCGTTCTGGGGACATGCAATTGAAACCGCGAATGACATTCTCAATGTCGTGCCGTAAAAATCAATCCCCAAAACACCTTTAGAACGATGTAATGGACGTGAACCTAGTTTACACCATTATAGAATTGGGGGTGTCTCGCCCACGTCCTAAGGAAAAAGGAAGGAAAACTAGAACCATGAACTAAAGTTTTCATGTTTGTTGGCTATCCTAAAGGTACTCGGGGTGGACTTTTCTATAGTCATTCAGAAAAGAAAGGGTTTACTTTTATGAATGCTAATTTTCTAGAAAATGACTATGTCCAAAACTTCAAACCACGCAGCAAAGTAGTTTTAGAGGAGATGGTTAAAGAATTGACTCCAACCAATGTTCAATCATCATCAACACGAGTTGATAATGAAATTCCCACCCTTCATGTCCAACCGACGCAAGTCAATTTAAATGAAGATCGTACCACTGTTCCTGAGCAAACAATCATGGAGCCTCGTCGTAGTGGGAGGGTTTCTAGGAACCCAGTTCACTGTGGTTTGGATGGTGAAACCAATAGGGTTGTTGGTGACACTAGTGATGATGATCCGTTGTATTTCAAACAGGAAATGGCTAGCCTTGAAAAGAAACTATGGCTCGAAGCCATGAAACAGGAAATGGAGTCCATGTACTCAAATTTCGTCTAGGATCTTATGGAAGCACCTAGTGACTTTAGGGCCATTGGGTTCAAGTGGATCTACAAGAAGAAACGAGGTGTTGATGGAAATATCGAGACTTATAAAGCTCGATTAGTGGTAAAGGGTTATACCCAAAGAGATGGCGTGGACTATGAGGAAATTTTTAGTCTGGTAGCCATGCTTAAGTCCATTCGCATCCTCCTATCCATAGCAGCCGCTCTCGACTATGAGATCTGGCAAATGGATGTCAAGATATCTTTTCTTAAAGGGAAGCTTGACGAAGTAATTTATATGGATCAACCATAAGGTTTTAAAGTAGCTGGACAAGAAGGAAAAGTTTGCAAGTTGAATAGGTCCATCTATGGACTTAAGCAAGCTTCTCATTCCTAGAATCTTAGGTTTGATGAAATAATCAAAACCTATGGCTTTGAACAAAATATTGATGAGCCTTGTGTTTACCAACTGAAGGCAAATAAAATAGTGGTATTCCTGGTTCTTTATGTAGATTATATCTTACTCATTGGAAACTATGTTAAGAAATTATCAGATGTGAAGAATTGGCTGAGCACTCAATTCCAAATGAAGGATTTTGGTGAAGTAAGTTATGTTCTAGGTATCCATATCATTAGGGATAGAAAGAGCATACTCTTAGCTCTATCTCAAGCAGCTTACATAGATAAAGTGCTTGAACGATTCTCAATGAAAAATTCCAAGAAAGGACGTTTACTGTCCCACCATAGAATTCATCTTTCAAAGAAGCAGTTTCCCAAGATTCCTGAAGAGGAAGATGCAATGAGAAAAGTTCCTAACACATTTGTAGTTGGAATTCTGATGTATGCCATGCTAGACTAGATATCAACTATGTAGTGGGAGTAGTGAGTAGGTATCTGTAATACCCCGAAATTTCCTAATAAGGGTTAGGACCTTGATTAGGAGGCCAGGAGAGCCATAATTGATTTATTATATTATTTAGTGATCATATGCATGCTTATGTGAATTATATTATTATTTGATGATAAATACATGTATATGGGTTTATTTATAATTATAAGGGCATTTTGGTAATTTGGTCGCTGAGGGCGTAATTGTGTATTTTCGTGCATGTGGGTGAGTTATGAATGGTACCACATTATATGTGGATTTGTTTGAGCCTTTCGGTATGAGACGATCATGAAATGCAAGTGTTCGGTCTGGTCATAACAGGTTTAAGTTCGAGGCTCGGGGTGAGTCTCGGGGTGATTTTAATGATTAGAGCATTACTGGGAATTAAAGGGTAATGGGATATGATTTATTGGTGTTTGAGATTATTGAGAATAGCGGGAATTTGAGGGTGTTAATTATGATTAACGAAATAGGTGCGAAATGACGGTTTAGCCCTTGGTGGCTGTTAAGGTTTTATTTTAGACCTAAGGGCATTTAGGTCTTTTCACCCTTAGAGATTTATATCAGCCATTAAGGCTGTAGAAGTTTATCAAAACAGAGTGTTGCTTTCCTTCTCTCCCGATGGTTTTTTCTCCTCCATTTCTCTATGGATTTTCAAGCTTTGTTTGAGGAATCAAGCCAAGGAACCAAGCTGGGATAAGCTAGGGTTATGCTCCACCATTGAAGAGGGTGTGTTTCTGAGATTGAGGTGAGTTTTTAGCCATTAGAACTCTTGCTTTTGCTATGTTTTCTTAGTTGGGTTCCAACTGTTTTTTGGGTTGGAAAGTGGGGAATTGATTGGAGTTTTGGCTAGGGTTCTTGGGGTTGTGATGCTTAGGGCATGTGAGGATGGTATTTGGGTTCATTTGGGACTTAATTTGATGTTTGGAAGCTTTTGGTTTGGGTTAGAAATGGTGGAATCGAAGGAAGAACTTTCTGGGCAGATGCTGGCTGAAGGTAGCGCTACAGTGCCCAGTATAGGGCGCTACAGCGCTACCTGCAGGGGAGGCTAGGGCGGTTTGGCTCTGTGAAGAGCGCTGGGGCGCTAGGAGGGTAGCGCTGTAGCACTATCTTGTTTCTTCAGAACCCTGTTTTGAGTGTTTTTAAGGGTTTTTGGCTCGAGGTTTCAATCCTTAAGGCCCGGGATCGAATCTACTCACCGTGTGGGCATGTTTCGAGGTCCCGAGAGTGGGGTTTAGGTCAAGACCCTATCTTTGATGATTTTCATTAATCGAAGATTGTATTTGGTTATGACTAGGTGACCGCTAAAGGATTAAGGATCGATCGTTCTTAAGGGTCGTTCTTGTTCTAATTCTTGCTCGAACCCGTGGTAAGAAAACTGCACCCTGTGTATATGTGACATGCATGGTTATTCTTGATGCATGTTGGATGTTTAAATGTAATGCACGAGAAACATGTGATTAGGACATGCTTTGTATACTGAGTATGATATTGTTCAGAGCTTGAGCCTCTGTGTTTATGCATGATCCTAATTGTGCTAGTATTTGTTAAGTAAGCATGTTGAATGCCCTGTATTCAGATATTGGATATATGATATATGTTTGGTGGCATTGCTTACTTGTTTATGGCACTGACTAGTCAGGGACACTAACCTAAGAGTCAGAAACGGCATAAGCGTCTTGAATGCAGGGCCGAATGAAGATTAGATCTAATCGATATCAGCATTGAATGACTCATATGGGGTATTAATGCTGGACCGACCCTAAGGTCGATGAAACTTATAAGCACTTGGCTAGTCTAGGACTAGTTACTCAGAGCTAGGGCCTAAGGCCTAGGTGACTGCTTGTCACATGGCTAGGGAACAGAGTTCCATGGTTATAACTTTATGGTCATGAGGAAGGTTATGTTGGTGACTAGTCATCATGCACCTATCCTATTTAAGCTAGTGAAGGGATCACTTATCTACTCGACAGGTTTATGCTGGTGACTATTTCACCAGATACCTATCTTGTTTAAGCTAGTGAAAGGAACACTTATCTATAAGCCCCGGTGACCCTATCGTCACATGGCTGTTGGGAACGGAACCCACCTTAGAGACTGTACCATTGTCACTCTTCTATTTTGGGCTAAAAGCCCTGGATGATTATTATGATCATTGGTTGATGTGTTATACTCAACGTTACATGAACTCATTTGCCTGCTTGATTAGGCCTATATCTACTAGGCATGTGCCTTATGATTTGATGACATGTTATTACTATTCATGAGCATATTAAGTTTTCTTGCTGGGCTTCGGCTCACGGGTGCTATGTGGTGCAGGTAAAGGCAAAAGAAAGCTGGACCATCCTTGAGCTGGAGAGCTTAGGTGACGGTGTGTACATATGCGGCTGCTCGACCGCCACGGCCGAGAGTTGAAAGAGGAACTAGGGTTAAACCCTGTTTTGCCACTTAGATCGGCCTGTTGTAAATATTTTCTTAACTTTGGAGTTCTCAAGCGATGGGCTACCAAAAAGAAGATGCATCTTGTTGGCATAGGCAATACCCATCAATCCATTTAAGCCATCTTCAACTGTGTAGTCCCATACCTACACAGTCTTAGAATCATCACACTTGACCTTCCACATGCGGTGTGGGATTGCACAGCTTTTACCCGGTCTTTCCCTTCACGAATCATGGGATCTTGGGAAGGACCCGTGTTGGTTTGTAGGGCCAGTCATCATTCCAGGAAGCAACCATAGTGACGTGGGGCATTACAGTGATCCTAAGGATGCTTTGGAAGATTGTGAAGAAAATTGAAGATCGGTTCAGTTTCTTGGTAATACTCTGCGACAAAAAGGAAACAAGGGTTAGAGAAACTGAAGGAATGACTCATTCATTCTGCTGTGTATAATGTAAGTATTCTTATCATTATTTCTCTTTGAATTCAATTTTAGAAACACGTTCGAGGTTGTCTCATATTAACTTGTTTAATATTAGATCTACATGAAAATAAATAAAGATCTTGTATAAGTTTCCCAGCAGTTGGCAACTACACTTCGGCACAAATCTGGCACACTCTTGACGTATATTTCTCAACCCAAACCTCTGCCAAAATTGACCAATTTCATAATCAATTGCAGATACCAAGAAAGGCAATCTCTCTGTCAACGAGTATCTGCTCTGAATCAAGACTGTGGTGGATTGATTGAGCTCTGTTGGTCACACTATCACTGTTAAAGAACACATTGCGGCCATATTCAAAGGTCTCCCCCCTAGAATACGACACTGTTGTTATCTCAGTCAACTCACGCAATCAACCTTACATAGTATCCAAGATTGAATCTCTTCTCCTTTCGCAAGAACATCGCATGGAAAGCCATCATTGTGCTGTTGAATCTTTCAATCTCATCACACAGAGGGTTTTTCGCGGTCGAGGGTCTTCCACACCATCTCATGATTCAAGATTGTTCTCTCAAAATGTTTCCACCATGTCTTCTTCCACCAGAAGTGTTGGACACGGCTCTTGGAACCCCTATGTGGTAACAACTCGGAACCATCAATCTTTTTCTGGATCTCAGCAGTCCAATAGTCGTGGTCCCCTAAGTTCTACACCTGGAAGCTCCTCTACTCGTCCAGTATGTCAGCTGTGTTAAAAAACTGGTCACATAGCCTCTCGTTGCTACCAACGTTTCAATATGGATTTTTCTGGAGTAGGAGCAGCCAACACAGAGATCCAGTCAGTCAACATAGCCATAACAAACACAGTTGTTGATCCTTCATGGTATCCTGACTCAGGAGCTACAAGCCATTGCACAATGACAGACACCACTCTCACACAGAAACAACAGTATCAAGGTGCTGAAAAAGTTCATATGGGAGATGGCATGGGCTTACAGATCCAAAACACTGGTAAGGTCTTTTTAAATACTCCCTACACTAACAAGAATTTGGTTCTAGATTGTGTATTACATGTCCCTCACATTACCAAGAATCTCATTAGTGTGTCACAATTTTCCTTTGATAATAATGCATACTTTGAATTCTTCCCTAACCATTGTGTTGTCAAAGATCAAGTTACCAAGGAGATTATGTTGCAAGGATCACTTAACACATGACTTTTATGTCATCAACCCCTCATCCATGAAGACCCAACATCACTCCGAGTCCAGCAAGTCCATTTCCTTTGAGTCACAGTCAACCAAGATTTATTCAGCCAATACTGCTCAAATGACCACTAGTTTTGAGCCCAATTGTATTCTTTTTTCACTTTGGCACAGCAGATTGGGACATCCCACTACTAGAGTTGTTCAAAATGTAATGACCAAGTGTAATATTTTTCCAAGAAATAAAACTGCTCATGATTTTTGCAATGCTTGTTGTTTGGGTAAAATGCATCAACTTCCTTTTCCAAGATCTGACACTTAATATAATAAACCCCTTCAATTGATCATACTGACTTGTGGGGACCCTCCCCTAATGTCTCTTATAATGGATATCATTATTATATCCATTTCATAGATACTTTTTCAAGGTACACATGGGTCTTTCTTCTGCATACTAAATCTGAAGCTATTCAGACTTTCATCACTTTCAAAAATCAAGTTGAAAATGAGTTTGATACCAACATTAAAGTTGTCCAATCCGATTGGGGTGGTGAATATCACCCTCTTGAATCATATTGTATCCAACATGGTATAATTCATAGGTTGTCTTGCCCAACCACACACCAAAAAAATGGTGTTGTTGAGAAAAAACATAGACACATCATGGAGACAGCCCTTCATCTCTTAGATCATGCCTCTATGTCATTGCATTTTTGGGATGAGGCTATTCGTGCCTCAGTTTTTCTCATAAATAGATTTCCATCCCAAGCTCTTGGCAACATAACTCCTTTCAAAAAATTGTTCTCAAAGCAGCCAACTTACTCTCAATTAAGGGTATTTGGCTGTGCTTGTTTTCCAAACTTAAGACCCTATAACAAGCACAAACATCACTTTCGCTCCACCTAATGCAATTTTTTTATGCTATAGTCTAAAACACAAAGGTTAAAAATGTTTGTCTTCTAGTGGCAGGGTCTATGTCTCACGTGATGTCATTTTCAATTAAAATTATTTTCCATATGCTCAGTCTACTGCCTACTTCTAGTCAAAATTCAGCTCCTTCTAACAATTTTTCTATAGTTGTTATACCTATAGCCACTACTGTTATGTCTCATCTCACTCCTTCCACTTCTCATATGTCTCCATCACCCACTACATCATCACAGGAACCACCTCTTAACCCCATGCCTAACACAAGTTGATCCACTTCTGCACCAAGTGTCCCCATGCCTAACCTAAATGTTTCCACTCCTAACACAAGTGTGTCTACCTCTCATATTAATAGCATACCCTCTCAGTCAACTACATCACAACCCATTTCCCACACATTACTTGCACCAATTCCACCATCTATGACCACTCAAACACAACCTGGCAATGTAAGGCTAACTAATACACATCCAATGACCACAAGAGCTAAGGCAGGGGTATACAAACCAAAAGATTTGTTGGTGACTAATGAACCTATCACAGTAAAGGAGACCTTGCTAGAACCAAAATGGAAGACAACCATGGTAGAAGAGTTGCATGCTTTGAAGCTAAATAATACATGGTCACTTGTTCCTCTTCCATCAGGTAGGGAGGCCATTGGCTCAAAATGGATCTTCAAGGTCAAGACAAATAAAGAAGGTAATGTTACTAGACATAAAGCTTGCCTAGTAGCTAAGGGATTTCTACAAAGGTTTGGTTTTGATTTCACAGATACGTTCAGCCCAGTAATAAAGCCAACAACTATCAGAGTAGTTCTTACCATTGCGTTGTCTAGAGGATGGTCAGTGAGACAACTAGATGCTAATAATGTTGTAACGCCCTGGATAACCAAGATCGTGACATTGTGTTTATAAAGGTGCAAGACTTGCAAATCAAGTCATTTAGTTGAAAATGTGACACTAAAACCATAATCGAACTAGGGTTAAAAGATTTTGGTCATAAAAGACAAATTTCATTTAAATAAAAGTTTGATACATGGGATCCCAAAAAAAAAAAAGGGTTTAAAGGTCAATTTACAAAAATTCCTGCACTATTCCTCGGTCGTGGCGGATGAGCAGTTGACTATGTACATTCTGCCCCAGAGCTCTCCAACTCAGGACTGGTCCACCTTGCCCTTGCCTTTACCTGCACCACGTAGCACCCGTGAGCCAAGGCCCAGCAAGAAAACCATAATGCAAAGCATAAGCGATACAGACAGTCAAATAATCCACAAAGTTATTAACTAGGTATTCAACATGCCATAACAGTTATCTACTTAGAGAGGTCAAACAATTATTCATAAGTCATTCATCTCAGTATTAAACAAGTTATAATCAACAAACAACAATGATAATATATCAATATTCATCATACAATACTCAGGGTCGACGCCCTTAGGCTGCACCCTCTATTTAACCCACTGTCTCCAGCTCACTTAGGCCGATCCCAGTGCTTAACCCTATGACTCCGGCCCGCTTAAGCCGAGCTCAGTTATTATTTAGCTGTCCTCAGCTACCAATGGCTGAGCCGCGTCCTGTGTGCAAATATCAGTTCCGGCACTCTGAGGTCGTTTATTTCATGCTCACACGGCATATTATGATCACACAACATATGCATTCAATTACAAGAATTCTAATTCTCACACAATCACATAAGGGTGCAGTTTTCTTACCTTTTACACTTGCACTAAATTCAAGAGTCGGGCCCTCGAGTACGATCCTGTCCCAAAATCCAAGTGATCACCTAGTCACAAATTGTAAATAGAACCCTCATTAAAATTCAATTCTGTAACCCAACTTCGAGACCAATCCCAAGCTCTTGGGAAGCCCAATTCCACCGAACGGGGTGGTGGAATCGACCCCCGAGCCCCCAAGCAAAAACCCTAAAGAAATTCCCAAAAACCAAGTTCAGAAGGCTGAGTAGCGCTACAGTGCTACAAGATGGGCGCTACAACACTATAGTCAGAAACCCAAACACCCCAGAAAACACAGCCTAGCGCTGTAGTGCTCCCAACCTAGCGCTACAACGCTAGCACCAGAAATGGAAATTTCTGGGTTTCTCCCTTCGAACTTTCCCGAGCCAAAGCTCCAAAAACTTACTCCAATCATCAATCAAACACAAAATTAAGTCCATAATTCACTAAATCTCATCCAAAACAACCCAATAACATCAAAACTTGGCTGAAAACCCCACCAAACACAGAAATCAAAACTAAGCTTTGAATCTCAAGAACACCAATTAAATCCCATAAAACTTCTTAGAAAGAATTGAAGAAATCCTTACCTTAGAGAGGAAATTCGACCCTAGGTTGCCTTCAATGCCACTCCAGCTTCAATTCCTCAAATTTCCCCAAGCTTAAGTTCCCTAACACTTCATCCCAAAACCTAAATTTTAGAAATCAAACTCAACTAAAACTCAGCAAACTCAAAGGTTTGAAACCCTACCTCAATGGCAGCTAGATCCTCAGCTTTTAATTCTCCAATTCTTGAGCTTAGATCCCCAGACTTCCCAGCTAATTCTTGTCAACTTTCAACCTCAATCCAAGCTTAATTTTCTTCAGAAAATTCAGAGCCTTCCCTTACTTCAATTTCCTTCTGTTTCTTTTTTTTCCCTCTATGTTTCCAACTCAATTCCAAGGGAGAGAGAGAAGAGAGAAAACGTGAGAAAGAGGGAGATAGTTTTGTTTTTCTTTAACTTAGCTTCTACAAAGGTCTAGGTGGTTGACTATATCAGACCTCAAGCTAGCACATGACTAAATTTCCCCCAAGTCCATAACTCACACTTAAATGACCCTAAGGGTATATTGGTATTTCCCCACTATAACAGAAATACCACTTTTCCCCTTCTTATTTCACTAAAACCACTAACGCTAAGGTTACTAATGGTTACCAACCTCAACTAAAAATCACTTACCACAATCGTGACTCTCGACTAATGTTGTGGGACAGGATCTCCTCATGCCGGAAACACCGCATAAACTCAAAATCATACCCTCAACGGGTTCAAATTACAAATATGCTCTTCTAAACTAATCAAGGCCCACATGCACATTTAATACTCATAAACATGCATTTAACCATTTATTCACATATAATCAAATAATCAAATAATCATCTATTTAATCATTAAATCACACACAAACCAATTATGCCCTCCTGACAAGCTAATCAAGGCCCTTAAGCCTTATTAGCAATTTTGGGTCGTTACAAATGCTTTTCTAAATGGAGATTTACAAGAAGAAGTCTTCATGAAGCAGCCACCTAGTTTTGAAGAATCAAAAGAGTCTCAACTTGTCTACAAGCTTAACAAAGCGATATATGGTTTAAAGCAGGCACCAAGGGTCTGATTCAGTAAGCTAAAGCATACACTACTCTCTTATGGTTTTACGTGTACTCGGTCAGATAACTCTTTGTTTGTTCAACACACACAAGGTTTCACAATTTTTCTCATTGTGTATGTTGATGACATACTCTTGATTGGGAGTTCAAATGCAGCTGTTTTGGGACTTATTCAGAAATTAAATGCAGTATTTGCCTTGAAGGATTTGGGTGAAGTTGACTATTTCTTGGGGATTCAGGTTCAACACACTACAAATGGCATGCACTTGGGTCAAAGGAAGTACATCATTGATTTACTAGCTCATGCTGATATGCAACATGTTAATCCTCTGCCAACGCCTATGGCTGAAGGTGAAAAGATAACAACTTTTGGGAGTGATCCTCTACCTGAACCGTACAAATATAGGAGCATTGTTGGAGCCCTTCAATATGTTACTATCACTAGACCAGAGATTTCATATGTCGTAAATAAAGTATCTCAGTTTATGCATACGCCTATGAAATCCCATTGGAAAATTGTTAAGAAAATTCTTCGGTATCTAAAAGGTAATCTAGACTTTGGGCTTACTCTCACTAAAGCTTCTACCATGCGTTTAACAGGTTTTTCAGATGCTGACTGGGCTTCTGACCCAGATGATAGAAGGTCCACCTCTGGATTTTGCATTTATCTTGGTGACAACTTGATCTATTGGGCATCCAGAAAGCAAAAGACAGTTTCTAGATCTAGCACTGAGGCAGAGTATAGGAGCTTGACCAATGCTACTGTAGAAGTGATTTGGATTCAATCTTTGCTCTCTGAACTTAGAGTGCACACACATGTCTTACCAACTATTTGGTGTGATAACCAAAGCACAATATTGATGTTAGCTAATCTAGTTCTCCATGCCTGAACCAAGCATATAGAACTCGATCTCTACTTTGTTCGTGAGAGAATCCTCAACAAACAGCTTGTGGTTAAGCATGTGCTAGCCCAAGATCAGATAGCTGATCAGTTTACTAAAGCCTTATCTCGCACCAGATTTATGCTCTTTCATGACAAACTTAGAGTGTTCTCTTCAGCCACACTATGTTTGAGAGGGTGTTAGAGATGTTACTTAGTGCATTAGTTACTTCAGTTAGAGTCTTTTCTTTAGAATCTTTTCATTCTGTTAAATCAGTTGTATGTAGTAACTCATCTTGTTTAGTTCTATTATTCTGTTGTAAAACCTGCCTGATTGAGAGTGTACTCTTGTATACAAGGCATCCATTACCATTTTTCACACTTTGTTATCTGTTTCAATCCCTCACAATAGAAAATAAAATTTCCCCTTTAAATTTCATTCCTATTCAGTGCAAGAAAAGGGGTCCTCAAGTGAAAAGCCAAAACATGGTCCATTTTTGTCATACTCGTCTATGATTACGCAATCATTACAAATGCCATTCTTTTTAGAGGCGAGCCTTAAAATGATCTGCGAGAACTTATTAGGCTGCATGCATAGCGGCCTAATAAGTTCCTTATAACGCCACACATTTAGCTATCAAACCCTTCATTTTATTTCCAGTAGTTATTATAATACAACTCCTTCGAAAAAACAGAGCACAAGTACCCACCCTTCCACATTTTTGCGCTTGAGATTTTCGGTGTCAGTGCGAAATGCCTTCATGAGATCAAGCCGTGTCTTCATTTGCTCGAACTGACATTTGATTCAAAGAGGGAACTGGGCTTGGTTCGCTCCAGCCATGAATTGATTAGTTACGTATCATCACATATGATATCTACACATATGTATATGTGTATATTTGTAATATTTATATATGCTGGGTTCTGGTTTGATTGTCATGGATGACGAATTTTATTCAGTATGAGGACTTATAGTTAAATAAGATTATGTAATAATATATTACATAATCCTATTTAACATTTTGTTTTTGTTTGTATCTTTCACTTTCTCTTCATTTTCTTTTATTAACTCATTTCAATATTTTAATCCAAACTTCAAGCTAAAGTTACATTTTGGTAATATGAGTGATGTCCTCAAATTATAGTCATAATTCTATATCATTTTGCAATCCAAATAGTAGATCTCTCCGAGACTAGTTCGCTTGGAAAAGAAAAAATCTATTTGATGGAAAGTTCTAAGTAATTTCTACAATATTGTATAAATATATATTTATATTGTTACCATTGATCATTTAAAACAATTTTAGTGTTAATTCAACTATTGTATGAATTCCTTTGGTGACATCGGTTGACAAGTTCAACAAAATTAATCTCTTTAATATTATTAAGTAAATTTAAATTTATCTACTAATTAAAAAAATACTTTGATACTCAACCCTTAATCCAAGTGGATTCATATAAATAAACTATTGAAACGACATGAAGCAGGCCATCTTTGATAACATCAAAAACATCATTATCATTGTTGCAATAATTGGTTTTGTGTTTACTATATAGTTTTATGTATGCATTTATATAATCTTGTTTTATCATAATTATCTAGTTGAGTAGACAGAAGAGAATCCATATAAGAATGGATTTCAATTTTGAATTGCATGATTCGACGTTCTTCCCAGGAGATTTTATCTTTGAGGACATTCAAGATAAGTTTTATTCCACTGATAGAAGTGTGGAAAAAGTTCAGCTTTATGGTGCTGAAGATCAATGGGGTTATGGCTATTACCCAGATGAGAACTTTGAAGAAGGATTCATTTTCTCCAAGTCTCAGATACAAGAACAGCAGCAGCTACAGCAAGAACAACAATCATTTTCTGTCTATGACCTGTTTGATGAAATTCCTCAGTATGAATCTGTCTTTCAATCGTTTGAAAAATGCCTAGAGGTAGAGGATTTTACAAATGAGGTTAGTGAAACCGTAACTGTCATCTCAGAAGTTGGAGCCAAGAAGGAGAAGGAGTATCCTATCCCTTTAGCTGCTCTTGAGCTCTTAAACAATCATGGAAACGGGTTTAAGCGATTGAAGGGGGAAAGAATCATTGAGCCAAATAATGGTATCACTACAGTTAATGATAATAATCAGGTGGCTGCTTCTGCTGCAGATCACAGAATATTATCAACTGAAGGTATTTTGAGGTTTGCTGGTGAAAGATTCATTCAGTCCTATTCTAAGCAGCAGGTAGCGAGCCATCCTTTCAATTGGTCCTTCTCTGGCCTTAACTTTGAGCAGACCAAGGATGTTGAGCTTGTGGAGTTGCTTCTAGCTTCTGCTGAGAAAGTAGGATGTCAACAATATGAAAGTGCCTGCAGATTACTCCATTTTTGTGATGACTTGGCTTCAAATGCAGGTAATCCAGTTCGAAGGGCGGCATACTATTTCTGTGAAGCTCTTCGAGAGAAGATTGATAAAGAATCCGGAAGAAATACATCAAAGGGTTTGGGGAAAATGCTTGAATCATTTGATATAGACAAGGCAATGATGGTACCAGATGGGCCTAAGCTTGCATTTCACCAAGGACTTCCTCTTTCCCAAGTGGAAAAGTTTGCCGGAATCCAAGCCATCATAGAGAAAGTTTCTGAATCAAACAAAGTTCATGTGATTGATCTTCGAATTGCGAATGGTGTTCAATGGATAGCCTTAATGCAAGCTCTAGCATCTCGCCATGAGCACTTCCCTATAGAAAGTTTAAAAATAACAGTCATCGCAACTACTGCAAGGGATGTTATGGAGGAGACTGGTAAGTGGTTGACCAACTTTGCCAATACTCTAAAAATACCATTCTC
The DNA here is from genome assembly GCF_963169125.1 of Humulus lupulus. Classification (NCBI taxonomy): domain Eukaryota; kingdom Viridiplantae; phylum Streptophyta; class Magnoliopsida; order Rosales; family Cannabaceae; genus Humulus; species Humulus lupulus. Next base: position 280,778,092 of record NC_084794.1, on the reverse strand, counting down.
TTTTAATATAGTTATGGTATCAAACATGTTTGAGCTCAAACAAGATCTTTTCAAATTGGACAACAATGAAACAATCGCGGTCTACTCTTCTTTTGCATTGAGGAGAATGATAGCACAGTCAACTGAATTGGAGTCACTCATGAGAGTGATCAAAAGCCTAAATCCATGTGTAATGGTAGTGACTGAAGTTGAGGCAAATCACAACTCACCAGCCTTTGTTAACCGATTCATTGAAGCCCTTTTCTTCTATGGAACACTATTTGATTGCCTTGAATCTTTCATGAAAAGGAATGAGCCTAATCGAATGGCGGTTGAAGCAACCTATTGTTTTCAGGCAATCAGAAACATCGTGGCCACTGAGGGAGAAGAAAGACAGATAAGAAATGTGAAGATTGATGTGTGGAGAGCTTTCTTTGCCAGGTTTGGAATGGAAGAGCTTGAATTGAGCCCATCATCTATATACCAAGCTAATCTCATTGTTGACAGATTCCCAGCTGGGACTTCTTGTACTCTTGGCATGAATGGAAAATGCCTTATCATGGGTTGGAAAGGTACACCACTTCAATCTCTTTCTGTTTGGAGATTCCATTGATGTAACAATAGAAACTAGTTCAAAAAGTTATAGAGCTTTCAAATTTGACATATATATATAAATGTATATTTATATTTACAGTTTACTTAATAAATTCAGTTCCATGTTCATTGTGTAATGTAGTTACCCATGGATATTAGCTCTTGATTTCTGATTTCATTTTACAATTTCTGCTTGATCATAATGATCATTCAATCATTTTGTACAATATGTGGTATTTGATGTTATTAGCTTGGGATTGCTGCTCCTCCTGACAGTTTGGTCTTTACCACATCATACAACATATCAACAAAGAAGGAAATTGTTATATGATGGGTTTTCTCCCTTTTATGTACTTATTATTTTTACATAATTATTAGCTCCTAAAAAGATGATAAGAGAGTTAGAGAGTGACAAACGACACAAACAAATACCATAACAGGGCAAAAGGCTTACAAATGAATGAGAGGAAAAGCAATTACAATATTAGGAATTACAGAAATGTGGACAAATGTCCCTAGAAAGAGCTGTTTGGCCAAGTGAAAATATCGCCTTGTGGATTTGTCTATGTGTGTGTGTACATATATAAGAAGAAGCAAAAAAAAAAAAAAAGCTGTGTCGTTTTCTGTCAAAACGCGTGTTCTGAATGAAAGTTGCAGAAAATTTTAGTCTTTATACATCTTTTGCTACACATAAGACTTGTTTATTAGTAGTTTATTTTATAGTAATATTATCATATTAATGTATTATCTATCACATTGTCTTAGTTGTTCATTGAACTAGAACTCTTGTTTTCTTTTATTGAACAAAAAAATTCTTAGGAGGCATCGTGTAAAAACTCCTCCAATACATCAATTTCAACTTAAGGCTTTGCATTATATTATATAATATAATAATCTAACTATTGGTCACCATTATAGTAAAAAACAAGGATTATATTGGTTATAACAACATTATTGTGCATGAGAGAGCCTCTTTGCTTACCTTCTCACCAAGTCAGTCAAGGTTAGGAATTCTTATATGTGCTTTTTAATTCTTTTTTCTTATATTTTAAGTAGCTAGCTTTGATGTCAATTTTCCATTCACTCAAAACATCATTTTATAAAACTATTTTCCAACAGATTTGCTGTCACTAGAGACATGTTTGGAGGATATAGCAGGATTAGTGAAATCCCAGCTATGGTTTCAGATGTTGAATCCAAGGAGAAAGAGTGTCCAATTTCTTTAGCAGCTTTTGAGATCCTAAGGAACTATAGCAGTGGAGTAAAGAAGATGAAGAGAGATAGAGTTATGGAGGAACCAAGTTATGATACAGCAAGCAATGAAGGGAAGAAATTGTCAACAGATGACATTTTGAGAATTGCTGGAACAAGATTTATTCAGTGTTTTGATTCTCTGCAGGCTGCTGATCATGCTCCTTCCATGATGCTCAGCCACCCTCTTGAATGTTCTTTATATGGCCTTTCCATAGAAGAGACTAAAGATGTTGAGCTTGTGGAGTTGCTCCTTTCTTGTGCTGAGAGAGTAGAATGTAAGCAGTTTGAATGGGGGAGCAAATTACTCGGCCAATGTGAGCTGTTATGTTCTGAAACAGGGAATTCAGTTCAAAGAGTGGTTTACTATTTCTGTCAAGCTCTTAGAGAGAGGATTGACAAAGAAACCGGACGACACATTCTGCTGAGTTTGCAGACAATTCAGCAGATAGCTCAGCAGCAGTTTGATATTGATAAGGCATTGATGACTCTAACTCCTACTCTCCATGCAATTCACAATAATATTCCATTCTTTCAGCTGTCTATTTTTACAGGAATTCAAGCCATTGTTGAGAATGTCAGGGGGGCGAAGAAGGTTCACATAGTTGATCTAGGAATAAGGAGTGGTTCCCAATGGACTGTACTAATGCAAGCTCTTGCTTCTTCTAGTCATGAATCTCCACTTGAGCTTCTCAAGATCACTGCTATTGGAACTACTTCAAAACATGTCATTGAGGAAACAGGTGATAGGTTGTTGAGTTTTGCCAAGACCATGAACATACCTTTGTCTTTTAAGATAGTGATGGTATCAGATATATCCCATCTCAAAGAAGACCTTTTCGAGCTAGATTCTAATGAAACAGTAGCTGTCTACTCTTCATGTTTACTTAGGAGATTTCTTTCAGAACCAGATCAACTGGAGTATTTAATGAAAGTGGTAAGGAACTTAAATCCATGTGTGATGGTTGTTACTGAAGTTGAAGCAAACCACAACTCACCAGTTTTTGTTAACCGCTTTATTGAAGCCCTTTTCTTCTATGGAACACTGTTTGATTGCTTTGAATCTTGCATGAAAAGGAATGATCCGAATCGAATGTTAGCTGAAGCAACTTATTGTTTTCAGGCAATCAGAAACATTGTGGCCACTGAGGGAGAGGAGAGAAAATTTAGAATTGTGAAGATTGATGTGTGGAGATCTTTCTTTGCCAGGTTTGGAATGGAGGAGCTTGAATTGAGCCCATCATCTATATACCAAGCTAATCTCATTGTTGGCAGATTCCCAGCTGGGACTTCTTGTACTCTTGGCATGAATGGAAAATGCCTCATGATGGGTTGGAAAGGTACACCACTTCAATCTCTTTCTGTTTGGAGATTCCATTGATGTAACAATAGAAACTAATTTAAAAAGTTATTGAGCTTTCAAATTGACATTAATGTATGTATGCTGTTTATTTAATAGATTCGGCTTCAAGTGTATTGTGTAATGATCATAGTTACCATTAGATATTAGCTCTAGATTTCTGTTTTCATGTTACAATATCTGCTTGGATCATTTAATCGGTTTATGCTATTAGTCTTTAGATTGTACTGCTCCTGACAGTTTGGTCTTTACCACATCATACATCCTAACAACAGAGAATGAAATTGCAATATGATGGGTTTTCTCCCTTCTATATATTTATTTTTACTAATAATCAGCACCTAAAAAAGATGATGAGAGAGTTAGAGAGCGACAAATGACACAAACAAAAACCATAACAAGACAAAAAGCTTGCAAATGAATGAATGAGAGGAAAAGCAATTACAATATTAGGAATTACAGAAATGTGGACAAATGTCCTTAGAAAGAGCTGTGTGGCCAAGTATAAATATCGCCTTGAAGATCTGTTTTTTTTAAAAAAAAGGCTGTGTCATTTCTGTCAAAACGCCTGTTGTCGTTCTCTAAAACAGCGTGTCATTCTGTACTAAGTAGAACAATGACACCTCTTGGCTCTTGTTAAAACTACAAAGTTTGCTCTTGCTTATATAAAAAAAATTACTAGTTTGTTTTTGTTTTTAAGGTGCATAAAGCCAAAGACAGCTGCTCCCTTACTGAGCAGGACACTACAAAGTACGAACAATGTGGTAATAGTAACTGAAAATAAAAGTGACAAAATTATTGAATGTATCTAAAGCAAAACTATATATATAAAATACTGAAATGCCATTAAAAAAATTAATGTCATTTCCAATAATCTTTTTTAAAAAAATGCATTGTCATTTTCTGCTTGGAATCTGGAAATTGTATACTGCATATCTGAAAAATTGTTAGTGCAGTGGTTGAGTTTATGGGGGTTAGTTCTGAATGAAGTCTGATACACTTTAGGTCTTTAAACATCTTTTGCTACACATAAGAATTTTCAATATTAGTAGTTTAATTTTATACTAATGCATATCAAACTATTTGTATTATCAGTATTGTACTAGTTGTTGTTGACAGCAGGAAATCAAGAAAATCAAATCCCATTGATTTGGGTTACCCGTTATTAGTTAGTTTTTTTATTCTATAAGAATTCCATTTATTGTATATATTTTGTACAAAGCGGGATTGATACAAAAACTCTCTATATATTCATAGCTTTTGGTTGTAAATTCTACATAGAAATAAGAAATATACTTTCTTCTTACAAATTCTATATGGTATTAGATCCCCAAGAGCATTCCCAATAGCTCCTCTAAAAATGAAAATTCTCTATAATTATAGAGAAAATTATTAAAATTCCCATCCAATAGCTCCTTAAACCCAATTCTCTAAAATAGAGTTTCTTTGTGTTAACCATACCTAATTCTTGTAATTAGTTTGGTTAGTTATGCTTGGTTAGTTAGTTGTTGAGTCTGTTATTCTCTCAAGTGGTTAGGTTTTTCTTGATTCGTATTAGCCTCTTGTACTCTATAAATACTGATTGAAATAACAAGCTCACTACAGAGCATTACAATTCATTTCCTCAAACACTTTGCATACTCTACAAACTTCTTTCTCTCTTCTCTCTTGAAGAATTCTAAGTTGGTATCAGCGCAGGAACGATCATGGCGACTAATACTTCAACCGGAGCTACGTCCTCCTCCACTGTCTCTGTTGTCCCCTCCACCATGTTTCTTCCTCCGATACGCCTGGATCGAACGAACTATTCTTATTGGCGCTCTCAAGTTCTCCCCGCCATTCGAGCACATGACTTAGAGGGTTACATTCTTGGCACTACTGTTTGCCCACCACCTCAGATTCCTCAATCCGCAGAGTCTACTACGATGGTGAGTAACCCTGCTCTCACTTCATGGCTTTGAATTGATAATTTCCTTGTTTCTTGGCTACAACAGGAACTATAACAACAATGGTCGAGGCAGGGTGTTCAAGGTTATTGGGGCTCTTTGTGGCGGGCTGTTGGCGGTCGACAAAGGTACGTTAGAGATGAGAGGTTTATCTCATGCTCGACCGAGACTGGTTGGAGACTCTAATGGATTCATTCCGGGTTCAATCGATGTGCCGTATGAAGGCAGTTTCATAGTATTCAAGTTTTTCAAATTGGGTGTTTAGTTTTTTCAGCCCAGAGGTGGTGGTTGAAGCATGTGGGTAAGGAAGGTGGCTAAAAGACGATCCAATCAAATAGATAAGGATGGAGGCGTACAACATGAGGACAACCAAAAAGACAATTTAGAAATTCAGGGGGTGGCGTTGGTTGATTCGGTGGTGCTCGGCAAGTCGACGACAACCAGGGAGGTTGAACTGGAAGAGAAAGGAGGAATTGAAGTCTTAACTGATTTCTCTCCTAATTTTCAGGAAACAGTACGTCAACCCTTGATATCTGGGAGTAACGAAGCAAAAGATAAGGAGCAGTTTTTTTCAAAAAGGAAAGTATTTAGTTCAATTGCTGTGTCAAGGAGTTATAGCAGGCTAAAAAGTGATCTGGCTGTGAGAAATAAAAAGGAGATAAGAACGATTGGGATGCATGGTGGGGAGAGATATCCAACAACCCACCAAGTTTTTGTTTCTGAGTCTAATAATGTAGACAATTCTGTCAAATGTATTAAGTCAAATGATGTAGTCAATCTGTGGCATAAAAGACTTGGCCACCCTTCCAAATTGATACTGAATAAAGTTTTGAATTCTTTGAATATTTTCTCTACATCTTATGATTTTTGTCATGCCGGCCAATTTGGCAAATTGCACCAGTTTAATTTTCCATCTTTTCAGCACAGCACACACAGTGCCTTTGATATTGTGCATACTGACTTGTGGGGTCTTTCTCCATACATTTCCATGGAAGGCTATCGATATTACATTCACTTTGTCGATGATTATACCAAATACACTTGGATTTTCCCCCTAAAACTAAAGTTAGAAACCTTAAATGTTTTCCTGCAGTTTAATACCTATGTTGAAAGACATTTCAATACCAAAATTAAATGTCTTCAAGCAGGTTGGGGGGGGGGGGGGGGGGGGGGGTGAGTATCGACCCCTCAAACCCATTCTTGCTAAACTTGGGATTGTGTTTAGACATCCTTGCCCACATACCCATCAGCAACAGGGTCGGGCTGAAAGAAAGCACAGACATGTGTCTAAAGTTGCTCTTACTTTTCTTGCTCAATCTAGTATCCCTTTAAAATTTTGGTGGGATGCTTGTGTGTCAGCCACATACCTTATAAATCACCTTCCAGTTCAGAAAAATGACTTTATTTCACCTTTTGAGACTCTCTTCAATCAAAAACCAGATAACACCTTCCTTAAAGCCTTTGGTTGTGCCTATTTCCCATTGCTCAGACCTTACAATAATCATAAATTTGGTTTCAAAACTTCCATGTATTTTTTTGGGGTATAGTCCATCTCACAAGGGTTATAGATGTTTACATCCATCTGTTAGGATCTATGTTGTAAGAAGTGTTACTTTTGATGAATCTTGTTTTCCCTATTCTCAATTATTTCCCTCAACTTTTGTTCCAAATAAAACTCCCACTATTGCTCAGTTTATTCCATTTCCTAGAAGTGTCACAACTCAGTTATTGCCTCCTCCACCTCCAAATCCAAACTCCGAAATATCTGACCTTCCCACTTTTCCCTTGCCTCCTTCTACCTATATCGAGTTTGCCTCTCCTACTCCAGTTGTTATTTCCCAATCTCCCACTCCTATCCCAGTTGCTCAATCATCTATATTGTCTCCAACTCATTCACCCCACTCCACTACACCTTTACCTACTCAAGATCCTTCCCCACCTCCTATTCCCTGGGAAGTTGTGCTACCCTTGGTCCCTACTTCAAACTCGAGTCACCCTATGCAGACTAGATCTAAGTCTGGTATTCACAAACCCAAACTCCTAGCAGTTGAATTAACTTGTTCTAACACTAGTTTTTGTGAGCCATCTACTGTGAACCAGGCACTCAAACATCCAAATTGGAAGCAGGCTATGGAGACTGAGTACAATGCCTTAATTCATAACAATACATGGTCACTAGTTCCCTATAATATTGATATGAATATTGTGCAGAACAAGTGGGTGTTTAAAACTAAGCTGAAGGCAGATGGTTCCTTGGACAGATTTAAGGCTCGACTTGTTGCCATGGGTTTCCAACAAATCCCTGGCATAGACTACTTCGATACCTTCAGTCCAGTAGTTAAAGCCTCCACCATAAGGATCATGTTCACCTTGGTTGTTTCTCATGGTTGGGACAGCCAACAAATTGACATCAATAATGCTTTCCTAAATGGGGATTTAGAGGAAACTGTGTATGTGCAACAGCCTAAGGGATTTGAAAATCCAGCTTTTCCTTCATGTATGCAAGCTTCATAAGGCCTTATATGGCCTTAAACAAGCTCCCAGAGCTTGGTTCGAAAAGCTCAAGTCTGCCTTACTTTCTTGGGGGTTCAAAAACTCAGTTTTAGATACTTCTCTATGTTTTACCAAGACAATTAATGGTCCTTTGCTAGTTTTGGTTTACGTTGATGCTATACTAATTACCGGTGCTTCTTCTAATTCTATTTAGAAGCTCATACAAGATTTGCATACTTAGTTTCTGTAACATCCCAAATTTCCTAATAAGGCTTAGTGCCTGGATTAGGGGGCCGGGAGGCAATAATTGAATTATTATGTGAATTATGTTATAATATAAATCATGCTTGTATTTTAAAGATATTAAATATGTGCATGTGGGCCTGTTTCTTATAAGAAGGGTATATTGGTAAATTGACCTGTTAGGGGTATAAATGTGAATATGTGCTTGTGTGATTGAGACCACATTATTATGTGGATATATTTGGGTTACTTGACGAGAGGCGGTTCCGATGAGCAAGTTAGCAAAAAAGTCACAACGGGGTCTAGATACCCGGTTTGGGGTATTCTAGTAATTTAGTACAATACCGGGAAATAGTGGGTAATGGGAATTTATTGGTAACCATGTGAGAATATTGGAAATAGCGGGAATTATAGGATGCAAATTGTGGATGGCGGGATTTAAAGCAAAGGACAAAATTGCCCTTGTGGATATTTGAGGTATAAGCTAAGAGTGAGGGGTAACTCAGTCTTTTCCACTCAGGTTTAGAATTTAGTTGGCTGGGATATACACAGAAAGTTTAGGAAATTTTAAGAAAAAAAGGAATTCAGCAGCTCCCTTTCTCTCTCCCTCGTTTATTCTAGGTGCCATGGAAGTTTGAGGAGTTTTTTTTGGAAAATTAAGGAGGATCAAAGCTTTGGAAATTAAGGTGTTGGGCTTGAGGAAAAACAGAAGCTAAGTTCCAGTGATTCATTCCAACTGAGGTAAGAAATTTGAACTGAATTGAATGGTTAATTTTGCTGAGTAATTTGAAATGATGGTGTTGATGCATGTTGATAGTAGGAAGGTTGAGTTGGTGGGTTTTGATAAGTTGTATTATGATAATTGGTTGGGCTTTATTGGTAAGAATGAATACATAGGTTGTGGGAATTATATTTGAGGAGTGGGAGGAAATTGGATGAGTTTGGTTGCAGGAAAAACCCAGAAAATTCTGGGTTCGTGGTGATGAGCCGCGGCTCTTTTATGGTGAGTCGCGGCCTGCGAAGAGGATTTTGAGCTCGCAGGGCTCAGATGCAGGGGCGGGCTGCGGCGCCTCAGGGGCGCGCCACAGCGCGCGTTGGTTTCCAGGGAGGCCGAGCCTCTGGAATCAAAGGCGGGTCGCGGCTCGGCTGTGAGGGGCCACGACTCTTAAGGGGAAAATTGATCTTAATGGGATTTTTAGGTTGGAAACTTAACCGTTTGGGCTCGGGATCGATCCTACTTCCTTGTTAAGTGGAATTCGATGTCCCGGAGGCTAAGAGTTGGTCTGGAAGTTGTTATTTACCTGTTATTGATGGGAACTTCCTTATCGCGGTTGTGACTAGGTTTTCGCTAAGGGCTTGAATCGGGGATCGTGCTCGGAGGATTGTCGCTAGTAACCTGCATACGGACCAAAGGTAAGAAACTGCACCTGTTATGTGAATGCATGATTAGAGCTTAGTTAAGGTGATGAACATGATTATAATTATGTTGCGAATGTCTGTTAAGTATGCTATATGAAACATGTGGCTGTCTGTTATGACTGTGAGGCTTAGTTTATAAACTAGGGTATCATTAGAATGTTAAATGGGGATCAACTTATTAGTTGAGAATATGATGGGCTCAGGGAGATTCTTAATGGTTGAAAATTCCAAGGCTTCAACTTATAAGTTGAAGGCAAGTGGTGGCTTGACTAATAAGTCAAGGGCATAAGGAACTTAGTTTATGAACTAAGATTGGCATAATGCACGTGGAGTGCAGGCCACCATGGCTGGGCCACCCTGGGAGTGTGACATGCACTTGACTGGCTCGGATGCCAACAACTTGAAAGAAAGTGCGACATGCGCTTGTGTGACTCTATGGTCTCCAATCGGTTTAATGAATGCACTGGATTCAGTTATTACTGTTTGATGGTTATTTTATTCACTGAACTGTTGATTAAGTTTTCTTGCTGAGTCTTCTGGCTCACAGGTGCTTTGTGGTGCAGGTAAAGGTAAAGAGAAGCTCAACCAGCCATGAGTCGGAGTGCATTAGCAGTGGTATGTACATATGCAGTCCGCTCGACCACCACAGGCGAGATGCTCAGAGGAACTAGGGTTAAACCCAGCTTTTGCCCCTTAGGACGGCTTAATATGCAATCTGAGTTTTGTAACAGGCTTTAAACTAATGTTTTTGGGATCCCATGTAAAGAATTGGTTGTTAACTTAATGGAAATGTTTATGAAATGATCAAAAGTTTTTAATATCCAAACCTTAGTGGCTTAATCACATGTTTAGTCCAAATGACTTGTTAGTAAGTCCAGCACTGGTTTCAAAATGCACCTGGTAATGGACCCTAATTAGCAGGGCGTTATAATGTGGTATCAGAGCAGCCAAGGTTTAAGGGTTCCTGATGTTGGACTGGGCATGTACATTCACTGCTAAAGACAAGCTCAACTCAGGGTTGGGTAACTATTAATGTAATTATGTGTATACATGCCTAAATGAATTATGTGTGCTTTACCTGCTAGTTTGAATAAGAAGCATGAGCTATTCTGATAGGGCCTGGCCCTTGACTACTGCATGTAGGTTGGGAACGTGTTTATTAGCATGATAGATACTTGTAAATGTTATAGGACTGCTTGTTAGCGTCATTGAACTTGATGAATGTCAGAAACGCTTATTAGCGATGTTGTATGTGTACCCTGGATAGAGAATGCTTATTAGCATCGTAGTATGCTTAAGGAAAATGTTTATTAACATTGTTAGGTGGTTATGCATGCCAAAGAATATGCTTATTAGCATTTTTGTTTAGATGATGCCATGAATTCCTCTACTTATTAGTATGATTACTGAGTGTGAATTATTGGGATGCTTATTAGCATTGTCAATGCATGTGGATGCTTATTCAATCGGCTTTGAACCGTGGGTCGATGTGAGATATTGTTATTACTACCTGATAAGCTGAGTCATTGATTGCAGATAGACTTGGAAGTATGCTTCCAGGGCAATCTAATGAGCCAGCCAGTGCTGGAAATCAGGCCAAAAGTAATGATCAGGGTCAGAACCCTCCGCCAGCCCCTGAGAACTGGCAGCAGGTGCTTGCAGACTTGCAAGCTCAATTACAGAGGCAGAATGAGGAGATATTACAATTGAGGCAACAGCAGGTTCCAGCTGGGAACGCTGCCTCAGGGGCCCCATCTGTTGTTCCAGTACCGGCCGTACAGCAGCAGACAGAGTTGGAGAACCGTTGGGAATTGGTATACGAGCGGTTCAGGAAGCAACACCCTCCGGTATTTGAGGGTGGCGCAGATCCACTTAAGGCAGAGCAGTGGATGGCTATGATTACGTCCATCTTGGACTTCATGAGAATCGTGGGCAATGAAAGGGTGGCCTGTGCCACTTACATGTTTCGGGAGGATGCCCAAATCTGGTGGGAGGTGGTGTCTCAGACTAGAAATGTAACTACTTTGGGTTGGGAAGAGTTTAAACCCCTCTTCAATGAAAAGTATTATAATGAGGCCATTAAAGCTGCAAAGGCCGAAGAGTTTAGTAAACTTTTGCTCTTGGACCAGTGAGCTATTTCTTGGGCTTAAAAATTTAAGTGAAATAGAGTGTTTGTGTTATTATTGTGTGGTTTTAGTCATTTTGTCTCTTAACTTCGTTTGTGTATTTTTTTTAATTAATGGTAACTCTTGTGGAAAATAATAGAATTATGTTCTAAAAATGTGGTATCTATTTTGAAGGCATAACGAGATGGTGCTTGGAAAGCTTAGTGAAGCATGTGCAAGGAAATCATTTTGGACTTGAAATTCTGGCACTTTGTTGTAACATCAGTCAACTTTGCTGCAGCAAAGTGTGGGCAGCCAGCAGCATAAAGTTGCACATTTGACATGTGATTAAATGAGGTGGAGAGAGACTTGAATAGTGGGAACATGAGGTGGAAATGAGCTGAAAAATTCTGAAAAAGAAAAGGAAGTGGTCCCTCACGTGTAGAGAGAAAAATGGAGGGTTTATACCCTTTATGAGCCCAAAAAAAGATATCATCTTCTTCTCCAAGAAAGAAATCCAGCCGCCCATGCTCCATTGAAGAGAGTTTTTCTGCACTTTTGAGCTAAAATCATCAAGAAGAGAAGAGGAAGGAGAAGGAATCTAGAAGAAGAATAAGAAGAAGAGTTAGAAGACAAAGAATAGAATATCTCTATCAATTTGGCTTGTCTTTCTAAACTCTACTTTCATATAATTTTATTTTCTTTTTCTTTCTCTCTTGAACTCTTGAGATAATGTTGAATGTTTATTGTGGTGATTTGGGTATTTTTATTATGAACTAAATTGCTTGTGTCAAGGATATTGATGAACCCTAATTTGTAATCAACCCCAAAGTGTTGAATGTTTTATGAAAATTTTCTCTTGTTCATTTGAGCTATTTTTATTGTGCAAATTTCTTGCTTGAGAATGATCAACTTAGGTGAGAGACAAGCTAGTTTTAATTCCGGAAGGGTTAAAATTAGTGGAAATGCTTGATTGATGCATGTTGATAATTTTGTTATTGATGAGTGAATATCTTAGGGATATTTTATTCACCTTGCAAACTTGAAGGATTGATGCTTGGAATTATGTTCTGGAAATTAAATTTAGCATAGGAATATGTGAATCTAATTGATGGAACTTTAACATGAGCATTTGGAAAAATGGCATGTGCATTAAATTGGAAATCCTAGTTACAAGAGAACTTTACTATGAACTTTGTTGCAACATCAGGGGCAAAACTACAAATTAGGGGGATTTGATATGCCTAACTTTTATCACAATATTAATCACAATGTGTCATTTTCTAGCTTTATTGTCAAAGACCTATTTTAATTCTCTTGTTTAGTTCTTTTTGTTCTTTAGTTCAATTGATTAAATCATAAAAAATATATATTTAATTGTACCCCCAATTGTTTGATGTTGATTTTTACAATATTTGTTTGGCAATCCTTGAGGAGACAACACTTGCACACACTTAGGAAAATTTGCAACACTTGGTTAGGTTATGATGCCTAGGACTTGTGTGTATGGTATTTGGGTTCAATTGGGACTTAAAATGAGGTTTGGAAGCTTTTGGTTTAGGTTGGGAATGGTGGAGTCGAAGGGGGAAAATTTCTGGGCAAAGCTGGCTGTGTGTAGCGTTGGGCTACAGCGCTACTCAGGGATGGAATTTTGCTGACTTGAGCGTTGGGGCGCTAGGGGGGTAGCGCTACAACGCTACCCTGCTCCTTCAGATTTTGGTTTTTGGAATTTTTAAGGGTTTTTGGCTTGGGGTTTCAATTCCTAAGGCTCGGGATCGAATCTACCCACCGTTTGGGTACAATTCGGGGTCCCGGGAGTGAGGTTTAGGTTAAGACCCTTTTTTTGTTGTTTTCATTAATTGGATTCCATATTTGGTTATGACTAGGTGACCGCTAAGGGATCAAATGATCGATCATTCTCAGGGGTCAATTATCTGCTATTACTCGCTCGAACCAAAGGTAAGAAAACTGCACCCGATTAGGTGGATAAGTTGAGACTAAGTGTTCCCTATATTTGTATGCACTGTTATATGATTGTGATAACCATGTGAATATAAAATAAACGGCCTAAGAGTGCCGGAATTGATATTTGAGTGTGACATGCCTTGTGAGTGTAGGATGAATGGCCTAAGAGTGCCAAAACTAATATTTGTGCACAGGGCGTGGCTCAGCCACTAGTAGCTGAGGGCAGCTTAATAATCACTGAGCTCAGTTAAGCTGGCCAAAGTCAGTGGGTATAACACTGGGGGCGGCCTAAGTGAGCTGAAGACAGTGGGTTAAACAGAGGGTGCGACCTAAGGGCGCCGACCCTGAATATTGTGTAATGGTTGCGATAAATCGTTGATTATGAATGTGATTATTGTTGCTAATATGATGAATGTGATATGTTGATTATCTGGACGACAAATTGTTGATTTGTTGATTGTTATCACTGAATAGGAAAATGTTATGAATTGCGGAATGCTTGGTTATGTTTTGTGGAATATTTGGTTATTGATAATGGACATGCTATGATATTATGGTTTTCTTGCTGGGCCTCGGCTCACGGGTGCTACGTGGTGCAGGTAAAGGCAAGGGTATGTTGGATCAACCATGAGTTAGAGAGCTCTGGGGGTGAGGTGTACGCTATCAGCTACTCAACCGCCACGGTCGAGGGATTGTACAGGGACAGAAACCTGAATTGTGTATTTTTTCCATTAGAGTGGCCTTGGTTATTTATTACTTCCGAAAATTTTGTGAATATGTTCTCTAAACTCTGTTTTGGGATCCCATGTACTAAATTTTCATTTTAACGAAAATAACCTGTTTAAGACCAAAATCTTTTATTCCTAATTCATTGATGATGTTAGATTCACATTTTTATTTAAATGACTTGATTAGCAAGTCTTGCACTATTTTAAACACACAGTGTAATGGTCTTGGTTATCTAGGGCGTTATAGATTGGCAGTGCTAAGATTCGTGATAGGCTTTATTTCTTTGATGGGCAGCTTCAAATAAAAGAGCAACCTTCTCTATTTCGTTTGGAATCAAGTTCTATTTCCAATTCCTGTGTTTCAAAATTTGATTATGATTTAACTTCTTGAACAATTATGTTATGGCATTGTCGGCTTAGACATCCAAGTTTTTTATATTTAAAACATTTGTTTCCTTCTTTGTTTATCAATAAAAAGGTTGCTGATTTTCAATGTGATATTTGCTGTAACGCCCTAAACTCCAGGGACTGTTACGGTGTGCCTTATAAAAAATGCTAAACTCGTTAATCGAGTCATTTGGCCATAAATGTGTAACTAAGTTTGATTAGCGGTTTAGGGAATAAAAATTTTGGTTAAGGTATAATGTTTCATTAGAACGTTTACTGTATACATTGGGATCCCAAAAATATAATTTAAAGATTTATTACAACAAAATAATTACAACCAGCCGATCTAAGCGGTAAAACAGGGTTTAACCCTAGTTCCTCTTTCAAACCTCGGTCGTGGTGGTCGAGCAGCTACATATGTAAACATCGTCACCTAAGCTCTCCAACTTAAGGATGGTTCAGCTTTCTTTTGCCTTTATCTGCACCACATAGCACCCGTGAGCCAAAGCCCATCAAGAAAACTCAATATGCTCAAGAACAATCATATCATGATATCAAATCATATCTGGCATGCCTAGCAAACATAGCTATATCCAAGCATGCAAATAAATTCAGATAATGCTAGGGAATCTAGGATAAGAAATCCTGCCCTCCTGATTGGATGACTATCAAGTCAATCCTAATCAGATGAGTGATTTAACACTTAAAGTTCTGGTAAACCATACTGAGTGACTGACAAGCAAGTCACCACAGGGCTCAGCGCCCAAAGCCATGCAAATGATGATCAGAATGATCATAAAAAGCTTATAGCCCTGAACAGATGAGTGAATATCACTTTGAGGTTTTGTTAAACTATAATGAGTGACTGACAAGCAAGTCACTATGGGGTTCAACACTCATAGTTGTGTGACGGAACCGTCACCTGGGCTTTCCTGCAATGGCTCTAATCAGATGAGTGACTGATGGATAAGTCACTAGCTTAAACAGATGAGTGACTGATGGGTAAGTCACACAAGCGCTTTTAGTTTTCATCGAACTTAAGGTCGGTCCGGCATTAATGCTCATGTTGAGTTATCAAATGCAGATGTCGATTAGATCTAATCTTTTATCGGCTCTGCGTTCATGACGCTTATGCTGTTTCTGGCTCTTAGGTCAATGTAACACTCTGGATAGCCAAGACCGTTACATTGTGTGTTTATAAAGGTGCAAGACTTGCTAATCAAGTCATTTAGTTATAAATGTGTTACTAAAACTGTAGTTGAACTAGGGTTAAAAGATTTCGGCCACAAAAGCTACATTTCTTATAATCAAACATTTTAACATGGGATCCCAAGAGTAATAACGTTAAAAGACACTTTACAAAATTTCAGGATAAAAGTACAGCTACTAGCCACTCTAAGGACAAAACAGACGTTTAGGCTTTTCCTGTCCTGTACTACTCCTCGGTCGTGGCGGCCAATCAGCTGGCTATGTACATTCAGCCCCAAAGCTCTCCATCTCAGGACTGGTCCACTTTTCCCTTGCCTTTACCTGCACCACGCAGCACCCGTGAGCCAAGGCCCGGCAAGAAAACACAACAACAAAGCATAATCATCAGTCAAACAATAAGATAATTCATACAGTGTAACCATACACTCAACAGTCCAAGACATGCATATAATCAGGCATTCCACATACCAAGCTTAAATATTATCATTAACAACCAATTCACATATAACAATCAGAGTCAACGCCCTTAGGTCGCACCCCTATTTATCCCACTGACTCCGGCCTGCTTAAACCGAGCTCAGTGAATCTTAAGTTGTCCTCAGCTACCAGTGGCCGAACCGCGCCCTGTGCGCAAATATTGATTTTGACACTCTTAGGTCGTTTCTCACATGTCCCATGGCATAATACCATCTATGACAGCATACAGATATAGGGAGCTCTTAGTCCCAACACAATCACATAACCGGGTGCAATTTTCTTACCTTTGGATTCTGGTAGCTTTGATCAATGATGACAACCCTCAAGCACGATCCCCTCCGAGCCCTAGTGTACACCTAGTCACGGTCACAAGTTAGAACCATTCCAAACTTCAATTCCAAAACCTAACCTCGGGACCAATCACGAGCCCTCGGGAAGCCCTAATTCCACCAAACGGGGTGGTGGAATCAAACCCCGAGCCCTCGGGCAAAAACCCTAAGAGATATTCCAAAAACCCCCCTTTTGGAAACAGGGTAGCGCTACAGTGCCATAAGGAGGGCGCTATAGCGCTATGAGCAGAGCCAAAAAAACTCTGAGACATCAGGGCCTAGCGCTGTAGCGCCCAATGACTAGCACTACAGAGCTAGTCACAGCACAACCCAACTTCAGGTTTCCTTCCTTTGAATTTCCCAAAGCCAAACCTCTCCAAAACTCAAATAAACCTCAACCATACCCCAAAGAAATCCTACCAATATCTCCAACTCACCCTAAATGACCTAATCATATGAAATTCAATCACATGCACCCCAAAATAAAGAGATCACCATGGTTGAGCTTAAAGCTCAAAACTCAGCAGAACAACAGAAATCTCAGAACTTAATGCTAGAACTTCTTACCTTTGATGGATGAATTCGACCTAGGTTATCTTCCACACTTCCTTAGCTTTCACCTCCTCAAATCCTTAGGCTTAATTCCCTAGAATTCCCATAGAAACTCAGCTTATAAAACTAGTTCAACACCAAAAACCAGGAACTAAAAAACAACCTTGAAACTTACCTCAAATGGACTGAATTACTCTTGCTAACTCCTCAAGCCAAATCAAGGGGAAAATTATGAAGTCTTAGCCTAAATTCCTCTTAATTTCAGCCTCAATTTCCAGCAGAAAGGACGAGAGAAAAACAGTTCGATAGAGAGAGAAGAAGACTTCTGTTTTTCCTTCTTTCTTTTCTTCTTTTCCTTTGTCTCAATCCTTCTTTCAGACTTCTTCTGCTTTCTACACATTCCACTAAGGCAATAAAGCAAAATAATACTTATCTATGCTTTTAACTCAAATGACCAATTTGCCCTCCCATAAATCCTAAGCCATTAAATCATTCTAAGGGCATTTTGGTCATTACGCCCAATTCCCGCTAATTCCTCGAATGTCTCTAATATTTACCGCTTACTTCCCGACACCTAGTTAATCACCAACTATATTCCTCAATAACAAATAATCCCCAATATATTTCCTAAATTCCCAGAAATACCCCCAGGCTCGCCCCGAGCCGGGTATAAATCCCCGTCGTGACTTTTTCGCTAAACCGCTCACTAGGAACGCCTCGAGTCACAAGCTACAAATATATCCACATAATAATGTGGTCTCAACAATTTATCACAGATATTTACATTTATGCCCTCAACGGGCCAAAATTACAAATATGCCCTTCTAACCTAATCAGGGCTTACATGCATACTAATATACATATAGTCATGCATCACAGATATCCAAATAGTTATATAAACATGCTTTTAATCATTTAAATCACATATAATCTAGTTATGCCCTCCCAGCACACTAATCAAGGCCCTTAAGCCTTATTAGTAAATTTGGGTCGTTACAACTATCCCCTCCTAATGAGAATTTCGTCCTCGAAATTTACGTGAACAATTCGGGATACTAATCCCGCATCACTGACTCAAGCTCCCAGGTCTCTTCTTCGACCCTACTATTCCTCCATAATACTTTAACTAGAGGAATTGTCTTATTCTGTAGTACTCTATCCTTCCGATCCAAAACCTGAATCGGTTGCTCCTCATAAGCTAAATCTGTCTGCAATTCCAAGTCTTCATACCTCAACACATGTGTCGCATCTGAGACATACTTTCGGAGCATAGAAACATGGAATACATCATGGACTCCTAACAACGATGATGGCAAGGCTAACCTGTAAGCCACCTGACCGATCTTTTCCAGGATCTCAAAAGGTCCGATGAACCTAGGGCTTAGCTTGCCCTTCCTTCCAAACCTCCGAACCCCTCGCAGTGGTGATACTCGGAGAAATACGTGATCCCCAACCTGGAACTCCACGTCTCTATGCTTGGGATCAGCATAGCTTTTCTGCTGCTCTGTGAGGCGAGCATCCTAGCTTGGATCTTCTCTACAGATTCATTTGTTTTCTAAACCATATCCGGCCCCAAGTACTTCCTCTCACCCATTTCATCCCAATGAATGGGTGATATACATTTCCTCCCATATAACATCTCGTAGGGAGCCACTCCAATCATCGATTGGTAACTATTGTTGTATGAAAACTCCATCAACGGAAGATACTTACTCCAAGATCCCTCGAAGTCAATCACACACGCTCTGAGCATATCCTCCAATACTTGAATCATCCTCTCAGACTGTCCATCAATCTGAGGATGGAAGGCTGTGCTGAACTTCAATTGAGTTCCCACAGCCTTCTGCAAACTACCCCAAAACTTGGAGGTAAAGATAGGATCCCGGTCTGACACTATAGACTTAGGAACCCCATGGAGACGTACGATCTCCCTCACATACAACTCTGCATACTGATCCACAGTATATGTCGACCTCACTGGAAGAAAATGGGCTAACTTGGTGTATCTGTCCACTATCACCCACACCGAGTCATGAAGCCCTACTGTTCTGGGTAAACCTCCCACAAAATCCATCGTAATATCCTCCCATTTCCACTTGGGAATACCCAAAGGCTAAAGCAACCCTACTGGTCGCTGATGCTCAGCATTCACCTGCTGACAGGTTAAACATCTGGCTATGTACTCCACCACATCCTTCTTCATCCCGGGCCACCAATATAATGTCCGTAGATCCTGGTACATCTTCGTGGTACCCGGATGAAGTGAGTACGGCATCGTATGTGACTCATCCAATATCTCTCGTCTGATCCCCTCATCAGTTGGAACACAAATCCGCCCCTGATATCGAAGCAAACCAACCTCAAAAATAGATTAGTCCTTAGCTACTCCCGCTAAGACATTCTCTCTAACCTCCTATAACTGAGCGTCTACCAATTGACCTTCTTTAATCCGCTCTAGCAGGGTCGACTGCAGAGTAATATTGGCTAACCGGCCCACCACCAATTCTATCCATGCTCTGACCATCTCATCAGCTAACTCTCTCGAGATCTGCGTGGAACTATATAATTGACCTGGGCCTCTCCGGCTCAATGCATCCGCCACTACATTGGCTTTCCCCAGATGGTAAAGAATATCACAATCACAGTCTTTCACCAACTCTAGCCAACGTCTCTGCCTCATGTTCAGGTCCTTCTGTGTGAAGAAGTACTTCAAGCTCTTGTGATCAGTGTATATATCACACGTTTTCCCATATAGGTAATGCTGCCAAACCTTCAGTGTGAATACCACTCCTGCTAACTCCAAATCATAGGTAGGATACCGCTGCTCATACTCCTTCAGCTGCCGTGACGCATAAGTAATGACTTTCTCATTTTGCATCACCACACAGCCTAAACCCAACCTCAACACATCACAGTAGACAACAAACTTCCCTTCCCGCGAAGGAAGACTCAACACAAGCATGGTAATAAGTCGTCGCTTCAATTCTTGGAAACTGTTCTCACACTTGTCTGACCAGATAAACCTCAAATTCTTTCGTGTCAATTCTTTCATCGGTGCCGCTAACTTCGAGAAGCCTTCCACAAACCGTCTGTAGTAACCCGCTAGACCAAGAAAACTCCGCACCTCCGAGGCGTTCCTTGGCCTCGGTCAATTCCTAACTGCCTCCACCTTAGATGGATCCACCTTAATCACATCTGCACCAACAATATGTCCAAGGAATGTCACTTCTGGTAGCCAAAATTCACATTTCTTAAACTTGGCGTACAACTGATGCTCCCTCAATCTCTGTAGAACCTGTCATAGATGTTGCTCGTGCTCTGCCTCTGAACTAGAGTACACTAAGATGTCGTCGATGAAGACAATAACGAACTGATCCAGAAAGTCCTTGAACACTCTATTCATTAGATCCATAAAGGTTGCTGGGGCATTGGTCAAACCAAATGACATGACCAGAAACTCATAGTGCCCATACCTCGTTCGGAAGGCTATCTTCGGTATGTCCTCGTCCTTGATACTCAGTTGGTGATAACCAGATCGAAGATCAATCTTTGAGAACACTGTCTTACCCTGCAGCTGATCGAACAAGTCGTCAATCCTTGGTAGGGGATACTTATTCTTGATAGTCAACTTGTTCAATTCCCTGTAGTCTATACACTTTCTCAAAGTCCCGTCCTTCTTCTTCACAAAAAAAACTGGAGCACCCCATGGCGAGTAACTAGGTCTGATGGACCCCAAATCCAGAAGCTCCTGTAACTGTATCTTCAATTCCTTCAGTTCTGCCGGTGCCATTCTATATGGTGCCCTCGACATTGGCTCTATCCCTGGCGCCAACTCAATAACAAATTGAATCTCCCCACACGGCGAAAATCCAGGTAAGTCCTTAGGGAACACATCCAAGAACTCGCAAACCAATCTGGTCTCCTCCGGTCTTGTTGGCGAAACCCTAGTGGTAGCTACCACACTAGCCAGAAAACCTATACATCCTCCTTGTAACAGATCTCTGGCTCTCAACGCTGATATCATGGGTATCCAGGGTCCATGACTCCCACAAAGACAAAGGGATCCTCGCTCTCCTGCTCAAAGGTCACCATCTTCTTTCTGCAGTCAATAGTAGCTTTGTATCTAACCAGCCAATCCATGCCTAAAATCATATCAAAATCCTCCATACCCAACTCAATCAAGTCTACTCACAATTCCCTACCATCAACCATCACTGGCAGTGCTCTAATCCACCTCCTAGAAACTACCAATTCTCATGTAGGCAAAATAGTCCCAAACCCCAAAGTATAATACTCACTAGGTCTACACAATCTATCAATTACCTTACTAGAAATAAACGAATGTGTAGCACCAGAGTCAATCAATACAGTAAAAGGAGAGCCAGCGCTAGAAAGCTAACCTGTCACTACCAAGGGACTAGCCTCGGCATCCGCCTGCATCAGGGTGAACACTCGAGATGGAGTCAAGCTATCCACCTTCCCTGCATCTCCTTTCTTCACTGCTGGGCAGTCCTTCTTAAGGTGTCCCACCACCCCCACACACATAACAGGCCTTAGCCCGACATTCGCCCGGATGGCGTCTTCCGCACCTCGTGCACTCAGGATAGCTCCTCCATGAATCATTGCCTCCCTGGCGGCCACCCTGTGTACCCCGACCTCTCCTATCAGGACCAGGAGCGGTCGAAGCATCAGGGGTCTTTCTCTTCAGATCACTGGGGCCTCCACCCCTACCAAACCCAGAATATGGAGGCACCGCCCTGCGGCCCTCCCGCCTTGCTACGCTCTCCCTCCATATCTTATTCTCCGCTTCCTCAGCGGTAAGAGCCTTCTCTACAGCCTGGGCATAAGTTGTCCCCCCAGGAACTGTTGTAATCCTCACATCTCGGGCTATCATAGCATTAAGCCCTCTGATAAATTTGTCCTGCCTAGCTGCATCAGTAGGCACAAGATCTGGTGAAAACTTCGCAAGTCTGTCAAACTTCAGAGCATATTCTGTAACTGTCATGCTGCCCTGAACCAACCCCACAAACTCATTTACCTTCGTTGCCCTGATGGCAACATTATAGTATTTCTGACTGAATAGATCCTTGAATCCTTCCCAACTCAGTGTAGTAACATCTCTGGTCTGTGATGCCACTTCCCACTAAATACGGGCATCCTCTCTCAGCATATATGTGGCACAGGCCACTCTGTCATGTCCTTCTACCCTCATGAAATCTAGGATAGTAGTAATCATGGTCATCCACTGTTCGTCCTTCGGTGGGTCAAGTCCTCTCTCAAAGATTGGGGGTTGCTGCTTCCTGAACCGCTCATACAACGGCTCCCATCTATTCCCAACCTATACTGGCTGTACAACTGGTACCACTGCAGGTGGCACAATGGGGGCAGCACTCCCTGATGGAACCTGCTGTCGCAGAATGTGGATCTGCTCATCCTGGCTCTGTAGCCGTGCTTGCATGTCTGCCATAAGTTGCTGCCAGCTCTCAGAGACAGGCGGAGGGTCTGGCCCTGGTCATCATCTCTAGTCTCAGACCTGGTGTCGGCTAGTCGCGTAGATTTTCTTGGACGCATAGTTATCCAAGTTAATCTGCAATCAACGACTCTGCGATTAAACTATGATGCCAGGGTAATAATCCTTTCATGATCCACCACTGGGACTCAAACATTCACAAACAATCAATATATAACAGTTTATCCAAGTATTCATCCATATATTCATTCACATGCATAGCGATGCTAATAAGCATGCCTCAATATCATCACACAATAGTCAAGGGCCAGGCCCTATCAGTATCTCATGCTCCCTATTAAATAAGCAAATATTAGCATTCATATTCCATTCTAATCATTTAAGCATATAACCATGTATACAAAATTACCAAACCCTGAGCTGAGCTTGTCTTTAACGGCGAATGTACACGTCCAGCCAGTGTTCAAGAACCCTTAAACCTAGGACGCTCTGATACCAAGTTGTAACGCCCTGGATAGCCAAGACCGCTACACTGTGTGTTTATAAAGGTGCAAGACTTGCTAATCAAGTCATTTAGTTAGAAATGTGTTACTAAAACTGTAGTTGAACTAGGGTTAAAAGATTTCGGCCACAAAAGCTACATTTCTTATAATCAAACATTTTAACATGGGATCCCAAGAGTAATAACATTAAAAGACACTTTACAAAATTTCAGGATAAAAGTACAGCTACTAGCCACTCTAAGGGCAAAACGGACATTTAGGCTTTTCCCGTCCTGTACTACTCCTCGGTCGTGGCGGCCAATCAGCTGGCTATGTACATTCAGCCCCAAAGCTCTCCATCTAAGGACTGGTCCACTTTTCCCTTGCCTTTACCTGCACCACGCAACACCCGTGAGCCAAGGCCCAGCAAGAAAACACAACAACAAAGCATAATCATCAGTCAAACAATAAGATAATTCATACAGTGTAACCATACACTCAACAGTCCAAGACATGCATATAATCAGGCATTCAACATACCAAGCTTAAAAATTATCATTAACAACCAATTCACATATAACAATCAGAGTCAACGCCCTTAGGTCGCACCCCTATTTATCCCACTGACTCCGGCCTGCTTAAACCGAGCTCAGTGAATCTTAAGTTGTCCTCAGCTACCAGTGGCCGAACCGCGCCCTGTGCGCAAATATTGATTTTGACACTCTTAGGTCGTTTCTCACATGTCCCGTGGCATAATACCATCTATGACAGCATACAGATATAGGGAGCTCTTAGTCCCAACACAATCACATAACCGGGTGCAATTTTCTTACCTTTGGATTCTGGTAGCTTTGATCAATGATGACAACCCTCAAGCACGATCCCCTCCGAGCCCTAGTGTACACCTAGTCACGGTCACAAGTTAGAACCATTCCAAAATTCAATTCCAAAACCTAACCTCGGGACCAATCACGAGCCCTCGGGAAGCCCTAATTCCACCAAACGGGGTGGTGGAATCAAACCCCGAGCCCTCGGGCAAAAACCCTAAGAGATATTCCAAAAACCCCCCTTTTGGAAACAGGGTAGCGCTACAGTGCCATAAGGAGGGCGCTATAGCGCTATGAGCAGAGCCAAAAAAACTCTGAGACATCAGGGCCTAGCGCTGTAGCGCCCAATGACTAGCACTACAGAGCTAGTCACAGCACAACCCAACTTCAGGTTTCCTTCCTTTGAATTTCCCAAAGCCAAACCTCTCCAAAACTCAAATAAACCTCAACCATACCCCAAAGAAATCCTACCAATATCTCCAACTCACCCTAAATGACCTAATCATATGAAATTCAATCACATGCACCCCAAAATAAAGAGATCACCATGGTTGAGCTTAAAGCTCAAAACTCAGCAGAACAACAGAAATCTCAGAACTTAATGCTAGAACTTCTTACCTTTGATGGATGAATTCGACCTAGGTTATCTTCCACACTTCCTTAGCTTTCACCTCCTCAAATCCTTAGGCTTAATTCCCTAGAATTCCCATAGAAACTCAGCTTAGAAAACTAGTTCAACACCAAAAACCAGGAACTAAAAAACAACCTTGAAACTTACCTCAAATGGACTGAATTACTCTTGCTAACTCCTCAAGCCAAATCAAGGGGCAAATTATGAAGTCTTAGCCTAAATTCCTCTTAATTTCAGCCTCAATTTCCAGCAGAAAGGACGAGAGAAAAACAGTTCGCTAGAGAGAGAAGAAAACTTCTGTTTTTCCTTCTTTCTTTTCTTCTTTTCCTTTGTCTCAATCCTTCTTTCAGACTTCTTCTGCTTTCTACACATTCCACTAAGGCAATAAAGCAAAATAATACTTATCTATGCTTTTAACTCAAATGACCAATTTGCCCTCCCATAAATCCTAAGCCATTAAATCATTCTAAGGGCATTTTGGTCATTACGCCCAATTCCCGCTAATTCCTCGAATGTCTCTAATATTTACCGCTTACTTCCCGACACCTAGTTAATCACCAACTATATTCCTCAATATCAAATAATCCCCAATATATTTCCTAAATTCCCAGAAATACCCCCAGGCTCGCCCCGAGCCGGGTATAAATCCCCGTCGTGACTTTTTCACTAAACCGCTCACTAGGATCGCCTCGAGTCACAAGCTACAAATATATCCACATAATAATGTGGTCTCAACAATTTATCACAGATATTTACATTTATGCCCTCAATGGGCCAAAATTACAAATATGCCCTTCTAACCTAATCAGGGCCTACAAGCATACTAATACACATAGTCATGTATCACAGATAACCAAATAGTTATATAAACATGCTTTTAATAATTTAAATCACATATAATCCAGTTATGCCCTCACGACACACTAATCAAGGCCCTTAAGCCTTATTAGTAAATTTGGGTTGTTACAGTCAATAACACGCAACCAATGCCAAACTTGAATGATCAGGGCCATGCACAAGTAAGCAATGCTACCAAACATATATCATATGTTAAATATCCAACATAGGGCATCGATCATGCTTACTTAACAATTACTAGCATAACTAGGATCATGCACAATCACAGAGACTCAAGCTCTAAACAATCTCATATTCAATATTCATGGCATGCCCTAATCACATGTTTCTCGTGCATTACATGCATCACATTTAAACATCCAGCATGCATCAAGAATAACCATGCATGTCAAATACACAGGGTGCAGTTTTCTTACCTCGGGTTCGAGCGAGAAATAATATAAGAACGACCCTTGAGAACGATCGACATTTTAGTCCCTTAGCGGTCACCTAGTCATAACCAATTGGAACCCATTAATAAAGTAAATCAATAAGAGGTTCACAATCTAAAACCACGCTTCCAGGATCAATCCCGCACTCTCGGGAATCTCAATCTACCCAAACGGGGTAAAGGAACCCATCCTCGAGCCTTAAAAGTCATCCCGAGCCCTAAAATAGGCTTGCTGGAAAATGGACCAGCGCTGCAGCGCTATTAGGTGGCGCTGAGGCGCTATTTCAAGTCAGAGAGGCCCAGTTCTCTGCCCTGCCTAGCGCTGCTGTGCCAATCACAAACCAGAATCTTTTTGGTTTCCCCTCCTTGCGATTTCTCTTGAAACCAACCCTCCAAACCAGTCTCATACATCACCCAAACATCCAATTCAACCCCTAAACTTCATTTACAACACACCCTCATCAAAACCCAAGCAACCAAACTCAACCGATAGCTTGCATTCCATGATCGTCTCATGCCGAATGGCTTGAACCAATCCACATATGATGCGGTATTATTTATAATTCACCCACATGCATGAAAATACACAATCACGCCCTCAACGGGCCAAATTACCAAAATGCCCTTATAACAAAATGTGAACCCATATGCATGTATTTATCATCATATAATAATATAATTCACATAAACATGCATATTAACATTAAATAGCATAATAAATCAATTATGGCCCTCTCGGCCTCCTAATCAAGGTCCTAAACCTTATTAGGAAATTTGGGGCATTACATTTGCCAACTTGCGAAACATACTCGTGTTTCGTTTCCTCCAAAACTATATACACCATCTAGCCCTTTCTCTCTTGTTCATAGTGACGTATGGGGACCATCAAAGGTCACTAAATCTTCTAGTAAGCGATGGTTTATTACATTCATTGATGACCATACACGAATTACTTGGGTTTATCTTCTTAGGCACAAATCCAAAACCTGTCAGGTCTTCTAAAACTTCCACAAAATGATCCAAACACAGTACCAGATGTCTATTCAGACACTTCGTACTGATAACAGTACTGAAACTTCAATACCGCTCTCGATCCCAATCTTTTACAAAATGTGATTTTTCATCAAAGCTCATGTGTGGGTACTCCACAACAGAATGGAGTAGCCGAAAGAAAAAATCGTCACCTCTTAGAAGTAGCCTGTGCCATTATGGTCACATGCATGTTCCAAAATATCTTTGGGGCGATGTTGTCCTTACTGCTACTTATCTAATTAATCGCCTTCCCAGTCGGCCTCTTCAGTTCAAGACACCGTATTCTAATTTTCAGTCTCTCTATCCTCACATTTCCACAAATACTCTGCCAATCAAAGTCTTTGGTTGCACCGCCTTTATTAACGTGCACTCCCAACACCGGAGTAAGCTTGATCCTAGAGCCATAAAGATAGTTTTCCTAGGATATTCTCCTGCACAGAAATGCTATCGTTGTTACTGTCCCCTCACCAAAAAATTCTACATCTTCAGTGTGTCACCTTTTTCGAAAACTCTCCATACTTCACTCCCACCTTGCTTCAAGGGGAGCACATCCATCACGAGCAAGAAGCTCAATGATCATGGAGTTTAGAATTACCCCTAGACATGTCCTTTCCTCTAGAGCAAAATCTCATTCTGGAACCAGAAAATCTTCCATCTTCTCATCCACCTTCTCTTCCATCTTCTCTTGAACCACAAAATCTTCCATCTCCTCATCCACCTTCTCTTCCATCTCCTCCTGCCTCTCAAGATCAAAACATGCAGAAAGAAATTTGGGTGTATACCAGAAGAGAAAGAAATAAACGAGTTACAAATCCTCATCACAGTCAAGAGCCCGATCCAGTGATAGAACCACCTCTCTCAAAAGATTTAGGTACTCTACCCTCAAACACTCAGTTAGATCTAGATATTACTATTGCATTAAGAAAGGGAACTAGATCTTGCACCCAACAACCTATTTCAAAATTCATCTCTTATGCAAAATTATCATCTCCACTTAAAGTTTTTACCACTAGTCTATCAGATGTTGTGATTGTAACGCCCTGGATAACCAGGACTGCTACACTGTGTACTTATAAAGGTGCATGACTTGCTAATCATGTCACTTAGTCAAAACGTGTCACTAAACCATAAATGTGCTAAGGATAAAATGGTTTTGGTCTCAAAAGATACATTTCATATACTTAAACAAATTTACATATGGGATCCCAAAAAGGAACAGTGTTTAAATGTTAGTTTACAAAATTTCCAAAATACAGACTACCATCAGCCACTCTAAGGCAAAACATACATTTATAGCTTTTATGTTCCTGTTATCCTCTCAACCGTGGCGGCTGAGCAGTTGGTCATGTACATTCCGCTCACAGAGCTCTCCAAGTCAGGGCTGATCAAGTTTGCCCTTGCCTTTACCTGCACCACGCAGCACCCGTGAGCCAAGGCCCAGCAAGAAAACATATTACACATCTCAACAATCATATCAAGAGAATAATTCATCAAGCATGATCAACCACTTAACATTCCACATTAATCACATAGCATGTAATCAGAATCAAAGATGCAACCAATCATTAATAACAGTCAAATTACATAATAACTAGGGCCGACAACTTAGGCCGCGCCCTCTGTTTACCCCACTGACTCCGGCCCGCTTAAACCGAGCTTAGTGTATAATAAGCTGTCCTCGGCTACCAGTGGCCGAGCCGCGCCCTGTGCGCAAGTGTAACCTTTGGCACTCTTAGGCCGTTGGTTTACTATTTACATGGCATAATACCATCATTTCCAATGCATACATATTAGGGAACCCTTAGTCCCATTACAAATACACAACCAGGTGCAGTTTTCTTACCTTTGGCTTCCAAGTGAACTAGTTACAAGCGATGCTCCTTGAGCGCGATTCGATCCCCGAGCCCTAGCTTGGCACCTAGTCACAACCAAGATAAAGGATACCATCAACAATCTTAAATGAGCTTCTAGACGAAGTTCTAGTCTCCAGAACATTGAATTTCACCAAACATGGTAAAAGATTCAATCCCGAGCACCCTAGGTTAAATTCCCTAGCCCAGAATCTCAAGATCCAAAAATCTCTTAAGGGCCACGGCATTAGCCACCCATGCCGCGGCATGGCCCCAACCAGAGACCTTCCAATGCCCAAAAACAGCAAAGGGCCGCGGCCCTACTCAAACCATGCCGCGACCCGCCCTCCTTCCTCAGCACACATCAGCTTCGAAGGGCCGCAGCTCACAAAGAACTATGTCGCGGCTTGACCCCTTCGAACCCAAAAAAACCTCCATTTTTAACTCTCAAACCTCATGCAAACTACCCCAATTCCACAACTCAATTACCCAAAAACTTCTTACAAGATTCCAACAACACAACCCAGCTGAAACCTAGACTAGAACCCATCAAAAACCCACTTCAATCACTGAAGCTTTCTAACTCAAGAACTCAAAACCCAGCCATGGAAACACTATAACTCAACCTTTAAACCTTAAATTGGAGCTTACCTCAGCTGTAGAACCAATCCTCCAAGAGTTTTCTGGCCTAACTTCCAGGGTTCTAGCATTAATTTAATCTTCAAATCCAAAAACCCAAAACCTCTTAGAACACACTCAAAAACACAGAATTTCAACCACAAAAAATGGAATTCAATGCTTACCTCAACCTTGATTAAGTTTCTTTGATAATCCTTGAGCTAATCCTCTAAACTCCAGCTTCAATTCTTAGAATTCCAGCCAAGACCTCGAAGTTTCTGTGTTCTTCTTTGGGAGAGAAAGGAAGAGAGGTTCGGTTTGCTATATTCCACAGTTTTCTAAAATCTTCTTAAGTCTATCCTTAGGCAATCAAGTTAATCCCAAGGCTCGGGGTACCGGAAACGTCCCCGAGGGCAAAATAGTAAAATTCCCCAATATTCCCACCTAGACTTCCTAACCTCGAACATATCTCCAATTATTTATTTTCATAACCCGGTAACCTAAATAACCACCCGATACCCGAAATACTCCTTAACTTGTCCAAAGTCAAATATTAAACCCCGTTGTGACTTTCCCGCTATCTAGCTCCCTAAGATCGCCTCAAGTCGCCTGCTGCAGATTTACCCACATAATAATGTGGTTCTCACAAGTATAACATTTAACCACATTTATATACATATAATCATACAAGCATGCTTATCATGTAATCATGCATTAAATCAATAAATTTCACACATAAACCAATTATGCCCTCCCGGCACACTAATCAAGGCCCTTAAGCCATATTAGTGATTTTGGGTCGTTACAGTGATACCCAGGGATGAAAGCATTGGGTACTCCTAAATGGAAGACAACAGTTCTCGAAGAGATGAAAGCACTTGAGCATAATGGAACTTGGAGATTAGTAGAGTTACCACCAGATGAGAAAGTAATAGGGTGCAAGTGGGTATTCACGGTCAAATATAATGCAAATAGATCTAATGAGAGGTACAAAGCACGATTAGTTGCCAAGGGTTTTACTCAAACCTACGGAATCGACTACACTGAAACCTTTGCTCTAGTTGCCAAACTCAATACCATCATATTATTGCTCTCACTTGTAGTCAACTTGAATTGGGAATTGCATCAACTTGATGTAAAAAATGCATTCTTAAATGGTGAGCTAGAAGTAACCAATCGGTTCCTGAAAGAAATCAAGGGACTCAGATACATACAAGGTCAGACTGATCATACTCTCTTCATCAAACACTCAGTTTAAGGGAAAATGTCAGTACTAATTGTGTATGTTGATGATATCATTGTCACTAACGACCATACAAAAAAGATGATTAATTAAAGAAATGTTGGCAAAGGAGTTTGAAGTCAAGGATGTCGATGCACTCAGGTATTTTTTGGGAATGGAATTTGCTAGAAGCAAAAAAGGGATTTATGTATCCCAAAGAAAATACACTCTTGATTATTTAAATGAGATAGGAATGCTAGGCATTAAACCTAGTAAAACTTCAATCAAGCTCGGAGACAAGAGGAAAATGTTTGAAGGAAGTCCAGTTGACAAAGGGAGGTACCAGCAACTAGTAGGGAAGCTTATCTACCTCTCACGCACCAAACCTGATATTGCCTTTGCAGTAAATCTGGTCAGTCAATATATGCATGATCCATGTCAAGGGCATCTTAATGCAGTATATAGAATTCTGAGGTATCTAAAGCAAACACCAGGAAAAAGTCTTTTCTTTAGAAAGACGACCAAGAGGAAGGTTGAAGTATTCAAAGATGCAGACTGAGCTGGGTCAATTGCTCATAGAAAGTCTACATTTGGGTATTGTACAATTGTATGGGGTAATGTGGTAACATGAAGAAGTAAAAAAGCAAACAGTGATTGCAAGAAGCAGCGCAGAAGCAGAGTATAGAGCCATGGCCCACAGAGTGTGCGAAGCAATATGGATCAAAGGTCTGTTAGGGGAATTAAAGATTGAATATGAAGCCCCAATTCACCTTTACCGTGATAATCAGTCTACCATCAGTATTGCACATAACCCTATCATGAAAGAACTAAATATGTGGAAGTGGATAGTCACTTTATTAAAGATTCATGGAGGAATAGTTAGCATTAGATATGTTCATACAAATCAACAATTGGCTGACATTCTCACAAAGAGGTTATCTGAGTGAGTATTTGATTTCCTAGTAAACAAGCTTGGACTCATAAATATCTATAGTCCAGCTTAAGGAGGAGTGTTGAGAGCAAGGAAATCAAGAAAATCAAATCCCATTGATTTGGGTTACATGTTATTAGCTAGTTTTCCATTCTATAGGAATTCTATTTATTGTATATATTCTGTATTAAAGAGGGATCGATACAAAAACCCTCTATATATTCATAGCTTTTGAATGTAAATTCTACACAGAAATAAGAAATATACTTTCTTCTTACAAATTCTATAGTTTTTTTACTGAACTAGAACTGTTGTTTTCTTTTTAATGAACAAAAAAATTCTTAGGAGACATCGTTTGGAAACTCCCCCAACACATCATTTCAACGTAAGGCTCTGCAGTATATTCTATTATAATCTAACTATCGGTCACCCTTATAGTAAAAAACAAGGATTATATTGGCTATAAGAACATAAATGTGCTTGAAGATGAGAGAGCCCATTTGCTTACTTTCTCACCAAGCTAATCAAGGTAAGGAATTTTTATGTATGCTTTTCAATTATTTTTTCTTATATTTTAAGTAGCTAGCTATGATGTCAATTTTCCATTCACTCAAACATCATTATATAAAACTATTTTCCAACAGATTTGCCGTCATTAGAGACATGTTTGGAGGAGACAGCAGAATTGGTAAAATCCCAGCTGTGGTTTCAGATGATGAATCCAAAAAGGAGAAAGAGTGTCCAATTTCTTTAGCTGCATTTGAGATCTTAAGAAACTATAGTAGTGGAGTAAAGAAGATGAAGATGGGAGAGAGAGTTATGGAGGAGGAACCAAGTTATGATGCAAGAAGCAATGAAGGGAAGAGATTGTCAACAGATGACATTTTGAGGATTGCTGGAACAAGATTCATTCGGTCTTTTAATTCTCAGCAGGCTGCTGATCATGTTCCTTCTATGATGCCCAGCCACCCTTTTGAATGTTCATTTTATGGCCTTTCCACCGAAGAGACTAAAGATGTTGAGCTTGTTGAGTTGATTCTTTCTTGTGCTGAGAAAGTAGAATATCAACAGTTCGAACGAGGGAGAAAATTGCTCAGCCATTGTGAGCTGTTATGTTCTGAAACAGGGAATCCAGTTCAAAGAGTGGTTTACTATTTCTGTCAAGCTCTCAGAGAAAGGATTGACAAAGAAACTGGACGATACATAGTGTTGAGTTTGCAGACAATCCAGCAGACAGTTCAGCAGTTTGATCTGGATAAGGCGTTGATGACTCTAAATGCCACTCTCCAAAAAATTCAGCAGGAGATTCCATTCTGTCAGCTGTCTATCTTTGCTGGTATTTAAGCAATTATTGAAAATGTCAGGGAAGCGAAGAAGATTCACATAATCGATTTTGGAATAAGGAGTGGTTCACCCTGGACTGTTCTAATGCAAGCTCTTGCTTCTTCTAGTCATGAATCTCCACTTGAGCTTCTCAAGATCACTGCTATTGGAACTACTTCAAAACATGCCATTGAGGAAACAGGTGAGAGGTTGTTGAGTTTTTCCAAGACCATGAATATACCTTTCTCTTTTAACATAGCGATGGTATCAGATATGTCACAACTCAAACAAGACCATTTTGAGCTAGATTCTGATGAAACAATAGCTGTCTACTCTTCACATGTACTTAAGAACTTTCTTTCGGAACCTGATAAACTGGAATCTTTAATGAAAGTGATAATGAAATTAAATCCATGTGTGATGGTTGTTACGGAAATTGAAGCAAACCATAACTCCCCAATTTTTGTGAATCGATTCATTGAAGCCCTTTTCTTCTATGGAACAATATTTGATTGCCTTAAATTTTTCATGGAGAGGAATGAGCTGAATAGAATGGTGATTGAAGAAACTTATTGTTGTCAGGCAATCAGAAACATTGTGGCTGCAGAGGGAGGGGAGAGAAAGATAAGAAATGTGAAGATTGATGTGTGGAGAGCTTTCTTTGCCAGGTTTGGAATGGAAGAGCTTGAATTGAGTTCATCATCTATATACCAAGCTAATCTTATTGTTGACAGATTCCCAAGTGGGACTTCCTGTACTCTTGACATGAATGGAAAATGCCTCATGATGGGTTGGAAGGGTACACCAGTTCAATCTCTTTCTGTTTGGAGATTGCATTGATGTAACTATATGAACTAGTTCAATAAGTTAAAGAGCATTCAAAGTTGATATATATATATATAATCCATGTTCAATGTGAAATGATCATAGTTACCAATAGATATAATATCTGGATTGTCTGATTTTTTCAAGTTACAATATCCGTTTGATCATAATAATCAGTAAACCAGTTTGTAAAATCCTTTAAAAGAGTAAAAAAATTATATGATGTGCTTGGTTTATATCTTTTTGTTTAATTAATTTTCACATAATAATAATTATTGTTAGAAATAATATAGTAGAGAAGAACGAAATATATATATATATATTAATATATTTAATTGAAGAACATAAATGTGAAAATAAAATACAAAGAATAAATCAAAACCGAGGCACGCGAAACACGCTTGCACCACTGTGTCTACTCAGGCGAACTCGAAACAAACCTTCCCTCTATCACTAGAAAATACTACAAAGATTGAAGAGAGAAAGAGACCAAGACTTTTGTGTGTCATATTCTGTATCGATGTGACTTAGAATGTGAGGAGAAGCCTCTTTTTATAGGCTTCATGGAGAGTTGAAAATATGTGTGAATCAAGTATTTTAGTGCCCAAATATCTCACAATTAATCACACAATATTATGATAATCTTAGCTTTAACCAAAGTGATTTGCTAAAAATCAATCAAAATTAACCACTCACTATTCTGATAATTCCATCTTTGATCAAAATGATTTGTTGAATCTTTACCATTTTAGGCATCAATTTCTCATTCACTCAATTTTTCCAACAATTATCACCTAAAAGATGAGAGAGTTAAAGACAGACAAACTACACAAATAAACCATTACAAGACAAAAAGCTTACTCATACTTGTGAATGAATGAGATAAAAATCAAATACAATATTATTCTCTATACATCTCTTAATGCTACACATTTGAATTTTTCAATAGTAGTAGTTTATTTTAATATATATATATATTTATAAATATATCATATTAGTATATTATCTATCACATTGTCCTTGTTACTTATTGAACAAGATCTTTTGTCTTCTATCATGGAACAAAACATTCTTTGAAGATATCATTTGAAAAGTTCAACAAATCATTTCAACTTCAGGCTCTGCATTATATGATATTCTAGTCTGAACTATTGGTCACCCTTATAATAAGAACTATGCTTATATTGTTTATATCAACATGCCAATATCAAAGTTGTTGCACTTAAGGAAATATTTTCAAGAATTTGTTTTAAATATATAAATATAAACATCTAACTTTGTACATCTTCTTGTAATTGGATGTATATTTTAATATACATATATAAATTAGCTATTTTCTGGATGGAGAAAGCTATTATATCTTTAACAAAATCAAGTTCTGGCTTTAAGATAAATTTAGTTTCTCTACTGATTAAAAGTGTTGAGAGAGTATGGACGAAGTCAACGATAATAAGTACCAATTTCATTTTTTTGGAGGAGAAACTTGGGAGGACTCAAGAGATATTGAAAATTACCTTTCTTCTTCTGATTTTGGATGTGTCCAAGATGATCATTTTTTATCTGAAGGATTTCTTTTCTCCAAGAACCAACTTATGGAACTGCCGGAAGAACAAATTTCTGACTATGAGTTACTTAATGATACTCGAGAAACTGTAGATTCGCCATCACTTGAGATATGTTTGGAGGAGATTGCAAGGTTTAATGAAATCCCAGCTTTAGTTTCAAATGTTGAAACCAAGGAGGAAGAGTGTCCAAATTCTTTAGCTTCTTTTGAGATCCTAAGGAACTATAGCAGTGGATTAAAGAAGATGAATGGAGAAAGAGTTATGGAGGAACCAAGTTATGATGCACCAAGCAGTGAAGAGAAGAAATTGTCAACTGATGACATCTTGAGGATTGCTGGAACAAGATTCATTCAGTGTTTTAATTCTCAGCAGACTGCTGATCATGTTCCTTCTATGATGTTCGGCCACCCTTTTGAGTTTTCTTTTTATGGCCTTTCCATTGAAGAGACTAGAGATGTTGAACTTGTTGAGTTGCTCCTTTCTTGTGCTGAGAGAGTAGAATGTCAGCAGTTCGAACGGGGAAGCAAACTACTCAACCAGTGTGAGCTGTTATCTTCTGTTGAAGGAAATCCAATTCAAAGAGTGGTTTACTATTTCTGTCAAGCTCTCAGAGAAAGGATTGACAAAGAAACCGGACGACACATCGTATTGAGTTTGCAGACAGTTGACCAGTTTGATCCAGATAAGGCGATGATGACTCTAAACACCACACACCATGCGATGCACGAGGAGATTCCATTCTCTCAGCTGTGTATTTTTTCAGGAATTCAAGCCATTATTGAGAATGTCATGGAAGCAAAGAAGATTCACATAATCGATCTTGGAATAAGGAGTGGTTCACAGTGGATTGTTCTAATGCAAGCTCTTGCTTCTTCCAGTCATGAATCTCCACTTGAGCTTCTCAAGATCACTGCTATTGGAACTACTTTTAAACATGCCATTGAGGAAACAGGTGAGAGGTTGTTGAGGTTTGCCAAGTCCATTAACATACCTTTGTCTTTCGAGATAGTGATGGTATCAGATATGTCTCATCTCAAAGAAGACCATTTCGAGCTAGATTCTGATGAAAAAGTAGCTGTCTACTCTTCATATTTACTTAGGAGCTTTCTTTCAGAGCCAGATCAACTGGAGTCTTTAATGAAGGTAGTAAGGAACTTAAATCCATGTGTGATGGTTGTTACTGAAGTTGAAGCAAACCACAACTCGCCAGCTTTTGTGAACCGTTTCATTGAAGCTCTTTTCTTTTATGGCGCCTATTTTGATTGCTTTGAGACTTTCATGAAAAGAGATGATGAAAATAGGATGGTGTGTGAGTCATTATAC
This sequence comes from Humulus lupulus, assembly GCF_963169125.1. Classification (NCBI taxonomy): domain Eukaryota; kingdom Viridiplantae; phylum Streptophyta; class Magnoliopsida; order Rosales; family Cannabaceae; genus Humulus; species Humulus lupulus. The sequence goes on along the minus strand of NC_084794.1, from coordinate 280,741,668 downwards.
TTTGGAACAGGAATTAAAAACATGGTGGCATCTGAGGGAAAGCAAAGGAAGATCAGACATGTGACAATTGATGTTTGGAAAGCGTTTTTAACCCGGTATGGATTCAAAGATGTAGAACTAAGCTCTTCATCCTTATACCAAGCCAAGCTCATACTCAAAAAGTTTTCTTGTGAGCATTCTTGCACACTTGATGTGAAAGGAAAATGCTTAATTGTTGGATGGAAGGGTACATCAATTCTATCTCTTTCTGTTTGGAAACTCAACTAATCTTTAACAGGAGGGGTTGATAATGCAGTTTCAATCTTGTTAACATTATCAGCATTACATTTTTTTTTGCTTTAAATTATGCTTAGAAATCTACTTGTACGATCTTAAAATTTTTCATGTTTTTCAACTAGGAATGCATAATTGATGATAACTTGTTTCTGTTATGTTTCAAAAAATCTTTATATATAATTTGCTGTCGATATGTTAGTCTAGTGATAATATTGAGCTGAAAATTACTATTGAAAAACTACAAAGTGATAAAATATTCATAACAGTGCACATGACTATAACATATGGTAACAAGGAAATACATCCTCTTGAGTATTGAAACAGCACAAGAAAAAAAAAAGCACTCTGAGCTGCCTAATACTGGCTCAATTATTATGCTTTATATATAAGGTTTGGCATTAGGCCTTCTTAAACTAGCCAATGAATTAGGATTACTTCTCATCAATGGCAAGTTCTTCAATCATGTTTCCATGGTTTAGAGTATTGAAACCATGGATCTCAGAGCATTTGCTAGGCAATATGCTAGAGAAAAGCCCTTGATTCAGTGGGATTATAGGCATCGATTTTTTACGAGCAACAATAATCGAGTTGATAACATCATCTGTTGGATGAAAAACTGAGAGAACTTCAAATTCTTGAAGATCACAAGGATCAATGACAGGATAAAGAAACACTCTAGCTCCATGTGCACTCCTTAGCAGGAGAATAGCTCCTGGTGCCATGTTCTTAGCCAAGTGATCAATAACTCTAGTTTTATCCTCCTTGTTCATTCCCACTAGAGCTGCCAAGAAAACTACTTGATATTCCTTTAACACATCTGAGACATTCATAATATCTGAAGTGTGGAAGAACATTCTTTTGGACAAGTCAGAATCTGGTGAGACCAAGTCACAGGCTTGGGAATTTGCCATTGGATCAATGTCATAGTTATGAAATGCTGTAGTTTTCAAGTGAGATGAAGCTAAGACAATAGAGGTGAGAGGAAGGGGACCAGAGCCCACAAAGGCCACTTTATTAGGGACTTGAGTACAGTTTTGGCTTAGCATGGTGAACTCTAATTGGCTGAGTTTAAGGTAATTGGAATAGTAAGGGAAAAGACTAATATGGTCAAGTGGATTCTCATAAGATCCTATAAGAGTAGAATAATGACTCTCTAGAAGACCCTCAGCTTTCCCACAAAGGGTAATTAGTTTGGACCTCATTTCCTTGGCCCTATTGGACAATTTGGCAATATCAATGGGACAAGGGGGAATACATGCTTGAACAAGTTGAGTGAAGAGGAAATTCACTTGCTTTGATGGGTTGAGACTATCTAATTTTGAAATATTTTCATAGATTTCACTCACTTTTCCCACTAAAGACTCGTGTTCATATTCCATGACTAATGTATACTCAAAGAACACCTCTACACTTCACTTCTATATGAAGAACCCCATGTTGGCAAATTTATACTTGCTCTAAACACTATGCATAAATGACCCTTTGACCTTGAAAACAAGTAAGTTAAGAACACAGCCAATTAGATTATCTGAATAGGACAAGAAAAGGGTTGATTTTTGGTTCAAGTTGCAGTTATTTTAGCTATAAAAATGAAAGGTAATAGCAAAGTTATGAGTGGTGACAAAGCAAGGCAAACAATTATGATGTTCTTAGTCAGTAGGCACTTGAGTCAAATCATCTAGCTAGCAAAACAAAATGAAACCAAATATAATGAAACATAAAGCACTGAAAAGAGTCTTGGTGTGAGGCTATAATGTCGACATTTTATGAACTCATAATATCAATTAGCACCCTTATAACTTTTACTCAAATTTGTAGTGCGTTATTGCTCTATTCATGCACATTTTTATTTTTTCATTATTATAATCTTAATTGCAGCAAACTCAGACCCCAAATTTTATATGCACTATGATAATGGTTCTGTTGTGCTGTTTTCTACTGATCAAACTCTTCTTTCTCTTCTTCAATTGCTTTTACAAGTTTTTTTGTATATGTGCACATTTTGTGTGCACATATCATTACTCTTGTCATGTAATTAGTTGACACGTTTTGAGGATTAAGGCATATAAATAAAGCATAATGGAATAACAAGTGCTGATATATATAAATATATATATATATCTTTTTTATATAAAAAGTATGTAGATAAAGGAAATTCTTGTTTTTAACAGTTTTTTATTTTTTAATGTTAACTTTAACAGAATATTTGTATATTTAACATAATAATCTTATATATAACGGTAGTTTGTAACATCATTTAAACTTAAATAAAATAAAATAAATAATTTAAAAAAATAGGATATTTTTGAGATATTTTACAACAATAATTATTTAAAAATAATAAATAATTAAACAAATTAAAATAAGATATTTTTTAGATATTTTACAATGATAGTTATTTAGAAATAATAAATAATTAAACAAATTAAAGTATGATATTTTTGAGATATTTTACCATGATAATTATTTAAAAATAATAAAATCATACATTTTATAACTTAAATAAAATTTAATTAAACTTAAACTCACTTATTAGAATAATATCATATTAAACATATAATATAATCTACTGTCAATTAGCAACAAATTATTTTTTTTAAAAAAAAAACTAGCAAGAAACTTAAATTTAAAATCCACTTATAATATTTAATATTACATTAAACATATAATATATAATCTCTTGTTGTCACTTCCAAATTCAAAAACTAAGACAAACATAAACTTAAACAAAAATAAATAAATTATTTAATTAAAATAGAATATTTATTTGAAATTTATATGACATTAATATAAATTTAATAAAAATAATTAATAAGTTTTATAAATAAAACTAAGGAAACGTACATTATATGTTAGTTATATCTAGTATATATATATATATAAACATGTTTTGAGGATCCTTTTGATGGTGTAGTGACAAGTGGTCATAAATTTTGCTGCCCATTCTTCAAAATTGAGGTTTAAAGCTCTAATGCGTGCTCTTTAGCTACCTATTATTTATATTAGTGTCCTTAGCAATAAGGCTCAACAATTTGAAAAGCCAAAAGTATTAAAAGAAATTTATAGCCATGGGATTTTTGTTTTCTTCACCATTGAGATAAAAGTTAAAAAGATTGATGTTTGGTGGGTTAAATTAGAGAATTGCTAAGGAGCACCATTGGTGCCCAACACCACAAGGAGGTGGTGTACCAATATTGGTACAATCCAATATCGGGTCCTACACATTTTAATTTTATAAAAATTATGGGATATTGCTAACTAATCATAGAGTGTCATCTCATGTGGTGTTGGACACCTTAAAGTGCCAAATAACAACACTCGTTAAATTATGTCGAATAATGCTTATGGGAACGGTATTGGGCATCACAACTTAATACAAATGTAGAAGGCACATATGATAATTTAATACTATAATGTGTGTACTTGTATAATACATGTATATATATATAAGATCATGGGTGTCTTGTAATAAGAGTGTTGATATTTGACACCTTAAGGTGGCTAACACCACATGAGGTGACACTCTATGATTGGTTAGCGATACCCCATAATACTTATTTCTCTCTTAAATTCTCTCTCTCTCGCTCTCATTTCTCCTTCTCTATCCACGACCATTAAGAAGAAAAAAGACCCACGACAACTGTGAACCCTCACCATTGAAGGATCTTTTTAATGATTAAAATTCCAATCTAAAACTTAAAGACGTGAAAACATTCACTTAAGATATTAATTTATAGTTTTCGAACACATTTATGCATGATTTATGGTTTCGTTCGCCTTTTTTTTCAAAATAAAAAAAATATATCAAATTTCAAACAAAAGGATGGTTTGTGACCATTAAAATAGCATCATTTTGACAGGACCCTCGAAATGGTATCATTTTTTGTCTCTGAAATCAAGTTTTGATGGGACCATCGCAAACCATCACTTTAACATTGTTTTCGGTCTCTAAAATCAAGTTTTGATGGGTTCATCGCAGACTATTATTTTAAAAATTATTTTTGGCTTCTAAAATCAAGTTTTGTTGGGACCATTGTAAACCATCATTTTGCATTGCCTTTTGCCTCTAAAATCAAGTTTTGACAGGACCATCGTTTTAGGCTTCTAAAATCACTTTTTGTTGGGACTATCGCTTTATCATTATTATTTTGCCTTTAAAATCAAATTTTGTTGGGGCTATTGTTTTAGCATCGTTTTTTGCCTTTAAAATTGTATTTTAATAAGACCATTGCAAACTATCATTTTTAATCGAAAAATTATCGATTTAAGATTTCCAAACTTAAATGCGAACAAAACTAATAAATCATGCATAAATGTGTTTGGAACTTATAGATTAGTGCCTTAAGTGAATATTTTCATTAGTTTACGTTTTGGATTTGAATTTTAATCATTAACAACAGGAAAAAAAAAGAATTGAATGATATGGTAGATGGTGAGTGAAGGTGACATTGATGGTAGTTGTCGTTGGTGTTGGTGTTGGTGTTGGTTTTCCTCTATCACTGTGGGAGGTGTTGTTATGCCACCGTGGTAAAGAAAGACTAAAAACCAAGAAAGAGACGAGTAAAATTATAGGAGAGGCACTTTTTTTTTTTTTGCAAGAATGAAATTTATTCATTGAAAAAAAATCATAATGTCATACAGCCTATAAATCTAAAGGAAAATTTTCTAGCTAAACAAGTTCATCATCCACCCAAAGAGTATGCATTGTCAATCCATAAACAACATTAATGGTTGTACGACAACCATGAATCAGGGACATTCTTGGAAAATTGGACAACAAACTTGCTATATTCTCTAACAAAACCCTAAGTGGTTGAAAAATGATGATCACTTAGAAGAGCAGTCACAACTGCCAAATAATCTGTCTCGCATGTACAAAGAAAGACCAAGAGAAAAACTTCAATCCAGTGCTAGTATAACTGTAAATGTAGCACCCACATTATTTTGATATAATATAGTCAATAATCACATGATTTCATTGCATTACATTACATATAATTTGAGCATATGCATATTCTTATAAGTGTTTCCATGTATAAGTATAAAAGTTGTGTATATGATGTCTATATGTATGTTCAATATTATTAACCTTGTGGAATTTTAGTTGTCTTTTATGGGTTTTGATGTGCTCAAGAAATAAGAAAGGATAAAAAATATGGACAAGGCATGAAATAAAGTGATAAAAGTAAGATATAGAAGGCAAAAGATGTTACGCGTTGAAAAATAGTACAATGCCGATTACCAGTATTTCGGTGTAAAATTGAGTATTAGTGAATTTACCAAATATAATTGAGGTATCATTAAGGTATCATTGATGAAGTAAAAATATTTTTATAACCATTAGATCAAGTCTTGATGGGAGGTATGCATAATTAGTGGTGTTGACACAAAGTCAAAACGAGCTTAGCATAAGTGCGCTACGCTCAATCGAGTAAGCATAACTATTGGGTATGAACTCATATGGACCTAGGGTTTGGTGTGAGTGTTTCACACATAAGGAGAATAGGCCTAGCAGATGATTAAGTCGAAATTATTGAAGTGATAAGGTTTTCATAAGTCAAAAAGTGAAATGATAAGGTGAAAGGTGTCAAATTTTGATACATTAAGGCCAAATCATTGAAAATAAGGGATTGTCATCAACCTTATCACTTTCCACGACCAAGACTCTGAAACACAGAGAGAAAAGAAAACCAAAAACATTTCTTGGCTGACTTGAAGAGATTCTAAGGAGATCCAAGTTAAATCAAAGCCAAAGAAGTGGATTATGCTTAGTTTTGGCCTTTTTATGGTAAGTTCTTGTACTTGGAAGTTAAACCACGTTTTTTAATTTTGCTGAGAGCTTATCTATGGTGTTTTATTTTTTTTAAGATATTTCTTGGTGGTTTCCAAGTGGTTTGAGGCTTATAAAAGCTAGAAGAGATTGTTTTCGCTGAAAAGTTGCTCGGTAAGTGAAATTTTGTGTTTAATGAGGTTTTTGTGGTTCTTGGAGTACAAACTGATTTTTGGTTTTTTGATTGAGTTTATAAGAGGGTAGATATGTTTATAAATGTTTGAATAGATGTGCAGACTCATTTAATTTGGGTGATGATCTTGGAAATTAGAATTTTATCAAAATCTGTATATGATAACTTTGTGATGAATTATGTTGGTATTTGGGATATGTGGTTATGGCAGGTTATTTGATGTTGATTACTGATTGATTTTGATATTTGGGGATAGCTAAAATTAAGGGAAAGCTCTGTCAAAATTTCTCCAAGTGTCTAAGATAAATCTAACACTCGATCTAAGTGGCTTAAGGCATTTTAGGCATGATTTGGATATGAAATTTGATATGATGTTTTAAGGATATTTTTAAATGATAGTTCAATGCCTTACTGCCATCATTATGATGTGAAATTCATGCCATTTTCAGGATAAGCGCATCAACACCTAAGACACCACTTGTTACACAGTGAAATATATTTTGGACATAAGGTAAGTAAAGTACTAAACTGCAACACAAGAATTACATGTTATGTGAAAGTATGCATTATATGAATATTTTGTGAGTAAGTGGTATTAACATACATTGACACTTCACGTAACGCCCTGGTTACTCCAAGACAGTTACTGTGAACTTTGAACCATGCTTAACTCGCTAATCGAGTTCTTTGGTTATAAACATGCATCTAGGTGTTATTAATAGGTTAAGGTGAAAAACCAATCAAAAGGAAATGATATATTTTATTTAAAACATAAAACTGTTCATGGGTCCATAAAAACGTTTACAAGCTATTTACAATCCAAAATGGTCATTACAGTATAAAATTTACAACCCGCCGACCTAAGCGGCAAAAAAATAGGGTAAACCTCCTAGTTCCTCCGAGAAACTCCTTGGTCGTGGTGGTCAAGCGGCCGCATATGTACACATCACCACCCAAGCTCTCCACTCAAGGCTGGGTGAGCTTTTCTTTCCCTTTACTTGCACCACATAGCACCCATAAGCCAAAGCCCAGCAAGAAAACTCAATACTGCATGTATATAATATCAAATGATGATCATGATAATCATCCAGAGCTTATAGCCCCAAACAAATGAGTGGCTGATATTGTAAGTCACTAATGTGGGTTCCGCACCCTTTACAAATGAGTGACCAAGTCACTAGCTTAAACCGGATGAGTGATTGATGAACGAGTCACTAATGTAAACCAATTGAGTGACCATGGAATCACTAGCGTGGGTTCCGTACCCTTAGCCATGTGACGATGGAGTCACCTGAGCCTTCTGGCTCTGGCTCTGAGTGACTAGTCATGGAACTAGGCAAGCGCTTTTAGTTTTCATCGAACTTGAGGTCGGTCCGGCATTAATACTCATGATGAGTCATTCAATGCAGATGTCGATTAGATCTAATCTTTTCAGCTCTGCGTTCATGACGCTTATGTCGCTCCTGACTCATAGGTCAATAACATACGACCAGTGCTCAGTACTACTGTCGAACTTGACTAGTAAGTCACAGCTTTCTGACACCATTGCCGATTCTGACTAATAAGTTAGTGCCATCCACAAGTAAGCAAGATTCTCTAAGCATTTGATATGCAATCAATGTCCACATTTAAACACTCAACATGCCTCAATAATAACCATGCATGTCACATATGGGGTGCAATTTTCTTACCTCTGGTTCGAGCGAGAAATAGTAAAAGAACGACCCTTGAGAACGATCGACCTTTTGATTCCTTAGCGGTTACCTAGTCATAACAAATTATAACTTCCATGAATGAAAATCAACAATAAAAAGGTCTTGACCTAAACCTCACTCCCGGGACCCCGAATTATGCCCAAACGGTGAGTAGATTCGATCCCAAGGCTTAGGAATTGAAACCCCGAGCCAAAAACCCTTAAAAATGCCCAAAACATAAATCTGAAGAAGCAGGGTAGCGCTGTAGCGCTACCCCCCCTAGCGCCCCAGCGCCCAAGACAGATTGAAACCCTCCTGAGTAGTGCTGTAGCACCCACTTATGGGCGTTGTAGCGCTACACTCAGCCAGAATTGCCCTGAAACTTTCCCCCTTCGACTCCACCATTTCCTACCTGAACCAAAAGCTTCCAAACCTCATTTTAAGTCCCAAATGAACTCAAAAACCATCTACACATGTCCTAAGCATCACAACCCAAGTAACCCTAGCCAAAAACTCCCATCAATTCCCTTTAACCAATCTAGAAAATCAAGCTGAAAACTAAACCAGGGCAAAGCTAGAGTTTTAATGGCTAGAAACTTACCTCAAGCTCAGTTTAGGATCCTCTTCAATGGTGGAACACAATCCTAAGCCCTCAAGATCCACTTTCCTAGCTTGAATCCTCAAGAAAAGTTAAAAAAATCCAAAGGAAAAAGGAGAAGAAAAGATGTACGGGAGAGAAATTTCGATACTTTGTTTTGGCTAACCTTCCACAGCCTTCAATGGCTTAAATATATCATATAGTGAACAGACCTTTTTGCCCCTAGGTCAAATAAAGTTTTCTAAAGGCTCCCAAGGGTAAAACCGTTATTTCCCGCCTATTTCGTTAATCATAACTAACACCCTCAAATTCCTGCTATTCTCAATATTCTCAAATACCAATAATTCATATCCAATTACCCTTTACTTCCCAGCAATGCTCTAATCACCAAATTACCCCGAGACTCACCCCGAACCCCAAACTTAATCTCGTTATGACCAAACAACTAATTTTCACTCAAAGATCGTCTCATGCCGAATGGCTCGAAAAAATCCACATTATAATGTGGCCTCATCAATAGCTTACCAACATGCATGAAAATACACAATTACACCCTCAACGGGCCAAATTACCAAAATGCCCCTATGATGAAATGTGGACCCACATGCATGCATTTAACATCATATTATAATATAATTCACATAAACATGCACATAATCATTTAATGGCATAATAAATCAATTATGGCCCTCCCGGCCTACTAATCCAACCATTAAACCGCATTAGGGATTTTGGGGCATTACACTTCATCATAAATTTGTATGCATGGCATAATAGTGATATGGTGAATTATTGTATGATATAAGACCGTGCATGATATTATGATGATTAATTATGTGATGCCTTAGCAAGTTTTATGCAACATAAAAGGAAGTTGTAATAAGAAGTTTAAGTTCAGTACCATTGTTTTGAAAAGGAAAATGAGAGTTTAAGTAAGTATAAACAGAAGCTTATAGTAAGGCTCATAGTGGCAACCCAATAATTTGGGCTAGGTTTTAGTGAACCAATTATATTGTTTGCCATGTTCTCGTTTTTATTTCTCCTCCATATGAGTTATTGTTATATGTATTGACATCATAGTGTGTGGCCGCCTTAACTCTTGAGCCCGACAGGGCAACGATGGAATAAGGATTTTAATGCGCCCTACTGTAGTGATGGCTAGCCGAAGGAGAACCCATGGGATTTTATATTATATGTGTAACAAGCCCTATAGGCATTGGCCTAATCAAACAGTGTGCACAATATTAAGGGGCCCAAAATTTAAAAAGAAGTTGTTTATGCCCATTGACATTGAGTAATCATTAGCATTGCATGCATTAATTTGCTTACTAAGCTTCTTGTGTTGCAAGTAGAGAAAGAAATGAGTGAATGACAAAGGAGAACTGAAGCATGGTCCTGACCCTGATTTGTACATATGAACATATCGACCTTTTGTGGGTTATTTCAATTTATCAGTGTGTATGTTTGTAATAAAGTGTGTATGTTTGTAATAAAGTGTGAAGTTATGTTTTGAAAACTATTGATGCAGTTTTTCGCCAACAGTGAATTAAAAAAATAACAAGGTTGAATTAGTACTTGATGATAAACCGAAATAAGAAAATAACTCTCAAGAACACCGATATTTTTACGTGGTTCAGTGGTTAAAATCCACCTAATCCACGAGTCTATATTATTACTGCTTTTCTCTCTCTATTTTGACAGAGTTTCGGTATTACAGAATCATTCTCTTTTTTTCCTGTCCAATATTCTCAGTATTTATAGAGAAATTCCTTGGACAAGTTTGGGTAACCGCGTGAGTCAATCACGGAGTTACATATTTATTACATTTAATATGAAATATTCCCATTTATACTAGGATATGATCTGATTATGAAATAAATAGTCTCCTAATATTTGGGACATTAAATATCACAGGCTGGCCATAAACGATCGTATACAGTATCCGGGTCTTCGGGGATCCGCAGACACGCCATATCTCTAAATTACCACGAGCTGGATATACCATTGAGCTCGTACTGTGGAGGTCGTGCCTTATAAATATTATAAGCTTGCCCTTATCAATTTATACATCCCTAGCTCGAACAACCATCATGAAAACCGTGTTGTCTACGTGGAGAATACATGGACTCCCTGGCTATTTCTTCCATGCATTTATTTGCCAGCTGTACACGATCTGAGTGAAAGACTCGTGCTGAAATCAGGATACACATTTTCCCCCCAAGTCCCTGCTCGTGGTTTAAGATGTCACCTTCTGACCTACACAGTAAGGACTTTTAGACTTCTATTGCAATAAATCATGCATGCCCACTACAGAGTACTGGACATGTGGAACACTACAATTGGCCCTTGTTCGGGTTTCGAGGAGTGCAATAATTGTCTTGTCAACTTTTTGCCGCCGTTTTTCCCTTTGAAACATAGCCCTTGGATCTTGTGCTAACCAAATCGGATGGCTCAAATTGATCTATGTCGTTTACATATAAATAGGATAGACAATTTCCACAGTTCATCACCTTTTATTCGAATTCTTTCTTCATCTTCTCTCTTCTGCGTTTTCAAACCCTTTTTCTTTCTCAGAGAAAAAACCCAAAAACCATCTATTGCAAAAACTCTCTGAAACCCATTTACTCAATTACTCAGGAGTCTTCCAGGAACTCTCCCTTGCGAAATCTACTTCTTCTATCGACAAACACATTGTAAGTCTTATTGTTTCAAAGAAACTTTTTCTTTACTGATTTTTGTGTTTTATTTACCATGCTCACCCATGATTCACCATAGTCAATATTAGGTTGTTTTCTCAATGTTTTTGGCATATAGGCTCCAACTTAGGTTTACTGAGAAGGTCTTAGAATATCTCTTAAAACTATGATATTCATAGAATTGAGTAATTTCTAGGTAAGTTTAGGCAACTTATGGCGATTTTTAGGAAATACCCATTCGGGGTATAGAAGATGAAAGGTTAGGGTTCGAAACCAGATTACTTAGGGAACACGCTTCTTGGGTGGTTTTGCTCTAAACTGCCCCCCAAGGACAGTAGTGGCCGGATTTTCTGACACACAGATTGTAACATCCTAAATTTCCTAATAGGGCTTAGTGCCTAGATTAGGGGGTCGGGAGACAATAATTGAGTTATTATGTGAATTATATTATAATATAATCATGCTTGTATGTTAGAGATATTAAATATGTGTTTGTGTGATTAAGACCACATTATTATGTGGATATATTTGGGTTACTTGACGAGAGGCGATCCCGATGAGCAAGTTAGCGGAAAAGTCACAACTGGGTCTTAATACCCGGTTCGGGGTGAACTTAGGGGTATTCTAGTAATTTAGTACATTACCGAGAATTAGTGGGTAATGGGAATTTATTGGTAACCGTGTGAGAATATTGGAAGTAGCGGGAATTATAAGATGCAAATTGTGGATAGCGGGATTTAAAGCAAAGGACAAAATTTCCCTTGTGAATATTTGGGGTATAAGCTAAGGCAAGGGGGCAAAATGGTCATTCTCTCTTTAGGTGTAATGTAGAATAAGCTGGAAAATGTTTGAGAAGGCTAAGGAATTAAAGGAAAACAGCAGCAGCACTCCCTTTCTCTCTCTCACGTTCTCTTCATGCTTCATGGAGGTTTGAGTGGTTTTTGAAAAAATTGAAGAGCAAAGCTTGGAGAATTAAGGTGTTAGGCTTGGGGAAAATCAGAGGCTAGGTTCAGAAGTTTCATCTCAGCTAAGGTAAGATTCTGAACTGAGAGATATCATGTTAATTCAGTTGGTTTATTTAAGCTATGGTGTTGATGCATGTTAGATAGTTGGGAAATTGAGTTTTGAGGTTTTGATGAGTTTAATTTAGCATTTAGTTGGGTTTGATTGCTGGAAAGAGGTATATTGTTTTTGAGGATTTAATTGGAAGGTTGGGATGGAATCTAGTGAGTTTTGGCTGGGTTCGATTGAAGAAAAACCCAGAAAATTCTGGGTTCGTGGTGATGAGCCGCGGCCTGCGAAGGAATTTTTGAGCCAGCAGGGTTCGGAGGCAGGGGCGCGCCGCGACGCGCGTTGGATTTCAGGGAGGTCGAGCCTTTGGAACTAGAGGCGGGCCGCGGCTCGAGTGTGAGGGGCCGCAGCTCTTAAGAGGAAATTTTAGCTTAGATGGGATTTTTAGATTGGGAACCTAACCATTTGGGCTCGAGATTGATTATACTTCCTTGTTAAGTGGAATTTGATGTCCCGGAGGCTAAGAGTTGGTCTGGAAGTTGTTATTTACTTGTTATTGATGGGAACTTCCTTATCGCGGTTGTGACTAGGTTTTCACTAAGGACTTGAATCGGGGATCGTACTCAGAGGGTCGTCGCTAGTAACCCGCATTCGGACCAAAGGTAAGAAAACTGCACTTATTATGAGAATGCTTGATTAGAGCTTAGTTAAGGTAATGAACATGATTATAATTATGTTACGAATGTCTGATTAGGTATACTGTAACGTGCATAATTACGATTATGCCTATGACTGTTGAGTGAATGTATTATAATGCATTGTGTGACTATTTGATAAGTATGCTATATGAAACATGTGATTGTCTGTTATGACTGTGAAGTTTAGTTTATAAACTAGGGTATCATTAGGATGTTAAGTGGAGATCCTTATTAGTTGAGAATATGATGGGCTCTAGGAGATCCTTATTAGTTGAGAATCCCAAGGCTTCAACTTATAAGTTGGAGGCACGTGGTGGCTTGACTTATAAGTCAAGGGCATAAGGAACTTAGTTTATAAGCTAAGATTGGCATAATGCACATGGAGTGCAGGCCACCATGGCTGGGCCACCCTGGGAGTGCAACATGCACTTGACTGGCTCGGATGCCAACAACTTGAAAGAAAGTGTGACATGCACTTGTGTGACTCTATGGTCTCCAATTGGGTTTAATGAATGTGCTGGATTCATTTATTACTGTTTGATGGTTGTTTTATTCGCTAAATTGTTGATTATGTTTTCTTGCTGAGTCTTCTGGCTCACAGGTGCTTTGTGGTGCAGGTAAAGGTAAAGAGAAGCTCAACCAGCCATGAGTTGGAGGGCATTAGCAGTGGTATGTACATATGCAGTCCGCTCGACCACCACGGCCGAGATGTTCAGAGGAACTAGGGTTAAACCCAGCTTTTGCCGCTTAGGACGGCTTATTGTGTAATCTGAGTTTTGTAATACGCTTTTAAACTAACATTTTTGGGGATCCCATGTAAAGAACTTATCTTTAACTTAATGGAAATGTTTATGAGATGATCAAAAGTTTTTAATACCCAAACCTTAGTGGCTTAATCACATGTTTAGTCCAAATGACTTGTTAGTAAGTCCAGCACTGGTTTCAAAACACACCTGGTAATGGACCCTAATTAGCAGGACGTTACACAGATCCATAAACATCAGGGGTCTGTTGGGAAATCGAGGCGCGTAGCGTAGGGTAGCATGTGGGATCATGCAACAGGCTAAGAATAACTCAGCTCGTATATCAGAGATATCATTCTCTTCTGTACATCCGTGTCATAACCTTTACAAAATCTTAGATTGCTTAAGTAACTCATCATTCTTGTTTTTTAGGCGATCTAATGGCACCCAAGAAGAACGCACCAAAGAAGAATGCATCTGGCTCGTCTGCTCAACAAGCAAACAAGGGAAAAGAGATCGCCTCTGAATCTCCTCTTCCTCACTTCGACCCAGTGGTGGAGAGGGAGGTTGTGGCTGATCCCAACGCATTCTTTAAGGCTGAGAAAATCGCCTCCAAGATTACGACTCAAGGAAGGGTAAACAAAATTATGTTGATCCATAATATAAAGGTCGGTTCTGGAGTCCTTATTGCCCAACCTCCGTTCGAAGGGGAACGGAGCTGCGCGCCTCTCTAGGACGACTTCGCGGCCTGGAGTGACGAGCATTTAAAGGCGGGGGCCTTCCTTCCCCTAGATCAATACTTTGCTGACTTCTTGAACTACGTGAAGTTGACACCTTTTCAGCTCCCCCCAAATTCATATAGACTTCTGGCGGGGCTGAAATATCTCACTTTTAAGCATGAGTGGGAGGTCCCCACTCCGGCAGATATTCTATACTTTTTCTGCCTTAGGGCCAGCCCAGAGCAAAAAGGGTGAGGTGACGGATTCTACTACCTCACCAGATTTTCGAACTTCGCTTCGATCATCGAGCTCCCAAGCCACCCCCAATGACTACAAGGATCAATTCTTTATGTCGAATGGGTTCTGAAACTGTTAGCATCGATACTTCAACCAATCTCGTAAGTCTTCTTTCCTTCCTTAGCTTGTAAAGTCATTCTTTTTTTTTAAGACATACTCCTTGTGCATATGTTAATTGAGTTTATTTTTTGTGCATCCATATTCGCGAGGACAGGGAAGTCGGTGACCCTCGGGGGTCAGTATGAAACACTGTCTGGGCTCCCACCTAGTGAGAAGGACTATCGCTAGCTCGTGAATGACGTCACGATGCTGGCGTGTAAGTTGATCGGCAAAGGCCAGACGTTGGCCTTAAGAAGGACCAAGGCTACCCTTCCGGTAGTCCTCGAGCTCCCGCCTTCCCGAGAAGAAGACTCAGAAGCTACTGAAGGCGAGGAGCAAGAGGAAGATGAGGTGCCTCTTGTGCGGAAGAGGCAGGTTCCTAAAGCTGCTCGGGAACCTAATTTCGAACGAGCTGCATCGGGGGCAGAAATCGGTTCTCCGACCAAGGTAACCCATACCCTTATAGGGAATTAGATAGGGCTGTCGCCGACTTTAGGCTAGTTAGATTTCACCCAAATTAGCTTGTCCACTGTCACCCTAACAATCCAGACCGTAACATCACCCTGCTCCAGTGCGTGGATCATTTAGTGTTGCACCATGATATGAATTACCCTAGAGGCACTATTGTTGTAGATAACACCTCAACCTTTAGGTCAGCCATTTTTTAGGAGTATGGGACCAATCGTAGGTCGTGGCCTTCTTTGCTCCAGGGCGCCTTTGCCCCTGGATTTAGGCAATATGTAGACGAGTCTAGCCCTGAGGTAGAGCCTGAGCCCGAACCTCCTATAAACCAGGAAATTTTAGACTTAGACTCTCATTCTCCTCCAGTAGTCTTAAGGCCGGAGGTCATGATGATATACTCCTCCCCCAGCCTGGAGGATAGGACCTTTATTTATTTCCTTTGTGTAAGTTTTCAACTTTACTTGTGAATTAATTCTTTTTTTGTTCTTTTCAGGCAAAGAGATGGAACGACTCGGAGCTCCTAATCTCCGTACAGCTTTCCAGGGCGAAAAGTCCAGCTCGGGTCCTGTCGTAAAGAGGCCCCGCTTTACAAAGAAAACCCCTCATGTGGGAGGAAACACCTCCAAATCCCCTGCTAAGGGGAATGCGCGAGCTCAACAGCTCCAGCGTCTACCGTGATGGAGAAAAGGATTCCACATCCTCCCCCTCCTCCTTGGTTCACGTCTGCTCGGGATCAGGTAATACAAGCTAATCCCTCAGCTCCTCCTGTCCTAGCCGCAACTGTGCGCATCCCAGTCAAACCCCAGGATCTGGAGATGATCCCCAATGCATTTCGGGGAATCCTCTATGAGACATCGAGCCACATGGTGGGGCACGCTTATAAAGCCAGCCCGAGGAACCTGAGGATGATAGAAGAGCAGAGCCCGAAGAAAGTTTTGGAGTCAGCCTTGGGGCTGACCCTCACAGTAATATATCATTCCTTAATGAAAATTTTCTCTTCATCTTGCTGAAGTATACATCTAACTTGCCTTTTTATTTTTGCAGTATGCCATGGCTCAGCATCGCAGTATAGCCTGAGCTAGAGCTAGAAATGACGAACTCCAAGCTGAGCTCAATGCCGCCAAGACTGCCCTGATCGCTGCTCAAGAAGGCGAACAAGCTGCCATAGCTGCCTTTGAAGCTGCTCAAAAGAGTGAGTACAATGCCAAGTTCGCTCTTGCATAGTCTCAAGAAAACGAGCAGGCCTCAAAGATTGCCTTGGCTGCTCTCCAGGTCGAGATTGCCAAGGCCAAAGCAAAACAGCTAGAGGGCGAGGCTGCAGTTAAAGAAGAGAAGGCAGCCTCACTGTCCTCCATGGAAGACATGTTGTACCATTGCTGGGCTTTTAACTAGGATGACAACTTTTCTTTCATGGCTCCTGAGCTGTGGGATCCATACCTTGAAAAATTCAAGGCCAGGATCTTGCAAGAGCCGTCGGAAACAAGGGACGCTTCTACAGCGGGCGAGCAAGAGATCGAGGAGGTCATGTCCTCAGAACGTCCCGGAGGGTCTCAATGAAGTCTTCGTTTTTTTGCTCTTTCTTTTTTTTCTAGTTGTTTGTAAACAATTGCCCTTGGGCTTAGTTCGAGGATTTTCTTCTCAGGACAACTTAACTTTCAATTCATATATCTAACTTTTAATCTATTTTTCTTTTCCTTGATTATCTCTCATGTTTATACTTTCTTAGACTTGCACATTCGAGATTTTAGGAATCAATTTTTAGATCGGGATAGATATTTTGAGTTTGGTTATATCCAAATTTAATGTGTTGATTTATATCATACCTGTTAAGTGTCAGGCCTTGGACCCGGTTGTATATTTTTATATCGGGATAGATATTTTGAGTTTGGTTATATCCAAATTTAATGTGTTGATCTATATCATACCTGTTAAGTGTCAGGCCTTGGACCCAGTTGTATCCAGGATTTTAAATATTTTAAACTTAGTTCGTGTTAGGTTTATTGACATCTCGAGCTTCTAAAAAAGCCATCGAATATTCAATTTTGCTAACTTCTAAGTTTTGGACCTGGTTGTATCTAGGTTTATTGACACCTCGAGCTCTTAAAAAGTCGTCAGATAATCCATTTTCCAAGCTTCTAAGTTTCTGACGATAATCAATTTTCCAAGCTTATAAGTTTCTGACCTGGTTGTATCCAGGATAGTTTTATACCTGGTTGCATCCAGTATTTTTAGTAATTTAAACTCAATTGGCAACCTTGTTCAGATCCGCCTCGGGTTATATGCCCCCAAGTAATCAGAATGTAAACTTTCTTGGTTGCTTTTACACGAGCTAATTTATAAAGAAAAATTATTTACAAGCATGCTAACAAGAAAAATTACATGATAATCCCTCGTTATTTAATTAAATGGCTTTTATAACTAAGCCTTACATAGATGGTTGGTAACACTACTGGTAATACTTCTTTAAGTGCATGGCGTTCCAAGTCCGTGGGACTGTTTCTCCACTAAGCCGAGCTAACTTAAAAGTTCCCTCACGAAAAACTTCCACGATCTAATAAGGTCCTTCCTAGTTCGGGCCTAGGATCCTTGTTTACCAAAAAGACCCTTCGAAGAACTAGGTTGCCCAGTCCAAAACTACATCTTTTGACCTTAGAATTAAAATAACGAGTGATTTTGTGTTGGTAATGCGCGAGCTGTAACTGTGAATCCTCTCATTTTTCATCAATCAGGTCTAGAGACGCGTTAAGTAACTCATCATTCTGCTCCTGTCTGAATGTCCTTAGTCTGTGCATGGCTACCTTTGCTTCGACGAGAAGGACGACCTCACTTCCGAAGGTCAAGGAGAAAGGAGTGTGTCCTGTGGAGGTCCTGTGGGGATTTCGGTATGCCCAAAGTACTTGCGGGAGCTGCTCGGGCCATACTCCTTTGGCCTCATCTAACCTTTTCTTAAGGCTTTCCTTTAGGGTCTTATTCATAGCCTCGACCTGTCCATTGGCCTGTGGATATGCAAGTGAAGAAAAAAAATTAACAACTCCATGCTTTTCACAGAAATTGGTGAAGAAATCACTGTCAAACTGGGTTCCATTATCTAACACGATCTTTTTAGGAAGCCCAAATTGGCATACAATGTTTTTCACCACAAAGTCCAGAACTCTTTTGAAGTGATGATTGCCAAAGGCTCGGCCTCTACTCACTTCGTGAAATAATCAATTGCCACCACCGCATAACAAACTCCTCCCTTTACCATAGGTAAGGATCCTATTAAGTTAATTCCCCATACTGCAAATGGCCACGGGGATGAGATCATCATTAGCTCGACTGGAGCAGCTCGGGCGACTATGGCGAAGCACTGACATTTGTCGCATTTTTGAACATGGGAGATGGAGTCTTTTGTTAAAGTGGGCCAAAAATAACCCTGCCTTA
Organism: Humulus lupulus; assembly: GCF_963169125.1. Classification (NCBI taxonomy): domain Eukaryota; kingdom Viridiplantae; phylum Streptophyta; class Magnoliopsida; order Rosales; family Cannabaceae; genus Humulus; species Humulus lupulus. The sequence continues at coordinate 280,722,989 of NC_084794.1, read as the reverse complement.
ATATTTTTAAAGCTAGGTTTTTCCCCCCAGCATGATCTCCACAAAAGTCTTCATGCACCTCTTGCAGAATGGTTTTAGCCTCCTCAGGCATAACACACCGTAGAAGAGGTAATGAATACCACGTCGGTATAATGTTCCATCCACTATCACATACCTCGGAGCTTGATAGAGTATTTTTCTCGCGTCCTTTATTTCCTCAGGTAACCTTCTTGTTGTAAGATATTCCACTATGGGGGTCATCTAGGTCGGCCTAGTGTCAATCATCTCGACCTCTACCATTTTTTCTGCCACGCTGGGACTCTCCAAGAATTCCACTGGTACTACATTCAAAGTCTCAGCTTCCTTGGTAGTGTCAAGCCTTGTCAAAGCATCAGCATTAGAGTTCTGCTCACGAGGGATCTATTCAACAGTACTGTATTCAAATTCTGATAGCTCTCCCTTCACCTTAGCTAGATAAGCCGCCATCTTGGTACCACGTGCTTGATATTCCCCCAACACCTGATTGACCACGCGCTAGGAATCACTATAACATTGGACATCCCTTGCTTTCAATTCCTTTGCCACTCTAAGTCCGGCTAACAAAGCTTCATATTTGGCTTCGTTGTTGGATGCTTCAAATCCGAATCTCAGAGTTGTATGGAATCGATGCCCCTCTGGAGAGATCAATATGATCCCAGCTCCGGACCCATTTTCATTAGATGAGCCATCCACGAATATTCTCCACAACTCCTGCACCGGTTCCTTCAAAAACTCCTCTTGAAATCTGCTACATTCAGCCGTAAAATCAGCAAGGGCCTGGCTTTTGATTGAGGTCTGTGATACGTACAATATCTCAAACTAGCTGAGTTCAACCGCCCATTTTAAAAGATGTCCCGACGTTTCAGGTTTTTGCAATACCTGCCTTAAAGGTTGGTCGGTCATGACATGGATTGAATGGGATTGGAAGTATGATCTAAGCTTCCTGAAAGCTAATCTCAGGCAGAATTCTATCTTTTCTATCAGTGGATACTGTGATTCAGCCCTGAGAAGTCTTTTGCTTATATAGTACACCGATTTTTTAGCACGATCTTCTTCCCGAACTAACACTACGCTGGCTGCATTTTATGTCACGGCCAAATAAAGGAACAGGGGCTCTCTAGATGCAGGCTTAGACAATACTGGGGGCTCAGCCAAATGCGTCTTTAGGTAGAGGAATTCATGCTCACACTCCTCAGTCCATTCAAATTTTTTGTTTCCTCTGAGCAAGTTGTAGAATGGCAAACACTTGTTAGTGGACTTTGAAATAAATCGGTTTAGCGCTGCCATCTTTCCAGTCAGACTCTCAACTTCTTTATGCGAGCTAGGCGAAGTCATATCCAATAATGACATGATTTTATCTGGGTTCACCTCTATCCCCCTTGTATTGACTATGAATCCCAGAAACTTTCCCGACGCCGCTCCAAAAGTACATTTATGGGGATTCAACCTCATATTATATTTCCTCAAGATTTCAAAACATTCATTTAGATCGGAAACATGGTTATCGGTAGTCTTGGATTTGACTAGCATATCATCGACATACACTTCCATATTTTTCTCGATTTGACCAATGAACATTCTGTTGACTAACCGTTGGTAGGTAGCCCCGACGTTCTTCAGCCCGAAGGGCATAACTTTATAATTGTATACATTTGTTGGAGTCATAAAGCTAGTATGCTCCTAGTCCGCATGATTCATCGCGATCTGGTTATATCTAGAGTACGCATCCATAAAGGACATGAGCTCGGGTCCCGCGGTGGCATCTACCAACTGATCAATTCTCGGTAATGGGAAGCAATCCTTAGGACAAGCTTTATTCAGGTCGGAGAAATCAATGTAGGTCCGCCACTTTCCGTTTGGCTTCGGGACCAGAACAGGATTCGCGATCCAGATCGGATATTTTGCTTCATGAATGAACCCGCACTTTAATAACCGAGCTACTTCTTCTTCCAATGCCTCAGCTCGAACTGTTCCCAAACGTCTCTGTTTTTGGGATTTCGCAGGCACGCTTTTATCCAAGTTTAAGGTGTGCATGATCACACCTGAACTTATTCCCACCATGTCTTCATGAGACCAGGCAAACACATCTAGATTCCATTGTAAAAATTTAATCAGCTCCTTTTTCCTATCATCGCCAAGATTTTTCCCAATCTTAACGACTCTTGAAGCGTCTTTGGGATCTATATTTATCTCCTCGAGCTCCTCAATAGCTTGGAGCTCTGACCTGCTTTGCTCATTCGTGGTCAATATCATCACTTGGGGCGACGTCTCTATCCTTTGTTTCTTGAGGTTCTTCTGTCCCAGAGGTAACTTCCACTTCCTAGGACTCCTCACCTCTGTCACTTATGGCCATTGCTTGCTGCTCGGGTTGTGATTTTCCCTTCATGGAAATGCTATAGCATTCTCTGGCAGCGAGCTGATCGCCTCTAACAGTGCATATTCCTATAGATGAGGGGAATTTGATTGCTAGGTGGCGGATAGAGGTTATGGCTTCAAACGCCATCAACGCAGGTCAGCCCAAAATCGCATTGTATGTGGCTGGACAATCGATGACCACAAACTCAAGAAGCTTGGAGACAGTTTGTGGACCTTCACCCAATGTTACCACTAATTCGATCATCCGATAGCTGCCGACCCTTCACCAGAAAACCCATATAGAATCATGGAAGTTGCCTTTAGCTCAGTTATAGACAATCTCATTTTTTCTAGGGTGGACCTAAATAGTAGATTCACAAAACTTTCATTATCTACTAGTGTCCTTCTAACTCTCCGGTTGGCGAGCTGAACTGTTATGACCAAAGGATCGTTATGTGGGAACTGGACATGACTGGTATCTTCCTCCGTAAAAATGATTAGTTGTTTTTCCAATCGCTGCTGCTTTGATAACCGTTGTTCAAGGACGAACTCTACTCCGTTATGGGATTTCAGTTCGTTGATATATCTCTTTTGGGCACCTCTACTCGTGCCTGTCAGATGAGGTCCTCCCGAAATGGTGGCTATATCTCCTCCTATTATCAAAGGAGGATTGTCTTGATTCACCTGAGCTCCGGCTTGATTCACTGGAGCTTCTAGAGCTGACAAAGTGTTTTGTCCAGTGGGCTAACTAGGAGTTGCTCGATTCCGGGTGTACTGAGCCAAAGGTCCTACCCTGATGAGAGTCTCGATCTCATCCTTCAAGTGTCTGCAATCATCAGTATTATGACCGATATCATTGTGGAATCAACAGAACTTTGAAGGATCTCTCTTCGTCCTTTGATTCTTTAACGGTTCTGGCTTCTTCCATGGAAGGCGAGTAGAATTTGCCAAGAAGATGCGTTCTCTAGTATCCGTGAGATCGGTATACGTTGTGTAGACCGGTTTAAACTTCTCCACGGACTTTTTTTTCTTTGTTCCGTTCTGGTCGCCCTCACCATTTCCCTTTCTCTTATTATTTCCCCCTTGGTTATTCAGGGCAACTGTTTTAGCCGTAGCTGCTATATCCGTTACCGTTCCAACGGGCTGGACAGGGACTTGGCTGGTTCCTACGACAGAAGCTCGCGCCTCTTCTAGATTAACCCACCTTTGAGCTCGGTTCAAGAACTCATCCACAATATTAACTATTTTCCTCTTTTCCTTTATAGCTCTTGCCACAGGTCACCTCCCACAAGGATTCCCGTCCTCATTGCCATGAGCTTAGAACTCTCATCGATGTCTCTAGCTCACGCAACAACATTGGCAAACCTACTTAGATATGCTTTCAAAGGTTCACTGGGCTGCTGCTTTACATTTTCCAGAGAGTCAGCCTTAATCCGAGCTGCTTGAGAAGCCCTAAATGCTCTCTTGAAATCGGCGGAAAAGCTTTTCCACGAGCTGATTGAATGTCACTTGTACTGTTTAAATCATTGCCTAGCTGGCCCAATCAAAGTCGAGAGGAATATTAGGCATCTTAGCTCGGGCCCGATGTTGTGGGCCATCATCATGGTGTTGAACATCCCCAAGTGATCAGATGGATCTCCATCTCCGTCGAACTTTGACAAATGTGGCATTTGGAAACCCTGTGGATATGCAGCCACCACAATATTCGGGGCAAAAAGCTCGAGCTCATCCTCTGAATCGCATTCATCTTTCTCTTTTTCTGATAAGAGCCTCTTCATTAGCTCCTCCATCTAGGCTAGCCTTTCGAGGGTTTGGTCCCTAGATCCTTGGTTATTTTGGGGCTGTTCAACAGCTCCCGTCCTATCATACGCATTCGGCGGGTTGTTGTCCCTCCAAATTCGGACTTGGTTTTGTGAGACATTCCCGTTATCACGTACTTCGAAAGGACCTCCTCCTTGACGAGTGTAACTAACTCCTTCATTTCGGGCTGGATTTCTTCTCTGTGAGTTTAGGCGATCTCGCAGATCAGGTTGTGGATCAAACCGAGGACTATAAGTCGAACTTAGGTGATTTCTCAGATCGCCTTCGGACCTGCCACTTCGATGGATTTCAGTCCAATAACTTCCATTAGCGAAGCTCATTGCTCGCGATTAAGGCTGAGGATCTGGATTATTGACACATGTCCGCGGGACATAAGTAGGGGCAGACGGAGGAGGATTTCTCCTGCTGTCCCCATAAGCAGGAATGTCCCGTGCAGATGGAGGCGGTGTCGAATGTCTTATGGGTGATAGGGGATGCTTGACTGGCGAGGCAATTCTTGTTCCATTAGGGCGAACTAAATTAGCCTGCGGTCGCTCCGCCCCACCATTTCTAGCTCTTAGTGTCTGGCGATCCGACCGCGACGCATGAGGGTTGGCTAGAATATGTTGTCTCAATGAACCTGCTCCGCCCCCTTCTCGTGGGTTTCCATGGGTATTCCTAGGCGCGTGCGACGGTGGTACCGAACTTGGGGTCGCGATTTTAACTGATCGACTAACCTACCGATGACCCCTGGGAGGGCCACTAGGTTGAGCATTTTGGCGATCTCGCGTTGTGGGCACAGAACTTGGGGTGGCAGTTCTGACTGACCGACTTGGTTTGGATCGGCTATTCCTGTGGGACTTATGAGACCCACTTTGCCTCTTTCCAACATTAACGTCGGTTGCAAGAGGGGGTAACCGAGCCAAAACCTCCTCGATTTGCCTGTTTGCCTTAGCAAGATGACTTCTTAACTGCATGTTTTCCAGTTCTACCGCAGTTAAGTAGTCTAGGTTTGGATTCGGCGGCAATGACGCCGAACTCCCAGTATTGCCATGGCCCACTGGTTTCTTTCCTAGTCGTTGCTGAACTTCAGGACCATGCTCATTTGAAACAGCGGTATGGTGGGCCCCTTGCCCACCAGGCTGTTCCATCTCATTGTCGTGCATCGAGCGAGTGACCACCATGATGAGATTTGATTGGGATTTTGATGAAAGCACTAATCTCAACTTTCAACGAGAGCACCAAACTGTTGACGCGGTTTTTCGCCAACAGTGAATTAAGAAAATAACAAGGTTGAATTAGTGCTTAATGATAAACCGAAATAAGAAAATAACTCTCAAGAACACCGATATTTTTATGTGGTTCAGTGGTTAAAATTCACCTAATCCACGAGTCTATATTATTATTGCTTTTCTCTCTCTATTTTGACAGAGTTTCGATATTACAGAATTATTCTCTTTTTTTCCTGTCCAATATTCTCAGTATTTATAGAGAAATTCCTTGGACAAGTTTGGGTAACCGCGAGAGTCAATCACGGAGTTACATATTTATTACATTTAATATGAAATATTCCCATTTATACTAGGATATGATCTGATTATGAAATAAATAGTCTCCTAATATCTGGGACATTAAATATCACAGGCTGCCCATTAACGATCGTATACAGTATCCGGGTCTTCGGGGATCCGCAGACACGCCATATCTCCAAATTACCACGAGCTGGATATACCGTCGAGCTCGTACTGTGGAGGTCATGCCTTATAAATATTATAAGCTTGCCCTTATCAATTTATACATCCCTAGCTTGGACAACCATCATGAAAACCGTGTTGTCTACGTGGAGAATACATGGACTCCCTGGCTATTTCTTCCATGCATTTATTTGCCAGCTGTACACGATCTGAGTGAAAGACTCGCGCTGAAATCAGGATACTCAAAAACAAATTGGGTTATTTAATACTTATGTATAATATGTTTGAGACACACTTTATGTTTAATGTAAATAATGTGAAATAAGTTTTCAAAAAAAAAATCCTGACTTCCGCTGAAAGTAATTATAATATAGTTTTAAAACGTAACACCTTAGATATGGTTTTAACTAAAATAAGTGAGGGTGTTACAGTAAAGCAGCCTACAAAACAAAACAACAAACAAACACTACATCAAAAAAGAATAAATTAATAAAATAAAAACTAAAATTTATCATTGCAATAAAATGAAATACAATAAAAGAGAGAACTAATCTGTTGTAAATGTTGAAGACGAGCAAAGAGATCCACCGTTAGCCGGAAAACGCACAATATTGAAATCGGCCAACACAAGAAGACTTTTCCTCTTCTCATTGTCGTCCCCTGCAATTTCGGAGCGTGCCACAAAAATCCTTTGGTACGCTCAGGAGTTAAGAACTGACTGTTAGTTTTGTTTTCACATTCTTCACCCTTTGGAGTTTCTTGTTGTTGAAACCGTCGATCACCAAACCAAAATAATTAGGGTCTCAAGTTCAAAAAACTGTAAAAAAAAAAAAAAACACTTCTACAATAGAAACAAAATCATTAGACATCTACCATTATCAACCTTAAATCAATGACTAAATGGAAGAAATTAAAATATTATTAAGTAAAAAACTTATCTAAAATTGCAACTTCGTAGATGATCCATCAGAATAACCAATAACTTAATTATAACACAATAATAAAAAATAACAAATAACTAAGAATTGATATAAACTTTCTTTTAATGTTAATCATATTGGGTGTACCTTCACCCATCAAACTCTTCCTCTTTCGTACTTCACTTATTTTCTTTTTTCTGGTTGTTCTTATTATAATGTTATTTTTGAATACTAGTAAATAACCAAAATGTACAGTGCTAAGAAAATAAATAAATAATAATAATAGTAATAATTAATACACGTAGTAACTTCTATAAAGAGAAGGAAATTATTAGTTGCATATCTCTGTTATTACTCCATAATATTCTCTAGGCATTGACCTCTCAAGATGAGTTGTAATATTGATATAGCTTCCTAACTTAGCTTATTTGCTCCCTAGTTTAGTTATGCTATTTATGTAGTTATTATTGTTGTACACGATTCATAGAATTAGTTTTGTATATATATGAGGCTATTTGGCCATATTCAATAAGAGAAAATAAAATACCACAAAACTCTTCATGGTATCAGACCAAGTACCATCGACGACCAATTTTTTTTTTCGATTGAAATCTTCAATTTTTTCCAACGAAATCCAATTATCGACATCTCACCATGGATGATGACAAGACCACCAAACCTCTCGATTTCACATCACCGTATTACCTTCATCCCTCCGACGGACCACAACTCACAATATGTCCTATTGTGTTATGTGGTGATAACTACAATGAATGGGTTCGTTCGATGCGCACTAATTTTCTCGCAAAGAAAATCTCGGCTTCCTTGATGGAACCGTGACAAAACCAAAGGTCGACACTCTGGAAGAGCCATTATGGGTGATGGTAAATTCCACACTCGTTGGATGGATTCATAATACTTTGGATCCAAGCCTCCGCTCTTCTGTTCCCCAACCTGACGATGCTAAGGACATGTGGGATGATCTCCGACAACATTTCTCGATAGGAAACGGTCCGAGAATCCATGAGTTAAAGATTCTTTTGGGTGCTTGCAAACAGCGTGGGCACTCGGTTGTGACTTACAACAATGATTTGCGAAAAATATGGGATGAACTTGCGGGATATTCTACTGTTCCGAAATGCACTTGTGCTGTTGCTCCTGCATTTGCTCAAGAGAAGGAGAATGAAAAAGTACATGACTTTCTTGCTGGTTTGGATTCCGCTCTTTATGGCCCTGCTGTTTCGCACATTTTGATGATGGAGCCTTTGCCGAACTTAAACACTACTTTTGCTAAAGTCGTGACTGAAGAATGTCATCAAACTGTATCTTGGACCCAAGACACTCCTTCTGATGTTGTTGGCTTTGCGACGCAAGGGGCTGCTAGGGGCCGGAATGATAATCCTCGACCCAATGGTGTTTGCTCTCATTGCGCCAAGCCTGGACACACAAAATAAAATTGTTTTCAGCTGATTGGGTTCCCGGATTGGTGGTATTCTGAGAACCACGCTAATGTCGGGCAAGGTCGCGGTGGCGGCAGGTCTGGGCGAGGTGGAGGAAAGAATGCGGGGAGAGGTGGTCATGGGCAAGTCGCACATGCCGCAACCACCTTGAAGTCTGATGCTCCGACATCCGTAGATGACAATGATTGCCGTGGTCTTCCTGGTCTCTCCAATGCACAGTGGGCTACACTTGTGAATATGCTCAATACTTCAAAAGGGCAGTCTTCTTCAACTGAAAAGTTGAGTGGTAAGTTTGATTCTTTCGCTCAATGGATCATCGATACTGGATGCTCGAATCACATGACTAGTAATGCTAAATTATTTAGCCAATTGATGGATGTTTCTCCTACTTCCGTTAGGCTGCCTAATGGGAAGCACACCATTGCTACTAAAGAAGGCACGATTACTTTGAGCCCAAATATGGTGCTCACTAATGTATTATATGTCCCAGATCTTACTTCTAATTTGTTATCGGTGTCACACTTGCTTGCCAACCTCTCTTATACAATCACTTTTACTGATAAGCTTTGCATCATACAGGACCGTACTTTGAGGACTCTAATTGGAGCGGGTGAACAATGTGATGGGGTTTATTGGTTTCAAAGGCTATGGGCGATAAATGTGACTTGTGGCATCAAAGGCTGGGACATCCTTCTCGCAAAGTAGATTTTCTTTTACCACATATTATTAGTAATAATGGCAATAAAGATGTTCCCGTTATTCATGAACCTTGTGATATTTGTTTAAGAGCTAAGCAACCTAGAAACATGTTTCCTTTGAGTCAAAGTCCAGCAAAAGAGGTTTTTGATTTAATTCATTGTGATATATGGGGTGCATATACTTTGCCTGCTAGTTGCGGTGCTCATTATTTTTTAACTATTGTTGATGATTGTTCTCATGCGATATGGGTTATTTGATGTCTTCAAAATTTGAGGTGCCTCAACTTATTAAGGATTTTTGCAAAATGGTTCAAACTCAATTTCACAAACATATTAAAATTCTACGAAGTGATAATGGCAAGGAATTTACATGTATTCATCGGTTTTATGCTGATAATGGTATTTTACATCACACTTCTTGTGTCGACACTCCACAACAAAATGGAAGGGTAGAACGTAAACATAGGCATATTCTTAATGTGACTCGGGCATTACTTTTTCAAGCTGGTCTTCCTATTTCCTTTTGGGGGGAGAGTGTCATGACGGCTGCCTATGTCATCAATCGAACTCCTACTCCATTGCTCAATAAAAAAACACCACATGAAATTCTCTTTGGTTCACCTCCTAAATATGATGCCCTTCGAGTCTTCAGTTGTCTTTGTTTTGTTAAAAATCAACCTCGTATCAATGATAAATTTGGCCCTCGCTCTCGTCGATGTATATTTGTGGGGTATCCATTCGATAAAAAGGGGTGGCGTTTGTATGACTTAGAACAAAAGGTGTTTTTTTATCTCTCATGATGTTGTTTTTTGTGAACATCAATTTCCTTTTGCCAGTGACATCTCTTTACATAATACCGATGATGATGTATTCCAAAGTAAGAAGTATTATGACCATGGCACTCCGTATGAGGATACTTCCTTTCCAAGGGGGAGTGAGGAACATTCAGTTGGGGTCGACGATATTGATGCTGGGAATGAACAATTAATCCCACCACTTACGGGTGTGGGTAGTGAGGATGTGATTGGTACCACTTCGGCTACTGGGGAGGTTGTGATTAATGAAGATATTGTTCCACAGGAAACTGGTCGCGGACATCGAATCAAGAGACCTTCTAGTAAACTCAAAGACTTCATCACCAACACAGTTCAAGTAATAAACTCTGTCACATCACCTATCGATGCTCTGTCAAAGTCCTCAAGTACTCCATTTCCCATTGCTTATTATGTAAATTGTGATAAGTTTTCTATGAGACATACCCGTTTTTTGGCAGCAATTACTGCAGGCACCGAACCCACCTCTTTTAAAGAAGCTGTTAAGGATCCCGGTTGGCGAAAACCAATGCAAGAAGACATAGCTGCACTTGAGCGTAACAAAACCTGGACTTTAGAGTACCTACCCCTAGGGAAGAAAGCGATCAGGTGTAAGTGGGTCTATAAAATCAAGTATCGATCTGATGGTACGGTTGAACGATTAAAGGCATGCCTAGTAGTGTATGGAAATCGACAAGTTGCCGGTATTGACTTCAATGAAACATTTGCCCCTGTAGCTAAAATGGTCACCGTTCGCACATTTTTAGCTATAGCAGTAGCACGAAAGTGGGACCTACATCAGATGGATGTGCATAATGCCTTTCTGCATGGAGACCTTGATGAAGAAGTATACATGCAACTACCTCCTAGTTTTAATTGTAATGCTTCAGGTAAGGTGTGTCGATTACGTAAGTCATTGTATGGACTACGACAAGCACCTCGAAATTGGTTTGCTAAGCTTTCAACTGCTTTGAAGAATATTGGCTTTCAACAATCTTATGCGGATTACTCATTGTTTAGCTATTCCAAGGGTGATGTTGCTTTACATGTTCTTGTGTATGTGGATGACATTATAATCACCGGTTCTTCTTCTTTGGCAATCACAAAATTCAAGCAACAACTTAGTGAGAGATTTCATATGAAAGACTTGGGCATTCTCAAGTATTTTCTCGGCATCGAAGTGGCACGTGGGGCGGATGGTTTGTTTCTTTCACAACGCAAATACATTCTTAACATTATAAGTGAGGCTGGTTTACTTGGAGCTCGACCTGTTTCTACACCCATGGAACATAACCACCAACTTGCCACTATAAATGGTATTGTCTTTGAGGATCCAGAGAAGTATCGACGACTTTTGCGGGCGTCTAATCTACTCAACAATTACACGACCTGAACTGTGTTATTCTGTACATATTTTAGCTCAGTTTATGGGAGATCCTCGTGTTGAACATTGGGACGCAGCTTTGAGAGTTTTGCGGTATTTAAAAGGTTGTCCTGGACAGGGAATTATGCTACGCGGGGATAGTGATTTCCAACTCTATGCCTTCTATGATAGCGATTGGGCAAGTTGCCCTCTGACTCGTAAATCATTGACTGGTTACTTTATTTTATTAGGTTCTTCTCCTATATCTTGCAAAACGAAGAAACAACCAACTGTTTCCCGATCTTCTGCAGAAGCCGAGTATCAGTCTATGACCACTACTACATGTGAGTTAAAATGGTTGAAATCTCTTTTGGCTTGTTTTGGGTTCCAACATACGCATCCCATGCGATTGTTTTGTGATAGTCAAGCTGCTCTTTACATAGCGGTTAATCCAGTTTTTCATGAAAGAACAAAACATATAGAGATGGATTGTCACTTTGTTCATGATGCATTGCAAGATGGAACAATTTCTACATCTCATATTCGGACTGGTGCACAACTAGCTGATATTTTGACAAAAGCTCTCAGTACAACACAATTTTCTCACCTTCTTCGCAAGTTGGGCATTTGCAATCTTCATGCTCCAATTTGAGAGGGAGTATTAGTTGCATATCTCTGATATTACTCCATAATATTCTCTAGGCATTGACCTCTCAAGATGAGTTGTAATATTGATATAGCTTCCTAACTTAGCTTATTTGCTCCCTAGTTTAGTTATGCTATTTATGTAGTTATTATTGTTGTACACGATTCATAAAATTAGTTATGTATATATATGAGGCTATTTGGCCATATTCAATAAGAGAAAATAAAATACCACAAAACTCTTCAGAAATAGTACAATGTTTGAAATAAGAAAGTTGAAAGATAAAATAACTAACAGTTTTTTTCTAGAGACCAACTAACTAATATTTAGTGAACTAAGGAAAAAAAAAATGATTTGAAACTGCTGTTTAAAAATTTTGACAAACGCTGAAAAGAAGAATTTATATGAAAATAAAAAAAAACTTTTAAATATTCTGGAACTATTAAAATTTCTACATGAAAAATAGAACTATTAAACATCTATCACAACAAAGAAGAAAGAGAAATTTTCTTATCTGTAATTGTAATTGTAATTTTCGTGAATGGATCCAAAAAGAATGATGAGAATGAAGCTTAGTATAAAATCGACCTGTAAAAGTCCCTCAATTCTTAGAAGAGAGGTTCTTTTATAGGATAGGAATTTTAGTCCCAAGTGAAGGAGGGATTACATTTTTCCAATAATTATTAAACTTGGAATAGTTTTTAATTACGGTGGTATGTGGAAGTATATTACCTCAAATTTCCCTTATAAAATGAATATTTTTTGTTTAAATGTCAAGAAACCTTGTGTGCGTGCAATTAGGCCTCGGATTCGCTTGTAATAGCCCAAGGCCCAAAAATCATAGCCGCCTACGACACAGAGCGGCCCATTGGTGTGGGCCATATGTCGTTTGAGTCTGCACAAAGAGCCTTGCATGTTCCCCACGTGTACTTCTAGAACCGAAAGGAGTCCAATGGGCCTCTTTCTTGAACCTCCTTACAAAAAGTCAAATTCAATTGGTCAAACTCTCCTCTCCTCAATATGACTATGTGAATCAACTCTGATACAGAACTGTTATACCGAGGGAGAAAACTAGAAAAAGAAAAAGTCAAGAGAGGAGAGGTGAGGTGAGGTGATCTGATCAATGGAGGAGAAGGGAAAGACTGGAATGGAAAATGAAAGGATGATCGACACGTGGCTGAGGAAGCACCGTTTGATATATTTAGGGGCCACTAGACACCCTTTGATCCTCAGCATTAGTGATGGCACCGTTGATATCTCCTCTTTCAAAACATGGCTGGTAAACTTTTTCAACTCTTTCTTATCCATTATCCAACTTGGGTAACTTTCAAATTTGTTTTTTTTCCTACAATTAAACGCTTATATTTGGGTATGGTTGTTAAAGATTTGAACTTTTTGCTCTTGCCCATTTGCAAATTGACTATGAATTAGAATGTGGTGTGGGAACTGAGTTATTTGGACTATGAATTGAGTGAATGCATGCAGGGACAGGATTACATATTTGTTAGAGCCTTTGTCCCTTTTGTGGCGAGTTTGATTGTGAAGGCTTGGAAGGAGAGTGATGTTAGCAGTGATATGGAGGTCATATTGGGTGGTATGGCTGCTTTGAATGATGAACTTGAATGGTTCAAGAAAGAGGCCTTTAAGTGGGGTGTTCAGCTCTCTGAACCACTTGTTCCCCAGAAAGTAAACAAGGACTATTGCAGGTGCTTACATCATGCTTCTTTGCTCTGACACTAGGCAGATTTGGACTTAACCCCTTGGCAACATTGGAAAAATATGGCTGTTTTAATGAGAGAATTATCTTGTTGTCCAGTTGTTTGTTTTATAGTTTTTGCCACTGACATTAATAAGCTGCTAGTCTTTTTATGCATTAGTGAGACCTTTAGTCAATTAATTAGTTTGATTATCTTATGAAGAAAAGAAACAATGGTTAGAAAGTGAAGTTGAAATTAATATGATAATCTTTTCTTTCTTGGAGTATACACAATGCTCATTTATCTTGTCTTTTAGTATACATCACCAAAGCTCACATTTTTTGTAACATATGACTTTTGACAATACATCATACATCTTCAAAAATATGAAGGAAAGACAAGAGTGATGAATTCTGTTTTATAAATATAGAGATGTACTGTAGCAAACTATATATTGTATTTTATAAAATCTAATAGGGTGCTATTTTAACATTGTTTTTTTTTATATATTTTGAAAAAGATTCTATTATAAGTCATTGTGAATACTCTTAATGAATGAAAAAAAAAAGATCATTTAACATAGTAATCTTCATGGTGTTGCAGATTTCTGGAGAGTTTAATGAGCCAAGAGGCCAATTATACAGTGGCTATAACTGCATTTTGGGCCATTGAAGCTGTGTACCAAGAGAGCTTTGCCTTGTGTCTGGCAGATGGGTCAAGAACCCCACCAGAACTGAAGGAGACTTGCCAAAGGTGGGGCAATGAAGGCTTTGGTAAGTACTGTTCTTCTCTCAAAGACATCGCTGACCGGCGCTTGAAAAAGGCTTCTGATGATGAGCTCAAGAAAGCTGAAGTAGCCCTCTTAACTGTTCTTGAGCATGAAGTTGAATTCTGGAACATGAGCCGTGGTGGTTCCTGAACAACACCCCCACCCTTTTGATCTTCAAGAACAAAGGAACTGAACTGAGTTGAATTGAAACAGTGTGAACATCTTTTTATGTATATTCCCATGTGTAATAATGTAGTGGTGTACGTTCTCTTTTCTTTTTTGTTTTGATTTTGGTCTGAAGTTTGTTTTCTTTCTTTGCTACTTTATTACGAGACTTCTTCATTCATAAGGAGCAGTAATATGTATAAAGTTACCGATGACAAATAAAAAACGACATGTCGTGTATATTACAAACAGAGTGTCGTTTGCCATTCCAAATATGGAAGTTTGTTGTGTGTTGTATGTTTTAGAAAGAAAAAAGTATGGTATTGTTTCTGATGAGCAACATTCAAAGTTGAAAATTTCATAAAAAAAATCTATAGATTTCTAAACCAATTCATTATTTTCTTTTGTTGATTGATATTTATACATGTGAAATGGAGTAAAGTAAGATTAGATGTGAAATGAAGCAAAGTAAGATTACATGTTAAATGAAGTAAGATTATCGAAATGACGTAAAGTAAGATTATATGTGAAATGAAGTAAAGTAAGATTACATGTGAAATGAGTTTGTTACATTTTTATTTATTAAACAATGTTAAACCTAATAAAAAAGTGGCTGTAGTTTAGTGGTGAGAATTCCACGTTGTGGCCGTGGAGACCTGGGCTCGAATCCCAGCAGCCACAACACTCCTTTTGGTCCTTTAGATATTTACAGTGGAAAATGTGTTCTAATTATTACTATCACCACAGAATATATGAGGGCCTGAATGGTATCCAAGAAAAGCTCGTTTTCTCATTTTGTGAAATTCTTTTTCAAAATCCTCTAACTAAATTCTCTCTTTTTTTTTTCTCTTTCTCTATGCGCTCCTCCTCTCCACCTTTCCACTGTCAGCAGTAGCAGACCATTTTTCCATCAACGGTGGACTCCCCCCACTCGTCTCTCCTCTTGGCTGCATGCTCTAGATCTACTTCTCCTATGCCTATAACAATGAAGCTCGATCTCCTTCTCCTCTAAGCTTTAGTGATTCTCCTCTACTCAGCCTCAGATTCTCTACCCTCCAATATGCAATAGAATTGTTCTGCTCAAACTAGGATTAATGTTAGGTGAATCAAAAGATTATATGGTGGGTTGTTATTTGATCGAGACCACTTTAAAGTGTTTTGCATGTATAGTTTTATTTATTGATGCTATCTTTCGAATTTGAAGGTTCTTTTTTTATAAAAATATTATGGTTGATTGCATGAATTTATATTCAAGGAGAGTTTGATCATGGAACAAGAGTGCACTGTCACATTGTTTGCCCTTGTTAATTCATACATGTTGATACCTTTTGTCTCATATGTATTATATTAATTTTGTATTTCACTATTTTTTTTTTTTTTTTTGAAAAAGATAGAAAGGTCAAAAGACTGACCTTACTCAAATAGTTGAAAACCCTCACCTATGGCGGAGGAATACCGTGGTTACAAAGAAAAAAAGCAAACAGCGAAGAAACCACAACTACCCCACTCCCAAAAATTAACTCCAGAAGTTGCCCCAATCTCTAATAAGGTCAGAGAAAATAACCCCCTGAAAACATTTGTTTCGATACACCCAAGTAGCCACCCAAAATTTAATCTTATCCCAAATAATCTCTACGGAATTTGAAATATCTTCGAATAGTCTGTTATTTCTCTCAAGCCATAAGGCCCAGAAAGTTGCCAAAACAGTAGTTTGCCAGAGAAGTGAAACTCGCTTGCCAGCTCCTAACTTAGTTAGAAACAAATGAGAGCAATTAGAGGGCATACACCAAGAAATACCAAACTCAGCCAAGACTTTTCCCCACACTTCTCTTGAAAAATGACACTCAAAAAATAAATGACTAGTTGATTCCCCTGCCTGCTTACAACAAACGCACCAACCAGGGGACAAACAATGGTAAGGTCTTCTTCGTTGCAAGTTGACATGAACGTTTAGTTTATCGTTGAAAACCAGCCAACCAAACACTTTAACTCTCGAGGGAGAGACACTTTTCCACAAAGACTCTCCTCACTCCCGAACAGAACCCAACTGAGCATAACATAACCTCCAAAAGGCCGATTTGCAAGAGAATACTTCATTACCGTCAGGTATCCAGGCCCTCCGATCTTCTAAAACTCCCGGTAAAACCACGCCTTCCAACAAAAGTAATAACTGAGAGAGACTGGTGACCTCCCTATCGAAAAGATTCCTTCTAAACTGCAAATCCCAACCCTGAGTTTGGAGGCCCGAATCCCCTCCTAAAACCACCATGTCCCTAATCAAACAATCTCTGAACATCTGTTTGTAATAATGTTTTAATGACAGTGTAAGTGTGACCTTGTAGTTTGTTTCTAAGCACATGATTGTTCTGCTCAAACTAGGATTAATGTTAGGTGAATCAAAAGATTATATGGTGGGTTGTTATTTGATCGAGACCACTTTAAAGTGTTTTGTATGTATAGTTTTATTTATTGATGCTATCTTTCGAATTTGAAGGTTCTTTTTTTATAAAAATATTATGGTTGATTGCATGAATTTATATTCAAGGAGAGTTTGATCATGGAACAAGAGTGCACTGTCACATTGTTTGCCCTTGTTAATTCATACATGTTGATGATCATAGGTTTTTAACCTTTTGTCTCATATGTATTATATTAATTTTGTATTTCACTATTTTGAGTTGTGTGACCATTACTTCATCACTACAAATTTGTGAAACTAATATCATATTGTGAAAATGGTTTCTATATATTCTTATTAGGTGTAATAGGATGATCACCTATTAGAAATCTCCATATTTGTATGTGTTGTGTAAATTTTGGGATTCTATGCTTTTTTTTGTGCTTTTCATTTTGTTAAAATAATCTAGTAGAGATTTTGGCAGTAAAGCAACCTCAGTGAATCATGTTTACATATTTAAATTTAGATTTGCACTAGAAGATATTGAAAAAACTCAAAACCAAAATTTGTTAAAGCAACCTCACTACTATTTCACTTGTCAAAGATGATGTTATTCGTATATTGTTTTATTCATAGATGTCAATGCTATTCTTGATGATGGTGGAAGAATTGAACTACCATTTCCTGTTGTAACCACCAAGGCAGATATTATGCATTAGCAGTTGTAGTGCAGAGCTGCAAGGATTACCTTTATGTTTGTGGTTCTTCTGTTGTAACAATGTCTACTTATAAAGTGTATACACTTGTGATGTGTATATTTTTTTTTAACTTAATCTCTTGCACTTTAAAAAAGTATTTGATATAATTATTCTATAATTTTTTAAAGTGTTATTACTTTAGTTAATTTTATAAATTGTAATATTAATTAAAATAACGAAAAACTCATTGTAATGTACTATTATTATACATTTAAGAATTATTATATTAAAATAGTTTTCAACTGAAACAATCACATATTCTCATATTGTTATATTTTCAGATTTTCTACTAATTACTAATTCAGTTTTTTAAAATTCAAAAACAATTTAAAGATAATGAACCAATCATATTTTCAGAAACATATTTTCATTCACTAAATTCAAATTTTCATTTCAGAATCACAGTTTTTAAATCACGAACCAATTAGGCCCTAAGCTATTTATCTCCCATTTTTCCATTGAAGTATAATTTTTTTCTCATTCTTTTATGCTTTTCCAAGTTATATTGAGCTCCATGTAAAAGTAATTAGTAATCAACTCTGACATTGTTCTTTTTTCTTTTTTTTTTTGGGATGAAGTTTAGCTCTTTAATTCTTACTTTCTCTTTCTGTAACAGCTTCTGAGCATGTATTGATTTTGGGTTTTGAGATGTGGCTCCTGTAGTTACTCAGTTGGTGGCGGTGCTATGGCTTTGTGGTGTGGTAAAGGATTGGTTTCAACTCACAAAATGGTGCCTTTCAGGGTTTCTCTCAGTGTCAAATCAGAATTTCTGAAGTTTAACCCATGTTCTGGTCTTGGTTTTCTTTATTCTATGCAGGTAGGTATGTCTTTTTTGAGGCTTTTTTATTGTTTTAAAAGATATAACTGGTTGTGGGTATTAATTATTATCAAGTGTTACTAACCACTGAATTTTGAATTTAGTTAAGTTGATTAAGTGAACTAAGGTGCAGCTATATTCGAATTGGGAAAGTTTTTGATTATATACACAGAGGAGGTGACTGTGTTCTTTATTTGTGTGTGTGAGAGAGAGAGAGAGGAAACTAGTACTTGGCCCAATGGGAAAATCAAAGATATATCAAGAAAATTTTAATATAGCTTTGAATATTGTTTGTACTTCACTGTTGTCATTGTTGGTGTTTCATTAATGAGTTGCTTGATAAATTTTAGTATCAATGTTGAAAATAGGTTAGCTTGCAATTTGGATCCTTACATTCAATAACTTCGTGTCTGCTTCAACTGAACTATTTCGAATCCGCCCAGCGCTTTTAATTCTTTGATGATGCAAAGATCATTAGTTGAAGTTTGCTTGCATTGCATTGTGTTTTTGCAACAGCTTATGCTTTTCAACATAGTATATAAGTATGTTCTTTTCAATGGCAGCACTTGACAATTATTTTTTTTTAATTTCTATGCCTCAATCTAAGAGAGTAATCCAAAAGAAATTTAAAGGAATATCTATGTTAATCGCTCATAGTTTGATTAATGTTGTTTTTATCCACTTGCAGCACTCTAACCATAAACTCAAAGTTCAATTAAAGTCATCTCAGAAGATGCATCCATCATATGCATCGGTTATCAAGGCCGGACATCCTCAAAATACTGATTTGCCTCGGTACTATTCCATGAAGGAGAAGAAACCGTTCCAGTACCCATAGTAGAATTGAGGCGTGCTGCAAGGGAGAGGATTAAGAAAAGGAAAGGTCAGCCTAGAAGACCAGTTCCACCTCCAAAGAATGGGATTCTTGTAAAAAGTTTCATACCAATCGCCTATGATGTTTATAATGCAAGAATAACATTGATAAACAATCTTAAGAAGCTCTTAAGAGCAGTACCTGTCCATGCTTGCAAGTAAGTTTTCTTTCTTTGAACTGCTATGCAACATATTTTGTTGGTCAGCATGGTTCATTCTGTTCACTTTCCTAAAATAATAGACACATGGTAAGTGCTTTCAGTAACTTCGTCTGAAAATAAATTGGTTATTTCTATGATTGTTAGTATACTATGTTGATGTTCTCATTGTTAACTTATTCAAAGATCAATCCATATAAAACTCAAGGTGAGGGAGCAAAGAGATGAAGAGAGAAGAGGAGAGTTTTTGTATTGCAAAATTGAGAGCAAAATATTGTAGGTTTACAAACTAATTAGCCAAGCCTTTATAAAAGGCAAAAGATAGTAAAATAGCGTTGAAAAGAAAAGACTAAAATACCCTCAAATAATAACTCTAACACTCATTACCTCAACTAATTATTATTGGTTTGTTAAACCAAGCTATCTCTTCATTTGATTTAGAAGTGGAGCTGTTGAAGCTTCTTGTCTGGAATAGATAATAATAGTCTGAATATGTGCCAAAACATTGGCTTTGGTTGGCATCACTTGTGCCTTTTGCTTTAGGCTTTTCAAAAAGCTCTTCTTTGTGCTTTTGGGATGAGCTTTTTCTACTCAAAAGCTAAAGTGGATAGTAAATCCGACCAAGCTTTAAAAGTGACTTTTAAATTTTTTTAGTCTCAAAAGTGCTTATAGCCTTATCAACCAAAGCCATTTTATTTTTAGATATCCAAATTAATATGATTATGTTAGTAGCTTCTTTGTAGATATTGTGTATTGAATTCTTTTGGAAACTTTTAAATGAGGAACCCCTTCACCCTTTTAGTGACAGAAGTCGTAGAACTGTTCTGACTGCCTCAATACAATTATGCAGGTACTGTAATGAAATTCATGTGGGGCCAACTGGACATCCATTCAGATCTTGTACAGGCCAAAATGCCAGTGCTCGTAGGGGCCTTCATGACTGGACAACTGCAACCGTGGAAGACATATTTCTACCTGTTGAAGCTTACCACCTCTATGACCGCCTCGGGAAACGAATTCCTCATGATCAGAGATTCGCAATTCCGCGGATTCCAGCATTAGTTGAGCTTTGCATTCAAGCTGGTGTTGACATCCCTGACTTTCCCACTAAAAGGAGAAGAAAGCCAATAATTCGAATTAACAAGAGTGAATTTGTAGACGCTGATGAAAGTGAACTGCCAGATCCTGATCCTAAAGCTCCTAAGCCACCAATACTAACTGAAATACCCGATTTTGAAATAGTAGGTCCGTCCAACGAAGAAGAAACAACATTGCTCGCTGAGGAAACGCTTCAAGTATGGGAAAAGATGAGGAAAGGAGCACAAAAGCTAATGAAGCTTTATCCAGTAAGAGTTTGCGGATATTGCCCTGAGTTACACATTGGCCCCAGTGGCCACAAGGCGCAGAACTGCGGTGCCCACAAACACCAACAGCGAAACGGGCAGCATGGTTGGCAGTCTGCCGTCGTTGATGACTTGATACCGCCACGGTATGTCTGGCATGTTCCTGATGTTAGTGATCCACCATTGCAGAGGGAGCTCAGGAGCTTCTATGGTCAAGGCCCTGCTGTGGTGGAAATGTGTATGCAGGCTGGTGCAGCCGTTCCTGAACAATTCAGAGGAACCATGAGGTTAGATGTGGGAATCCCAACAGATCCTAAAGAAGCTGAAATGGTAGTTTGAAAACCATTCACATTATTTTACATAATGAAAAAAGAATATATATATATATATTCTATAAATCTTTCTATTGTTGATATTTCTCAGTTATCTGTTGTGAATGTAATGTAGTGATCAAAATTGGAACTTTAATAGTAAGTCATATTGATGTTATTGTTCCTCCTTCAAACAGCAAATGTTGCAAAATTTTATGCTTTTGCTTTAAAACTTCTTACTAACTCTTATTAATGTTTCATTTTCAGAGACAGTTGTCGTATATATTAGTATTAAATTAACCTCGACAAAAGACTTGAGACTTTTCAGAGCTGAGTTAGTAGTCACCGTAGGAAACAAAAAAAAAAATCACAATTGAATATTAGATAACCCAACATTATTGCCACGTATAGCTTTGTTGATTTGTATATTTCGTGTATTGTCCCCTTTCATGTGTTGATTTGTCCATTTATGATTCATGAGAGACTTTATAAACATTGTTTGACAATAGATTGGGATCCTCTCAATATTTTGAATTCAACTACTCATGAAAAATGAGATACAAACTAATACCAATAGATAGATAGAGTTACTTTTAACCTTTGCTATTCATTATTTCATCTACTTGGTCTTGATGGACCCTATTTAAAAGAGTGACCACACACCAAAATCTGCATAGACAAAGTCAACAAAGACACGGAAGCCACAACTATTAACTCTAGAACATTCATGCCCACATGAGACATTGAAAAAGTCTGCACTAAAACATCTTAACCAATAATAACTAACAATACCCAGATCAACCATTAACCAACAAAACCTCATGTGGCACAATTAAAATGCTCTTTACTTAATGATCACCAAGTGTTTGTTGAAATTCCTCTACCATCTACCCCACATAACTCTTTCCTTTTCTTTTCTTTTTTCCCTAATCAAACTACAATCGAAATTTCACAACCAAAGTAGACAATGGCAGGAGCAGAAGGAATGAAGACAACTAACCAAAAAGTTGCCACCGCCGGGCAAAACTCGACCGAGGTACTACACCAACGTAGTAAGTTGCCATACTGTCCCATGAGAATGGCCCTTGGTGGGTTTGCCATAGCCATGACTCTAAGTTATTTTACCTTGTATTCCAAGAAAAAGCCTGAGGCCTCTGCCTTTGACGTTGCCAAAGTCGCCACAGGGACCTCTAGTTCGGAGAACACCCGCCCTCCTCGCAACTAGATCATTGTTTTTTACGTAAACCAGTTTATTCATATACTATTTGTATGTTATTAACATATATAATCATCTTGGTTCTTTTCTTTTAGTTTCTTTGGTTTAAGTTGAAGGGTTGTATTGTTATTTCACGAGGGTTTTGTTTATTTTTATTTATTTTTTCTTTTCTTGTTATGGGTTTCATTGCAACACATTTAACAATTGATAAGAAATAAGAGTTTGTAAGTTTTGTTAAGCATTATTGAAGTTTTGGTGATTAAAACTTTCCCAAGAACCGAACACTTCATTATTTGATATTAATGTGGCTTTCAAAGATAACTTACCGTATTCTTAAGGTTTGATTGGTTCGCGGTTAGAAAATGATATTTTTGAAAAGTGAGAATCTGAAATGAAAATTTAAATTTAGTGACTAAAAAAATGTTTCTGAAAATGTGATTGGTTCAATGTCTGTAAACTGTTTTTGAGTTTTAAAAAATTGAATCTATGAAAATGGAGAAAACATGGTTTTATTGTTTTCTACTTTCCTTCATAAAATGTGAATTCTGATTAGGATTTAATTTTTAAATATAGTTTACCAATCATGTATTTTGACGGGTCCCATAGATTTTAAAAATCTAAAATCATAAAATTGTATCCAAATTGTATACCAATCACACTATTAGTCTCTTTGAATTTTCAATTTACATGATTTAACACCTTAAAATTAGTCATGTAAATTTTTGTTAATTTTGGAATAAATTTATCATAAATCAACAAAACAAAATGATATAAAACTCGTTTCAAGAGTTGGTTGTTTTAGTGAATTTTTCATGTTCAAAATATTAATGTTTTGATGGAGTTAACTCTTTTGGAAAAATTGTGTATTTTTTAATAATTTAGAGGATTTTTTTTTTTGGTTTTCATGTTCAATAGATTCATTTGTATGTGAATTATAATGAAGCTAAAGTTTTTAGAAGAAATTATATTAAGTGCCCACTTTTAGGTAACCATTTAAATTTTTACCAATTTATTAATCCTCTTACTTTTATACCGAGATTTATAATGAATGTCTCATTATACCCTTTCTCTACACAAGTGTCCAGGCATGCTATAAAAAAAATTGCATTAATTGTAGTTGCCAAGAGTCAAACACATGCTTCTTAGGATAGCATAAGAAGCCACATAAACATCATATCCAACTCTTTATACTGTTAGTTAATAGATTTGAATAATATTTAATAACAAATAAACACAACAAATGCATAGTTAAATTAATAGCTAAAAATCTATACATTTTATTTTGTTAAGCCTAGTAGTATAACTTTTAAGCCTTGTGGTTTAAATTTTAAAGAGTCATGATTTAAATTTTTAAGTCTTGTGGTTTAAATTTTAAAAAGTTGTGGTTTAAATTTTAAGTCTTGTAGTTTAAATTTTAAAGACTAGTGATTTAAATTTTAAGGAGTCATAATTTATATTTTAAAAGATTATGGTTTATATTTTATATGGTTGCGGTTTAGATTTTAATTGCGTGGTTTAACTTTTAAACCTTGTAGTTTAAATTTTAAGCCTTGTGGTTTAACGTGATTTAAATTTTAAGTCTTGTGGTTTAAATTTTAAGCCTTGTAGTTTAAATTTTAAATACTAGGGATTTAAATTTTAAAGATCTGTGGTTTAGATTTTAAAGGATCGTGGTTTATATTTTATATGGTCGCAGTTTAGATTTTAATCGCGTGATTTAACTTTTAAGCCTTGTGGTTTAAATTTTAAAGAGTTTTTGTTTAAATTTTAAGCATTGTGGTTTAAATTTTAAAGAGTCGTAATTTAAATTTTAAAGAGTCGTGGTCAGATGACTGATAAGTCCATCCCGGTCAGATGACTGATAAGTCCATCTCGGTCAGATGACTAATAAGTCTTTCTCGATTAGATGACTAATAAGTATATCTTGATTAGATGACTAATAAGTCTATCTCGGTCAGATGACTTATAAGTCTATCTTGATTAGATGACTAATAAGTTTATCTCGGTCAGATGACTGATAAGTCTATCCCGGTCAGATGACTAATAAGTCCATCTCAGTCAGATGACTAATAAGTCTATCTCGGAGGTCCCATACCCTCCTAGCCATGTGACATATAGGTCAACTCAGCCTTTCCGGCTTTGGCTCTAAGTAACTACCCTCTAGACTAGACAATCACTTTTAGTTTTCATCGAACTTGAGGTCGGTCTGGCATTAATGCTCATGATGAGTCATTCAATGCAGATGTCGATTAGATCCAATCTTTATCGACTTGTGTTGAACACGCTACAACCGTCCTTGACTCATAAGTCAATGCCATACAACCAGTGCTCGGTACTACAGCTGAACTTGACTAGTAAGTCACAACTTCACAGTCAATACTGACACCAATGCCGATCCCTGACTAATAAGTCAGTGCTTCCTCAATGAGGTAATGCAAACAGACATATATCATATGTCAAATATTCATATATAAGGCATTTAGCATGCTTAATCAATAATCAGAAGCATAATTATAATCATGCACAAAATGCAGAGACTCAAGCTCTAATCAATCTCAATTTCAACATCCATGCCATGCCCTAATCTCATGTATCTTATGCATCACATGCATCACATACTGGGTGTAGTTTTCTTACATTTGGTCCAAGCACAGGTTACCAATAAACGAGCCACAAGCACGATCCTGATTCCAATCTCCTAGCGATAACCTAGTCACAACCATACTATAAAAACTCATCAAAATGAGTAATAAAAGGTTCCCGGACCAAGACCTAGCCTCTGGGACATCGAATCCTACTAAACCGGATAGTAGAAACGATCCCGAGGCCTAAGGTTTGAGTTCCCATGATCAAAACATCATTTTGGCCACAAATGGCCTCAAGCACCGCGACCCCACTATCCAAGCGCTGCGGCCCTCAGGTCTTTCAGCAACCTCCACCTTCTTCATCGAGCCTGGGCCGCAGCGCCCAAGAACAGGGTCGCGGCCCAACCACGAACCAACCATTTTTCCTCGATTCTACCATTTTAAAACCTTCCAAAAACTTATCCAAACATCTTCAAATCCAAAAATCAAAGTTCCCAAACATCCCCATGATCCAAAACCAATAAAACCCAAGCTTCAATTCATTCAAAAACTCATCAAAACACAAAGTCCAATTCAAGCTTAAAAACTTAGAACTTAAAACTTGAGTTACCTCTGATTGAGTTGTTTCCCAGCTAAATCCTCTGGCTAATAAGCTTCTAATCTTCCCTAGAATCTCTATGTCTCGATCCTCGCTTGAATCCGAGTCCTGAACTCAAGTTTCCTTCGAAAATGCGATTGGGAGACGAAAATGGAACTTTGAGGGAGAAAGAACGTTCTTTTTATTTCTTAACAGGTGACTTCAAGCTTAAGTAGCCTCAAAAATATCCTAATGCTCGGGGGCCCAAAAACGTCCCTGGGGGCAAAATAGTCAAAACCTCCATAATTTCCCCCTGATCTTACTAACTCCCAATTTATCATCAAATACTTATTCCCATTACTCAATAACCCGGTAATGTGCTAAATACCCCTTGACTCACTCCGAATCAAGTATAAATCCCGTTGTGACTTTTCCACTAGCTTACCTCCTAGGATCGTCTCGTGCTGAGTAACCCTAGTATAACCCAATAATAAAGAAGCACCACACACATATGCCAAATATGCCCAAAATGGATAAAAAATGAAAATCACCCAATTAATCAGAAATGGGTTCACATGCATATTCAATACACCTAACACATGCATATAATCATTTAATTGCTTAATAAATCAATTATGGCTCTCTCGACCTCCTAATCAAGGTCCTAAATCTTATTAGGGATTTTGGGGCATTACAACTATCCCCTCCTTACAGAAATTTCGTCCTCGAAATTTATCTGAACTGCCCAGAATATAAATTCCGCACAACTGATTCCAGTTTCCTAGGTCGCTCCCTCGACCTCACTGCTTCTGTATCATACCTTAACTCAAGGTATAGCTTTGTTCCTCAGAACCTTATTCCCTATGTCAAAAACTGAACTGGCTACTTAGTCTAAATTCTCATTTTCTCATAACTCAACACATGAGTCTCTTCTAACCCATGTCTTCAACATGGAAATATAAAGTACACTGTATACAACTGACAGTGCCAAAGATAAGGCTGATCCAAAGTCAACCTGACCAGTCCTATCTAGGACTCAAACTGTCATACTAATCTAGGGCTCAACTTGCTCTTACCTCTTCACCCCTTTCCATGGTGATACTTTAGAGGAGATATAATCTTCTACTTGGAACTCCACGTTCCTGCTTTTCAATTCAGTAAAAAATTTCTGCTTATTCTGAGAAGTAAGCATTCAATCTTCAACCTTTTTAAAAACCTCAATGATCCCCTGAACTACCTCAGGATCCAGATATAATATCTCATTCATCTTATAAGATGTTCTTCCAATAATAATTGGATAACTCTCTCTCTCTCTGATTTACCATCAGTTTGAGAGTAATAAAATATATATTCATCACCTTCTGCAACCCTTCCAAAACTTGGAAGTAATAATAGAGTCTTCATCTGATAAGATGGACCTTGAATTCTATGAAGGCGTACTACCTTTCTCACACAAAGATCTGAATACCGATCAGCTGTGTACTTGTCCTTACTAATAGAAGTGGCTCACTTTAAATATTGCTCCATAATGGCTCAATCCAAATCACGCTGACCCACTCTCCTGGGCATCCCCACCGCGAAACCCATCACGATGCTTTCTTATTTCCATTGTGGAATACTCAAAGGTTACCATAGCCTTACTGGTTTCTGATACCTTGTCTTGACCTGCTTATCAGGTTAGGAACTTTGTCACGTATTCCATTATGTTCATCTCCATCCTAGGCCATCACTATAAAGCTCTTAAACTCTGGTACCTTTTCCCCGACGCCTGGATTAAGAGAAAAAGAAAGTAACACAAAATTCATCCAGAATCTCCCATTTAATTCCAGTGTCCATCGGATTCCAAATCCGATCCGTATACCACAATAAGCTCATACCTGACACTGCACAACCCTAAGCTAATCCAGCTAAGACACTGCCCTCAATTCTGCCATATGAGGTTCACTTAAATGTCTTTCCTTTTGATCTTCTCTGAGATAATAATCTCAAGCATAAAACTAGCCACCTGGCCCACCAGAAACTCTACTCTAGTTCTGGTCAGATCCTTTAACCAACATGATGCATAGGCAATCACTTTTCCCTGTCACTGAGGTGTCATAACAACCTACAAACTGATTATGATATGTAAGAAGACTCAGAACTCATCCCAAAGCACATATAATATCTTGCCCGTCCAAGGAAACTCCTGCCCCCAAGGCGTTCCTTGACCTTGGCAAATCTCCAATTGAAAGTATACCATAATAACATCGTCCACGACGATCATAAATCCAATTCAAATAATCTTGAATACTCCATTCATCTATTTTATCAAGACAACTCAGCACTCCCAGTGCCCTTATCTAATATAAAAACAATCCTCTGCATATCATTCTCCCTGATCTCTAGCTGGTAATAACCCGATCAAAGATCCCTTTTGATAATTCCATCTTACTCAATAACTGAGTCTTTTAGGTCTTACCACTTTGCTGAAGTCGTTCAAAATAGTGCCCTAGGCCTGATTCCATCATTGGCACAAATCCAACCACCATTCTATCCTTTTTGTGTAAACGTAATCCTGACAAATCCTCTGGAAATCCATCCAGAAACTCACAGACTAATCCAGTCCGTCCTAATTCCACTGGCACAACTTAAGTGGTATCCACCACACTAGCTAAGAGTTCCATGCATCCTCCTGCAACAGATCTCTAGCTCTAGATACAGATATCATCAGCATACAAAATCCATGCACAGTGCCAACTGCCACAAGAGCTTCCCACTCTCAGCTCAATAATTATTATTCTTTCCTTGCAATTTAGCATTGACCCACACTTGATTAACCAATCCATATCCAGGATCATACTGAAGTCAGTCATAACCAACTTTACCAAAACAACTGATGAGTCATTTCCACCATAACCTAACTCATCACAACATAATCATGCAATCTGCATATCATCTCTATGCCTCTATATATGCAACAAGCAAAGAACAACATGGCACCAAACTAGTCAACACAATACAAAACCAGGACTAGAAAGCTGACCTGCCATCCCTGAGGAACCAGCCTCAGTCTCAGTCTCCGACTCTGACCGCCTCAGAATGAACACTTGAGCTGGAGTCGAGCTGTCCATCCCATTTTGCTCATCTGCTCCTTGCCTTGGGCAATCCTTCATGAAATGCCCAACCATTCCACATAAGTAACATGCCTTTGCTCGGCATTCTCCAAGATGATGTCGCTTACACTGGGCGCATTTTGGATGAGTCATCCAGCTATTTTTCTTGCTCGCTCCAATAAATGGAGGTGTCATTGCCTGAGCTCCTCGCTCTCTGGCACTCTTCTTCTCATTTCTTATGCTCTCAATAGCAAGAGCCTTCCCTATCACCTGAGCGTAGGTAGAGGTTTCATGCACTAGGGCAACTCTAATGCCCTGGGCTATCTTGGAATTCAATCCTTGGATAAATTTTTCCTTTCGAGCTACATCTGTGGGTACCATGTCAAAAGCAAACTCGACCAACCCATCAAATTTGTTAACATACTCAGCTACTGTTGCATTGCCCTGAACTAGGTTCATAAACTCATTCATTTTAGCAGTCTGGGCCACATCACAGTAATACCTTTCATTGAACATCTGCCTAAAGTCTTTCCAATCCATCACAGTTGTATCTCGTGTCTGGGATACTACTTCCCACCACGTCCGGACATCATCCTGCAATACATATGTAGCACAGACCACCCTATCGTGACCCACCAGCCCCATACTGACAAGAATGGAACTGATCATGCCCATCCATTGCTTCGCTCAAAATGGATCTAGGCCTCCCTCGAAGACTGGAGGGTAAAATTCCCGGAATCTTCCACAAAGATATTCCCATCTGCTCTCAACCCTAGGCTGAGCCAGAACTGGTGCCACTCCTGGCATAACAAAGGAAGAGATGTTCCCCAACAGATTCTATTGTTGCTTTAAACACCTGATCTCTTCCTCCTCCCTTTGCAATCTTAATTGCACATATGTAAACATTTGCTGGAAATTCTGAGGGGCAGATGAAGAACTCAACCCCTGGCTGAAACTCCCAGCCTCTGTATAACCACCACCAGGTCTCATAATCTACCTTGGATACATACCTGTTGATTGAATCTGCAGTCAATAACTTGACCCATTAAATATGATAAGCATATCAAGGGCTTTCCCCCATGGGAAAAATCTTACCATACAACAATCACAAACCACTGCAGTGCTAAAAAAAAACTTGCCCATAGCATTCATACATCAATCATAATCCCTGCTTTTCCAACATTCACCCTATGCTTCCAACTCCTGCATGAAAATATCACATTTATATAATCACTGAGTAAGTAATCATGTAATGAAATTCATATATATGTTCACGAAGCATGTAATCATATAGTCAAGAGCCAGGCTCTATCAAAACCTCATGCTTCCTAATACAATGTGCAGGTAAAGCATTTACATTCTATTTAAGCAGTTAAGCACATAACTACAAAAATAGTTACCATTCCCTTAGTGAAGCTATCTTCAGTAACAACTGTACATGCCCAGCTTGTCTTCAGGAACCCTTAACCTTGGCTCGCTTTGGTACCAAGTTGTAACACCCTAAACTCCAGGGATCGTTATGGTGTGCATTTTAAACAGTGCTAAACTCTCTAATCGAGTCATTTGGCCTTAATCGTGTAACTAAGTATGATTAGCGGTTTAGGGTTAAATTTTTTTGTTAAGATAAAACATTTACTATATACATTGGGATCCCAAAAATATAATTTAAAGTTTAATTACAAGAAAATATTTACAATCAGCCGATCTAAGCTGCAAAACAGGGTATGGCCCTAGTTCCTCTTTCAACCCTCGGCCGTGGCAGTCGAGCAGCCACATATGTACACATCGTCACCTAAGCTCTCCAACTCAAGGATGGTCCAGCTTTCTTTTTCCTTTACCTGCATCACATAGCACCCATGAGCTGAAGCCCAGCAATAAAACTTGATATGCTCATGAACAAGTAATAACATGTTGCTAAGTCATAACAGGCATGCCTAGCAGTAATAACCCTACTCATGCATGCAAGCATGTACAAATACATGTTTGTGAAGTCTTGCGCTCTGAGTAGATGACTAATAAGTCTCTCGCTCTGAGGTAGATGACTAAAAAGTCTCTCTAAGGTAGATGACTAATAAGTCATTCTTTGATCAGTTGACTAATACGCCACTCTCTAAATAGATGACTGATAAGTCCATCTCGGTCAGATGACTGATAAGTCTATCCCGGCCAGATGACTGATAAGTCCATCTTGGTCAGATGACTAATAAGTCTATCTCGATTAGATGACTAATAAGTCTATCTCAGTCACATGACTAATAAGTATATCTTGATTAGATGACTAATAAGTCTATCTCAGTCAGATGACTGATAAGTCTATCCTGGTCAGATGACTAATAAGTCCATCTCGGTCAGATGATTAATAAGTCTATCTCTGAGGTCCCATACCCTCCTAGCCATGTGACATGTAGGTCACCTCAGCCTTTCTGGCTTTGGCTCTAAGTAACTAGCCTCTAAACTAGATAAGCGCTTATATTGTTCATCGAACTTGAGGTTGGTCCGACATTAATGCTCTTTGAGTCATCCAATGCAGATATCGATTAGATCAAATCTTTATTAGCTTGCGTTGGACACGCTAAAGCCGTCCTAACTAATGAGTCAGTACTATGTGACCAGTGCCTAGTACCACTGCCGAACCTGACTAATGAGTCACAGCTTCACAGTTGATACTGACACCTTTGCCAAATCTGACTAATGAGTCAATACCATGCACAAGTGAACAAGATTTGTTAAGCATTCAATAATCAACTCATGTCCACATTTACATAATCAACATGCCTCAAGAACAACCAAGCATGTCACATATGGGGTGCAGTTTTCTTACCTCTGATTCGAGCTAGAATGAATAAAAGAACGACCCTTGAGAACGGTTTAGCTTTTAGTCCTTTAGCGGTTACCTAATCATAACACATTATAGGATACAATCAATAAAATGATAATCAAAGGTTCCCAAACCAATATCTAGCCTTCGAGACATCAATCCCCACTAATTCGGGTAGTAGGAGTGATCCCGAGGCCTAAAACCATGTTCCCGGGGTCAAAACATGCAAACAGGGTGAAAACTGGGCAAGGGTTGCGGCCCTAGCACCTTGGGCCGTCGCCCCCAGAACTTCCTGAAGCAAGGGCTGCGGCGCCCTTCATCAAGGGTCGCGATGCCCAGCAGGCACAAAGAGCCCCACATGCTTCTTCAAGCAAGGGTCGCGGCTCTCCAAGAACAGGGCCGCGGTCCCTAACCCTGGGCCATTCCCAAACACGTTTTCAACTTCCCAAAGCCTCCAAAATCATACCTAAACATTCCCCAATCATCAAATCAAAGTTCCTAAGCTTCCCAATGCTCCAAAACCATCAAAACCCAAGGCTCAATCGAGCCAAAAACTCAACGATTTACAAAATCTAATTCATAGCTTAGAAACTTGAAAAACTTAAAACTTAGATTACCTTAGATTGGGTTGTTTCTCGTCAAATCCTTCGGTCAAGAAGCTTCTAATCTTTCCTAGGATCACTATGACTCGACCCTCGCTTGATTCCGACTCCTAGAACTCGAGATTTCTTCGAAAAGGCTCAAACGGTAAAAAGAACTGACGAAAGGGAGAACTAGAGGTTTTCTAATGTACATTCTATCTGACAAGCTACTTCAAGCTTAAGTAACCTCAAATAAAACCTAGTGCTTGGGGTCCCAAAAACACCCCCAGGGACATTATAGTCAAAACTTCCAGAATTTCACCATGATCTCAATAACTCCCAATTTATCATCAAATAAACATTCTTACTACCCGATAATTGACCCCGTTATGACAAAACTGATAATCCACTAAATAGGACCGTCTCATGCCGAATAGCTCGAATATGTCTCCATAATAATTGAATCTCATTCACAATTCACATCATGCACCCAAATACACAAATTTACCCTCAATGGGCCAAATTATCAAAACATCATAATATTTCAAATGTGGATCCACATGCATGCATATAACATCATATTATAATATAATCCACATAAACATGCATATATTCATTTAATGGCATAAGAAAACAGTCATGGCCCTCCCGG
This sequence comes from Humulus lupulus, assembly GCF_963169125.1. Taxonomy (NCBI): domain Eukaryota; kingdom Viridiplantae; phylum Streptophyta; class Magnoliopsida; order Rosales; family Cannabaceae; genus Humulus; species Humulus lupulus. The sequence goes on along the minus strand of NC_084794.1, from coordinate 280,690,413 downwards.
CCTACTAAACTGCTACTAAACCACATCGGAATGTTCGGGGCATGACAATTGGGCTTCAGTTAGTTAGTTTGAGTTTGACCCAATAATGTATAATTTTTTTAAAATCTACCCAAAATTTATACTACAAAAGATTAATAACTAAAAATTTATACCCAAAATTTAAAACTTAGGTAAACAAAATTTTTATTTATATATATTTAAATTAAATAAGCTAGGTAGACAAAAATTGGAAGATATTATTATCATCATATATTATTAATAATTAGGTTATTTTGGATAACAAATTGGATATATATTAATAAAAATATAAATATTATTGTTATTAATTTCCATATATATATATAACATAGTTTGGTGGATTAATATATTCTTATATAAAAAAATATAACTACATTAAAAATTTAACTTTATTATTATTATTATAACTTTACTTTGAGGATTACACTCATATTTATTCACCTTCAACACTTTGAGCACTACTAGGTTAGTAGTAAAATATTAATTATTTATTATTACATAAATAATTTGAAGTTGTTTCGAATATGAAAATTTAGTTAATTAGTATATTTGAAAATATATTTTATCATTTAATTATTTAAATACAAAATCAATGTGCAAATAAGTTGATTTAGTATATATGTCATATTTTAGTTAATTAGTATATTTAAAAACATATATGACATATAAGCATTGTAATTTTATTTTTAATAAGTAACGTAGAATTTTATTAATGATAATAGTGTTTAAATGTTTATAATAATAGTAAGGTTTTGGGTTTTGAGTTTAATATTAATGTGATCTTAGAATTTACCCAAAATTTATACTACAAAATATTAATAATTAAAAATTTATACCCAAAATTTGTAGAACAGATAAACAAATTTTTTATTTATATATATTTAAATTGGTTAAAATTAAATAACCTAAGTGGAAAAAAATTAGAAGATATTATTATTATCATATAATATTAATAATTAAGTTATTTTGGATAACAAATTGGATATATATTAATAATAATATTCATAATATATAAATTGTATTTCTTAATAAATATATAAATATTATTGTTATTAATTTCCATATATATATATATTACATAGTTTGGTGGATTAACATATTTTTATATAAAAAAAATAATTACATTAAAAATTGAATAAATAGCATTTTTGCCCCCGAACTATTAGCATTGTCTGATTGTGCCCCCTGAATAATTCCCGATGTTTTAAATTCCCCCCGAACTGTTCTCGTTATTGAGTTGTGGGACTTCTGTTACATTCTGTCATATGTGGCTAACAGAGAGCAGATTTGGCATTTTTTGGCACTGACATGACAGTGCCAGGTGTATAATTAAAATTTAAAAAATTAAAAATCAATTTTACTAAAAAAATTAATTTAAATTAAATAATTAATTGAAAATCAATTTTCTTATTCATCCTACTCACCTTCGATATTTCCCCCAAAATAAAATATAAATAACTAAATTATTTAATGTGTTTACTGTTATCTTCTTTAACCCAAACTCGGATTTCTTATTTGATTATGAATCCAAAGCACAAATTTATATATATTTATATGTATATCATTAGACAGGAAGAAATTCAAACCAGGTCTCTTCCAAAATTATACAAACCCAAATTTTTCATTCAAAAATTACATCTCACCTATAAAAAAATTATACAAAGACATACAAAGAAAAAATAATCTCATATTGAATATAAAGTTTTTGCTCATCAGATATGTTCATAAAGAAAGAGAGGGCAACCACTTTACAATTTATGGAAACAAATTTCACACTAAAATACAACTGAATTCAAGCCTCTTGCCTCAGTTTTACAGCCATCAACAACTGATCCCCAATCAATATTCAGATCTTAATCAAAAACAACAAACCAACTTGGATTTGGTGATGGATTTATATCAAAGAAAATGCATCTGCAAACCAGATTTGAACAACAGTTTAAAAATGATTCTCAAACATATCAAGATTTCAAAGATGGGTTAAATAATGAACAGATCTATCACCCCAGTGCCCATCCCCAACTCGTCGTGCCTCTCGCTATTGCTTGCCTCCGTAGTCGAAGTGGTTACCGTAGATTCGTCTTCGGCCCAAGCTTCATCTCTCGCAATCCCTCAGCCAATAGTTGTCGGTTGTCATGAGTCCCTCAACCAATCGCTACAGATTCATCTTTGGCCCAATCTTCTCCCGCTGCAATCCGGATCTCCGACCACGTGATCTGCTCCTGGATCCAACTACAAGCCATATCACCTTTCTCAACCCAGATGTCACCTGAGCTTCCTGGCACCAACGACAGAGGCTTGCATCCATAGGGAGAATCGGCAGTGAAGAGAAGAAGAAGAAAGTAATAAAAAAAATAGGTTTTGATTGTTTTTTAATTTTTTTTAATTTTTGATATGTTGATTATATTTTTAATGAATAAATAGCATTTTTTTAGTAAAATTGATTTTTAATTTTTTAAATTAATTATTTTTTAAATTTTAATTATATACGTTGCACTGTCATGTCAGTGCCAAAAAATGCCAAATCTGCTCTCTGTTAGCCACATAGGACAGAAAGTAACAGAATTCCCACAACTCAGTAACGGGAATAGTTCGGGGGGAATTTAAAACATCGCGAATTATTCGGGGGGCACAATCAGACAGTGCTAATAGTTCGGGGGGCAAAAATGCTAATTATTCTTAAAAATTTAACTTTATTATTATAATTTTACTTTCAGGATTACACTCATCTCTATTCATCTACAACACTTTGAGTGCTACTAGGTTAGTATTTAAATTTTAATTATTTATTATTACATAAATAATTGGAAGTTGCTTGGAATGTGAAAATTTAGTTAATTAGTATATTAGAAAAGATATTTTATCATTTAATTATTTAATCTATACTATGATATGATATATTTGTTATTTTTTTCCTGTAGAAATATATCTTGCAGTTGAAACATATACTACATTCATTGACATAATGGAAAATGGTAAACCACCTAGAAGAAGAATTTAATATAAAGATTTTTCGGAAGAAAAAAAGGAAGAAATTCGTAGAAAACAAAGAGACAGATATGCTAAATAGAAAGCATTAAAAACCAATTCAATTCGTATAAATGATACCGAATCATCAAATAACGATGATTTGGACACATTTGTTAATGATCATATGACAGTATTGATTACTCAACATTCAAATATTGGTGTTCAATATACGAACAATATTGAACATGTTAGTCATCTTCAAAGAGTATCAAAGAGACAACGAAATTCTCATACTCATACTGACATCAATGAAGAGGGATCGTCTCGTGAAGTATTTCTTTATCCCAATCTTGATGGCACTAAGCTAATTCATTAAGAGCCAAATTCATCTATAAATGTATTTATCCAACAGGTTTTCCTGAAATGATTTTTTCTCAGTAGTCTAATTCAACCATCCTTCTATTCGTTTTTTCTTAACATTTTTTTTAATGAATAGGACCCTATGTTTTTCGAGAAGATCTAATCTATGAAACAAACATACCAAGACCTTGTAGGGGGTAAGGAATTAATATAAAATTAGTTAGTTTTTCAAAATTATTCATTGAAACAATATGGACATTTTCATTTTGTTTTCTAATTCTTCAATCTCATCAAAATAGGTCAATCACATACGCAATCTACTGGATTTAGACAATTGCTAAAAGTAGTGCCATCTGAACCATATTCACTTCCATTAGTGCCTAGATGTAGACATTGTAAAGCAAAGCGATTTTGCCATGAAACTACTGGCTTTTGTTGTGCTGATGGAAAAATTTCTCTGGCCACAAATAATGTACCAAATGAGCTTTATGCGTTGTTTACATCCAACAGTAGTGAATCTGCACATTTCTGAACATACATTCGAACTTATAACAATAAGTTTGCGTTTACATCGTTTGGTGTTAATTTTGATAAAGAACTCTGTCGAAGAAATAGAGGAATATATACTTTCAGAACCCAAGGACAAATCTATCACTATATCAACGACTTGCTCCCTTCCAATAGTCGTCATTCTTATCTCCAATTGTATTTTTACGACATGGAGCATGAATTACAAAATCGAATTTCAGATTCAGACAGAATGGAGCCATCAATAGTAACCCAGCTCATCAATATTCTTCACATCAATCTTTATTCCATTTTTTTCGTTCACTTGGATATTTCCCTGATTTGGAAAAATAAATCATTCATATAAAAATAGATGCTGAACTTGATCAACGTGTATTCAATACCCCTACATCCTCACAGGTTGCAGTGATATGGGTAGAAAATAATGACAGAGATTAACCAAGAGGACGTAACATTCTTGTGTATAACCATTTTGGTAGAAATCACAAAGTTTAGTATTACTTTGGGTGTTATTGTGACGCCCCACATCACTATGGCTGCTTTCTAGAATGACGACTGGCCCTACAAACCAAGACAAGTCTTTCCAGCGTGCTTTGTCCTCACTCGCACACTTCCTGGGAAAACTTCCCAGGAGGTCACCCATCCCTAGATTACTCCAGGCCAAGCACGCTTAACCATGGAGTTCTCAAGTGATGGGCTACCGAAAAGAAGATGCACCTTCCTGATATAGGTAGTACCAATCAATCCATTTAAGCCTTTTTCAACTGTGTAGTCCCATACCTACACAGTCTTAGAATCATTACACTTGACCTTCTCCAGGCGGTGTGGGATTGCACAGCTTACCCGGTTTTTCCCCTTACGGATCACGAGATTTTGACTGTCACAATCACCCCCCCTTACGGGCCCGACGTCCCCGTCGGCCACACTTCCGGCTGGGTCAAGGCTTTGATACCATTATGTGACGCCCCACATCACTATGGCTGCTTTCTGGAATGACGACTGGCCCTACCTCACTCACACACTTCTTGGGAAAACTTCCCAGGAGGTCACCCATCCCTAGATTACTCCAGGCCAAGCACGCTTAACCATGGAGTTCTCAAGTGATGGGCTACCGAAAAGAAGATGCACCTTCCTGATATAAGTAGTACCAATCAATCCATTTAAGCCTTTTTCAACTGTGTAGTCCCATACCTACACAGTCTTAGAATCATTACACTTGACCTTCCCCAGGCGGTGTGGGATTGCACAGCTTACCCGGTCTTTCCCCTTACGGATCACGGGATTTTGACTGTCACAGTTATGATCCACTGCAATATCCGATATTATTTCCTTTTGGTGATACTGGTTGACATCAAGGGATTCAAAGGATTAGAGGAAGCAGATCAAAGTACAATGAAACAAACCCATCAATAAATCCTCAAGAATCAGCCACTGCAGAAGAACTACATGCAACAGAAGAGCGAGGTTAGACTATAGTATTAAAAATTTATAAAAATGCATTTAGTATATACATGCAAGTTAGTAACATTTCCTTCACATTCAACTTTTTTAGGATTAAACCAACAAATAAAGTGTCCAATAGCTTCATGTCGCGAATATTATTGCTACAAGTTGCAAATCAGAGAAAATGTCAGATCAATTTTGCTGCTTTCTGGTCGATTATTGTAGCAATTTGTAGTTGATATGTATGTGAAGATCGAGACCTCAAGACTAGATTATTTTAGAGGCAAGCAATAACATATTCGATCAGAGTTGTATCAAGGTATTGTTGATACAATTACGCTTGGGGAAACAAATCCTTCTAATGTTGGGAAATGAATTATACTCCCATCTTCTTTTATTGGAGGTCCAAGAGACATGAGAAAAAGATATATGGAAGCAATGACTTTAGTTCAACGTTACGACAAACCTGACATTTTCTTAACTATGACATGCAATCCAAACTGCCTAGAATTTACAAATGAACTAAGTCCAAACGAGGAGAGTCAAAATCGACCTGATTTGGTTGCTCGAGTCTTTCATGCGAAATTAGAAGAATTAAAGGACCAATTATTCAAAAGGCAAATATTCAGAAAAGTGTCAGCATATGTCTATGTTATTGAGCACCAAAAAATGGGTCTTCTGCATGCCCACTTTTTAATTATCTTACAAAATGAGTGGAAACTCCATGCACCAGAATCTTTTGATGAGATCGTATCCACAGAGATACCTGATAAAAACAAACATCCATCTCCATAACTGTAACTCCCATTTCTTTTTACAAATACATTATAAACAATTATGAAAGATAAGAGAAGATATTTTTATTCATACTTTTTGAGTGCATTACAATGCTAACCGAATGCTAGAGCTATTAAGTAAAGTGGAAGAATAACTAATGAATATGCAACTATAACATTCACGGGCATTTCATTAGTATAATACCCATAGAATGATGCTAAATACAAGCAAACAATCACTAAAGTTATGAACAATAAAGAGAAATTCATGATTTGATGATGAATTTTATCTAGAAGGTTAAGAGATAAAGAAGTTGTGCAAGTAAATGGTTGAAGGAACAAGTATTTATAGGACAAAAACTAGCCGTTTATGACCGTTGGTGAATAGTGATCCTGACCGTTGGGGATATAGTTGTTTTCTATTATGGGATTTTAACAATTCTAAGTTGTTGAAGTAACCAACAGGTGGGAATAATTAATTTATGGGTGTTAGAGAAACATTTTCAGAAAAGTTTATGAGTAAAAAATGTTAAACTAAGTAATATAGGAAGATTGGGAAGTTTTCATTTTTTTACTATTCACCGGGTACTATTCATAGTGGGTCCCACAATGAGGTCTGCATGGGTCCCACAGCGGGGTCCACCCCATGGTTCCCACATGATGATGCAGTAGTGATACAATGATAACATTAGCAAACCACCATGCTTATATTTTGAATATTTTATTTTTCCACTATGCTTATATTTTAAATATTTTATTAGCATAGTAACCCAAAATTTTCCTATAAATAGCCCTTCCAAAACTCATCTTGAATCACAAAAGCCTCATTTTCTTTCTCTTACTCTACCCAAAAATCTTCTTAACACCTTTCTAAAGTTTTAAACCTTGAAGATCTAGGCGAAGTTCTGTCCGTAACGATAGCCTACGAAAACCTTTTAGGTAAGCTCTTTCCCGAGCCTTTCATTTCAGTTATTTAGTTATTATATATGTATAGATTATTTTACTATGCCGTTATAATGCCAAAAGTTATATATAGATTATTTTACTATGTTGTTATAATGCCAAAATTTATATATAGATTATTTTATTATGCCGTTATAATGCCAAAATTTATATATAGATTAATTTACTATGCCGTTATAATGCCAAAAGTTAAATATAGATTATTTTACTATGCCGTTATAATGCCAAAAATTTATATATATATTAATTTACTATGCCGTTATAATGTCAAAAGTTATATATAGATTATTTTACTATGCCGTTATAATGCCAAAATGTATATATAGATTATTTTACTATAATGCCAAAATTTATATATGGATTATATTACCATGCCGTTATAATGCCAAAAGTTATATAGATTATTTTACTATGTCGTTATAATGCTAAAATTTATATATAGATTATTTTACCATGTCGTCATAATTTACAATGTTAAAAATTGAAATATAAACTATTTTTTTTATGTATCGTTATAATACTAAACTTATATAGGCTATGGTCACACTTTGGACTATTTGGACTTTTATTATATGACCTTATTCCCTATTATTATGGACTGATACTATGACCTGGACATTTCCGTATGACCATGACCATGACCACGACTTTTAGACCTGGATCTTGCCATGGACAATTATAGTATGACCATATGCCTGGACATAAAATAAGAAGAAAAGAAAAAAAAAATAGTATAACAACAATTATAAAATAAAATTACATCATGTAGATTTTATGTAAGTTAATAGTTTGTGTTTTTATCAGGAAGCTAACAATTTCGGTTGTTTTATCAAGACGCAAGGTAAGTAGAATCCTCATCTACAATACAAATCTTTTATGTGTCTTATGTGCATTTATATGCTTTATATGTTATCCTGCCATGCTTTTATGCATAAGTTATTTTTAAGAATGTTATATTTCTTATGCATAAGCACGCTTAATGTTCACAAACAAGTTATTGAAAGCGTTAAAGAAGAAGTGCTGCTTGGGAGACCTACGTCCCAAAAATGCAAGAAGGGAGATGTACTTCGCTATATAATGAATGTTTATGAGGGAGAAATTCCCTATTATCATGTTTATGTTCAGGTGGGAATGTGATTCCCTATGTAAGGCCGGCAGCAGCATCCTCTAGGGCCCAAAAGAACGGAAAGTGAAAGAAAGAAAGAAAATACATAGCATGTTGCACGTTTATTTTAATGCATGTGAGGTAGTTATTCTGCTTACTGAGCCTTAGCTCATCAGATAATGTTTTGTATTGTAGGTAAGAGGCCCCAAATATAAATTGTGGATGAGTATACGTGGAGCCAACATGACTGTACATATGGGGCTGACCTGAAGGGAATGGAGTTCTGCTATGCTATTTTATAAATAAACGAGAAACTTGATTTTATATTTATATTTCATAAAAAGTATTTTGTGAACTTTATAATTTACATAAAGCTTTAAAAGTATTTCATGAACTTTGTAATTTACATAAAGCTTTTCAATTTATCTATTGGATACATTTTTAATTCTACATTAAGGTGTAGTAACGCCACAGAAATTATTTATAAAAGTATTGAGATTTGTATGTAAGATAAAGTTTTTATTTAGTTTGTGGATATTGTATGGTTTGAAGTTATGAACATTTATGTATTGTTTAATAAAGTTTTTGTAAATTCAGAATTTCAGTATTGTTGTATTTAGGTTAAAATTTGTTTTTACACTATATATGTATGTTAAGAAAGGAGGTTGTTACAATAACGCTGTTGTGAAGCACATGATGCATGGACCATGTGGAGTATTGAATCCATCAAATGTTTGCTTGAAAGGAAATTGTGGATGCAAAAGTAATTATCCAAAGAATTATGCAACTGCAACAACTATTGGAAACGATTGCTTCCCAATATATAGACGCTCAAACAATGGAATGACTGTGAAGGTCCGAGGACAAAATCTAGACAATCGTTGGGTTGTTCCATACAACCCGTATCTCCTTGCAACATTTGACTCTCACATTAATGTAAAGATTTGTTCTACAATAAAAGCAGTGAAATATCTTTACAAGTACATTTATAAAGGTCATGATCGTGTCGCTTTCAACTTGGTTTCTGAAACAAACAATCAACAAGTTGGTGAAATCCAACAATTCCAGTCAGCTCGATAGATTGCTCCCCAGAAGCAATGTGGAGAATATATGGATTTATTATCAATGAGATATCCCCAACAGTGTATAGTTTGCATTTGCATCTGGAGGATCAACACCTGGTCACTTTCCAAGCAAATGACGATTTAATTAACATCCTCAATTTAGACCGTTCAAGAAAAACTATGCTAACATAATTCTTTGCATTAAATCGAGTAGATGAAAATGCAAAGAAAATACTATACAAACAAATTCCAGAATATTATGTTTGGAACCATCAACACAAATAGTGGACTCCACGAAAAACAAAAACAATCGTAGATCGTATTGTTACAGCAAATCCATTTGAGGGTGAGCGTTATTTTATGCGGATATTTCTAAACCATGTAAGGGGACAACTTTCCTTTGAAGATCTTAGAACAGTCAACGACATTTTGGCCCCCACATTTCGTGAGGTAGCAACAATGCATGGTTTGTTACAAAGAGATAGTAGCTTAGAAGACTGTTTACATGAGGCATCTTTATATCAAATGTCATCCAGTTTGAGGCGACTGTTCGCAAAAATATTGGTATATTGTAATCCAACCAATCCAAGAGACCTTTGGGAACGTTTTGAGGAAGATATGTCACTTGATTTCAAATCATCAGAAGATTCTACATCGACTGCAAGATATCACGTATTAAGGTCAATCTCTTCTACAATTGAATCAATGGGGAAAAACATTAACTCTTACCATCTTCTTGATGAAGACATTTCTTTCGATGGAAATGAATTTCAATCTAGAGAAATCGATGATGAGTTGGGTGTTGAAATTCCAGAAGAAGATATTACATCTTCAAGATCACTTAATAGTAAGCAACAACAAGTGTATAATGTAGTGTTGGAAAAAGTTTTATCAAACCAAAATGCTGCATTCTTTGTAGATGGCCCAGGTGGGACAGGGAAAACATTCCTATACAGGGCACTTCTGGCAACAGTACGATCAAGAAACTTGGTAGCACTTGCAATTGCTTCATCAGGTATGGCTGCATCTATACTTCCAGGAGGTCGAACAGCTCACTCACGCTTTAAGCTTCCACTTGTTACTGACGAAAAAAACCACATGTTGTGTGAGCAAACAAAGTGCACTTGCAAACCTTCTTCGTGCAACAAAATTAATAATATGGGATGAGGCACCGATGACAAGAAAACAACACATAGAGGCATTAGACAAAATGCTCCGAGACATCAATGATTCTGACATAGCCTTCGGTGGAAAAGTTGTTGTTTTTGGGGGGAGATTTTCAACAAGTATTACCTGTGGCCCGTAAAGGAACTAGACAAGAGCAGGTTAATTCCAGTCTAGTTCATTCTTACTTGTGGCCTACATTGACTAAGTTTTGACTAACTGAAAACATGCGAGCAAGATTAGATCCAATGTTTTCAAATTATGTGTTAGCAGTAGGTAATGGATTGCCACCCACCAAAAAAGATGAAAACATAAAAATACCAAATGGGATGCTTGTTCCCTATGATGATGACAAGACTTCATTAGATAACTTAGTACAAGACGTTTTCCACAACATTCAAGAATATTCAGGAAATATGTCAACTATGATGAACCGGGCCATACTAACACCAAAGAATAGTTTTGTCGATGAAATAAATGCATTGTTAATACAAAGATTTCCAGGTAAAGCCTAGCGATATTACAGTGTAGATGAGACAATAGATAAAACTGAGCAATCAGTTATGGAAGATTTCTTAAGCACATTAACGCCTAATGGACTTCCGCCTCATGAATTATTACTAAAGAAAAATTGTCCCATCATGCTCCTAAGAAACATTAATCCTTCAGAGGGACTATGCAATGAAACTCGTTTGATTTTTCGGGCTTTCGATCGAAATATCATAGATGCTGAAATTGTCATTGGACATCATATGGGAAAAAGAGTCTTCATTCCAAGGATACCGTTCTTACCAAATGTGGATGATAATAGTGGTTTTCCATTTAAGCGAACTCATTTCCTATAAGATTAAGTTTTGCAATGACCATAAATAAGTCACAAGGCCAAACATTGGATTATGTTGGGATTGATTTACCACAACCAGTATTTTCTCATGGTCAATTATACGTGGCTTTGTCAAGGGCAAATACATCATCTACAGTGAGGATTTTAATTCGATCGGTGACTACTGATAAGCTTGACAAAAACTACACCAAAAATATTGTGTACATAGAATTATTATCATCATCATGTTTAAATTAATGTTTACGTAGGTAACATTCACAAATTTTATTACTCTATTCTCAATCCATTATTCTATTATTCCATTATTTCATAAAATAATAATTCAAATACATTATATTTATGTGTGTAATATTCTTCTATCTTTACAGGGAAAAAATGCCAACAATATGTACCTCGATCAACGAGATCACGCCAAATACAAAACCTTGAAAAATCAAGATGATTGTGGCAGACAAATCTCCAAAGCGAACAAGTCGTAACTCAGCAGTCAAATACCAAAATCTAATATTAATCGACCAACAAGTATCATATTTGTTATAATATATATTAGTTTGAAAATTACTAATACTCTCCTAAATGAATGTAGCATACCTCTATTTATCATTTGCAACTCATATAATACAATATTAACCATTATTTCTTTAAATTTTGGTTCAGGGGAATCGAGTCCAATCAATAATTTATGGAACAGATATTGACTCTAGGGAGGACACTTTAAAATAGTTTCACTCTTATATCAGTGACACCCTTGTCAAAAACACCAACCCAAGGTACAAGATTGGAACATATGAATATGATTGGACCATCAACTCAAGAACACTAATAGAAGATGTAGAAGAACAAGACAATCAAATAAAAGCTCCAAAATATAACATCATTCCATTTACAGACTTGCACTCTTACAAAGACTCAGCTGAACGAATAGGTATTTCAAATTTAATTCTTATACAAATTTATTATCGTCAAAATAACCATTTTCTTATTTCAATATGTAGATTTCTTAGCTGTTGCAATCTAGATTGAATCAACAAAAGAGATAACCACAAAATTTCAACAACAAACAATCCAAGAGATATATCTTATCGATGAAAGGTAAAAAAAATAAAAACATACTTTCAATTAAATTTAGTATTGATATTACTTTACAAAATGTACACTAACATTTTCTATTCAATCTAATTTGTCAGCTTCAACCCAATAAAATTGACTATGTGGGGTCGGTTTGTCCAAGAAGAATGCCAAACAATAACAAAAATTATTGAAGAATACCCAATAATATTGGGAACACAAATTGTTGTTCGAACATATAGAGGTACTTAGAAATACATAACTTATATATTCTTATATCTTTGATATACTTTCATTAATATAAATCTCAATTTGAACACAGGATTGTCCCTATCATCACGTTCATCAAGTACCTTCACAATCAATCCTCAAATTCCAGAGGCAACTGCATTGAAGCAATGGTAATACTCTCATATTAAAATACACATATTGCTCAAATTATATTACATTTAATTATATTATTTTATACAATCTTCCTATATTTATTAACTTTTATTACTATTCACTTTTTATTCTAAAGGGCGAATAATAATACACTGAAAATCAAAAGTATCATTGAAACATCATTCACACATCCATCTACTACTCTATGATCTATTGGACTTCAAAAAACCATGAAGATTTGTGATATTCCCTGTGCGATGAAGGATTTGCAACCTCTAGAGGTAAATATTACTTTTTTATTTAAATTTAATAACAAAGTACAATTTTTAACTTTCTAAATAATAATTTTTATTTGATGTAGAAAACATACTTTTGGATAGATGCAAAGATAAATATAATTGATTCTGCCCAAATGTACTATTACATGTCGTGTGCGACATGCCATAGAAAAATACGACATAAATATGACGAAATAATTATTTGCAAAAATCCAAACTGCAAACAGCGAGCCACCCCCACACCACAGTGAGTAGATTTTATTTAAATTTATACATAAATTATAAATTTTAAAAAATTAATATTCACATTAAAACTAATATATTTAAATACATTTTAAGTGCTAAGGCATATGTGCAACTAGAAGACAATACTGGAAAACTCGGTGCTGTTATGTTCGGAGAAGTAGTAGAAGAGACATTTGGTAGTTCTACAGTCCAGTTGATGGAAAATTCTACAGAGGTAAGAATAAATATTACTACATTTCTAAATAATACATATAAAAAAATCCATAATTTCTATTAACTAACTCTAAATTGTTCTTGCAGGAAATTCTTCAATACATTGAAAGTATTGCGAATAAATTAGCAACAAAAAAATAGACAATCAAATTGTCTGCAGATGAAGAAAAAATGAAGAATGTCAAATACAAGCATTTCATTATTCTCTCCATTGAAGCCGCACAAGATGACAACAAAGATGAATCATCATCCTAAATTACAAACACAAATTAACTCCTTTCTTTATTTTTTATATTTATTTATTTATTCAAACAAAATTACATTCTTTATTAAACTATAGAGAATTTTATTTCTATTTTTCTATTTACGAAGGTCTACCATTTAAAACCGTTCAATAGCAAAATCACTCGTTCGGAAACAAAACTACCAAATACTTATCAACAATGTTATTGTTTGAATTCCAACAATATTTTTTAGTGATATATTTATGTCATACATTAAATTAAATATTGTCTTTTAAAATATATGACACTGATTATAGGAAATTTACTCATTTCGTACCCATATTTTTGCAAATATAGGGTACCAAAACGATACTTACAAAAATATACTGTACCAAATGATTACCTACCATTGATTAAATAATAAATTTTAATACGAAAGTTAAAAAATAAAACTAAGTTCACACATTTTCTCAATACAACTAAATAAATCTACATTGCATGTTGCTTATATATATATATATATATATATGAGGTTACGTGGGTCCACTTGTCCAACCAAGTATAGAATCAATGCCTTTCAACTTATTTCTACTATATTTTAAGAATATTTACATCTCATATGATTTTTTTATAATAATTTCATCTTCTTCATTCTTTCGGATATAAAGAACATATTTAAAAATTATATTTTCCTAAAATTGTAAAAATGATAAAAAGAAAAGTCCTAAATTTTAAGAATAGAAAAATACTTAGTAGGTAAATATTATGATGTCATATATGGAAAATTTTGTAAATAATATGAAGAATTGATTGTTTATTTTTTGGTTGTACGAGAGATCAACATTTTACTTAGGCAAATTCATTCAAGAAACGACATGTCGTAGAAAAGTCGACATAATATAGTAGCTTAAGATGCATTTTCGTAGTAATTAATTATTATACTGCTTTCTCATATAGAATTTATGATGAAGAATACACAAAACATTAAATAGTACAGTGAAAGTAGGCCTGGGATTTTCTTCTTATTGAATAATTAACACTGACAAAGATGGAAGAAAAGCCTATTACATATCACTTACTAGAGGGAGTATAGTAGAATTGAGCTCATCCAAAACACTATCCCAAATTCTTTTACCGCCAAAATTGAGATTATATTTTGACCTCTTATCAGGGAAAAACAAGCCAAAGTTCTTCTCCAACTCTGGCTCCTTAAGATTCTCATTAAACATGGCAAACAAGTAAGTCTCAATAGGTCTATTAGGCCTCTTAGGAGAACCTCCCTTAACATGTCTTATGAGATTAGAAAGGTAAGTCTTTGCATTGTCAAAACTAGTCCCGAACCCTCCGGCGGACGGCCAACCGCTCTCAGACACAACCACATCCAAAGAGCCACCCCAAGCCCCCTCAAGAGCAGAGTAAAAAGCATCCAACATAGCATCAAACAGGTTTTGGTAACCAAGTCCTCCGTCCCATACCACAACAGATGGTGAAGTGAACAAAGCATAAGAAAGTGAAATGTCTCTGGGGTTTCCAGAGTATGCAAAATAAGGGTAGATATTAGCAAGAATAGGTGTTTTTGCAAAGACTAAATGCCCAACAATTGGGTCAATATATGATCTAACATCACTTCTGAAAGCACCAGCTGATGGAGGAAAGGAGTTTCCTATCAAAGTCATGTCAATGGCTGTGGAGACCTTGATTTGGTCTTGAAGACCAGCTGATCTGACTGCATTGAATATGTTCACTAGAGCTGGGAGAACAAACTGTGAGAACCTGACTGTGTCTCCGCTCACTGGATTCACTTCATTCCCAACTGCAATGTACCTGAATCTCACACTTGGCCAGAAGTTGAGCACATTTCTTTGCACCCATGAGGCT
Source organism: Humulus lupulus (assembly GCF_963169125.1). NCBI lineage: Eukaryota > Viridiplantae > Streptophyta > Magnoliopsida > Rosales > Cannabaceae > Humulus > Humulus lupulus. The sequence goes on along the minus strand of NC_084794.1, from coordinate 280,674,887 downwards.
GCATTTGAAGGGTTTGCCAGGCTTTGAAGGTCGGAGTTGGGAACGCCGAGCATGAGCTCGATGTTTGAGCCTCTGAGTGCATTCAGAGCAGCCTGGTTTGGGTCATAGATTCTCATTCTGAAGATGTTGTTTGACCTGTAAAGAGCTACAACTTCTGATGCTGGTGGGAGATTGTTGCCTAGCATCCCATAACAAACGCCTATTGATTGTGCACCTGTATGCAATTTAGACTTTGTTTAGTATATTTAGTTAATAGAACTCACAAATTATATATTGTCATTAGTGAAGATTATTTTATACAATCAAACACTAGTTATCATTAGAAGAAATCTTATAGATTATGTCAAGCTTTTATTAGACTAACTCCAAATATATACCTCAAGGAGACTAGCATTTCTTTTTTGATATACCAAATAGCACATTTGTCTTTAGAATGAGGCATGTAACATTTTGTAATTGGTTAAATTTAATATGGAAATCCATATATTTTAATTTAAAATATTAATGCCATTGAATGGTGGTATTGGGCATATATAGGGTGCCCCATAACAATATTTTTGTCCTTAGGTTCAACCCTTAATTTTTTTTTTTTATTTCAATCCAAAATGTAATTTTGAGTTTGTTTTAAATCAAACAAAATCTTTCGAAGACCTAAATATCCTTAATTTACTCTAAACAATTTAAAATCTATTTTTCGAATTTTTATTATTTTATACAAAATAAAAACTAAAATAAAAATTATTTGAAACAAAAAAAGTTAGTTGATTTAATACTTGAATATTAAATATCATTATAGGCTTTAAATTAATTAAAAATATATTTTTTTATCTTGTTTTAAATAACTTTATTTTGAAAAAAACAAAAATAATTAATTAATTAATTAATTAATTTGATAAAAATATTCTATACGATAAAAATGTTAAAAATAAATTTGAAATATATTAAGATATTAAAGGTAAAGGTAAATTAGGCCATTAAAAAATTAGTTTGAGATTACTCCGAGCTGAATTGAAAATTGTTATTTATTTATTTATTTTGAAAACCGAGCCAAATAGTATATTGTCTTCTAAATAGTATTTTTTAATATAAATATAATTTTCACACTATATATATATTTCATGTACAACCTATAATTCTAAATATTACACTAAGAAGTACATATATATTTACAAAATAAAATATTTGTATTTTAATGTTATTATTAGCTAAATTTTAACATTAATTTTTATATGCTAATGATTATATACGAAAATTTTAAGTTTAAATATTATTATTTTAGTAACTAGTTTACTAATTTTTGCATCACACACTTTATCTTTATTTATGTAATAAAAAAACAATATTATATTAACAAAAAACTAACAAACTTTGGTAATATCTCTTCTATATAATAAGTGTGTAGATAACACAAATTTTTTATTTTAACGGTTTTGTATTTTTTTTAATGTTAACTTTAACGGAATATTCTTATATTTAACATAATATTCTTATATTTAATAGCAGTTTGTAAACACTTAAACTTAAATAAAATAAAATAAATAATTAAAAAAATTAAAGTAAAGTATTTTTGAGATATATGATAATGATTTAAAAATAATAAATAATTAAATAAATAAAATATGATATTTTTAAGATATTTTACAATGATAATTATTTTAAAATAATAAATAATTAAATAAATTAAAATATGATATTTTTGATATATTTTACAATGATAATTATTTAAAAATAATAAAACCATATATTTTATAACTTAAATAAAATTTAATTAAACTTAAAATCACTTATTAGAATAATATCATATTAGATGTATAATATAATTTGCTGTGAATTAGCAATAAATTATTATTTTTTTTAAAAAACTAGCAAGAAACTTAAATTTAAAATTCTCCTATAATATTTAATATTATATTAAACATATAATATATAATCTCTTGTTGTCAATCCCAAATTCAAAACTAGAACAAACATAAACTTAAATAAAAATTAATAAATTATTTAATTAAAATATGATATTTATTTCAAAATTTATATGACATTAATATAAATTTAATAAAAATAATTAATAAATTTTATAAATAAAATTAAACAAACATACATATTGTACGTTGCTTGTATCTGAATCTAATCTTATATGTGCACACTCTGTTTTGGGACACAAATTGCATAATTGAGCATGTAATCGTGTGTGTATATATATATATATATATATATGTATGTATATGGTGAAACATTTATGATTAAATTTTGAGAGAGAGAGAGAGAAGAGGGAGAGACCTGAAAGAAGGGCAAGATTTGTAAGTATGAATCCCAAAAGAAGCAATGTTGTAGTTGCCTTGAGAGAAAGAAATTGAAAGAGAGCCATTAGAGACACAAAATAATAAAACCAAATCCGCTTTGAATGGTGTGTTTTGGACCTTTCATCACTACTTGAGCTGTTTATATAGGAAAAAAAAATATGTATGTATGAAGATAGATTATTAATTAGTCTAATTACACATATATATATAATTAATGTGTTTCAAAAAATAGATTAGACTTTAAGTATGTATATATCATATTCATATATGTCAATTTATGCTTATCATTTTCAGTTGTTTAATATGTAGGAAATACAAAGACTAGTACAAGGCCAATCAGGTGTGATATGGTTCAACATAAACACTTGTCATTCTTATATTATCAATATTCAATTTATGCTTATCTCTTCTCTCTAATTTTTTTATTTATATATGATATGGAGTATAATCAAATACATTTATGGTTTGTTCTCAAAAAATATATATATCTTCTATATAAAATGTGGGTAAATAACATAAATTTTTTATTTTAATGATTTTTTTTTGTTATTGTTAACTTTAACTGAATATTATAAATATTTAACAGAATATACATTTAAAATTTATTATTAATTATAAATAAATTCAAATATTAAAAAATATCATTATTATAATAATATTTAATACAAAACTAAATATTTTATAATTATATTAACATAAATTCAAATATTATAAAATATTATTATTATAATAAAATATAATACATAATTTTTAATTTTTATTAAAAAATTTATTATTTATATTTATAAAAAAACCTATATTTTTTTATTAGTTATAATGTAACTTAACTAAAATATATATTTATATTAAATAATATTATAAATACATTATATATAAGTATAGTGTGTACAAATAATATGATCGTATAACTATATTAAATATTATAATAACATTTATTTTCTATCAATAATAAAATGAACCTCTTCTCTAATTATGAATGTGTGATTTGAATAATATCATGAATATTTTATATATTAAATAACGTAGTTTATGATCTAAAATGTTATCATATATATATATATATAAATTAAAAAAAACTATAAATAATGTTTAAGTTTAATTTTTCTTTTAATATATTTATCCCATTTTTTTATATATATAATATTGTTTATTTATTTAAAATTTATATAGCAATCATAAAAATTTCATAAATATATTTAATAATTTTTTTAAATAAAACTAAGCAAATGTACTCCATCTAGTATATATATACATTTATGATGTATATCACCTACCCAATTGATTATTTTTTTATTTATAATTTTTTAGTTGCTAAAAATAAAGGCATTATTCCCTTTTATTAGTTATTTTTATTTTAAAACTACTTTAGTACTCTGTTATCTACTAATACTATTTTAATATCTTGTGTATAATAAATTAGTTCAAAATTGCACATTAATTTTGATAAATATATATAATATATATTGGCAAAATGAATTTTAAATTAATTTACTATATATAAATATTAAAATGGTATTAATTAAACAACATATACTAAGTTGATTCCCATGACAAACAATAAAATATTAAATCGATATATTCTCAAAAATAAATATAATGTGTTAAAAAATTATTGGTTATATGTTGGAAGAAAAAGAAAACAATATAATTAGGAAAAATTACACCTAACACTATAAATTGCGGTTTTATAATCGCATTTTTAGTATTTTCTTTTTAAAATCTTTGGTATTTTTATGAATTTCTCATTTATGCATTAACATATTTCCCTATAAGAAAAAATAATAAGCAAGAAAACTTATGTTGAATTTTACATCAACTTTTTTTTTAATTATGATTGACTTCAATACTTACACACAAAAAACTCCTTTAGAATATATTTACACGCCAACCTCAAAGCAGTGTGACGTAATCTAGTGTATATATTTTTATTAGTTTTCATCGTCAAAATATAATAATAACATTAATGAATTTGATTTAAATAGAGTGCTCTATCTTATTCTTTTGGAATATATAATAGAAAATCACTTTTTTAGTTAAAGTTGAATTAAAATAATCAACGTTTATCTTTTTAATTAAAGTCTCTTTTAAAACTAAATTGGCATGAGGAATTATATTAACACCCTCAAATGCAAAAATTAACCCAATTAATTCCATTAATTTATTTATATAAACACACGTTATAAAACTCCATTAATTTATTCCTTCATATAGTCTTGTCTGATGTAACCTTCATCATCCAATTATAGTTTCCTATAATCTTTTGTTAATAAGCAGCAAATAATTAGTCATAATTAATTTGGCTCTAAATATTTCAAAGATTATTTGGGTAGGTGGAGAAGGAGATATATAATGCGTACACTATTTGGAAAATTAATTTGTCATCATATAATAATTTAGGATTTACCATGTCAAAGAATAATTAAGTGAAATGACATCATCCAAACAACCAAAACCACCCAATTTCCATAACAAGCAAAGAAAGAATATCATATTGATTTGTTTTGTTTTAGTTTATTTATTTTTTAAAACGAATTTGTAACTCTACATTACAAATATGTGCCAATCAACATATATAACTTCTGGGAATAAATAAATAAATATTTAATAACAATGGGTTTTACACAAACAGAACTTTAAAATATGTCATATATACATAACAAACTTCTGTTGATATAATGTATGTATATAAATATATAAACTCCAATTTGACATATCTCACCACTAGCACATAATAAAAAGTTCAAATTGAGCTTATATGATGTATAATTAGTAATATTTTAAAGTTGTCCAACTTTTAATAACTTACAATGAATGATCAGCATGTGAATAATAAGAGTATTTCAGTTTTGGTCAATATTTTTAGGCCTTGATTATTATTTCAAAGTTGAGAAGACTAATCAAATTAATACACTGCACCAGGTCACTATAGAAGAAATTATACCCTTTAATTCCCATTAGCTTAGCTATTGACTGATAATTTTTTGTATGTTTCCTTATTGTTATACATTTAAAATTAAATAAAAATTCACACTATCACAAAATATACTATTTGTTGTAGAAACAAACTTTGGGATTTCACATTCCACCCTTAAAGTTGTGAAAGCTCAAATAATTTGGGGTGAAATGATGGCAAGAATTTTGAAAGGGTTTATACTATTTAGCCCATTGTATTGTAATCAATTATTGATTTCTACCTCCTGTTTTAAAAAAACTACATCTAAACTTCATATTTAATAAAAAAAAATAGTTTAAAATATTTTTTTTAAATTGAATTTTGGTCAAAATATTTTTCGATAATAAAAATTAGTTAATTAAATATTAATATATATTTAAATTAATTAAAACTTTGAATAATATTAATAAATTAAAATTAACAGTAAACCCTAAACTTAAAACTTAAATTTAAATAAGATTAAAAAATATATATATATCTTGTAGTGTTGATCTAATTTGTGTACCTTAATTTTGATAGTACCACATCAACTAGCTATAAAAATCTAATTTTTTTTTAATCATGAAATTTCTTCCACATAAAAATAGACTGCCAATAAAAACTTTTCCAATTAGGTTGAGGAATTGGTAGATATACATTGAAAAAATAGGTGCCGTGCAATTTAATTCCATGGAAACTCACTATCCTATTATATTGAGATAATGTTTTCCAACTTTAATTACCAGTCATTATCATTTCCAATTTTCTTTTTCCATTTTCCACAGCATTCGATTCTCGAAGGAAAAAAAACTATAAAAATAAAATAATGTAAATCGATAGAAGAAGACAAACCAAGTTGTCATTATTTTTGTTGGTGTAGTCATTAATATTTTTGGTTACATTATCTTAATTAATAGTTCTTGCTAGGCGGCTATCTATCACATTATTTGAGAAGCATGATGGGATGATCTCAAAGAATTATGTGTGATACGTCTTTTGACTTTTCATAACCTATGATTCATTACTAATAACACTGAAATACATAATCAATGTCGGCAAAACTACTCACAAGAAAGATACAAATCTTGTTTTTAAATTTCTATGTAAAATTTTTGACCTTAGATCTATTCAATTAGTTATAATTCTTGTAGTTAAGTATTTATATAAAAAGTTTGACAGTAAAACAACTTAAATAATAAAAAAAAATTCCCTTAACTCCATGTCGTTAAATCAATTGCTCTGTTAAAACTAATTTTATAAAACACGTATCAGCTTCCAATTCGTCTAAAATATTTTTAAAATAATTAAAAAATATTAAAATATTTAGGAAAATAATAAAAATAACATATATTTTAATTCCTAAAAGTTCAATTTTTAAATATTTTAAAAATGTATAAAAAATCAGAAAAAATAAAATAAAATATTTTAAAAATCGAAAAATTTAACACAAGTATTTTTAAAACTAAAAACATTAATTTAATAAAAAATCTAAATAAAATCATAAAAATTTCATTTTCATTTTCATTTTGATCAAAATCTAAATACAATTTAATTTCATGTTGATTAAAAATAATTTTTTTATGATTTTTATTTAGATTTTTCATTAAATTAATTTTATTTTTTTTAGTTTTTAAAATATATGTTTTAATTTTTTAAGAATTTAAAATATGTTATTTAGTTTTTTAGGAATTGATTTTTTTTTTCTAAATTTTAATTAATTTTAAAATATTTAAATTTTTTTAAAAAATAGACAAATTGGAGGCTGCAACGTGTCTGATATAGCTAGTTTTATTAACCATTGACTTAACGACAGGGTGTTAAGTACAATAAAATCTACAACTAAAGTAATTTTATCGTCAAAATTTTTACATGGGTATTTAACTGCAAGAACTGTCACTACATTAGTAGTTTTGCCATCAAATTTTTTACATAGGTATTTAACTACAAGAATTGTAACTATTTGAGTAATTTTGCCGCCACTATCCCTACAATTTATACTCACAAATTTGAGGAATAATGATAATTAATTTAATTATTATACTTTTACTAAATTGTAATCCGGATAAGAATAATTTAGTTAAAAAGGAATAGGAATAAAATTTTTAATTTTTTTGTTATGATTAGATAATAAAACATAAATATTTTATGTTATTTATATAGCTTATTGGAATGTTTTAAATTGACTAAATTATCTAAAAATAATAAAGAGTAAATTATTTTGGTGAGATAAATTTTTAAACAACAATATTGCTTTTTATTTTTAATCATAAAAAATAAAAAAGCATTCAACATAAAGACATCCCTTAAGTAATTTGCCTACACAATTTTGTCTTAATTACATACAAACTTTAAAGTTTCACCTCATTTAATTTTAAGTTTATAAAACTAAGAGATAAACAAACTTTTAATCTCAATTACATTAGGAAAATATTTATTATTAGTGTTAATAAAAAATAAATGTGAAGATACTTTTTGTTTCTGTTCTTTTCTTTTTTGACAAAAAATGTGAAGATATTTTTAATAAAAAAAATTAACTCTTTACTTGCTTCCATCTTCTCGGTCTTCTTTGAACTTCGAAAGTCAAAAAGTGGCTTTTAGAAGCCCGACCAACGAAGCCCTAAGTATATGGCGATTTATTTTGTTTTCCTTCTACAATAAACAACATATCGTTTTACGAGTGTTGTGATTTTAAAACTTAAAATGAAGTGTGGTTTATATTAGTGATCTCTTTATCCAACCAAATTATTAATTTTGAGAAAGACTATTTTTTATTTGATGCATCATTTTCTTGGTGGAGGTGTCGTTATTACTTGACCTAATATGAGTCAATTCCTAAATTTGAATATTGACAAGTATCTTTAATGTCATCTAAAAATATATGTATATAGTGCATTGTATCATGGTTGTGCTATATTGTGACCACACTAGGTGTATAAGGTAAGAACACAACATTTTTTTTCTTCATAACTTCAAAGAAAATACATAAACATAAGATGTCATGAAATCTTGTACTCTCAATCTCACATGCTATGCTTTCCTATGGTGAGAAAGCAAAGCATTGTAGACTCTATTATTGAACAAGAACACACTCTTCATTCTTCTCTCTTATATTTATATATAACTTTTACATGTCACTTGCAAGAGGTAGTGTAGCATTATGGTCAGCTGAAAAATCCCATATTCTTTCTCCACCAAAATTGAGGTTGTATTTTGGCCTTTTGTCAGGGAAAAACACCCCAAAGTGCTTCTCATACTCTGGATTCTTGTTGTTCTCATTAAACATAGCAAAAATATAAGTCTCAATAGGTTTGTTAGGCCTCTTTGGGGTACCTTTCTTGACATGTCTAATAAGATTTGAGAGGTAAGTCCTTGCATTCTCATCCGAGGTGGCGAAACCGCCGGCCGAGGGCCAACCACTTTCGGACACCACAACATCCAATGAACCACCCCAAGCCCCCTCAAGAGAAGAGTACAATGCATCCAATATTGCATCAAATAGGTTTTGGTATCCCAATCCCTTGTCCCACACAACCACATTTGGTGAAGTGAACAAGGCATATTGGAGTGAGACAGAACCAGGGTTGTCCTTATGGCTAAAATAGGGATATATATTAGCCAAAAGGGGTGTTTTAGCCCACACTAAGTGACCAATAATTGGGTCAATAAACGCTCTAATGTCACCTCTAAAAGCACCTTCAGTTGGTGGAAAAGACTTCCCTATTAGTGTTGTGTCAATGGCTGTGGAGACCTTGATTTGTTCATGGAGACCAGCTGATCTAACTGCATTGAACACATTCACCAAAGCTGGTAGAACAAACTGAGCAAGCCAAGCTGTGCCTCCACTGATGGGACTCACTTCATTTCCAACTGCAATGTACCTGAATCTCACACTTGGCCAGAAATTCACCACATTTTCTTTGACCCATGAGGCTGCCTGAGAAGGGTCTGCAAGCTTTTGGAGATCTGAGTTTGGAAGTCCAAGTATGACTTCTATGTTTGAGCCTCTTAGAGCATTTAGAGCTTCATGGTTTGGATCATAAAGTCTCATTCTGTTGATGTTGTTTGCCTTGTATAGAGCTACAACTTCTTGTTTTGATGGTAGATTGTTCCCCATCATTCCATAACAAACACCCACTGATTGTGCACCTGTACACATATATATACACATAATATAACATGCATCAAATCACCACATATATATGTGACCCTTTTGAGTTAAGGTCCATATGAAACTCATGAACTATAAAGATATGAGCATTGTTAATAAGCGTATATAACAAATAAATGAGAAGATTAATTAGAGAAAAAAGAGACCTGAAATGCTAAGATTAATTGCAACTACGAATAATCCCAAAAGAAGCACTGTAGTAGTAGCCATTGGTGGAGATGTGTTAATGGTAGCCATTATTGAGTATTTTGATCTTATATTTGAGCTTCTTATATAGATGCACGTTATTGTACTTGATTGTAAATCAACTTGCTTCTTGGCCGCCTAGCTAGTGTTATCTCTTACAAATCACAATTCAATGTACTAGCATGCTTTATCTCTCTCACGTATCTTACCCCTTAATTTCTTAAAATAATTTTATTGTTTATTGTTTATATATATATATATATATATATAATGTGGATATATGTGACGTCTCTATCTTAGACTTTGAAAATATTATTGTTAATGAATGACTATGGTATATAAGGTTTTTTGAACATCTATACCTAACTTGGATCAATTTTCCACGTTACAGAAAGGAACATATCAAAAATGATCAATATATATGTAAATAAAATGCTACACATTTTATTATACTACACAAGTAAAATGGGACAATATATAATATTTTAGAAAGTCTTTACATATATATTTTTGAGTAATTATGTTATGATGTAATAAATTGTTGTGTTCTAATTCTACTTTTTTTTAAAATAAATTCATTAAGTAGTTTTTTTTTCGTGTTACTACTATAACTTTGATTTTTTGTTCAGGCATATTCTGAAGATGCTATATTACTATCATACTTTAAAAGAAATATCAAGATAATATAATATTAATTATCCTAAACTGTTTTTATTTTCATTTTTATTTTTTTGGCGGTGAATTCTTAAAAAACTCCAACTAGCTGCTACAAGTCTCAAATCTACACCCTATAGATATTGTTATTTTGGATTAATATATTGATCCATCATCATGAATAATTATATTCATTCAGATACATCCATTGTTAATGAATGAATGTGGGGTCTTCAATATATATCTTTTTTTTTTTTGGAAATTGGCCTAACTTAAAATAAAAAAATGATAATAATACCTCTCCACCCTTCTCCAACTTGCTTTTATATTGCTTGGTTTTGAAATATTCAAGGTCGTTTTGTATATAAGGGTTTAGGCTATTGTGTATATTGACTATATGTTATAATTAGCTTTGGTTTATTCATATAATAAGCTTCTTTAAAAACGCCGCCAGGCGGCTACACTATAAAAGTAACATATTTTTAGTACTTGATCTTGTGGGCTTTCTTCTTTTTTCCTTTTTGAAGAGCCATTAGAAAGTTCTATGTGGAAAATATATACTTTTATGTATATATATATATACACACATTATTATATGCTCATTTAACTAACTTGGATTCAAAGCTAAGTTTTGAAAGGATCAAGTTTGTGTTAGGAGTGTGTTCTAAAAGCATGTAAAGATATTTGTTTTTTCTATAAATAAATAAATACAATGGTTTATTATTATTGTCATATTTAGATTGTTAAATTATTATTTGAATAATTTTGTAAATATCAGAAAAATTCCATATTCATTATTGAGGATGTGATCTTGTATTAGTACGAGAGAATTAAGATCACATGAATGAATAAAAATAGTCAACAACGACAAATTAAAGTTATGGAATTCTTTAATTGGAGTTGTAAGTACGGTTTACTGAGTATCATAATGATACAAATAATCTAGATTCGGATTATTGATGTGGTAAGACATCTCGGTAAATGTGTTTTATATAATATGATTATATATGACATGGACCGATATGAATTAGAGTCTTTATCCAAAAACCATTTAACAATAAAGACTTGTAATTCATATCATAACAGATGATCATTTATAGATTAACCTAAATCCTGAGTGTTCATGAACTCCTGTTCATATTTATTAAATCTTTTGATTTATTCGTTAAGGTCTCTTCAAAGAATGAGGCTAATGACTTTTGTTTTGGAGATTTAATATCATGGATGGCTGGGAACATGTATCAACAATACGGAATCTAATCTTTCCTAACGGATCGTATAGTAGTTTCCTTAAGGGTTAATTCTAGAACTGAATGATTTTGAGCTCAAATCTATAATTAGATTATAGATTAATTATTCACTAGTGAATTAATGGTACTTAAGGAATAAGAAGTAAATTAGAAAGGTTAAATGGTAATTCTCCCATTCTAATTTATGAACTAATTAATTAGAGGGTTGAACTATTGTAAGATGGTTATATCAATGGATGACTTAAGAAAAAGATTTCTGTAAAAATATATCTATAACATAAAGAGTGCAATTCTGAATTTATAGTGGAGTAATATCATAATTAATAAATTAACTATTATAATTAAAGAGCTTAATTATTTAGTTTCAATTTATTGGAGCTTAATGTTATAGGTCCATGGTCCCCGAAATGGCTCAAACAATCACTGTTAAAGGCAAATGCAAAAATGGGCAAAAAGAACTTATGTGATAAGTAAAATATTTTTCTATGTATCAAACATAATTATTGTTTAATTATGTGTAATTAATTAATTAAGAATTAATTAATGATTTGATTTATCAAAAATATAATTTATTTTGAATTAATTTATTTTTTGGATTTTTGGTATTTAAATAATAATAAAAATTGGGAAAAATCACATGACTGCACAAGCATGTGGTACACGTGTGGCACAGTGCCTACACGCATAAGAGATGGACTTAGTCTCTTGATTCCACAATTTTAGTTATTTAAATATTAAATAAATAATGAGATATTTTAATATGATTAAAATATTATTATTTAAACAAAAATCTGATAACTGATCAGTTATTTTGAATTTGTTTAAAATAACAATTATTTTAATATATTGGATATTATTAAATATTGGATATCAGTTTTCACAGAAAGTAATTTTTCAGGGATAGAAAAATATCTAGGATTCTCTCAGAGAAAAGAGAACAGTGACAAAAACAAAGGTCATTGTTCTTCACAAAACCTAGGTCCAAACTTTATCAGATCTCATGTGTTGAGAACATCTGATAAATAGTTATTGCCTATTATTTGTATAGCGAGCCCACACTCGTTCTTTGTGTGCCTGAGAACATTTTGGAAGATCTTGGTGTGAGATCTCAAGAATTCAGCCATACGAAAAGATAGCAGCAAGGAAGGACCTGAGGTAATTTTTCTATTCTTGTCCTTGATTCAATATATATATGAGTGTGAAGAAGTAGATCTAAAAATCTTATGGGATTAATCTGACAATTTGATTGTTGTTCCGCTGCGCATAATCTCTGATTTGATCAATAAAGACCAACAGTTTGTGTACAATGAAATTTGGTATTTTAATATTTACCAAGTAATTAAATTCAGCAACTTAATTGATTGCGGAATAGTGATTAAGTTAGTTTGACAGAATCTGAATCTGATCTAATAATAACTAAGTCAGTTGTTTGAACAGATTATTACAGAAATAAAAAATGAGTATAAAAAAAATAATCACCAGAGAGCTTTTACGTGGTTCGGAAAAACCTAGTCTACGGGGTCATGCCTAGAAATGAAACTAATTAGTAAGGCATCACAAAGTACAAAATCACAATTGACTTATAGATAGATAGACTTCATCTATACTTATGTCGCAAGCTTTTGTACACCAATGCTCTTGAACTTCCTTCAAAGGTTGATAAATGTTTTCTTCCTCTTGAAGAAAGTCTTAGCAAAAAATCTTCTCCCGAAGATTGTTGAACTCGTTATCAATGGATGATACATGTTTCTACACGAAATAGATGAATACAAAAGGAAGCTACACAACTCCTAGATACTAGAATAATATATCTACTCTTAATCTCACAAAAATGACTCTAAAAAATACAAATGATATTAAAAAATGAGAAGTGGAAGAGTTAAAGATTTGTGGCTCCTTGGTCCTTTATTTATAGCTGAAATGGTCTTTCAAAGCAATCTGCAAAAATAAAAGAGAGAATTGCACAAATTCTTTATTTAGAAAATTACATCAGTTTGTCAGATTATGTTGTTACAGATTGGAAAACTAACTCATCAGATAGTGTATATGGATAGACTGACTGTCTAAGTTCATTCCAACGAATTTTTTGATAAATTGAATTTCTAATCTTTTTCTAGTTTAGCCCGTGACAGTAAATTATTAGAATATCATAGAATATTATTTAAATGAAGAAAATTGAAATTTTTTTTCTTTATTACACAAAGTTTCATTTTCCAAAAAAATGAAACTACATTTTTTAAATCTTTCTTTTCAGAGCTAGTCATCAATCTTTTCTCAGCGAATATCAACATATATAGAGGAAATTTCAAATAAAAAATTGTCATAAACATATATGATGATTTCTAGAGAATTAACACTTAAGAAAACAAATCTGGAAAAAATAAGTTGTCGCGACAGATCATAAACCCGTTGGGACAACTGCTTCAAACTTCTCAAAAAATATTTTTGAGTTATAAAATATATTGCCTATTTAATAAAGCCAATTTATGATTTTATATCAAAAATGAAGAATAGTATATGCATGTATGTATGTATGTAGAGTACCAATTACCAAATTTTATATCAAACTTTGGTACTTGAGTGGTATAATAAGGTACTTACTATGTTTTTTGTGAGGATTAATTAGGGGATTTGAACTAATTGGTTTGTTAGTATTAGATATTAGTGTGGGCCAACTTTAACATTAATACTAGTAGCTGGCCGAAACTGCAAATAAATTTGGTGAGTATAAAATATCTTGGGCTCATGTTATTATGCACAAAACGTCTTGTAAAACTATAGAGAAAAGAAGATGAAGAAGAAAGTAATAGCACATTAAGGCTGAATAAGCTGCCTTGGCCCACAAGAATCATGGATCGTAGATATAGACTAGCCCAGGCCTAGCTTCTAAGAGCCGGCCCGTGAGTATATGGGCCTTTGGAAAATTTTGATATTTTTATAATATTTACATATAAAATAGTATTTTTGTAAAATTTTGGAGCCTTATATATTAAAAAATGACATTTTTCAAAACATGGAACCATTTTAATTGGGCTAGGCACAGGCTTGGCCTGCTATACCTATGGCCGGACCTTCTACATAACAATTGCAATTTTGAATTCATATTCCACTTATGACAAAAAAAATACCAATACTTTCAATCAAAGATGCACTTATGCAACATTAAAAAAAATGACAAAAATTGAGGTATAGTAGATTAAGAGTAGATATATTTTTATTTACTCTTATGCACTTATGCACTTATGTTGAGGAGACTCTCTAATTCACTCTCTTTTGCACTCTCTCTTTAATGTAATAAGAGTTGTCATCTTTTAAGCTATCTTATTTTAACAAAATAATTAGTCATAATATTTTAACTTTATTACAATTATGTCATTATAATTAAATCACTTAAGTTATTTTTTATCTATGGGGAATGAAAATTAGAAGAAAAGATCATGTTTTTCCTAAAAAAATTTATAATTATGCAACTAATAAAATAATTATTATATATTTTTATATAGGAGATATGTAAATTAAAAGATAACTATTTAAAAAATAATTAATTATTCTATTTATTATCCAATTAAATGGAGGAAAAAAAGCATCATAGACTTTTTCTATGATTCTTGAGTTGAAAATTAATCAATATTATCAATTTTTGTTTTATTTACTCTCAAATTCATTCATCATTTTATAGGTTATATGTATTTATATATACTAGGTAGAAGCAACGTGCGCACGTTTGCTTAGTTTTAAAGTTGTAAATATTGTCTATAATTTTAATAAAAATCGGTTCACTGTTTTGAAATATATATATATATAATAGAATGAATTATAGTTCTATAGTATATATAAATATTTATATTAATAATCTCTACATATATGACATGTCAGCACAACATTGACATAGATATATATTTACATGGCTACATGACATATATAATACAATAATATTTTTAAAAAATTAATAATAAAAATAAAATAAGAATAAAAAAAGTCATATATTGTAGACAGTAGTATATATGTATCAACTATTTTTAGTTTCTAATGTATCTCACAATGTCCTTTGGTGAATTTGATGAAGATAAATAGCTCCAATCACTTGATAAAAAAACAAACTATCACACAAATTTATAAGATAAAAAAATGATATGTATACATTTATTATTTTTAAATAAATATGATTTAATTAATTAAATTATCATAAAATATCTTTAAAATATCCTATTTAAATTAATTAATTAATTAATTTTTATTTAAATTTATGTTTGTTCTAATTTTTTAATTTGGCAGTGACAACAAAAGATTATATATTATATGTTTAAATAATATTAAATTTAAATTTAATTAAATTTATTTAAGTTATAAAATTTATGATTTATTACTTTTAAATAATTATTATTGTAAAATATCTCAAAAATATCCTATGTTAATTTGTTTAATTATTTATTTATTTAAGTTTAAGTTATGTTTACAATTTACCGTTAAACATAAAAATATTATGTTAAATATAAAAATATTCTGTTAAAGTTAACGAAAAAAAATAAAAAATCCGTTAAAACCAAAAATTTTATTATCACATATTTTTTATATAAAAGATATATATATATAAAGATATAAAAAATAGCAAGTTGAGGCCTTATTTACTAAATATAAATACATAAATATAAAAGAAAAAACAAAAGGAAAATAAGTCCAACGTTGTTAACAGAACACTATAAATATAAAAATATATAAAACAAAAAAGAAAGAGCAGAGGCGTAATTTAAAAAAAAAACGGCAGTCGTGTGTATATATATTTAATATATATTTTTTAAGGACATATATTCAATATATAATAAAAACAAAATGAGAGAAAAATGCATTATATATATAATTATAAAGGATGTAACTCTAATAAAGTTAAAATATTATAACTATTTACTTTATAAAATAGATATTATTTAAAAAATGACACATATTATTAGATTAAAATGAAAGTGCAGTAGAGAGTAGATTATAGAGTCTCATTTTTTTTTTTGTTCGAACCGTCGATAGTCCATTCATTAAACTGACCATTCTAGGTTGGTGTCCTTGCCGTCACCAATGACATGTACTATTCCACTTTGGAGAATTGGCTTTTAGTCATTGGAAAGTACGTTCGGGGGGATTGAATGTAGATCAATATCCTTTTTCAAGTTACAAAAAGAGGCCCATTTTGCGAGATTATGAGCCATGAAATTGTACTTCCTAGACACAAAAGTAAATTCACAGCCAAAGAAATCTGGCATAATATTTTTCACATTAGCTAAAATTGCTGCTATCTCCCAGTTCTCTTCTTTTCCAAGGAAATTGTTGATGACAACTGTTGAGTCTCCCTCTATAGAAACAAATTTGTGGCCTTTGTTCTCTGCTGTGTTAATGGCTAACCAGCCTGCTAAAGCTTCTCCCACAATAGGAGAAAGAGTAGTTGCCCAATCTGTGCGAACCCACAAGATTACGCCTTCTTCATTCCAGGCTACAACACTGAGCATAACCCTATTAGTTGTTATGGCTACATCAAAGTTCACCTTCATCCATCCTTGCCACAGTGGTTTCCAGCCAGGGTCATCCAAGGCAGTAGCGCTAGGATTCAAAAGTGTATTTTTGAACTCCAAAAAGGATTGCTTGTCATTTCTAACATAGACTTCAGAAAAAGGGATTGAGTTACCATGAACTAACTTGTTTCTACACATCCAAATGAAATACATAATCACAGAAACAAAGAGCAATACTTCATCAACATTAATGTTCAATTTCTAAGAGTCTCAGATGAATCCCAACCAATCCTTGCAACTATTCAAGCTAGGATTGGGAAGGATACACCAAGGAGTAGTAAACCATAAGCATCTAACAAGGTTACAAAAAAGAAATAAGTGCTCCAAAGATTCAGGAGCATTACCACACAATGGGCATGCGGTATCTTCCAACTTGAAAATACAATTAAGTCTCCTCTTGACAGGCAGCGCATCTGAAAGAATACTCCACCAGAGATACTTGTGGGGTTCATGGATCCTCGCATTCCATAATTTATACCAGGTCTTTGAATCATTCTGGTTAGGGTCTCTCTCAAGAGCTTGGCAAAGGTATGTCGATTTAGTGCTAAAATTGTCATTGCTATTTAGAGACCAAATCCATTTATCTTCAATCAGAGTGGTGCCCCTAGGGATTTTTCAAATAGCACCAACCTCCGCCATAGAGAAAGTGTTCACTAGTTTCTCTCTGTTCCAACAACCAGAGTCCAAAGTAAGGTCAGATACAAAGTAATAACTAGCTCTAGGAATGCCTGTTGGGGTAGGTCTAAACTGAGGCCAATAAGGTACCCAAGGATCCTCCCAAATGTTCATCATATCTCCTTTTCTTGGCAGTTTGACAGCACCTTTCTGCAAGAGAGGTATGGTTTTCACCACTGATTTACATAACCAAGAGTCTCAATGACTAGCGTTGGCTTGGAAGAAAGGTTGATGTTTCAAGTATTTAGCTCGCAGAACTTTACAGCAGAGAGAGTCCCTGATAGTCAACAATTGCCTTCCCCAACCAGCAATGAGAGCTTGCTAATCTTGTTAACCTTCCTGAAACCAAGACCTCCACAGGTTTTGG
The DNA here is from genome assembly GCF_963169125.1 of Humulus lupulus. NCBI lineage: Eukaryota > Viridiplantae > Streptophyta > Magnoliopsida > Rosales > Cannabaceae > Humulus > Humulus lupulus. The sequence continues at coordinate 280,656,797 of NC_084794.1, read as the reverse complement.
AAAGACAAAGCTTATCCCAAGCAATGAGGTGCATAACTCTCTTCTCAACACCAAGACCCCACCAAAAATTACAGATTTTTGCATCCAATATGTTAGAAAAGGAGTGTGGGAGGCAATGGTTCTGCATGGAATAAATTGGGAGTGCCAGAGCCACCGATTTGACCAATGTGGCAACACCCAGCTTTGGACAAAAAAAATTATTTCCAACCAGCCAATTCAGAATCTAGCTACTCCAAGATAAATTTGAAATCAGAGCATTTGCTGCTAGAGCGGAACAAAGGGAGCCCAAGATACTTTAGATTTCCAATAGGGGTAGAAACCCTAGGAGTATTCACAACCTCTCTCTTGACACTAGGCGGGGTATTCTTACTAAAGAAGATGTTTGTCTTCAATTTATTAACTTCTTGGCCAAACTAGTCACAAATTTTTTGGAGGCAATCCCAATAAGCCTTAGCCTATTGAGTAGAAGCTCTACCAAGAAGGATTAAGTCATTAGTAAAAAAAGGTGAGTGAGCCGAGGGCCACCCCTAGAGAGAATGATGCCCTTTATCTTTCCTTCTTCCACTGCACCATGAAGAAGCCTAGAGAGAATTTCCATGGCAATGATGAAGAGATACGGGGAAATTGGGTCTTCTTGTCTTAAACCTCTGGCTGGTTTAAGCGAACCACCAGGGCTGCCATTAATACACCCAAAGCCATGCAAATGATGATCAGAATGATCATACAGAGCTTATAACTCTGAACAGATGAGTGAATATCACTTTGAGGTTCTGTTAACCATACTGAGTGACTGACAAACAAGTTACTATGGGGCTCGATGCCCATAGCCGTGTAACAAAACCGTTACATGGGCTTTCCTGCTATGACTCTAATCAGATGAGTGACGGATGGGTAGTCACTAGCTTAAACAGATGAGTGACTGTTGGGTAAGTCACTAGCTTAAACAGATGAGTGACTGATGGGTAAGTCACACAAGAGCTTTTAGTTTTCATCGAACTTGAGGTCGGTCCGGCATTAACGCTCTTCTGAGACATTTAATGCAGATGTCGATTAGATTTAATCTTTATTGGCTTGTGTTGAACACGCTAAGGCTGTTCCTGACTTATGAGTTAGCACTGTGTGACTAGTTCCCAGTGCCACTGTCGAACTTGACTAATGAGTCACAGCTTCACAGTTGATACTGACACCTTTGCCAATACTGACTAATTAGTCAGTGCCATGCACAAGTAAGCAATGCTACCAAGCATATGTCATATGTCGAATATTTAAACGTAGGGCATTCAGCATGCTTACTTAACAGTTGCTAGCACAATTATGATCATGCACAAACACAGAGTCTCAAGCTCTGATCAATCTCATATTCAATATTCATGGCATGCCCTAATCTCATGTTTCTCGTGCATCACATGCATCACACTTAATCATCCAACATGCATCAAGAATAACCATGCATGTCACATATGGGGTGCAGTTTTCTTACCTCTGGTTCGAGCGAGAAACAACAATTGAACGACCCTTGAGAACGATCGATCCTTTAATCCTTTAGTGGTCACCTAGTCATAACCAAATTTAACCTCCATTAATGAAAATCAACAAAGATAGGGTCTTGATCTAAGCCCCACTCTCAGGACCCCAAAACATACCCACACGGTGAGTAAATTCGATCCCGGGCCTTAAGGATTGAAACCCCGAGCCAAAAACCCTTAAAAACACTCAAAACAGGGTTTTGAAGAAACAGGGTAGCGCTGTAGCGGTACCCTCCTAGCGCCCCAGCGCTCTTCACAGAACCAAACCGCCCCAACACCCCCTTCAAGTAGCACTGTAGCGCTACCTTCAGCTAGAAAATTCCTAGAGACTTCTCCCTTCGATTCCACCATTTCTAACCCAAACCAAAAGCCTCCAAACATCAAATTAAGTCCCAAATACCACCTCCACATATCCTAAGCACCACAACCACAAGAACCCTAGCAAAAACTCCAATCAATTCCCAACTTTGCAACTCAAAAACCAGCTGAAACACAACTAAGAAAACAGAGCAAAACCAAGAGTTCTAATGGCTAAAAACTCACCTTAATCTCAGCAACACACCCTCTTCAATGATGGAGCATAACCCTAGCTTATCCCAGCTTGGTTCATTGGCTTGGTTCCTCAAAAGAGAGCTTGAAAAGTCAAAGAAAAATGGGGGAGAAATGATGTACGGGAGAAGGTGATTTTGGTTTTATGTTTTGAGAAGGTTTCTACAACTTTCTAAGCTTAAATGGCTGAACAAATCCTTTAGGGTGAAAAGACCTAAATGCCCTCAAGTCTAAAATAAACCTTAACAGCAACCAAGGGCAAAACTGTAACATCCCAAATTTCCTAATGTGGCTTAGTGCCTGGATTAGGGGGCCGAGAGGCAATAATTGAGTTAGTATGTGAATTATATTATAATATAATTATGTTAGCATGTTAGAGATATTAAATATGTGTATGTGGGCCCGTTTCTTATAAGAAGGGTATTTTAGTAATTTGACTCGTTCGGGGAAATAAATGCAAATATGTGTTTGTGTGATTGAGACCACATTATTATGTGGATATATTTGAGTTACTCGATGAGAGGCGATCCCGATGAGCAAGTTAGCGAAAAAGTCACAATGGGGTCTTAATACCCGGCTCGGGGTAAGCTTAGGGGTATTTTATTGATTTAGTACATTACCAGGAGGGTAATGGGAAAATTTATTGGTAACTGTGTGAGGAAAATTGGAAGTAGTGGGAGTTATAGGATGCAAATTGTGGATAGCGGGATTTAAGGCAAATGACAAAATTGCCCTTGTGGACACTTGTTGTATAGGTTAAGGGCAAGGGGCAATTTAGTCAATTCCACTTGGGGTTTTAGACTTGACTGGCTGGATTATACTCAGAAGGTTTGAGAAATTACTGGAAACTAAAAGAAAAGGAATTCAACAGCTCTCTTCTTCTCCCTCATTTTCTCTAGGTGTCATGGATGCTTGAGTTGTTCTTGGGGAATTGAAGAGTAAAGTCTAGGAATCAAGGTGTTAGGCTTTGGGAAAACAGAGGTTAAGCTCAAGAGGTTCATCTCAGCTGAGGTAAGAGTTTTGAACTATAAATTGTTTGGTTTATTATGCTGAAATATTTAGAGTAAAGGTGTTTATGCATGCTTGATAATTGAGAGGTTGGGTTTGGTAGTTTGATAAGCTTTATTGTGATAATTGGTTGGGTTTTGTTGGTAAGGATGAATATATAAGTTGTGGGAATTAAATTGGAGGAGTGGGATGAAATTGGTTAGGCTTTGGCTGGGTTCGGTTGAAGAAAAACCCAGAAATTTCTGGGTTCGTGGGGCTGAGCCACAGCCTGCGAAGAGAATTTTGAGCCAGCAGGGCTTGGAGGCAAGGGCGGGCCGCGGTGCCTCAAGGATGCGCCGCAGCGCGCGTTGGTTTCCAGGGAGGCCGAACCTCTGGAATTAGAGGCGGGTCGCGGCTTGGGTGTGAGGGGCCGCGGCCCTTAAGGGGAAATTTGGCCTTAATGGGATTTTTAGATTGAGAACTTAACCATTCGGGCTCGGGATCAATTCTACTTCATTGTTAAGTGAAATTCGATGTCCCGGAGGCTAAGAGTTGGTCTGGAAGTTGTTATTTACCTGTTGTTGATGGAACCTCCTTATTACGGTTGTGACTAGGTTTTCGCTAAGGGCTTGAATCGGGGATCATACTCAGAGGGTCGTCGCTAATAACCTGCATACGGACTGAAGGTAAGAAAACTGCACCTGTTATGTGAATGCATGATTAGAGCTTAGTTAAGGTGATGAACATGATTATAATAATGTTTGCGAATATATGATTAGGTACACTGTAACATGCATAATTATGATTATGCTTATGACTGCTGTGTGAATATATTATAATGCATTATGTGATTATTGATAGGTATGCTATGTGAAACATGTGACTGTCTGTTATGACTATGAAGTTTGGTTTATAAACTAAAGGATTATTAGGGTGTTAAGTGAGGATCAACTTATTAGTTGAGAATATATTGAACTCTGGGAGACTCGCCTTATAAGTTGAGAGTCCCAAAGCTTCAACTTATAAGTTGGAGGCACGTGGTGGCTTGACTTATAAGTCAAGGGCTTAAAGAACTTAGTTTATAAGCTAAGATTAGCATAATGCACGTGGAGTGCAGGCCACCATGGCTGGGCCACCCGGGGAGTGAGACATGCACTTAACTGGCTCGGATGCCAACAACTTGAAAGAAAGTGCAACATGCACTTGAGTGAATCTATGGTCTCCAACTTGGTTTAATGAATGCATCAGTTTCAGTTATTACTGCTTGACAATCGTTTTATTCTGTAAGTTGTTGAATATGTTTTCTTGCTGAGTCTTCTGGCTCACAGGTGCTTTGTGGTGCAGGCAAAGGTAAAGAGAAGCTCAACCAGCCATGAGTCGGAGGGCATTAGCAGTGGTATGTGCATATGCAGTCCGCTCGACCACCACGACCGAGATGCTCATGGGAACTAGGGTCAAACCCAGCTTTTGCCGCCAGGTCGGCTTATTGTGTAACCTGAATATTGTAATTGACTTTTAAGCTGATGTTTTGGGATCCCATGTAAAGAACATGTTTTGTTAACTTAATGGAAATGTTTATGAGTTGACCAAAAGTTTTAATACCTAAACCTTTAGTGGCTTATTCACATGTTTAGTCCAAATGACTTGTTTAGCAAGTCCAGCACTGGTTTTAAACACACTTGGTAATGGACCCTAATTAGCAGGGCGTTACAAAAACCGTCCTTTCGCACCTAATTCGTTAATCATAATTAACACCCTCCAATTCCCGCTATTCTCAATATTCTCAAACACCAATAAATTATATCACATTACCCTTTAATTCCTGGTAATGCTCTAATCATTAAAATCACCCCGAGACTCAACCCGAGCCCCGAACTTAATCCCGTTATGACCAAACCGAATGTAACGCCCTAGTTACCCCAGAACAGTTACGGTGAACCGGAAATTTAACTCGCTACCCGAGTCCTTTGGTTAAAAACGTGCTTCTAAGTGTTATTAACAGGCTAAGGTGAAAAACCAATCAAAAAGAAATGATATATTTTATTTATAACATAAAAATGTTCATGGGCCCATCACAAACACTTACAAGTTATTTACAACTCAAAATGGTCATTATTGTTTCAAATTTACAAACCCGCCGACTTAAGCGGCAAAATAGGGTAAACCCCCTAATTCCTCTGAGAACTCCTTGACCGTGGTGGTCAAGCGGCCGCATATGTACACATCACCACCTAAGCTCTCCACTCAAGGCTAGGTGAGCTTTTCTTTCCCTTTACCTGCACCACATAGCACCCATGATCCAAAGCCCAGAAAGAAAACACAGTAATGTATATAAACACTAACAAATTATTATTATTATAATCACACAGAGCTTATAGCTCTGAACAAATGAGTGATTCAACACTTGAGGTTCTGGTAAACCATTCTGAGTGACTGACAAGCAAGTCACTAATTTAAACAGATGAGTGACTGCTGGGTAAGTCACTAGCTTAAACAGATCAGTGACTGCTGGGTAAGTCACTAGCTTAAACAGATCAGTGACTGATGGGTAAGTCACACAAGCGCTTTTGGTTTTCATCGAACTTGAGGTCGGTCCGGCATTAATGCTCTTGTTGAGTCATCTAATGCAGATGTCTATTAGATATAATCTTTATTAGCTTGCGTTGAACACGCTAAGGCCGTTCCTGACTCATGAGTCAGCACTGTGTGACCAGTGCCCAGTACCATTGCCGAACTTGACTAATGAGTCACAGCTTCACAGTTGATACTGACACCTTTGCCAATTCTGACTAATTAGTCAGTGCCATGCACAAGTGAGCAAGATTTGCTAAGCATTCAATAATCAATCCATGTCCACATTTAAACATTCAACATGCCTCATGAATAACCATGCATGTCACATATGGGGTGCATTTTTCTTACCTCTGATTCAAGCGAGAATGAATAAAAGAACAACCCTTGAGAACGATCTGACTTTTAGCCGTTTAGCGGTCACCTAGTCATAACCAAATATGGGACACCATCAATAAAATGATCAACAAGGGTTCCCAAATCAAGATCTAGCCTCCGGGACATCAATCCCCACTAATCCGGGTAGTAGGAACAATCCCGAGGCCTAAAACCAAGTTCCTGGGGTCAAAACACTCAAACGGGCTCAAATCTACCCAAGGGTTGCAGCCCTAGCACCTTGAGCCGCCCCCAGCCACACTAGGAGTAAGGGCTGGGGCGCCCCATACCCAGGGCCGCAGCGCCCAGCAAGGCCAAAACGCTCCTCCTGCTTCTTCGAGCTAGGGCCGCGATGCCCAAGAACAGGGCTGCGGCCCCCAACCTAGAACCAGCCACAACTCGATCTCCTTCATCCCAAACCCTCCAAAAACATACCTAAACACTTCCAAATCCAAAAAATCAAAGTTCCCAAGCTTCCCAATGATCCAAAACCATCAAATCTCGAGGCTCAAATGAACCAAAAACTCAACGATTCACAAAATCCAATTCAAAGCTTAGAAACTCTAAAAACTCAAAACGTAAAACTTAGATTACCTTTGATTAGGTTGTTTCTCGTCAAATCCTTTGGTCAAGAAGCTTCTAATTTTTCCTAGGATCGCTATGCCTCGATCCTCGCTTGATTCCGACTCCTAGAACTCAAGATTTCTTCGAAAATGCCTCGAACGGTAAAATGAACTAATGGGAAGAGAGAAAGAGGTTTTTGTAACGTACGGTTCTACCTGACAATCTACTTCAAGCTTCAGTAACCTCAAATAAAACCTAATGCTCGGGGTCCCAAAAACACCCCCAGGAACATTATAGTCAAAACTCCCAGAATTTCCTCCTGATCTCAATAACTCCCAATTTATCATCAAATAAACATTCTCATTACTCAATATCGCAATAAAAGACCCCCATTATGACAAAACTGCTAATTTATAATATAAGACTGTTTCATGCCGAATAGCTCGAATATATCTCCATAATAATGGGATCTTATCCATAATTCACAATATGCACCAAAATACACAAATATGCCCTCAACGGGCCAAATTACCAAAATATCATAATAATCAAATGTGGACCCACATGCATGCATATAACATCATATTATAATATAATTCACATAAACATGCATATTATCAGTTAATGGCATAATTAAACAATTATGGCCCTCCCGGCCTACTAATCCAGCCATTAAACCGCATTAGGGATTTCGATGCATTACACCGAACACTTGCATTTCATGATCGTCTCATGCCGAAAGGCTCGAACAAATCCACCTATAATGTGGTACCATTCATAACTAACCCACATGCACGAAAATACACAATCACACCCTCAACAGGCTAAATTACCAAAATGCCCTTATAATTATAAATACACCCATATGCATGCATTTATCATCATATTATAATATAACTCACATAAACACACATATAACCATTTAATATCATAATAAATCAATTAGGGCCCTCCCGGCCTCCTAATCAAGGTCTTAAACCCTATTAGGGAATTGAGGACATTACACTGAGCCCCTCACATTTCTCAGCCATCTCCTGCCTCTACCTCACACAACCCCAAGCAACCAAACCAGAGACCCCCCAACCACCATAACCCCTCCCAACAACCCAGCCTCGATCTCCCCCACCACGACTCCCAGTCACCAGGAACCCACGACCCCTCACCGACCCAACCTAGTCGACCCACGCACCCAGCCACTCTCACAACCCACGACCCACAGCCTAACCCACAACCCATCTACTCTCACAACCCAAAACCCATCTCCATCTCACTAACCCAAAACTGTGACCCAGTCGACCCACGAACCCAGCCACTACGGAACCCACGATCCACCTAGCCCCGACGGCCAGCGAAGCCCCACTCGAGCATCCACACCTCACCTTGTTCAAGTCTGTCCACCTCGAGCGACTCACGGCCTACAACTCCGCCATATATATATTTCAGGTGTCCTCCCTTCTATTTTGGCTCACACTAGCCTTCTTGGCCAAACTTATGGTGTAATTTTCATGGCTTTTGGTACTTTGAGCTGTTGATCTTTTGTTATACTATATATATATTGATTGATTGATGCAGAGAAAAGAAAATATGTTGTGAAGAATTTTTTTGTGGGGAGGAGATTATTTGGGTTGCGTTCTACTTAAGATTATAGGCTGGTTTATTACTAAATGGAACCTGGGGTTAAAATTTTGTGGCATTATTGGTAAAGTTCTAGAGCTGTGGTGATAATTTCTTAGGGTTTTGTTGTGTTCATTGTCGTTATCATGCCGAAAACTAAAGGTTCCAAGGCTCGACCGCCCAAGAAATTCCAATCTGATGAAGCTGAGCAACGCTTCCATGATTTATTTGCCACTAAAAAGTTGATGTGTGAAAGAGGTTTTTGGGTTTCTAGCTCTAATTCAGAAGCCTTGCCGGATTATGTAGCCAATGTGATAGCTCAGAAAAATTGGATAGGTTTTTGTCAACAACAATCTAATCCCGATGAAGAAGTGGTTCACGAGTTCTATGCTAATCTTATTTCATCCGACCAAGTGACTGTTATGGTGCGCGAAAATCTTGTCCCGTTCTCTACTGGCGCCATTAACCAGCTATTTGGATTAGAAGACATGGAAGATGACTATTCCGTATTCTTAGATAACGAGGACCATTGATTGAGATCCCAAGTACTAAAAGTCATCGCTGCTCCTGTTAGCAAGTGGAAAATTCTTCAAGAAGGAGCTCATAAGCGCAAGCATGGCGATTTAATCCCCGCTGCTGTGGTATGGTTCTATTTCATTCGGTACAGCTTCATGCCTACAACCCACTTGTCATTATCGCGCTCTCTGCTCATTTACTGTTTGTTGGCTGGAAAAATAATCAATGTGGGGCGCATACTTGAGCAACAAATTAGGGAGCGCTCTTAGAAGCGTGCTGGAGAATTATACTTGCCCTGCTTGATCTCTAGCTTATGTTTGCAAGCAGAGGTGCCCTTGTCTACTTCTGTTGGTCCCAGCCGCCGTAAAGACATTAGTCGTGCTTGCATTCAGAAAATCCTTCATCTGAGTAGTCACTCTACTTCAGTGCCAGCCTCCTCTAGTTCGGCCCCTAGTGTTAGTCCATCTAACACTCAAGTGATGGACCTGCTGCATACAATCTATGCCAATCAATAGGCTTATTGGAAGTATGCTAAGGTGCCGAAGAATCCTTTCAGGGGGGGGAGTGTGTTTGATTTTTTGTTATATGTTTTACTTTCTGTTATTTTCTTAATTTCTATGTGTGGTTTAAGTGTAGTTTGTCTAGAGTATAGAGTCTAGGGTTGAATGGAATCCATGAATGTAGTGTTGTGCCAAAGTTTGGGGATTGCTCAATGATAAAAATTCAAAATTAAAAAAAAAATGATGTAATGTGGTAACTTTTGTGTGTAAATGAGCTGTTAGTTCTTAAAGTTTTTCATGCTAACTGAATTTTAGTGAGAGTGTGAATTCCATTTTAGTGAGAGTGTGAATTCCTTAGAGAAGAACTAAGCATGCATGAAGGTTCAAGCTTTTAGAATTGGCTTAATAATTCTCTTGAGGCGAAATCCTAGGAGGCTTAGCAAGTTAGATAGGATTTAGGCATTTTCTTGGACCGTTTGAGCATTTCGAGCCTACCCTATTGAAAATTATCCTTAGTTGAACCACTTTGAGCTTAATGGCCTAAACATTTTGTTGATGAACCGTGAAATTGAATAGCCCATCCATTTGTGAATATCCTTTGTTTTTCTTCTCTTCCAAACCGTAAGCTTAACTTGTCTTGGATATAATCTTGATTAAGTTTGGGGGAGTAAAGGAGTATATTTCTCTCTTGGGGTGTTCACAGTTAATATTCATACACATTTATATGCTCAAGTCCTTGTAGTTATGATTTTGTTCTTTTTATTTTAGTGTTATTTGTTGTTTTATTCATCGAAAAAAAAGGAAGAAAAAGAAAAAGAAAAGAAAAAATATATATATTAGAAAAATTCAAAATTAAAAAAAAAGTTTTTATAGTTGCATTTGTAATTGTATTAGTTAAGCATATACTTTGTGTTCAAAGTAAAAAAAAAATAGTGGGACTTGTTGGGTGTTTTTGGGGTCCAAGGCAAGCTAGGAGGTTTTAGCTTAAAAATATTTACCTCCATCCATACCTTTAGCCTAGCCAACATTACAACCTAAGAAAGACTTATTGATCTAAATTGCTTAGCCAACTATATTAGTGGATAGGGGTTATTAAGTCCAGCATATGAGAGCATGAAGTGAACCTTAGGATTGTGGTTTAGCTTGATCTAGGGAATATGAGTTGATTGGAAAGAATTATTCACACACTCACGAGAATAGCATTCAAATCTTGATTTTGTTAGCATCTTAATACTTGTGGAATTTGGCTTGTGAGCACATTGGAGTTATCATTTGCATAATAAATTTGAGAGCTTTGTCCCCCTACTTTGGCATGATCTTTGAAAGAATTGGTTCCATTTGTTTGTTGTGTCTTGTTCTATTGTTGTGTTTGTGTTCGTTTGAATTTTGTTTATTTGTTGTGTTGTTTGGATTGTGTTCTTAGGTTCAATAGTGTCATCACTCGGGACGAGCAATGAATTAAGTTTGGGGGGTGTGATAACTCTAGGATATAGAGTTATTTTACCATTGTTAAACTGATATTTTGAGCAAAAATTGTGTCTCTCAAGTGATTTACAATTATTTTAAATGTAGTTTTTGTTAATTTGCTAATTAGAGCTATTAAATGTTAATGCTTGTAAATTGATGAAAAGAGGCTCATAAATGCTATGTTTGTTTTTGAAGTTGGGCAAGAGATCTAGTGGAAACTGTAGAGAAGATTTGGAGTTTGAATGGAGAAGTAAATGATCAAATTTCTGCAGAATTTTCACAGTATTTCGATCAGGCAGCATTAGGATTTTCACATGTTTTGGTCTGCCACTTAATAAATTATTAAGGCCTTTGTTGTGGTGCTTGTGGGGGATACCCCGGTGGGAAATTTGGTCTTGGAGGCATAGAAGAATTTATAGGGCTAGCCCTTTGATTACTCCACGAAAAGTTGGGATGTTGCCGCCATGATGGATTGTAGGAATTAGAATAAGGGCTATTCCTATTTTGATTGCCCATGTAACACACAGCTGCTGGATTGGAATGACAGTTGTCAAAAGTGTGACCCTCACCACAATACACACAAGAAATGTTCTCCATGGGCCCCATTTATGTTCCCATAGGCTGCCCCATTGACTGATTCATCCCCATATTCATTGTCTTGAGCATATTAGAAATAGAGGATACTTGGGCTGCCAAAGAAGTGATGGCATCTACATCATGAATACCAGCCACCTTTCTACCTATAGACAATCTAGAAGTGGGCCACTGATAGTTGTTGTTGGATATCCTCTCAAGTATTTCATATGCCTCTGATGGACCCAAAACGAGTATGTTTTAAATATTTATAACTCGCAAGCGCACGAATCGTATATGGAATATAGTGTTCGCATACGCACGAGATCGAACCCAAAGGAGTTGCTAAAATCGAAAAGAAAATTATTTTAAATCAAAATTAATAAATTCTAACCTAGTTCCAAAGATTGATGAGATTTTTGTATAATAAAAATAAAATAAAATATAATAATAAAGAAATTAAAGACAATATATATAACTAAATTAAAAGTAGAAATCAAGATAGTAAAATAAGATTATTAAGGATTAAAATCCACAAAATATAAGTTCAATATATTTATAAGTATATTGATTCTCAAGTTTTAGTGATAGTTAAAATAAATCAAACTATCATTTTCCAAATAGATGTATAGTTTTAAGCACAAATTACTTCTAAAAAGATAGGATTTTTCTTCACTTTTCAAAATTATAATTTCAAAGCATTTAGTGTAAATCAATCTAATGAAATAACAAATAAATCAATGAACATTATTTAAAAGGCAAAAAATAATATTTTTGTTCTAAGCATGGATGTGTACAATTTAATGACACATCTTACACAAAGAATATTATGTTTTTGCACTAATGAATAACAAAGTGTAAATATGTGCTAACAATCCAAAATACATAATATTTAAGATGAAAGAAGGTATTTGAAGAAGAAAATTCCATAAACTTTGTTGCATAAAATGGGAAATCAATATACAAAATAAACACTATCTAGTTACATATTGTTTCATCATCACCTTAATAATCTTAAAAATATTAGAAACACATAACTAGAATAGCAAATACAAACTAAAAATTACAAACATAAATAGGAAAATTTGGAGGAGAAACCCCCAAATTTTTCCTCTAAAAATACATAGAAAATCACCAAAAAGAAGAATAAGATGAAGAGAATAGAAAGGTTTTGAAATGTGTAGAATTTTTGGTATGGTAACCTCCCCCTAAAATATGACACTAAACTCCATTATTTATAGCCAAAAATGGGAATTAAAATAATCAATTTAAATTGATTAAATTAATTTAATTAATTATAATATGGCAAATAGGGGTAAATTATAGGGTGTAATAATGATGTTTTGGGGTAAAATGTGTAGAAAAGTTTGGGTAAAAAAATGATATTTTTGACAAAACGGAACAAAGGTACAAAAGTGAGCTTTTGTTGGGCTCAAAATGGACACAAAAGGGCTTGGTGGGTGTACAACTGGGAGCATGCGTGGGCTGCTGAAGGTCTTGTGAGGCAGGGGCGCATCAGGCGGTGACTTCGGAAGCTGCTGGCTGGAAAGGGCATTAGTGCATTGGCTGAAGGAAGGAAATGCACCAGGTGGAACCGTGGGCTGGGGGAAGTGGAATGGTGAAGCTGATTGGCATTGGGCCTTGGCTGGTCGTGGGCCTGGCAGCTGAGGCAAGAGGCTTGGGCATGGGCATGGCGTGGGCCCAAGGAGAAAAATGCCAACTTTCCTTGAAAATGTCACATTTTCTTCATTTTTCTTTCTCCTTAAGAGCAAAAATGCATTATTTTCCCTACAAAATAAATATAAACTAAATCATAATAAAATATTTTCAACTATAAAATAAATCAATTTAATTCTTTGAACATATTAATTAGAACTTAATTTATATTTAACATTTAATTTTAATAATACAACATTTTTTTACCTCAAACTAAACAACAATAATTCAAATAATTAACTACGACATTTTACAACAAAATAACTACAAAAACAAAAAAATATATATAAAATCAAAATAAACCCAATAAATTCAAAATTACTTAAAAACTTAATAAATCAATTAAAAACTCAAGAATTAAGCAACAATTAGCACATAAAAAGTGGTAAAATAACTCTATTTTGTAGAGTTATCAGCCTCATTATAGGACTTAGCAAGAAGAGCCTCGTTCGTTGAAGCATCAACCACCATTCTAGTATGGGCATTTAGACCATTATAAAATGTCTCAATCTGAATGCAATGAGGAATGCCATGATGAGGGCATTTGCGCAACAACTCCTTAAACCGCTCTCATGCCTCATATAAAGATTATTCATCAAGTTGCTGAAATGAAGTAATCTCATTGCGGAGCTTGGCATTCCTAGTGGGAGGGAAATACTTCATCAAAAACCGCTCAGCCAACTCTTGCCAAGTAGTCACAGAATCAGATGGCAAAGAGTTCAACCAAGCTCTAGCTTTGTCTCTCAAGGAGTATGGGAACAACTTTAGTCTCAGTGCATCCTCTGTCACTCCGGACAGCTTGAATGAATCACTCACTTCAATGAACAATCGAAGATGAAGGTGAGGATCCTCTGCTGGCATCCCACTGAACTGACCCACAATTTGAAGCATCTAGAACATGGCTGGCTTCAATTCAAATGGTGTTGCCTGAATTTCTGGTCTAACGATGGCCGGATTGAGCTCATTGAAGAGGGGGAGAGCATATTGCCTAATAGCACGATCTCTGTCATCAGCCACAATAACTGCATTTTGCCCATTGTTGGCAGCTACTCCCCTTTGAGCTACTCGAACTTGAGCAGCTCCTGCTAGATTTACTAGTGGATCATGAGCGACTCTTGCTAGATTTGCCGCCCTTTGAGCAACTCCTGGTAGATTTTCTGCCCTTTGAGCGGCTCCTTATTTAGCCCCTTGCTGAGCATCTATCACTACAACTTCCCTTTTTTATTTTTGTATATTTCGCCTTCTTCTACAGGTGCACTCAATTTCTAGATCAATGGGAAGTAGTTTAGGGTCTTGATTCTCGCTCATACACTGTGTAAACCTGAAATTGTACGAGAATCACCCAAGTTAGTACAAAAACAATTTAAACCAAATTGCGATATACTTAATTTCACAATAAATGACTTTAAACAATCCCTGACAATGGCGCCAAAAACTTGTTGTGCAAAATAGATACTAAGTGCAAGTGTACACTGTCAACAAGTAATATGGTGATAAGAACCCAATATCGTATCCACGAGGATTGTTTTTAAGCTTAAAATTGTGAAATTAAAGTCTAGCAAAATGATTAAAAATAAAAGAACCAAACTCAAATTAAATTGGAAGTTGTTTTTTTTTATGCAATTAAAAATAACTAACAGCTGAATTTAAAATCTAAATTAACGAAATGCAATATGAAAATTAATTGATAATGAAATGGTAAACTAGAATAATTAATTCCCCCTATTATGCAATTACTGGAAACAATGCTATGAAAATGATGTGGCACACTGACAGTTTACCAATCAATAATTTTAATCAAGTCCATAAGTTTCTGTCGAAATCAAATAGGTTTAACTCTCTAATTAAATTACTTATGTCTAAGCCAATTTAATTTCAAGAATTTCATATCAAGCACCAATTCTATTAGATTATGCAAGGCAAAAATATATGTCTATACCCTCACAAAATTAAAATCAAAGAAATTAATCTTGCACCATTCAAGTCTTTTGTCCAATAATTATAATCATTTTCAACAATCTCAACTATTTCAATCATTTATTAAAGGTGATCAAGAAATAGTAAATATTAAGCATGAAAATTACTTGAATGAATAAATCTCAATTAGCATTAAGCATCAATAGCAAAGTTCCACAATTGCATAATAAAGTTTCTTAATTATCCTAACTTTAAGACAATTAGTTCATAGCTTTAAACACAAAATAACCTAACTTATAATCATCCATAAATCAAAATAAAATGCAAGAAAGAATTAAGTTCTAAGAGAGAAGGGGAAGAAAGCAAGCCAAGAATATTATAGAGTGTCCCCCAAATAGCCCTTCTCTTTTTGTCTTCTTCCTTAGAATCCTCTCTCCTTCCTTCTTTCTTCTTTTAATGACTGCCAAAATGGGTATTTTTCTTACACCAGGCGGATGCTCTATTTCTTTCTGTCTCTTGTCTCCTACCCAAAAGAGAAGATGATGATCATCACTTGAGTCACATGAGCTAGGGCTCCTCTTCTCACGTGCAAACCCTCTTTTTGTCTCTTTCTCCACCTTTTTGGACCACCAATTAATAAAAGTCCAACCTTCAGCACAAAATATATATTAGTGAAATACAAAGGCCTCAATAATTTATTAAGTGGCAGACCAAAACATGTGAAAATCCTAATGCTGCCTGATCGAAATACTGTGAAAATGCTGCAGAAATTTGATCATTTACTTCTCCATTCAAACTCCAAATCTTCTCTACAGTTTCCATTAGATCTCTTGCCCAACTTCAAAAACAAACATAGCATTTATGAGCCTCTTTTCATCAATTTACAAGCATTAACATTTAATAGCTCTAATTAGAAAATTAACAAAAACTACATTTAAAATAATTGTAAATCACTTGAGAAACACAATTTTTGCTCAAAATATTAGTTTAACAATGGTAAAATAACTCTATATCCTAGAGTTATTAGCGACGGAGGAGAAGCTTTTTATTATCCCATTTTTTTCGCAAAAATGGGTAAACAAGTCGCTGTCGAACTAGGTACCATTATCCGACACTATCTTTCGAGGCATTCCGTATCGGCAGATGATGTTTTTTACCACAAAGTCTAAAACTTGTTTCGAGGTAATTGTTGCCAGAGGTTCAACCTCGGTCCATTTTGTGAAATAATCGACCGCGACCACAACATACTTCATTCCACCTTTACCTGTTGGTAGCGAACCTATAAGATCGATTCCCCACACCGCAAATGGCCATGGGGAGGTCAGCATGGTTAGCTCGGTAGGTGGGGCTCATGGAATTGAAGCAAAACACTGGCACTTATCACATCTCTTGACATACTCGAACGCGTCTGCCTTGACAGTGGGCCAGAAATATCCTTGTCTTATCACCTTTTTAGATAGACTATGCCCCCTGTGTGATCTCCACAAAATCCTTCAAGAATTGCTCCCATAATTTTCTTTGCCTCGGATGGAGTTACACATCGAAGTAGTGGCATAGAATATCCTCTTCGGTACAACCTTCCTTCCACAATAGTGTATCTCGGGATTTGATACATCAATTTTTGAGCCTCGTTCTATTATGCTGGGAGAATGTCGGTTTCGAGGTAATCGACTATTGGGGTCATCCAGGTTGGTTGGGGGTCGATCATACATACGTCTTCTTCGTCAGGCTCGCTGATACTCGGGGTCGATAAAAACTCTATTGGGACCACGTTCGGTGTGTCGGCCTCGCTGGTTGTAGCGAGCCTGACCAAGGCGTCTGCATTTGAATTTTGCTCACGGGGAACTTGCTCTATAGCGTAGAACTCGAATTGTCCAAGCGCAGCCTTGGCTTTCTCTAAATACGCAGCCATCTTTATGCCACGAGCTTGATATTCCCCTCAAATTTGGTTGACCACTAACTGTGAATCACTATAGCAGTGTATATCCTTTGCTTTTATTTCCTTGGCTATTCAAAGTCCTGCCAATAATGCTTCGTATTCAGCTTCATTATTAGACGCTTCAAAGTTGAACCTTAAGGCGGAATGAAAACGACTTCCCGCTGGAATGATTAGTATGATTCCTGCTTCCGATCCATTTTCGTTGGAGGATCCATCAACATAAAGTTTCCACAGCTCGCAGGCTGGGGTTATAACCTTGTTGCTAGACAGTCCAGTACATTCTACAATGAAATCCACCAGGGCTTGTCCCTTTATGGTCATTCTCAGGTGATATGTGATCTCGAACTGTCCGAGTTCGACCACCCACTTTAATAATCTTCCAGAGGCTTCTGGTTTAGATAAAACTTGTCGCAGTGGTTGATCAGTTAACACATGAATAGGATGTGCTTGGAAATAAGGTTGAAGCTTTCGAGATGAGTGGATCAGGCTAAGAGCCAGTTTTTCCATTAAAGGGTATCTCGATTCTACCCCCAGTAACCTTTTGCTAACATAGTACACTAGTTTTTGTACCTTATTGTCTTCTCGAACGAGCACAACACTAATGGCGTGCTCGGTGGTAGCAAGGTACAAGTATAAGACCTCTCCCGTGATAGGCTTCGACAAGATTGGTGGTTTGGCGAGATGTTTCTTTAAATCCTGGAATGCAAGCCCGCATTCCTCTAACCACTCGAACTTTTTGCCCCCTCTTAAAAGGTTGAAGAAAGGAAGACAACGGTCTGTAGATTTTGAAACAAACCTACTTAGTGCCGCCATTCATCCAGTTAAACTCTGGACATCCTTATGCTTTCGAGGTGAGGGCATATCAATCAATGCCTTGATCTTGTCAGGATTAACCTCTATCCCCCGCGCATTCACTATGAACCCTAGAAACTTTCCCGAAGATACTCTAAAAGAGCAATTTTGTGGGTTGAGTTTCATGTTATATTTCTGCAATATGGTGAATCATTCTGCGAGATCATCCACATGGTTATCGTTATGTTTGGACTTGACTAGCATGTCGTCAACATAAACTTCCATGTTATTACCTATTTGCTCGGAGAACATTTTGTTCACCAGCCTTTGGTACGTTGCTCCAACGTTTTTGAGCTCGAAAGGCATGACATTGTAGCAGTATAGTCCTTTATCGGTTACAAAGCTCGTATGCTCTTGGTCTGGTGCGTGCATGCGATTTGGTTTTATCTAGAATACGCATCCATGAACGACATGAGTCCATGACCTGCCGTGGCATCTACGAGCTGATCAATTTGAGGTAAGGGGAAACAATCTTTAGGGCATGCCTTATTAAGGTCCAAATAGTCGATACAGGTTCACCACGTGCCGTTGGGCTTTGGAACCAACACTGGATTGGCAATCCAATCAGGATAGAAGGCATCTCGTATGAATCGAATTGCCTTTAACTTGTCGAATTCGTCCTTGAGGGCCTTCTTTCTATCGTCGTCTAGGAGTCTTCACTTTTGCTGCTTCGGGGGGAAGCTTTTGTCGATGTTAAGTGCATGGCTCATGAAATTTGGATTGATTCCCACCATTTCTGTATGTGACCATCTGAATACATCCTGGTTTTCTTTCAAGAAGTGAATTAATTGCTATTTCGAAACTTCAGAAAGATTCTTACTCACCTTTACCATCTTTGTGGGATCTTCGAGCTTGACCTCCTCGAGCTCTTCTAGAGGTTCGAGGTCAGCCCTTTCTTCTATTATGGGTTCGATCTCTTCATCTATCTCGAAGACCGTCCTATCCTTGTTTTGAATAATTACAAGTGCCTGTGCACTTGTTTGCTTCTTTCCCCTAACGGAGATGCTATAGCATTCCTTTCCCACGGGCTAGTCCCCTTTCAGCGTCCCGATGCCACTAGAAGTCGGGAACTTGATGGAGAGGTGTGACACCCCACGTCACTATGGCTGATTTCTGGAATGATGACTGGCCCTACAAACCAACACGAGTCTTTCCAGCGTGCTTTGTCCTCACTCGCACACTTCCTGGGAAAACTTCCTAGGAGGTCACCCATCCCTAGATTACTTCAGGCCAAGCACGCTTAGCCATGGAGTTCTCAAGTGATGGGATACCGAAAAGAAGATGCACCTTCCTGATATAGGTAGTACCAATCAATCCATTTAAGCCCTCTTCAACTGTGTAGTCCCACACCTACACAGTCTTAGAATCATTACACTTGACCTTCCCCAGGCGGTGTGGGACTGCACAGCTTACCCGGTCTTTCCCCTTACGGATCACGGGATTCTGACTGTCACAATCACCCCCCCTTACGGGCCCGACGTCCTCGTCGGCCACACTTTCGGCTGGGTCAAGGCTCTGATACCATTATGTGACGCCCCACGTCACTATGGCTGCTTTCTGGAATGACGACTGGCCCTACAAACCAACACGAGTCTTTCCAGCGTGCTTTGTCCTCACTCGCACACTTCCTGGGAAAACTTCCCAGGAGGTCACCCATCCCTAGATTACTCCAGGCCAAGCACGCTTAACCATGGAGTTCTCAAGTGATGGGCTACCGAAAAGAAGATGCACCTTCCTGATATAGGTAGTACCAATCAATCCATTTAAGCCCTCTTCAACTGTGTAGTCTCATACCTACACAGTCTTAGAATCATTACACTTGACCTTCCCCAGGCGGTGTGGGACTGCACAGCTTACCCGGTCTTTCCCCTTACGGATCACGGGATTCTGACTGTCACACCAGGTGCCTAACAGATGACACTACCCCTAGACCAACTAGGGCGGGTCTCCCGAGCAGTACATTGTAGGCCGAAGGGAAATCTACCATGAAAAACTCCATCATCTTGGTTACAGAGACTAGATAGTTTGTAAAGATCACAGGGAGTTCAATGGATCCCATACAGGCAATCCCTTCTCCTGAAAAACCGTACACTGTGGTTGCACATGCTTTTAGGTCGCGAATCGAGAGTCCCATCTTTTCTAGGGTGGCTTTATAGAGGATATTCACCCAGCTCCCATTATCAACCAGGACTCGGCGTACCCTTTTGTTCGCGAGCTGGAGGGTTATGACTAGGGGTCGTTATGGGGGAATTGGACGTGTGATGCGTCCTCTTAAGTAAATGTTATGGATTGAGTTTCAACCCTTTGTTTTTTCGGAGCTCGTGGTTCAGGTTCGTAGGGAGAATCGTCACCTGTCTTGAGCTCGTTTACATATCTCTTTTGGGCATTCCTGCCTAATCTTGCGATATGAGGTCCCCCCGAGATGGTTATTACATCTTCGCCATCAATCGGAGGGGGTCGCTCATCCTCCCAAGCTCGGGAGTTACTGTTTTGGGCAAGTGGTGCAGCCGCTGCCGTTTGGGTGGTGGAAGCTTGATTGGGGTTTCCGTTTCTGACGTATTGTTTGAAATAACCCCTCGAGATCAAACCTTCAATCTTGTCTTTCAACTGTCGACACTCATCAGTTGTATGTCCGATATCTCGGTGAAATCTACAGTATTTATTAGAATCTCTCTTTGCTTTTTGGTTCCTCATGGGGTCAGGTCGTCTAAATGGAACCTGGTTTTCATTAGCCAGGTAGATATGCTCCCGAGATTCGTTGAGCTCAGTATACACTTTGTATACGAAGAAGTATCTGTCCCATTTCTTCTTCTTTCTTCCATCTGCCTCGGGGTTATTCCCTTCGTTTTTCTTCCTTTTAGAAGGGTTATCCCCAGAGGGTTTCGAAGTTGAGGGGTCTGCCGAGTTTGAAGCAGAGTTAACGTTTTTCGTTGTAGTTACAGGCTGAGAGGTCATGTTTAGCGCTGACCTTGCCTCTTCTACATTGACAAACCTCTGGGCCCTTCGATTGAACTCGGTTAAATACCTGATAGGTTTCCTTTGTAATTCTTCCCAAATGGGACTTCCTGGCATTACGCCTGCTTGTTTTGTTGTTGTCAGACCTTGGTTAAGGCTGAGGCCTTGGGCCTAATGCCAACCATAGCCTTAAATTGTTTTTTGAATTCCATAGACAATTGATCCCAAGATGCGATCAAGTGCCTTTTGAACTTTTCTAACCAGTTTTTTGTTGGTCCTATAAGTGTGGCTGGGAATAGCATACACCTAAGCTCGTAACCAACATTGTTGGCTCGCATAATGGTGTTGAACGTACTTAGATGGCTATATGGATCTGAGTTTCCGTCAAATGGCGGGACATGAGGTGTAACGACCCGAATTTGCTAATCGGGCTTAGGGCCTTGATTAGTGTGCCTGGAAGGCAATAAGTGGTTTAATATGCTTATATGTGAATTTATGTGTATGTATGATTATGATGCATGTTTAATTGAGTTAAATGTGCATGTGGGCCCCATCTGGATATTAGGGGCATAAATGTGATAAATGAAATATATGTTGTATATGTGTGATATGTATGTACAGCACGATCCGAGACAGTCCTGGGGAGCGGTTAGCCGGAGAGTCACAATGGGGTTGAGATTCGGACTCAGGGCGAGTCGAGGGGTAATTCGGGTATTAGTTGAGTTATGGGATTACCGGGTTATAGAAGTAAATATTTGGAGATATATTTGAGGATAGAATGCCTAGGCGGGAATATTTGGGGAATTTACCATTTTTGCCCTCGGGGACGTTTTGGTACCCCGAGCCTTGAGGTAACCTTTAGACTTAAGTTATATAAAACAATAAAAGAAAGGAATTGTTTAGAAACTTGTGAAACCGACCCATACTTCTCTTTGGACTGAAGTTGGCTTGAGCTTATCTCTTTCTCACTCTCTAAGACAAAACTCAAGAGGAAACTTAAAGAAATTGCCTAGGAATTGAAGGGATTACAACTGGGATACCTTAGGAACTTGAAGTCTGGGAATTTGAGGTTCAACTCAGGAATTAAGCTCAGCAAAGGTAAGCTTTTCATGGAAGTTATGCTTAAGTTTCAGCTGTGTTTTCAAGCTTTGCATGTGAGTAGAAACTAGGCTGTTTTTGGGTACTTTAGTTGTGTTTTGGGGCAGATTTCTGTTGAGTTTTGGTGTTGATATTGAGCTGGAATGATGGTGTTATTAGCTTAGCTTTGGTGGAAATTGGCTTGAAGAAAGGATGGAAAACTGATGTGAAAATCTGGGTTCGCTGTATAGCGCCGCGGCCCGCGTGCGCGCGCGGCCATGGGAGGCCGAGAAATTCAAGCGTGCCGCGGCGCTTGCTAGGCGCGCCGCGGCCCGCGTGGGGGTCAGTGAAGAGCTAGCCTCTGTTTTGAGGCTAGCCGCGGCTCTAGTGAGTGGGGCCGCAGTCCTTAGTGTCAATTTGGATTTTAACGATATTTTAGACTTGGGAACTCAAAGGGTAAGGCTCGGGATGGATTTTATCATGCGGATTGATGGAATTCAAGGTCCCAGAGGTTAGGGTTATGGTTTGAGGTTATTTATTGGGTTAGAATTTGATGGAGGATATTGTTAATGCATTGTGTCTAGGATTTCGACGAGGCTCACATTAGCGGACTGTGCTCGGGGCATCGGTGCTCAGGAAGCTCGGAACTCAGGTAAGAAAACCCCTGTTTCCATAGAGCTTGTGTGCAGGGCTGAGCCCAATGTGTTGAATGGAAATGATGTGCAGGGCCGAGCCCTATATGTTATAATTGCAGAGCATGGCTCTTTATCTGTCTATGCTTGAATTATGTGCTTGTTGCTATATCATGTTTGATATTATATGTGTGATCGGCAAGAGCCGGGAACGGTGTAGACCGAGAACGGCGTAGGGCCGGAAACGGCATCAAGCACGATGAGTGCAAGGTCGAGAACGGCAAGAGGCCGGGAGCGGCGTTGAGCACGAGGGATGCGAGTTGCCAGGGCGTGTCCCTAACAGGATACCTGGGATGTCCTTACGGCGTGGTCCGCGAACCCAGGGCTTGGTAAACGCCTGGGACGGCTAGGCCGTATGTGTTTAGCCATTGGTGGCCTGTTTATATGTTTGATTTGTGTATTGCATATGTTATCTGTTATGGGTTTTCTTGCTGGGCTTCGGCTCACAGATGCTCTGTGATGCAGGTAAGGGTAAAGAGAAGATCAACCAACCTTGAGCACAACTGGCGTGAAGCGGCGTGTACATGTCCGGCCAGCCTGGCTGCCACAGCTAGGGGATTTTGGGAGATGCTTGTATATGAACTTAGATTTTGTCGTTTAGTCGACTCTGATCAGTTTTGTGTTGTAAATATTTTCTAAACCACGTTTTGGGATCCCAGGTGTAAACTTTTATGATTAGCTATAAAAAACTACTTTCTCTAACATTTTCTTTTTAGTCATGGTTTAGTTACACGGTTTGAATTAAAACCTCGATTAGCGAGTTGAAAGCACAATTTTAAACACACTTGGTAACGACTCTAACGAAGTAGGGCGTTACATGAGGTATCCTAAATCCCTGAGGAAACCGGGTGTTGGAGATATGCGGGGCAAAAGGCTCAAGCTCTTCATCAAACTCTTCATCCTTGTCCCTGTTATGCTCGTTTTGTGAGAGCCTAAATGCTCTTTCCAGTTGTTCAATCCTTTATTGGACTAAATCCACTAGAGGTCTAGCCTAGACCTGAGGGGGCTGGTTATCGTTAATAAAAACTCCAGCTCCTTTTCTCATCACAGGATTATACACTGGCTGTTTGCGGCCATTTAGATGGTCTCGCAGATCTGGTTTCGGGGGATTGTCTCGACCCCAATTGTTGTTTAAGTGTTCCCTCAGATCAGGGTGGTTCCCTCAATTTCTCGAATGCCTTGGTTCCATGTTGTAAATGCTCACAGACCTAGTGTAATCCGAGCTTACACTTACACAGCTCGCAGCTCGGTTATTACAAGGTGGGTCCCCTGCTGGCCTCCTTATGCCAGCAGTCTGTGATTGTGACATTTGGCTTCTCGTAAGCTGAGGAGCCTTGAGATCTTGGGTAGCTTCTCTTTCATTCCCCTGTCCATGCCTAGCCCGTTGATTTCCATCTCGATGTGCAGGTCGTGGAACTTCCTAGACTGGCGAGGGGCACCTTATTGGAGATGGTGGGTGTCTTATGGGAGATGGTGGCTGTCTCCCATTGCTGGGCCTAGATGGTCCCAAATTTTCCTGGTCAGGCTCTGGGTTGTTTTGCACAGCATCAGGGTTTGGGTTCCGAGCGGCCTCGGTTATTTCCCATTCCTGTTTGTGCTTCTACAGTCGGGTTGGCATTACCCTCAGCCTGGTTACTCCTCTGGGGCCTTGGATGAACAGGCTGGGATGCTGGTGGCGGCGCCTGCTTCGCCCTTCTGGCGGTCGTGCTCCCATGAGGGCGTCCCCTAGGCCTCCGAGGAGGTGCCTGAGCGCCAGCAGCCTGCCTAGCTAACTCTTCATTGTGTTTCGTTGCTTCTGCCAATTGTTTGCGCAGTTGAAAATTTTCAAGCTCCACAATTGGAACATACCTTTCAGGATTATAATACATATTCTCGTCAGGCCTAGGGGCAGGCGGCCCTCGAGAGTTGGATGAATCATTCCTTTCTTCAGGATCTGGATCCACCATTGGCTGCTTTCCAGGTCGTCATGGGTAATCCTCACCATGGGGAATCTCCTCCTCGGGTATATTGGGCATTGGTCGCTCACCTATATTGGGGTTACTTGCAGTGGCCATTGATGATTTGAGAGGCTTTTTGACTAAACAGGCTCACGTCTTGTTTAATAGCTCTCAATGAAAGCACCAAACTGTTGACGCCATTTTTCGTCAACTTAAAGAAGAAGACCAATTAAACAAAAATATACCAGAGGAAACAGAAAGTATAGACAAGATCCTTTTACGTGGTTCAGCAGTTAAAATCTGCGTAGTCCACGAGTCTATGTTATTAACTTCTTGGAATTCTCTAATAGCTTTTTGGAAGCAATTGTATAGAGTTTTTCCCAATATCCATTTTTTTCCTCCATGCAAATGAATTACCCCACTCTATTTATAGAGGGGTTTTCTGAATCTCTTCCCACAGATTTCGGGAAGTTATTCTACAAATCAAATAAAATAATACCATTAAATGCATATAGTTATCACGTACGCGGTAATATCCCATGATATTTGGGATTTAATAACAAATTACATCAGATCCCTTAAACATGGGGATTTTATAACAATAAATATGTTTACACACAGCTGACGAGCTTGGATGCTAGATTCACGTGCCTTCGAGACCATTTGCCTATTGCGAGCTCGTCATCTTGGTTCGCCTATGCTCCCAACAAGTAACTATTGATGAAACCATCCTCTTCGAGCTTACACCTCTCGAGCTCGAACCGTCTTGTCTGAGGGCAGGAAATAAATCAAGAAGTTTATACAAGTGTTGAACCATTGCTACTGTGAGTTGTGAGCCTGGCTTATAAGCTCGGAGCACCCCCGAGACTTTGTAGTTTCCGAGCTCACCCATCTGAGGTTGTCACTTACTGCTTTAGCGAGACTGTCTCTAACTTGCGGATCACATGATGACTGTGCTAATCTCGAGCATACGCCTTACGAGCTTGAGTTTCGAGATCAAAATTCCCATTCTCGAAATATGGGTGTAACAAGTGAGTTGGATGGTGATGACCAATGGGTCATTATGAGGAAATTGAACATGTGATGCATCTTCTTCTGTGAAAGTGATGCATGGGGACATAGGGAGATTTGTCTCCCATTTTCAACTCCTAGACATACCCCTTTTGAGCAGTTTTGCTCACCCCAGTGATGGTTATTACGTCTTCTCCATCAATTGGGGGAGTTCAATTATCCTCTCTCGTGGGGGGGGGCGGCAACTTGAGGTAGCTGTGTAGGCTGAGAGGGGGCTGCCCTCTGGTTTGGCGGGGCTTGTGCCTGATTGTTATTTCTGTTTCAGATATATTGTCTGAAGTAGCCTCTCGAGATCAATCCTTCGATTTTGTCTTTAAGTTGTCTACATTCCTCAGTCGTGTGACTGATGTCCTTGTTGAATCGACAATATTTATTTTGATCTCGGTTGGCGCGTTGGTTGCGCATTACATCAGTTCGCCTGAATGGAACTTGGTTCTCATTTACTACGTATATATTTTCCCAAGTTTCTGTGAGCTCGGTGTATACAGTATAAATAGAGATATACTTATCTCCCTTTTTCTTTTTGTTCCCATCTACCTCGAGGTTATTTCCTTCATTCTTCTTCCTCTTGGAAGGATTGTTATCAGAAGGTTGGGTTGTGGATGGTGTTGTCGAGCTTGGGGCTGAGTTAATGTTCACCGTTGGTTATTGGGGTCGGAGGCGCTAGCTGTAGTGTTGACCTAGCCTCTTTTACATTGATGAATCTCTGAGCCTGATGAATGAATTATGTGATTGTTCGCACTGACTTTTGTTGTATGTCATCCCAGAGACGGTTACCTAGCAAGATTCCAGCTCGAACCGCCATCAGGTGGCTACTATCATCAACATCGTGAGCTTGAGCCGCCTCGATGTTGAATCTGGCCAGATATTTCTTTAGCAAATCTTCGGGCTGTTGCCAGATATTTGCCAAAGATGAAGCTTCGGGCTTGATAATCTTCGTAGCCCGAAACTACTTTTTGAACTCCTTTGACAATTGTTCCCATGACAAGATTCAATGTCTTCGGAACTTTTCAAACCAACTTTTTGCAGCTCCCATTAGCGTTGTTGGGAAGAGCATGGATCTAAGCTTGAGGCCAACGTTATTGGCTCTCATCATCGTGTTGAATGTACTCAAGTGGCTACCATGATCGGTGTTCCGGTCGTATGGTGCCACGTGAGGTATCTTAAATCCATTCGAGAAAGGCGTGCTTGAGATATGAGGAGCAAAAGGCTCGTGCCCCTCATCTTAATCGTAAGCCTTTTCTTTGTCCTTTCCCTCTCGAAGGAACCCGAACTGTTCCTCGAGCTGATTTATCCTTTCCTAAACCGGATCTACCACGGGCAAAGCCTGCACTACTGTGGGCTGGTTATTGTTCCAAGGAACTCCAGCCCCTTGTTGTAGTATCGGGTTATAATTATTCTTGTATACATGTTGTAAGGGCTCCCTTTGGGCATTTAGATGTGCCCTCAAGTTCGAATTTTGCTGGTTGTATTCCCAGTTTTAGTTCAAGTGGTCTCGAAGATCAGGACTATTGTTAGGGTAATTCTCATAGTACCTCGGGTCAGTGTTATAGACATTCACCAACCTGACATAATCTTGACTACCGTCAAGAAATCTGACAGTCCTTTGTTGTTGTTGTTGGGCATAGTCTCGAGGTGGATTGTCCAATGCACTCTAATCCCAGTTGCCCGTGACCTCAACAAATAAATCCCAGACGGCTGGTGTTGTCTCGCATTCAGCCCCTTCTGGGGCCTCGTGGCTACTCCTTTTCCGAGGCAAGGTTTGAGGGTTCTTGTCTCGACTTGCACTCCTTGCACTTCGAGCAGGCCTCTGAGGTGCCCCTTCTCCAACTCGAGGTCCACTTGGAGCTTGCTGCACATCTCGTGCTGGTGGTGGAAGTTGGGAATAGTGCCCATAAATCAATTGTAGTTGAAAAATGTTTTAAATAAAATAAATAATTGAATCGAATTATTATATATATAGACTATGCCCGATATTATGTTGATAATATTAAGTAAATATTAGAAAAATCCAAAGTTTATCTATGTGATCTTAATCTTATATTGGTATGAGATGATCGAGATTAAGATAATAAACATAAAACAGTTCGTAGTAAAATAAAGTTATGGAATCTTTAGATTAATTACTGCTAGTACGATTCGCTTGTATTATGAATACAAGTGATCTAGATCCGGTTCACTAGTCTAGTAGGACACTTTAGTGAATGTATTTTATATGTAGTGATATATAGAACTGGACCAGGTGTGATTTATTAATACTTGTTTAAACACCGTTTCATAGTATTAATCAAACACATCAAACGATGATCATATACACGATGATCTTAATCCCAAGGTTACTATGAACTCCTATATATGTCATCTATCCTTTGATTCATGCGTTAAGGTTTGTCAGAATGATCAGGCTAAGAACAATTATTTCGGGGACTCAATGATATATATGGTTAGGGACATAGTGTAATAGATATGGAATCTATACCTTCTTATAGATTGAATGATGGTTCCCTATTGGGTTGACTTTTTGAATTAAAAAGGTTATGAGCGCTCATGTCTCAAACTTGTTATGAAACAACCTTCACTAGTAAAGTCAATGGTACTCTAGGAGCAAGATATAGTTAAAAGGGTAAAATAGTAATTTTATTCCCTTTTAATTATCAACCATTAATAGATGATTAATCTTTTATGTAATTATTATATCAATGGACACTTTATTCTTTAATAAAGTACTATGTAAATATATGTCTATAATTATTAAGAGTTCAATCTCATATTTATAGTGGAGTAATCATGAGATTAATAAATATGATTATCTAATCAAAGAGCTTTGATTAATAATCTATATTTATTGGAGCTTGATATTATAGGTCCATAGGTCCCAGGGTGACTATATTAACACCATATCAAGGTAAGAGTTGATATAAGGGTAAAATTGTAATTTAGAAATTTGAGAATAATTTTATTCTTCGAGTCAAGTATACAATTATATGATAATTGTGGTTGAATAATTAATTATTAAAATTTTGAAAATATGTTTATTAATTTAAATATATAAATTCGAAATATATATAAATAAATACAATTTTGAAATTAATTATTTTATTTGAGTGGGAGAAAATAAAATTGGTAAGTCAAAATAGTTTTTTATTTATTGAATTTTAAAAGATGATGATAATGATGATCATCAATTTAAATTTTGAAATATGGTCGTAATATTTTCCTTAAAAATATATTACCATATTTTGTGGAATGATTGATTTTAGTTAAATAAATAAATGAAAGAAAAATGCAATATCCATGAAAAGGAAATACTCCTATTCATACATGACACAGTCCAAGGATTGTACCATGCGTGTAGCAGTATACAGATAATGTATCTATGTTGTTTTTATTTTATTTATTTAATTAATTAATAATTTGAAAATAGATATTTTCAAATTTGGTAAGTTAGATATT
Organism: Humulus lupulus; assembly: GCF_963169125.1. Classification (NCBI taxonomy): domain Eukaryota; kingdom Viridiplantae; phylum Streptophyta; class Magnoliopsida; order Rosales; family Cannabaceae; genus Humulus; species Humulus lupulus. Next base: position 280,627,946 of record NC_084794.1, on the reverse strand, counting down.
TATCTAAATCAATTCCTATCACCATTATATTATTATTATTATTATTATTATTATTAGGAATAATAAGGTAATACATAACCTCTATATATATTATAGAATAATAAGAAGAAAATATACAAGTTAGTGAGAATTCAGAAAAGTTTCTGAATTTGTCAGACAAAAATTATCTTCTTCTTATTATTCTTCTTTTATTCTAACCTCCCTCAGGCCATAATCAAAGTTCTCATGTGTTGAGATATACTTGTGATTCCTAAATTACAAACATATGTTCTCTATGTGCCCACACACATCTTGAGGTGTAGAGAACACTTCGAAAGATCGTGGTTTAAATATTCAAAGTGTTGGATAGGAAGATCGATATATATATATATACATATATATATATACCAAAAGACTTAAGGACACTTGATAAGCTTCAAGAGTTAAATACTTTTGTTCTTGAATATTTGTGTATAAGTGTTATCCCCAAAATTTTAGCTCGATGATGTGGTAATCAAAAATGACAAGTGGCAATGCATGGTCAGTAAATGACACATTAATAGTCAATAAATATATTGGTCAAGGAGGGAAAGGTTTGAGATTAATCTTCGGAGTTGTGATATTACTAGTCATGAAAATTATTTATCTGGTTTGGAAGTGATTTGACCGATCAGGTAGAATTTTTGTCGGACCGGTAAAGATTTTTGACTGACTAGTACAATGTTTTGGCCGACCAGTAAAATGTTCTGGCCGACCAGTGTAGTATTTTGGTCGACCAGTCATTTGTTTTGCCTGACCAGTAAAGTGTTTTGCTAGACCAGAGATGTGTCATGCTAGACTAGAGGTGTGCTAGAGGAGTGCTTTGCCTATGCCGACGAGAGGTGCTTGCCTATGTCGATCGATGAGTTGTCTTGGTCGATAAGTCACTTCGGGGATGGATTCGGTTGGTCCACGAATCAGAATCTCAGAAGTTACCGTCTAGTAACTCTTCAGAAAAGCCTCAGTAACAACTTCAACCCGAATCATTCTCAACTGTCGCGGGAATCTCGGAGATATCTTGGAATAATAGCTATATTATTGTAATTTAAATTCATTTATATTTTATTAATTAAGTCTGTTGGAAGGACCAAGGTCTGATGTACGATCCATGAGCCTATAAATAAATGGCTCATGGCATCATTTAGGGGGATTGGTCTTTTGAAAGAAAAAAGGAACTCTCTGGTTTTGAGAACTTGGGACTGTTACTTGGGGCATTTTTTGGGCATTTTCTAAGAGAGCTTGGAGAGAGAAACTCTGTATTTTTCTACTTACACTTAAGAAACTCAGTTGACTCAAGTTCATCTGATCTTAAGTGTAAGATATATATATCACAACTCCAAGGGGATTAGGCCATTACCAATATACTGGGGCTGAACCACTATAAAATTATCAGTGTCGTATTTTCTCTTAAAGGTTTACTGTAGTTTTGATGTCTATTCGTTGTTGGCCAAAATCGTGGTCAACAATAAGTATATATGATATATATATATATATAAATATGTGTATATTTATATATATTGCATGATTAATAATATTGCATATTAATGTTTCTGCCTGGATATTTTTCTTGAACATATAAACTGTTTATATGAGAGATGGAAATCTTTTTATGTTAACTGGGCCCACCACACCTATTTCGTTGCGCACTCTCATTGTTTTTCCAACAATGGATACCTTATTGGAGAGACATATGCCTTATAGGAGATGGCAGTTGTAATGCCCCAAAATCCCTAATGAGGTTTAATGGTTGGATTGGTGGGGCGGGAGGGCCATAATTGATTTATGATGTCATTAAATAATTATGTGCATGTTTATGTGAATTATATTATAATATGATGTTAAATGCATGCACGTGGGTCCACATTTTATTATAGGAGAACTTTGGTAATTTGGCCCGTTGATGACATAATTGTATATTTTCATGCATGTTGGTGAATCATTGATGAGACCACATTATAATGTGGATTTGTTCGAGCCATTCGGCATGAGACGATCTTCGAGTGCAAGTTAGCGGTTTGGTCATAACGGGATTAAGTTCGGGGCTCGGGGTGAGTCTCGGGGTAATTTGGTGATTAGAAAATTGCCGGGAATACAAGGGTAATGGAATATGATTTATTGGTATTTGAGATTATTGAGAATAATAGGAATTGGAGGGTGTTAATTATGATTAACGAGATAGGCGGGAAATGACGATTTTGCCCTTGGAGGCTGTTTAGGGTTTTAATTAGGCTTAGGGGCAATATAGTCTTTTCGCCCTAAGGATATATTTAGCCATTGAAGGTTGTAGAACTTGCAAGAAACATAGCTTCATTTATTCTCTCCTGTACACCATTTCTTCTCATTTTCCTTTGAAATTTTTGAGCTTAATTTGGGGAACCAAGCTAAGGAAGTGAGTCTTGAGGGCTTAGGGTTGTGTTCCACCATTGAATGGGGTTCTAAGCTGAGCTTGAGGTAAGATTCTAGCCATTAAAACTCTAGTTTTGCTCTATTTTTCTATTGGATTTCAGCTTGGATTTCTAGGTTGGATATTGAGAATTGATGGGAGTTTTTGGCAAGGGTTACTTGGGTTATGATGCCTATGACTTGTGTATATGGTTTTGGGGTTCATTTGGGAGTTTAAATGAGGTTTGGCAGCTTGTTTTGAAGGTTGGATATGGAGGAGTCGAAGGAGGTAAAAACAAGGGTTGAAAACCCTGGTTGTAGCGCTACAGCGCTAGCTAGGGGCATTCTGCCATGCTTGTAGCGCTGGGGCGCCAGGGGGTAGTGCTTTAGCGCTGCCCTGCTTTTCCAGATTCCTTTTTTGGGCACTTTTGAGGGTTTTTGGCTCGGGATTCAATTCCTAAGGCTCGAGATCGAATCTACTCACCGTTTGGGTACAATTCGGGGTCCCGAGAGTGAGGTTTAGGTTAAGACCCTTTTATTGTTGATTTTAATTGATGGAGGTTATATTTGGTTATGACTAGGTGACCGCTAAGGAATCAAGGAGTCGATCAATCTCAAGGGTCATTCTTTTACTATTTCTCGCTCAAACCGGAGGTAAGAAAACTGCACCCCATATGTGACATGAATGGTTATTATTGAGGCATGTTGAGTGTTTAAATGTGGACATTGATTGCATATCAAATGCTTAGCAAATCTTACTTACTTGTGAATGGTACTGACTTATTAGTCAGAATCGGCAATGGTGTCGGTATTAACTGTGAAGCTATGATTTAATAGTCAAGTTCGACAGTAGTACTGAGCACTAGTCGTATGGTATTGGCTTATGAGTCAAGAATGGTTTTAGCATGTTTAACGCAAGCCGAAAAGATTAGATATAATCGACATAAGCATTGAATGACTCATCATGAGCATTAATGCTTGACCGACTTCAAGTTCGATGAAAACTAAAAGCGCTTATCTAGTCTCATGACTAGTCACTCAGAGCCAGAGCTAGAAGGCCCAGGTGATTGCATCGTCACATGGCTGAGGGTACAGAACCCACATTAGTGACTTCATGGTCACTCATTTGGTTTACATTAGTGACTTACTTATCAGTCACTCATCACCCCAGCAAGGTTACCAAAACCTTGAAGTGATATTCACTCATCTGTTCAGGGCTATAAGCTCTGTATGATTATCATGATCATTGTTTGATATTATATGCATGCAGTAATGAGTTTTCTTGCTGAGCCTTGGCTCACGGGTGCTATGTGGTGTAGGTAAAGGGAAAGAAAAGCTCACCCAGCCTTGAGTGGAGAGCTTAGGTGGCGATGTGTACATATGCGACCACTTGACCACCACGGCCAAGGAGTTTCTCGGAGGAACTAGGGGTTAACCCTATTTTTTCCCCTTAGGTCGGCGAGTTGTAATTTTTACACTATAATAACCATTTTGGATTGTAAATAACTTATAAAGGCTTTTATGGGCCTATGAACAGTTTTATGTTTTAAATAAAATATATCCTTTCCTTTTGATTGATTTTTCACCTTAGCATGGATGCACGTTTATAACCAAATGACTCGATTAGCAAGTTAAGCACGGTTCAAAGTTCACAGTAACGATCTTGCAGTAACCAGGGCGTTACAACAGTGGTCTTTCGCTGTTCCCAGTTGGCCTTGCAGGCTGTAGGCTATTATTCCGAGCTACTTGTGGGGGAGCTCGGTTATTCCCAGTGTTAGCAGGAACTTCTCTAGTTTGGTTGGTTGGTGTCGTGTTTCGAGACAAAACCATTGATTGATCAACCCGAACATTTACCCTAGCCCTTACTTGATCTTGTTGGGCTCTTTGCTCAGCCATTTTAGCCGTCGTACTTCTTTGAGGTTGCCCCTAGTCCTTCGTGGGGGTGCCTTGCTTCAGCCGCCCATCTAGCCATCTCCTCATTTAATTGAGTAGCCTCGGCTAATCTCTCACGCAGCCTTTGGTTTTCCAATTCCACCATTGGAACATACTTGTCAGGATTATAATATTCCTGATTTTGTGGCTTGGTACTTTGAACAGGATCTCACGGTTGACCCTAATCCTGTGGTGTGGTTGATACGCTCCCTTCATCGGGAGTTTGATCATTGACTGACTATTTTCCAGGCCTTATAGGATCCTCTTCAGTGCGGGGAGTGTTTTCCTCAGGGATTCTTGGGAGTAGTCGTCCACTTCCTGATCCGGGGATGTTTACAACAACCATTTTTATAAAACAGGACGTTTGAAAGAATGCTAAATGCTCTCAATGAAAGCATCAAACTGTTGACAACTTTTTTCGTCAACTCAAAATAAGGAAGAACGATTATGCACTTATACAAAAATAGGAAGAAAAGAAAGAACAAGAGATTTTTTATGTGGTTCAGTAGTTAAATCTACCTACGTCCACGAGTCACTTTTATTATAATATGCGTTAAAGCTTTTGAAAGCAATTTCACAGCGCTTTTGAGTACAAACTTGTGTGTAAATCCTAAATGACCATCCTCTAGTATATTTATAGACCTGGTTTACAAAATATTATTCCCTTAAATTTAGGGAAGTTACAGCATATTTGATTTGAATTTGAAATACAAATGAATTTAAATAAATACAACCAAATGCATTACTTAAACAAATATCCCTTAAAAATAGGGTTGTTTACACACAATGTCAACTAAGCTCATAATAGTAGGGATTTATATCCGTATAAACGTTGTTGCTTAACGTGTTTTTGAGCCTGCATGATGTTTCGAGCTCAGTCGTAACGATAATGTCACCTCCTCATCTATCAGACTTTCGACTCTGTCCTTCGGAGAGGACATTTGCCTTCGAGCTCGCACTGCATTCTCGAGAGTCAATGACGTGGCATCTTAAAGTAATTAAATACCTTTTTACATATTTGATTCTCACTCTTATAAGCCTACATTTCGAAGTTGCTTTTTATATCTTGAAATTTGGGATGTAACAATATCTATATATAAATATGAGTAATTAATTATAGCACGTTCACTGAAAAAAAACCTTATGTAGCCAATCATTTATTTAAAAACAAATATGTTTGAACAAAAAGGTTTTCGTCACATTTCAAAGAGTTGATAAGAGTTCCAAACCTATAGGCAGGTCGGAGAGAAGGTTGTTATCACAATCCTACCGCCAAGTACAACAGTTAAACTATTTTATTAGGAAGTGCTTTCTCCCTGACATTCTTGAGTTGAAGCCCAACTCCCTCATTGTTGTTCTCTAACCCTATCTCATTCTCTCTAAACTTATCATTCTTAGTCGCAACCTCTCTCCATCTCCATCTCCCTCTCTCGTCTCAACTCTTTATCTCCCTTACATCTCGACTCTCTCTCTCTCTATTACCCTGAGACAGATGAACATTATGGTCAAGGGAGCCTTGGCCCTCTCTAATTTTTTTTTTAAAATTACATTGAATTTTTTATTTACTTCTTAAATTTCTTTGAAAATTCTATTTTGCCCCCCTCAAAATTTCTTTTTTGCATTTTGGTCCCCTAAGATTTGAGAGTCTGCCTTCCCTACTATCACACACGCACGCACCCGCGCACACACACACACACCCACGCACACACACACTCTCAAGTGGCGAAGGTGGCTGGAGATGGTATGCGACAAGGTTGGGAAGTAGCCAGGGAAAATTAATAGTGGAGAGGAATATTAGATATGTATGGTCTTTTATTTTGGTGTATTGATATAGTGAAGGAAAAAACAAATTGGTATATTGATTTTTTATTTTATTTTGTGTTTATGTATGGTTTAACATTGTAAATGAATTTGATTTGATCTATTTTTTGGTTTATTTTGGAAAAAATTTCTGTATATCTACGATTGTTGTGGTATTATAGGTTTGGTATGGAAATCAGGTAAGATGAATATATTTTTTACGTATTTATTTTAAATATTTATATATATATATATATATTTATACAAACAAAGTGATAATTTATAACAGTCACGGAAGCCTTTTAGCGACAGTTCAATTTTTTTTTTTTTTGTAGTAGTAAGTGTAAAAATAATGTAAATTTAAGATAATATTTGGGATGGAGATGCCCTAAGAAGGAAAACACCGTTTTTACTAGTGAATTAACCATTTTTTTCTTATTATTTTCATTGTGGTGAGTGATAATAAATTATTTATAATTAAAAATTTTAACTATAGTAATTTTAAAAATAATTAGTTACACATTTAGTTTTTTTTTATTGAATAAAAATCAAGATAATAATTGAAATTATTAATTAGGTTACTCTAAATTGATTTGCAGCCGAAATGGTAATAAAATGAATGAAATTATATCATTAAAATATTTATACCCAAGGTTATAAATAATTTATTTATTTATATAATTTTGACAAATGAGATCGATTCTCATGGATTTGAATAGTCCATGAACAGTTGACTAGCTAACACACAATTTATTACAAAATAAATTATCAATAGTAAAATTATTTACAAGATATTTTGCAACTAAAATAGTAATGAAATAAATGTAAAATTATTAATACTAGCTAATACAAAATTTATTGAATGGTGATAATTTAAGATAATATATTGGAAATCAAACAAGATTTTTTTATAGGGATTCTTGCAACAAAACTACCAAATGTTTAGAATTTGTAACTGGCATGTACCTAATTTTTTTGTTTTTAGTGGGAAAAGTACCAAAACTTACTAAAACATTAATTTCGTTAGTCTCCACCTGTTAATGTTGACGGAGCCAATATGTGTCAATTTATGATTGGTGCAACTCATTAATAATTTTTAAAATTAATCAAAAAATAGAAAATTAATTGAAAATATATTTTAAAATATTAAAATAATATACATTAAATTTAAAATTTGATTTTAACTAAGAAAAAAAATGTTAATAATCAGATTTAAAAAAAAAAAAACTTGTTTATTTTAAATTATACTTATTAAAATTTATAAATCAAAATAAAACAAAAACAAAAACAAAATCGTTCCCTTCCTCTTCGCTCTTCTTCATCTTCCCTTATGTCTCCTATACTATAGGTGTAACGACCCAAATTCGCTAATAAGGCTTAAGGGCCTTGATTAGCGTGCCAGGAGGGCACGATGGGATTTATGTGTGATTTTATGAGTTAAATGCATGGTTATGATTTAAAGCATGTTATATGACTAATTGAACATTGAGATGCATGACTACGTGGTTAGTATGAAATAATTACGCATGTGGACCCCGTTTGCATGATAGGGGTAAATTTGTAATTTTAGCCCGCTGAGGGCATATATGTGATAATTGTGTTCTGTGAATTGTACCACGTGAGTGTGGTGTTATTATTGTGATGCACGTGCCGAGACGGTCCTAGAGAGCTAATTAACTTAAGAGTCACAACGGGATTTTGTACCCGACTCGGGAGGAGCCTAGGGGTACCTCGGGAATTTTATGGTTAAGTAGAGAATTAGCGGTTAATGGTTATTGGTGATTTAGTAACTTGGGTAACCATTAGTTACTGCTGTGGGTAACAAGTTTAGTTGGAAAATGGTAGAATTGAAATATTAGTGAAAGGACTAGTGTACCCTTGAGGAATTAGTTGAGAAAGGATCATTTGGAGGGGTAGCATGGTCATTTGGCAAGGGTAATAGTCAATTCTCAGCTGGGTTTTAGTGGGTCACGGTTTGGGTATTTAGGGTCATTTGATGCCTTGACAAAATTGGAAGAGAAGAAGAAGAAAGGAGAAGAGGTGTAGATGGGGCTGAAGTTTTGAGACCTAGGAGGAGATTCAAAGGGATTTGAGGAACCAAAAAACCAGATTTGAGCTAGGACTACTCAAGGTAAGATTTATATTATGTTATTTCTTGGGTTCAAGGTTGATTTCTCAAAGTTTTAGTGTGGAATTTAAAGATAGGATGGTTGGTTTATAGTTTGAGGAATTTGAAACTCTAGATGAGATTTTTAAGTGTGATTGTGTTTTGATCTTGATACTAATGTTTATAGGTTGTTAAAGGGTTTATTTGGGGTCTTGAAATGATTTTGGGGGTTTAGGTTTTGTTTGGGATGATTTGGAGAGGTTGAAGTTCGGAAAAAAACGCAAGTAGAAACCCAGAATTCTGGGTTCGCGATGGGGCGCCGCGGCCCTGTTCTTGGGCGCCGCGGCGCGAGGCTGTGTCCAGGCGAGGGTGGCTTTCTGTCTTGCTGGGCGCCGCGCCGCTATAGGGCAGTGCCGCGGCGCTAGGCCATTTTCAGGGCACCAAAAGTTGCACTTTTGAGATTTTGCTCCGGGGGTTCGGGGGATATTTCCGACGAATTGTTGTAGGGATTTGGGAGTCCCGAGAGTGTGGGATTGGTCCCGGGAAGCGGTTTTTGATTTGATTAGTGTTGAGGGATATTTCTTGTGTGTTGTGACTAGGTTATTGGAGAGGCTCGTGCTAGAGGACCGTGCTCGCGGCTTTAGTGCATCAGGAGGCTCGGAGTACAGGTAAGAAAACTATAACACCCGTAGGATAGGGCGTGGGCCCATAGTGTGATTGCCGGGCATGGCCCTATATTGCATGTTGCATGATGAGATGATTGCCGGGCATGGCCCTATATTGCATTACATGTTAGGGTGTAGACTTAAATGAATTAATATTTATTGGAATGTTGTTGTGTTATGCTATATGTGTGATTATAGTAAATTGAACGGCAAGGGCCGAGAACGGCGTAGGCCGGGTACGGCAGCGGGGCCGGAAGTAACACCTAGCACATGGGATGCTATAGTCAGGGCGGGGCCCGGTGGATACATGAGTTATCCTTACGGTGAGAACCGATACCCCAGGGCTTTGGTAAGGTTCTGGGGCGGCATGGCCGTGTTTGCTTAGTCTAATGGTTGACTTGTTTATTTGTGGATTATCTGTTATGATAAACTGTATACATTGCATATGTTATGTTCTGCATGAGTTTTCTTGCTGGGCTTCGGCTCACGGGTGCTCTGTGTTGCAGGTAAGGGCAATGACTGAGTCAACCAACCATGAGTACGGAGAGCGTGAAGCGACGCGTACATGTTTGGCCTGCCCGACTGCTTTGGTTGGGGGTTTATTCGAAAATGGCTGTAATAATCTATGATCTTATGATTTCTCAACTGTAACCTTATTTCAAGATGTAATTAGTTTTCAAACCTTATTTTGGGATCCCAAATGTTTAATAATAGAAGTTTTAATGAAACGACGCATTTTCAAAGATTACAGCCTTAACTTTTAATTAGTCACACTTTTGTTTCAAAACCTCGGTTAGCGAGTTCATTGCACACTGTTTTGTCTTAAAAACTCACTTAGTAACGGCTCTAAGGAAGTAGGGCGTTACAATAGCTTCAAGGCCAGAGCTTCAAGGGCATGGTGGGAGGCTACGAGGAGGAGGAGATCTGGGTTGCATTGGCTAGGCAGGTAGGCAATGGAACTAAACATTCTTGAGTATTACGCGGGAACTGGTCTTGCAATTGTCAGACTGGTCTCCAGATTTGGTTGGCGGCAAAGGAGCAACAACAGGGCGAGTCGCCGGAGGAGCTACGCGGGATGGCGGGATTTGGTCTTGGATTTGGCACGCGATGGAGACCACGACGATTGACTTGGGTAGCGAGGGGAAATGATGGTGACGGTCGACTAGTGGTCGAAATCTAGGCTTGTGGGTCGGAATTTGGGTGAAGAGACAGAGAAAGTTGGTCGAGGATTCCAACAAGAGCTTAACCAACTTTGAATTCGCTGAGCTAGAAGGGTTTATGGATTTGGGTTTTGTTTTCTCGGAAGAAGACAAGGAATTGAAACTTTGAATTTGTTTTTTTTCTTTCAATCAAAATGATATGGGTGTTGAATGTGTGAATCTAGACATTGTATATTGTACGCCCTAATTTTCCACGGGCTATTAGCGAGCTGAGATATGGCATAATTATATCAGCCACGTGGATGCCATGTGGCCGGAGCCACTACTATCAGGTCCTACCTCTTTAGATCGAGGTAGCCGAAAGTTTATTAAGATTACCAAGGAGCCGAATCGGAGGTATGAAGACTGCGGGTTGAGAAGGCACCCAGCTCGAGGCATGAGCCTGAGTTGGAAGCCGTGACCCTTTATAAAGTCAACCACGCAATGTAAACGTGTATATATCAGACATCACGTGTCTGATATATCCCTGAATTCTCGGACACGCAGCATAAACGTGCGTGTTCAGGCACCCACGACTGGGTCGGGCCGTGCGGCCCATTATCTCACTTACCTATTGATTAGACCACACTTCATTTGTCAGGTTTTAGGAATTAATCATGAATGTCACAAAAGTGACATGATGGGTAAGGAGGTCACGGGATGACCCCCCTTGCCAACCCCCAGGTGTCCTCTCCTATAAATATGGAGACCCTGGGAGTTGCAAGGGGTTAGATTCTATTGTGTAAAGAAATACCCTGTAAAGAATACCAGAAATATAGCAATAACAATGGCTGGTGGAGTAGAATGATTTTAACCTTTGGACCATCTAAACAAAGTATTCGTGCCGTCAGTTCATTTTAAGATCATTCATCTGTTTCGGTTCATTACTTAACACTAATCCCATTCTCTTATTTTCTTAATTACCTGTTGGCGAAGAACCGTGTCAACAGTTTGGTGCTTTCGTTGAGAGCTTGTTAGATTGGTGCTATCGCAAATACCCAACCATGGTGATCACTCGCTCAAGACACGGTAATGAGGCGGACCAACATGATGGGCAGGAGGCCCATCATGCCGCTATCTCCGGTGAGTAGAACCTCGAAGTTCAGTAGCGGCCGGGCAAGCAGCCAATAGGCCGGGATGACACTGGAAGTTCGGCACCCCGGCCGCCTAATTCGAATCCGGATTTTTACACGGCAGTAGAAATGGAGAATGCTCAGCTGAGGAGTCAGCTGGCGAAAGCTAACCAACAGATTAAGGAGGTGCTGGCCCGACTACCCGCTCTTACAACCGACGCTAACGTCGGAAAGAGGCAAGGCGAAACTCATAAGTCCCGCCGGGGTAATCGGTCCAGGCCTAACCGGTCGGCCAGACCCCTGATATCCAACTCTACTCCCTCATCGCACCGCCGAGAGACAACCTTCGAAGAACCACCCAGGGCCGAGCAACAGTATAGCCGATCGGTCCGAACTTCAACTCCTAGCTCATTACCACCCTCGAGTGCACCCAGGAGGGGTCGAGGGAATTCTAGAAGGAGATCCGGGGAGGGCTCACAGTGACAGCCCATTCCGGCCAGCCGTCCTGCGCCCCGCTCGGACCGCTAAGCGCAAGACCCGTAGATTGGCAGGGCCGAGAGGCCCCTACCTAACCTGGTCCGCCCTGACGGGACCAGGATTGCATCCCCGGTCAGACATCCTCCTTCACCGATAAGATTTCCGTCTCCTCCTCGGCCAGTCCGAGATATTCCAGCTTATGGGAGCAGTAGGCGAAACCCACCTTCCGCTGGCCCTTCCCCTCGTAGCAGAGCGCCCAGAGAAGTCCCGGATCCTCATCCCCAGAGACGGGCTCCAAGCTTCTCAAACGAGAGCTATTGGACCGAAAGCCACCGAAGTGACCTTTCTGGTGGAGACCTGTGCCAACGCCTAAGCTCGGCGCAGAGTCCTCAAGCCACCCCGAGGGGCGATCTCCGAGATCGTCTTACCTCTCAAAGGGGAGACCCAGCGGGAAATGGTAGCCATGCTCGCCCAAGGGAAGACCTGTCCGAGGTACGCGACAGCGGGAATGTCCCATATAACATATCTCAAGATAGGAGGGACAATAACCCGCCAAACGCGTACAATGGATCTGGAGCTGTTGAACAGCCCCAGAATAACCAAGGAAATCAGGACAAAACCCTTGAGCGTCTGGCTCAGATGAAGGAGCTAATGAGGAAGCTCCTATCAGAGAAAGAAAAGAACGAATATGATTCAGGGGACGAACTTGAACTTTTTGCCCCCAGCATAGCAGCAACGGCATACCCACCCGGTTTTCGTATGCAGCACCTGTCCAAATTCAACGGAGACGGAGATCTGTCAAATCATCTGGGTATGTTCAATACCCTTATGATGGCCCACAACATTGGCCCCGAGCTGAGGTGTTTAATATTTCCCTCCACACTAACTGGGCCAGCCAGGCAGTGGTTCAAACAAAGCAAGAAACAGTCATTCTGCTCCTGGAAAACTTTCTCTGCTGACTTCAAGAGAGCATTCTGAGCTTCCCAGGCTGCCCGCGTCAAGGCCAACTCCTTAGCCAATGTGAGGCAACAACCCGACGAGCCTCTGAAGGCTTACCTGAGCAGGTTCGCGAACGTCGCTGCTCGGGCTAGAGACGCAGATGACAGCTCCAAGCTCATGGCTTTGAGAATTGGAATCCTCGTCGGAGGGGGACTTTGGAATGGGATACAAAGGAAGGGAGTCAGCTCCGTAAACGAATTCCTAAATAGAGCCCAGGGGTGGATCAACTTGGAGGAGGCCCAAGCCTCAGCTGCAGGAACTAGCCAGGTCCCTGAGCAGCCCGCTGGAGTGGGAACGGAGGTCGTGACAGTGACCTAGAATAACCAGTTTGGTGGAGGCAAGAGAAAGGGGAACGGCGAGGGCAACCAGCACGACCCAAAAAAGAATAAGTCCGTAGATAAATTTAAGCTAGTCTACGAGACTTATACGGAGCTCACCCACTCCAGGGAGAACATCTTCCTAGCAAACTCTGCTCGCCTCCCCTAGAAGAAGCTGGAGCCGTTAAAGCACCAGAAGGGGAAGCGAGACCCCTCCAAGTTTTGCCATTTCCACAACGACGTTGGCCACAATACCGATGACTGCAGACACCTGAAGGATGAGATCGAGACTCTCATCCGAGCCGGCCCCTTGGCTCAATACGCGCGGAACAGAGTTCCCGCAGCCCGTCCAGCTCCGGAAGTCCCAGTCACTCAGCCCAGGTCTCGGGTAGATCAGGACGTCCCTCCTCCAGTGATAGGAGGAGAGATCTCCACAATCTCTGGAGGTCCTCATTTAGCTGGCACAAGCAGAGGTGCCCAAAAGAGGTACGTCAACGAACTTAAGGCTCATAATGGAGTAGAGTTCGTCCCCGAGTAGCATCTACCAAAGCAGCAGCGATTGGAAAGGAAAATAATCATTTTTACTAAAGAAGATGCCAGCCACGTTCAGTTCCCTCATAACGACCCTCTGGTCGTAGTAGTGCAACTCGCTAATCGGAGGGTTAGGAGAGTGCTGATCGATAATGGGAGCTCGGTAAACCTTCTATTCCGGTCCACACTAGAGAAGATGGGTTTGTCTGTCGCTGAGCTGAAGGTGACCTCCATGATGCTTTACGGTTTCTCTGGAGAAGGATCAACAGCTATAGGGACGATCAAGCTGGTGATCACCTTAGGAGAGGGACCTCGGACAGTCTCAAAACTCCTTGAGTTCATGGTCATCGATTGTCCCGCCGCATACAATGCCATTTTGGGTTGACCTACACTTATAACATTTGAAGCCATCACCTCTGTCCGCCACCTTGTGCAGAAATTCCCTTCTTCCACAGGGATATGCACCGTCCGTGGCGATCAGCTTGCTGCCAGGGAATGCTACAGCATTTCCATGAAGGGAAAATTGAAACCCGGGCAGTTAACAATGGTCGTCCAAGGTGGAGAAGAGGAATCTCAGGAACCTTTGCCTAATCCTGAAATTGAAAAACCTCAGAGCGCCGAAGGGGAAAATATCGTCCTAAGTGAGGATATTGACCCCCGAATAGGCGAGGATAAGTCCAAGCTCCAAGCTATTGAAGAGCTCGAGGAAGTAAATATCGATCCATAGAATCCTTCACGGATGGTTAAGCTCGGGAAAAACCTCTGTGGCAAGAGGAAGGCGGAGCTGATCAAGTTTCTGGAGGAGAACCTAGATGTGTTCGCATGGTCACATGAGGACATGGTGGGAATCAGTCCAAGCGTCATCATGCACACCCTTCATTTGGATAAGAGCGTTCCTGCGAAGTCCTAGAAACAGAGGTGCCTGGGAACAACCCGAGCTGAAGCCCTAGAAGAAGAAGTAACCCGGCTCAAGAAATGCGGTTTTATCCGTGAAGCCAAGTTTCCGATTTGGGTTGCCAATCCCGTGCTGGTCCTGAAGCCCAACGGGAAATGGCGGACCTGCATCGACTTCTCCGATCTGAATAAAACCTGCCCCAAGGACTGTTTCCCCTTGCCGAGGATCAACCAATTGGTAGACGCCACGGCGGGGCACGAGCTCATGTCCTTTATGGATGCGTACTCAGGCTATAATCAGATCGCCATGAATCCGGCGGACCAGGAGCACACTAGCTTCATGACCCCAACTAACGTCTATTGTTACAAGGTCATGCCATTCGGACTGAAGAACGCCAGTGCTACATACCAGAGATTGGTGAATAGGATGTTCGCCAACTAGATCGAGAAGAACATGGAAGTATACGTGGACGACATGCTGGTCAAGTCAAAAACTACCGGTAACCATGTTTCCGACCTGAGAGAATGCTTCAAGATACTGAGAGAATATGGCATGAGGCTTAACCCGCAGAAGTGCACTTTCGGGGTCGCATCTGGAAAATTCCTGGGTTTCATTGTTAACACCAGAGGAATCAAGGCGAACCCCGATAAGATCAGGTCGTTGCTCGAGCTCCCCTCACCTCGATCACGAAAGGACGTTCAAGGCCTAACAGGAAGGGTGGCGACCCTCAATCGGTTTATTTCTAAATCCACCGACAAGTGCCTGCCATTCTACGACCTGCTCCGGGGAAATAAGAAGTTCGAGTGGACAGAGGAGTGCGAAAGTGCCTTCCTCGGCCTGAAGGCACATCTGGCCTAGCCGCCCGTATTGTCCAAGCCAACGGTAAGGGAGCCTATTTTCCTTTACCTAGCTGTCACAAAAGATGCAGCTAGTGCCGTATTGGTCCGAGAAGAAGACCGGGTTCAAAAACCAGTCTATTACATCAACAAGAGACTTCTCGGGGCTGAGTCCCGATACCCGCTGATGGAAAAGATGGCATTATGTCTTATCACGACCTCCCAAAAGCTGAGGCCGTATTTCCAATCCCACTCAATACACGTCATAATCGATTAACCTTTAAGGCAGGTTTTGAAGAAACCGGAAGCATCGGGATGCCTGTTGAAGTGGGCTATTAAGCTTAGTCAGTTTGAGATTTTGTACACCCCACGAACTGCGATAAAAAGCCAGGCCCTGGCCAATTTTGTGGTGGAATGCACAAGATTCAGAGAAGATTCTGTGGAAGATTCACCCCAGGTCACCTCGGCCCAGGCGTCATGGAAGATCTTCGTGGACGGCTCATCTAATGAGAACGGCTCTGGGGCTGGAATCATTTTGATATCCCCAGAAGGGCATAGATTCCACTCGGCGCTGAGATTCGGATTCAAGGCATCCAACAACGAAGCCGGATACGAAGCTTTGCTGGCCGGGCTAAGGGTAGCCCAGGAGCTGAAGGCCAGCTCCGTTCAATGCTTCAACAATTCCCAGCTCATGGTAAACCTGGTGCTAGGCGAATATCAAGCACGGGGGACCAAGATGGCTGCTTACCTGGCCAAGGTGAAAGTCGAGCTGTCCGCATTTGAACGGGGCTCGATCGAGCAGATACCTCGAGAGCAGAACGCTAACGCAGACGCCCTCGCCAAGCTCGCTACCTCCGGGGAGACGGAAGCTTTGGGGTTAGTACTAGTAGAGTTCTTGGAGAAACCAAGTATAGAAGAGGTCAGGGTGGAGGTCGAGATGATCGACGCCAGACCGACCTGGATGACCCCCATCCTCGAGTATCTCACTGAAGGAAAGTTGTTAGAGGGGCGTAATGACGCACGGCGGATACTGTACCAGGCTCCAAGGTATACGATGGTAGACAGGGTGCTATACCGGCGTGGGCACTCCCTACCCCTCCTACGATGTGTTCTACCAGGTGAAGTAAAGACCATCTTGCAGGAAGTGCACGAGGGTTTTTGCGAGGACCACATTGGGGGGCAAAGCTTGGCCCTGAAAGTCTTAAGGCATGGGTATTACTGGCCCGCTCTGTCGAAGGACTCAATCTCGTACGTCAAGAAATATGACAAGTGCCAGCGATTCGCCACTATTGCCCGAGCTCCCCCAGTCGAGCTAAAGATGATCTCGTCCCCGTGGCCATTCGCGGTCTGGGGAATCGACCTGGTTGGCGCCCTCCCTACTGAAAAGGGCGGGGTCCGCTACGCTGTGGTGGCTATCGACTACTTCACAAAGTGGGCTGAGGTAGAACCTTTGGCAACAATCACTTCCAAGAAAGTCCTCGACTTCGTGGTCAAAAGTATTATCTGCCAGTTCGGGTTGCCAAAGAAAATCGTATCCGACAATGGGACTCAGTTCGACAGCGACCTCTTCACCGAATTCTGTGAAAGGTACGACATTGAAAAAAGTTTCTCCTCCGTGGCCTACCCCCAGGCTAATGGGCAGGTCGAAGCCATCAATAAGACGCTAAAGGCGAACCTTAAGAAGAGGCTAGACGAAGCCAAGGGGGTCTGGCCAGAACAGCTCCCCCAGGTACTGTGGGCATACCGGACCTCGCATCGGACTCCTACGGGTCATACTCCTTTCTCCCTGGCTTTTGGGAGTGAGGCAGTCCTTCTTGTCGAGATAAAGGTTTCTTCGCATAGAGTCCAGGCGTATGACCAGGACCACAGCCACAAACTACTATGCGAGTCCCTCGACCTGATTGATGAAAAACAAGAAGATTCGCAGCTCCAGCTCGCGGATTACCAGCAAAAAATCACTCGTTACTTCAACTCAAAGGTAAAAAAACGCGCCTTTAGCATTGACAACCTGATCCTTAGAAGAGTCTTCTTAGCTGGTAAGGATCCCAAAGATGGAGTATTGGGACCAAACTGGGAAGGGCCATATCAAATAACCGAGGTCATAAAGGAAGGAACCTACAAGTTAGCTCGGCTTAATGGAGAAGCGGTCCCACGAACTTGGAACGCCATCCATTTGAAGAAATATTATGAGTAACACCGTTGTAAGGCTTATTCAGAAAGGTCATTTTTTGTTTATCAAGCAATGAGAATTAAATCTTTTTTCATTATTGTGTATAGTTGCGAATGTAATCTCAAGTAACCACGAAAGACCCTTTCCTAATTACTTGGGGGGCATATGGTGCCTAGATATAACCAGGTCGCCTTAAAAACTTAGAAGTTGATTCAAATTGGTTGATCGGTGTTTTTCTTAAAAAGCACAAGATATTAATCAAGAATTAACACGAACTAAGTTTTCAAATTAACGTCCTGGATATAACCAGGTCCTAAAACTTAGAAGTTGACTCAAATTGATTGATCGTTGTTTTTCTTAAAAAGCACGAGATATTAATAAAAAATTAACGCGAACTAAGTTTTTAAAAGCAATGTCCGGGATGCAACCGGGACTTATCTTAGAAGTTGGCTCAAAATTGATTATGTTTTTTCCTAGAAAAGCATAAAATATCAATCGCAGCACCAACAAAAACTAAGACTATTGCCAAAACGCATAAAGGTAAAATGATGCAAATCAATTAAAAGAAAAAAGTTGGTAAAACCAATTGTCTCGAGGTTAGAAAACCTCATACAAAGTTACAAAAAAAATGTATACAAAGGGTAAAAGGAAAAGAAGTCCTAGGCCCCGCCAGGCTGCTCCGATGAGGTCACCACCTCGCCCTCCTGCTCGGCGACTGCGGAGTTCTCCCCGGTCTCGGAGGGCGCCTCGTGCTGAAGGCGAGCTTTGAATTTCTCCAAGAAGCTCTCCCACGCATCCGCCCCCATGAAGGAGAAGTCACCATCTGGGTTATAGACCCAACAATGGTACAGCATAGCCTCCATGGAGGAGCTGGAGGCTGCCCTCTCCGTCGCCAGGGCGGCTTTGGCCTCCTCGGCCTCGGCTTTCGCGGCGTCCAATGTGGCCCGAGCAGCCCTGGCCTCCTCGAGCTCAGTCCTCGCAGCAGCTAACACGGCCTTGGTAGCCTCGACCTCTTGCAGCTTAGGCCGGGACGCATCCAGCTCGGCCTGCACGGTTGCCAGGGTATCCTTAGCCTCCTGCGCCTGTTTCTTGGCAGTCTCAAGGGCGGCCAGGACAGTCTGGTGTTCCCCCCTCATGTCATCGAGCCTGGCCCGAGATCGGGATATGCTCCGGTGGAGAGCCAGGGCACCCTGCAAAAAGCCAAAAAGATGATAAGGCAACTGCCTTAGATAAAAAATAATAAACATATGATGCATAGCGAGCAAGGAATACCAAAGGCGAGGTCAGCTTACCGTGAGAGCCATCCCCAGCGACGACTCCATCACATTCTCCGGGCTCCTTGTCTCGATCGCTCTCAGGTCCCTCTCGGTGGCATTGTAGTAATGGTCCACGGTGTAGCTCACCGTCTTGTAGACTATTCCCCGAAAGATGTCGGGGATCTTCTCCAGAGCCAGGGGATTCACCGAGAAGCGCACCTCGGGGGTTGTGGCCGCCAGGGTCACGGGGGGCACCTCCGTATCCCGAGCTGGGTCGGGAACTTGCGGAGGAGGAGGAGGCATCCTCATAGCAGGAGGAGGTGGAGGCAGTTTCTCCGGAGCTGCCGAAGCCTGGTTTTTCCCCTTTGCAGGAGACTTAGAGGTGCTCCCAATGGCTTTCTTTGCCAGCCGGAGTTTTTTCACCATGGGCCTAGAGGCCCCAGAAGAAGGGTTCCCTCCAGGGAACATGGCTCACAGGTCGTTGCCCCCGGATTGAGACATCTCCTCTGGGAAAGCAAAGGCAAAGTATCAATATACAAGTAGAAACATTTATGCAAGACAACAAAAGTTAAAGGGAAGACAGATCTCAAGTATATTGAAAGGGATCCTACCCTCCGAGCTAGAGGAGGAATCTATGGTCACGACCACCGGCCCCGGAGCTACAGCGGGGGAGTCTAGGTTAATGACCTCGCGGGCTGGAAGAGGCTCTGGGTCCGAATCTGGCTCGGGACTGGACTCTTCTACATATTGCCTAAGGCCTGGAGCTACTATACACTCCCGAAGGGAGGGCCACGACCGAAGATTGGTCCCATACTCCTAAAAAAAGACCGACCTAAAAGCCATGGTGTTATCTACGACTACAGTGCCCCTAGGGTGGCTACTTTCGTAATCCAGCACAAGCTGGTTGACGCACTGGAGTAAGGTTATATCGCGGTCTGGGTCACTCCGATGACGTTGAACGGGCTGGTTGGGATTGAACCTAGCTAATCGAGGGTCTGCGGTGGCCCTATCTAAGTCCCTAAACATGTAAGGATTACCTTGCCCAGAGGGACCGGCTGCTGCTCCGGACCAGGCCCTCTCCTCGTCCATTTGATGGGCGACCTCCAGAGCTCGTTTCCGCCTCATGAGGGGCACCTCGTCCTCCTCGTCCTCTTCCTCTTCTCCTGCGGCCTCCTCCTCGGGGATGGGTGCTATCTTGCGAGCTGGGGGGAGGCCCCGCGGTCTCCTCAAGGCCAAAGTCTGGCCTGGGGAGATTAGTTTGCATGCCAGCATCGTCTCGTCCGACACGAGCTGGTGGTAGTCCTTTTCGCTGGGGGGCAGCCTCGCCAATGTCTCGTATTGACCCCCGAGGGTCACGGATTTTTCCGTCCTCGTGAAAATGGCTGCATGATTCTCTCCAATTCAGAAACTAATAAAGGAAGATAACCAATAATAATCTCACGAGCTAAGAGCAAATGGTACGTACGAGGGCGGTTGAAGTAGTGATGTTCGCAATTGCGGAACCCCGTCGACATGAAGAACTGGTCTTTGAAGTCGTTGGGGTGGCTGGGCAGCTCGATGACCGTAGCCGTGTTTGGAAAACGGGTCAAGTAGTAGAACCCGTCACCTCGCCCCCTCTGCTCCGGGCTGGCCTTGAGGCAGAAGAAGTATAGGATGTCCGCCGGGGTGGGGACCTCCCATTCCTGCTTCAGGAATAAGTACCTCAACCCCGCTAACAAATGGTACGAGTTAGGGGGGAGCTGGAAAGGGGCCAACCTCACGTAATTGAGCAAGTCGGCAAAATACTGGTCAAGCGGGAGGAAGGCCCCAGCCTTGAAGTGCTCGTCACTCCAGGCCGCGTATTCTTCATTGAGCGGCGTGCAGCTCCGCTCGCCTTCTAGGGGAGGTCGGGCGATTAGAGCGCCCCTCCCAATCTCGATGTTGTGGGAAAGGAATATCTTATTCACTTTCCCCTGATCGGTGATCTTCGAGACGATCTTCTCAGCCTCGAAGAAAGCGTTGGGTCTCACCTCGAGCTCCTGCTCCACGGCCGGCCCGAAAACGGGGATGGGAGAGTCCATCACCACCTCCTTTCCTTTGGATAGTTGAGAAGACGAGCTGCCAGCGGTCTTCTTAGGGGCGTTCTTCTTGGGTCCCATCGGGTCGCCTAGTGAACAAAAGAAGAAATTTTAGAAAAGGCGACCTAAGTATAAGAAAGAATCTAACGCGAAGAGTTTCCTTTGCACGGGCTGAGGTAATCTCAGCCCATGGAGAGTGAGACCACGCGGTTCTACGAACACGCGCCTATGTTCCCAACGGATCCCCGATTACTCGGAATCCGTGTGTTAGGAGGGTCAGGATAAAAGTTTTCCTTGGAAGGAAAGTTTCAGTAGGCAAACAGTGCAAAACCGCCTGTGAAGCGTGTCCCCTAAGCTACTCGGTTTTGCACCCAAAAGGCTGGATATTTCAAGCAGGCATACCAAAAATCCTACCCAGAAAATTTCCCCAGAAAGCGTACCCTATGAGCCATGCTCCTAAATGGTTTTTTCTACGATCGATGCCCAAAAATAAAAACCTACGCCTATCATACCCACAAAAAACCAACAGAATGTTGCATGCGGCTACATGAACAATTTACCTAAGCTACAGTGAAGAGAAAACTTAAAGCATGCATAAGCAGAAAACTTACAAAGTGTTTTGCTGTGGGATGGATGAAGGGGTCGTCTGGGTTGGAGCCTCGTTGGAATAGCTGGTGCCAAAGCCTCAAAGGAGCTCTCGCGCCTGAACTTCTGGAACGCTGGGAATAGTAACTGGAAGAAAAAGAGGGCTTTTTGAGGCTGAGAAGGAAGAAGAAGATGGGAAAATTAGAAAATTTTCAAATGAATGGATGGCCCATGCGTAAGGTGGCCACCCCTTTTATATACGTAAAAGGCCAAGTGAGGAGGGCCGTTGGATTGCCCTGATGTGGGATACGAGGCTCTCTACTCGAGAGGCGAAACGACGACCGAGTATAGGCTAAGCCATTTAATGCGGTTCTCGGAAGACGTACCGTCACCAACCACGATGCTCCACGTAGTCGACGCCTGCGTAATGGGCAGAATGTGAAGAGTCCATAAGGAAGCCTAAAAGCCCCCACTGTGGCCCCAGATGACGTCATATGCCACGAGCAGAGGCTTGGGGGGCAAATGTACGCCCTAATTTTCCACGGGCTATTAGCGAGTTGAGATATGACATAATTATATCAGCCACGTGGATGCCACGTGGGCGGAGCTACTGCTATTAGGTCCTACCTCTTTAGCTCGAGGTAGCCGAAAGTTTATTAAGATTACCAAGGAGCCGAATCGGAGGTATGAAGACTGTGGGTTGAGAAGGCACCCAGCTTGAGGCACGAGCCTGAGTTGGAAGCCGTGACCCTTTATAAAGTCAACCACGCAATGTAAACGTGCATATATCAGACATCACGTGTCTGATATATCCCTGAATTCTTGGACACGCAGCATAAACGTGCGTATTCAGGCACCCACGATTGGGTCGGGCCGTGCGGCCCATTATTCCCCTTACTTATTGATTAGACCACATTTCATTTGTCAGGTTTTAGGAATTAATCATGAATGTCACAAAAGTGACATGATGGGTAAGGAGGTCACGGGATGACCCCCCTTGCCAACCCCCCAGGTGTCCTCTCCTATAAATATGGAGACCCTGGGAGTTGCAAGGGGTTGGATTCTATTGTGTAAAGAAATACCCTGTAAAGAATACCAGAAATATAGCAATAACAGTGGCTGGTAGAGTAGAATGATTTTAACATTTGAACCACCTAAAAAAAGTATTCGTACCGTCAGTTCATTTTAAGATCATTCATCTGTTTCGGTTCATTACTTAACACTAATCCCATTATCTTATTTTCTTAATTACCTGTTGGCGAAAAACCGCGTCAACATATATAAATATGTGTTCTTGGGTTTAATTTGGGTATTTGGTGAAGATTTTTTAGTTTTATTTTAGATTATAGTTTTTTAGGTTGATCTTTAACTTTGAATTATAATTTTTGTTTTAAATAAAAATAATGTTTAAATCAGATCTTGATGTTTAAATAAAACTAATATTAATAAGATTTTGATGTTTTAAATTAAATTTTTTAGTTTTTTAATTAAATTTAATGGTTTCAAAATTGATTTTTAAACAAAATTATTAGATAAACTAATCAAATTGCGACATGTGGCGGTCTTATCAACACTTGACGGAGTTTAACAGTGGAGTACTAACAAAATTAATGTTTTACTAATAATGGTACTTTCTACACGAAAAAAAAAATTTGGCATATGCCGCGTACAAATTTTAAAATTTATACCGCAAATATTTATTTATTTATTTTTATATATACTGGAATACTCACCTAAGGCTATTAAGTGTCCAAATTAAGCTAGACTAAATTAGATTAGTTTTCAATTATTAGTAAGGTGCATATTAAAATAAGGAAAAACAAAAACTCATGTTTAATTTCTAAAAAAATATTATGCTGTTTTAAATAATTCCCAAAATGTCTTACTTAGTCAAATTATGTAGTTCTATACATGTTTACGTGTTGTGTAGACTTCATTTTGCATGGCATTGGCATTAGCTTTAAGTTCATTCCACGTAACACAAAATAAAAACAATTATAAATACATTGAAATTCATTCACCAATTTCAAAATTAAAAAAAAATATATCAAAAAGAGAAAGAATCCTTTGACTTTCTGTCTTTTTTTGCAATTTTAATATATATTTTTTAATTTTAAAAAATCGTGTAATTTTAAGGAAAGTACAAAAAAAAGTACCCATATTATCCATAGGGTCCCTTTTGACCTTATAGTAAAATAAGCACAACATGATAATACGACGTCGTTTCTTGTGGGAGAAGAAACTTTTGCGAGCGCGTGATTACACCGCCTCAATATTTATTATTTATTTTTCCTAATTAAGCCGAAGCAAGCATCTTTCTATGATTCTCGAACCACCAAAACGATTCGTTTTACCATCTCACTTCTTCTCTCTCTCTCTCTAAAAGGGGAAGAGAAACGCATTTGAGGATTTCAGAGCTTGCTCCCGTAAATTCTCTCACTGCGCGTGTTCCGCACTCGCTGATTTAATTATATATTTTTTAATTTTTTTTTTGGGGTTTTGAGGTTTTGATATTGCACCAGTCACCACCACCTCCGGATCCCCATTCCCAATCCAAAGCTACACTGGCTCTGATTATACGTCGTCGTTTGACACCAAAACCCTTCACCGTTAGAGATTCTGTATCTCACCACACTAGGTATAATCCAACTACTTCTCTCTTTCAAAAAATTATTGTTATGTTTGGGTGTTGGGGAAGAATTTGGACATGGGCTGTGTTTGTTTTGGAAAATTATCATTTTGGTGTTTGCAATTCTTCAGAAATTTAATCTAGGGTTTGTTTTTGTCTTGTTGCAGAGGAATGTCATTATGGATTGTACAAGGTCAGGGCACAAGTTTAGCATAGCATTTTGGGTGTTCTGGGAGGGACTGCCCATCTGATTAAGTTTACATTTCTCATATAAGGGTTAGTTCTTTCTATTGTTTCTTTCGATTTATTTGATGAGCCATAGATTAATGGATGTCTTAAATTTATCACCGTCTGCCTTCAACAATTGGATTGCATTTTCCCATATCTTTTTCAGTTTATGGTTGTACTGAGGGATGTTAGTGTAAGGGGAGGTGGTTTGGTAGGTGTGGGGGTAGGGGTAGATAGAGCTGTATCCACTTTTTTTTTTGTTAGAATGAAATTATTGACTATGTTTGGTTACCTTTTTTCTTTATTGATTTCCTGAGTTTCATTTTCGATTGTATGGTTCAGTTGTTCAAGTATTTGTTGTTTACTGATGGTGGTTATAGAATAGTATTCTAACTTAGGGTTGTGGAATAATCTTTTGCTTTCCAAATCTTTTGTTAGAATGAAAGCATTGGCCATGTTTGGTTGCTTCTTCCTTTCATAAGTTTAACCTTTGGATTATGTCTTTAAGTTGTTTGAGTGTTTCGTTCTTATTGTATTATTAATGATGGCTTTAACATATTCCTTTTAATTTTATACTATGGTTTGCAGGAGTCATGGCTTTTCGGAAATATGTTCCTTCTGGTGATGCACCACCTCCTATAATTATGAAGCCTTTGGAATTCTCCAGTAAGATGCATGAGAATACTCGGTTGGTGGATTCAGGGACCAGTCTTGCTGTTGAGCCTGATGGAGATATAGACCTCAGAGAAGTTTACTTTCTTATCATGCATTTCCTTTCAGCTGGACCATGTCGTAGAACATATGGACAGTTTTCGAATGAGCTTCTTGAACATCAACTTTTACCCAAAAGATATCATGCTTGGTACTCGAGGAATGATGTGCGTATTGGGGATGGAAATGATGATGGCATGTCAATCCCTTTGAGTCACAGTATGTTGGTGGAGAGGTATGCACAACGCTTTGCATCTTTTGCTCTTGGGTTTAATCAATATTTTCACTAGTAAACAATTATGTCCAAGATTTTAATTTCCAAGTAACACACATGACATTTGGTTGCTAAATTGTTTTCCTATAAAAGGATAAACTGAGTTCTGTGTGTTATTTTACTTATTTAGGTATTCTCACATTCAAAAGGATCACTTGGTAAGGCTTTTGAAGCAGTTGCTTATAAGTACAGCTCCCCCTTCACGGAGTATAAGCGGTGGCAATCCCCCAAATGCTGCTGATGTACCTACTTTAATGGGAATGGGTTCATTTTCACTTCTAAAACGTAGGTTAAATTGGTATAAGAATTTATGTTTTCATGGCATGCACTTGTAAAGCTTAATCGTTGAAATTATAATTTAAGCAAAATGGTATTCCTCTGCCAAAAGTAATAAATTGTGGGAGTAGACCACTCATGTACATGTGGTCTTCCTCTCTTTTTCAAAAGTAAAATAAAATAAAATAATTTAAGCAAAATGATGATGTTCTCGTATTAACTTAGGCTTTGTTTTTTCTTCCTTTAAGTTATTATATGATCAATACTTGATGCACCCTTGTTATTTAGATGATGGGGATACTTTCGACCAAGAATTAAGGCAACCCCCTGCTCATATGCGTTGGCCTCATATGAAAGCTGATCAAGTTCGTGGGCTAAGTTTGAGAGAAATTGGGGGAGGTTTTACTCGGCACCATCGTGCACCATCTATTCGTGCAGCATCTTATGCTATTGCAAAACCAACAACCATGGTTCAGAAGATGCAAAATATCAAGAAGATAAGAGGACATCGGAATGCTGTTTATTGTGGTATGCTATTATTTGCTGAGTTAACATTATGTTCATGAATGCATCCTTTTGAACTTTCTCTTGTACATAAGGCTTGTTTTCCACACTGGATGACATGCTTTTGTGTGCATTAATGATTTTGTTTATTTTTGGAGCATACCTAATGTTTGTTTGTTTTTACAAAGCCAGTTGGAGAGTTATTTCAACTCCTTTTTTTTCAATGAGAAGCATGCTCTTGTTTGAGTGTGTGAATTAGAAACTTATCTTGAAAGCTTGCATTGAGTTTGGTTTATTATAAAATGACTCCCTGCAGCCATATTTGATCGCTCGGGGAGATATGTTATTACTGGTGCAGATGACCGCCTTGTAAAAATCTGGTCTATGGAAACAGCATATTGCTTGGCAAGCTGCCGTGGTCATGAAGTAAGTTTATACATCTCTACAGCATAATTAGCGTACTTACGAATGTATCACCATTATTTTAGTATTATTTGTTTCATGTCTCTATTTTTCTTTTAATGCTTGGAAGGGTGACATCACTGACCTGGCTGTAAGTGCTAACAACGCTGTAGTGGCATCATCGTCAAATGACTGCATCATTCGAGTTGTAAGATTAAGATTTTCCTTCTACTAAGTGAATTGCTTCATCCTTTTTCTCCTTTTTTTTTGTTCTTTTTCTTTTTGCACGTTTTTGCTACTTTCATTTTTACTTGATGTTCATTTTTTGTACAAATTTTGGTTATTTTTAGTGGCGTTTACCTGATGGCCTACCAGTTTCTGTACTGCGGGGGCATACTGGGGCAGTTACTGCAATTGCATTTAGTCCAAGACCCGGGTTTACCTATCAACTTCTGTCGTAAGGCTGTTTTTTCTGTCTCCCTCTTTCTTCAAAAATTATTCTGTTATCTGTATATAGTCTGACTCCAACCCCTTTTTTCCCACCCTTGTTGATATTGGTCTTCTTTTTTTCAGTTCATCTGATGATGGGACATGTAGGATTTGGGATGCTAGAAGCTCTCAGTTGAGTCCACGGATATATGTTCCAAAGCCTTCAGATTCTGTGGCTGGTTAGTTGCTCTTTTAATTGCATTTAGAATCCAAATTATAGTTTGTGAAAGGACCTTGTTTGGAATGATATGATTGGTCGCAGGTAGAAACAATGTTCCATCTTCAAGCACTGGTGCACAAAACCACCAAATTTTTTGTTGTGCGTTTAATGCTAATGGTACAGTCTTTGTCACTGGTAGCTCAGACACTCTTGCAAGGGTAAATGATTCTCTCTCGGTATTTTTGGTCACATTCTTGTTCAGGGAAATGCTAAATTTTCTGTGTTAGGAACATAATGCATCAGTAATCATTTTCCTAGTGAATGGTGACATTTAATGGCTATCTGCTTGCAGGTGTGGAGTGCTTGTAAACAAAGCCCTGATGACGCACAGCAACCAAATCATGAGATAGATGTGTTATCTGGGCATGAGAATGATGTGAATTATGTACAATTTAGGTTAGTTTGTTGATGTAGTTTCCAATTCACACTGGTAAATATATTCACACTGATGGAGCCTCTCTCTGTATTGCAGTGGTTGTGCTGTAGCATCTAGATTTATGGCAGCTGACAACATGAAGGAAGAGAATGTTCCAAAATTTAAGAATTCCTGGTGTGTCCTTTGTTCCCCATCTTTTTTTTAAATTAGTAACATAGCATTGTAGCTTGGTTTAAGTTCTTTTGCTTTGTCTACCCTTTCTTTAATTTTAGTCTAAGTTTTGGGTAATAACTTTTTAATGTGCTTATTAATCTTTCTTTCCAGGTTCACTAATGAGAACATAGTTACTTGTTCTCGTGATGGTAGTGCAATTATTTGGATCCCAAGATCACGGCGATCACATGTGAGTTGCCATAATTTTTTTAGGGACACACCCAATTCACACACAAAATATGCACTCTATCTATCATATGTTATTATTTATAATCACACAATTTAAAATGTGAGGTCACATAAAAATATTAAATGGTTGATATTAATAACACATCATGGTATGCATATTTTGTTTGTGAGTTGGGAATGTCCATAGTATAACTCTTTTTTTTTTTATTCCCCAAATTTTGGGCTTTGGAGAGACTAGTTGAAAGAGTTTTTATTATTTTTTTATTTTTAACTGTCCGTAATACCATGAATCCTTTTTATTTTTTTTATGGAGGGTCTAAATAAAATGTTCTATTGCCATTTTTATGCTCCAAGGGGAAACCTGGCCGGTGGACGCGAGCATATCATCTCAAAGTTCCACCACCACCAATACCTTCTCAACCTCCACGAGGAGGCCCTCGTCAGAGAATGCTTCCTACTCCTCGTGGTGTAAATATGATAATTTGGAGTCTTGACAATCGCTTTGTTCTTGCAGCTATAATGGGTATGTTAGTTGTTGATTTTTCTTCTGTTATAATTATAACAATCCTAATTATTAATAATTGTTAGTATTATCATTATTGTTATTGTTGTTGGTTAATTGGTTCTTTAGTGGTGCATTTGTTGTAGTCGTCTTGGCTTTGTCTTACCTGTTTTGATATCCTTTAAGTATTTAAAGTTTCCATGTAGGGTTCTCTCTCTCTCTCCCTCCCTCTATTTATATATATAATGTATATTTATTTACACAATTTTATATTTTTCTTTGATGCAGATTGCAGAATTTGTGTGTGGAATGCGTCTGATGGTAGCTTAGTATATTCTTTAACTGGTCATAGTGAATCTGTATGTAATTTCTCTCTCGCCCTCTCTCATTTTATTTTTAAACTTCGTTCTATATTTCCTTTTCTTTTGAATGCTTAAAATAATTTGTTAATCATACTTTAAAAGGAATTTTACTAATGGGAAAAAAAAAACAAGTGAGCTTGAGAACACAGACTAAAAGAGTTTACAACAAGAAACTCTCGTGCAACAACAACAGAGAGTTTACATTATTAAAAAATTTCAATCTTTGGCTAACAGCGAAACAGTAAACCCTTAAACTCTTTTACATTGAAAATTCAAATAGCTACCCATTATCTAACTTTATCTCAGCATGGGAAAATTCTTCTGTATATGGCCATTACATCCACCACTATGTAAATAGCAAATGTGAGAAAAGGATCCCTTTGTCTAAGACCCCTTGAACCATAAATTTGCCTCTTGGTTCCATTTATGTACACAGAATATGGAATTGAGGATAAACACCTGTGATCCATTTTCTCCAAAACTTTTATTTTTTTTAGCACGAAATCACAAAACCGCCATTTCACATAATCATACGCAGTTTTGAAATCTATTTTGAACGCCAGCCCTTTCTTCGTTGAACTTCTATAATCCTCCACAACCTCATTGCCCAATAAAATCACATCTTATGCCTGTCTTCCTCCTACAAAGGCTCCTTGTGAATCTGAATCATCTCGTTCAATACTTCTTCTAGCCTCAACAATAGTAACGGTAGTACCTTGAAAATAATTTTGTAAAGACTACTGACAATACTAATTGGTTTATGATCCTTCACTCTGCCACAACTCAGTTTCTTAGGAGTTAAGCATAAGTATGCCTCGTAATGCCGTTTACAACCCCGTTTCTCTCAAATTCTGGAAGAAAAAAAAATTAACAAATCAGCTTTGGTAACTTCTCACAGAGACTAAAAGAAGGCTATTGTGAATTCACAAGTTCCTTGAGCTTTATCTCCATTGCAAGCGTACACATCCTTCTTAATCTCATCTTCATCAAAAGGTCTCTCAAGCCCCACAGCCAAGAGAAATAACCTGCCATTTAAGACCTTCAAAACCTGACCACCTTATTGCTGTCGAGGTGTATAAAGAACTGAAAAATTTGATTACTTTCTCCTCAATTTCTCTGTCCGACTCCACAATCTGCCCATCATATTTTTCTAATTTGGAAATACAATTCCTTGCTTTTCTTGCATTCATTAAACTATGAAAAAGCGTAGAATTATCATCCCTTCTTCAGTCTACTTAAACTTAGATTTCAATACAAGTGCTTCCCATCATATTAGTTTTGATTGCTTGGTCATGGATAAGTATCTTGTTTTTTATAATCTTTTATTGGTTGCAACATTTGCGCACATTGATTTGATTGATGTCTGCCTCATCTTTTTAGGCATAGAGCTACAGAGCAGGATAATGTATTGTTTTTCTTCCTTGATTGGAGGATTTAAATGTGAATTATGCTGTGTACATTTCTTATGTTGATAAGTACGCTAAAGGGTTAAACTAACTTAATTTTTTGATAGACATATGTTCTGGATGTTCACCCTTTTAATCCCCGGATAGCTATGAGTGCTGGTTACGACGGAAAAACCATTGTGTGGGATGTAAGTTCAGTTTCCTTTGTCTCTCTTTTGATTGTTTTCTCTGTGGTACTCAATCGAGATTTAATTGTGGTTCTAGATATGGGAAGGAAAACCAATAAGGACATACGAAATATCACGTCACAAGCTGGTTGATGGGAAGTTTTCTCCGTAAGTCCATCATATTTATGCTCGTTTCTTTTTGTTGAGCTTCAGTAATTATGGCCAATTTGATAAAAAAAAATTTAATTGCTCATTATTTTTCTGTTTATTTAATTGTATTTTTCTTTACAAAGTACCTTTTATGTTCCTAGCTATGCCGTACATGATATTGGATTTTTGTATGAAGCTTTTATTCTAGTTGTCTCTCTGTTTCCTAGGATCTTTAGTCTCAAATTGATAGATTTTTTTATTCTTTTTTATTCTTGTCTGCACTGGAGACTATTAGTGTGTCTGTTTCTGATACTTACAATTTCTTTCCTCTGATACGTAGGGATGGGACGTCAATTATACTATCTGATGATGTTGGGCAGCTTTATATATTGAACACAGGCCAAGGGGAATCCCAAGAGGATGCAAAATATGACCAGGTATGTATAATTGTACATTTTATGTTGTTTTGATCTTTAATCTCAATGAACATAGCAGTGATGCATTTATATCAGTTGGGGATTTGGTTTCTAATGCTTGATTTCCATAATGAGGTTTCTCAGTGGTACTTATCTGGTGTGCCCTCCTTTGGCAGTTTTTCCTTGGTGATTATCGACCCCTTATTCAAGATACCCATGGGAATGTACTTGATCAGGTTGGATGATCATATTTGTTATTTTACTTTATTCTTTGCCTTCCATACTGATATAATATATAATAGGACTGACAATATGTTAGACTGTAGTTCTCTATTAGAGTTTTTATATATTAGACACTGATTAATTACAAGAAATGGCGATTATTGAAACAGGAAACTCAGATAACACCATATAGACGGAACCTCCAAGATCTTCTTTGTGACTCAGGTTTTCTCCCTTGAACTACTAGTTATTATTATTATTTTGTGGGATTTATTTTTACCATTTCATTTTCTTAAGCTTTGTTTATGCTTTGAAATCATTAGGCATGATACCATATTCAGAACCCTATCAGAGTTCATACCAGAAGAGGCGATTAGGAGCTCTTGGTGTTGAATGGAATCCTAATTCTCTTAAACTTGCTACTGGAGCAGACTTTACTCTAGATCCAGAATACCAAATCTTACCCTTGGCAGACCTAGACCTAATAAATGAGCCTCTGCCTGAGTTTGTGGATGTCATGGATTGGGAACCAGACAATGAAATACAAAGTGATGATGCTGATTCAGACTTTAATGTCACTTTAGATTATTTTAGTGGAGGAGAGCAAGGAAGTTTAAGTTCCAATTCCTCTGTTGACTCAGTGGGCAGTGCAGAAGATGGTGAGACTGATGACACACAAATGAATAGACGAAGATCAAAAAGGAAAAAGCAAAAGGCTGAAGTAAGTTATTGTGAATTTTTGTAGAAAGGAGGTTGTGTTCAGGGTGTTATTAATTTTTCTTTCCTTTGTTTTAGTCTTCTCTTGAAATAATTAACCCACTGCTCTATCTATATCTTGCTTCATCAGATTGAGATCATGACATCTTCAGGAAGGCGTGTGAAGAGGAGGAATTTTGATGAGAGTGATGGTAATCCTCCCAGGAAAAACAAAACTAGGAAATTAAAAAGTGGTCGAAAAGGTTCAAGGAAGAAATCTCCTAAATCAAAGTCATCGAGACCTCGAAGAGCTGCAGCAAAAAATGCACTTACTCTGTTTTCTAAAATTACAGGGACCTCTACTGACGGAGAAGATGAAGATGACTCAGGAGTTGATACATCAGAGAGTGAATCCATACTTCAAGATTCAAACATTGAGAGTGATGGATCTGATAAATATTTGCAAAATGAGCAAATGAAACATCGGAAAGGAAAAGAAATTTCACTGGATGACTCTGACTTGGTTAAATTTCCCAAAGTTCCTGAATTTCAAATTAATGCTGGAAATAGGACAAAATTGGTCCTCAAATTGCCACAACGTGAATCAAATAGGCTTCTGGCTCGAGAGAAGATAGTATTCAAATGCGGTAACCATGGTGATTTGGTGGGTCCATCCTCAAGAGTTTCTCAAGAAACAATTGAAATGAATGGTAATTATATGAACTCTCAGGATTCGAGTTACGACCCTGGCAATTGTGCAGGACGCAATACAATTGAAGGGTCAGACAGAGTACCAGGAGATAAAGTTGACCTTTTAAATTTGTCTGAAGATTATAAAAATGGGAAAATTAGATGGGTTGGGGCCAGAGCTCGGACATCCAAGCGTCTAAGATTTGGTGAACCTGCACCAGCAAATGCATTTACCAGGACAGGCTTGTGTCTTGAATTTCATCGTGAAAAACAGAATAATAACAGTCAATGTGTAAAACTGGATAGTGATTCTTTGAGTGAGTTCTCTGATTTACAAACACAAAAACTTGAGATTAAGGGAGATGAAAAGCTGGCAATCAATGGGACAGATACGGGAGGTGATGCCTGTGGCGGGAAAGAGAAATTGAGTTCTATTGAATGCAGGGAATACAATGATACATCAAAAATTCATGACATGGTTGCTTGGAATGCAATTGACTCTGACAACAATAAGAATATGACTGAGCTTCCACTCAAAGACACTGATAAAGCATCGAAATCAGATGATATATCTGCTTGGGATGCAAATGCCTCTTTTGTTGAAAATGGGAACAGAAATGGTCTTCCAACTGAAGAAACTAAGAACCCTTCTCCACTCATCTCCACCAATTTGAGTCTGAAAAGGATTGCAAATGATTCTGAAAATCCTTGGGAACAGGAAATGAAATCTTCAGTGGACAACTTGGAGAATGGGCTATATAATTTGTTAAATGACAAGTCATTAGACACTGAACAAGACTCAGTTGTGCCTGACGATGAAACAACCAATAGATTTAATTCAGATCGTGGTGATGGTGGTTCTCTGGAATCTGACACTCAGTGTGATAAGAATGCCATGTCTAGTACAAAGGACTCAGTGGAGTCTCATCAGTTACATAAGAAAAATATGTATACTGCTGTATATAGAAGGGCTAAATCACAGAAGGGTACAACTACTTTAGAAGGTGATGTTGATGGCAAAGGAGGGAGCACCTCAAATGCAAGCAACCACAATCCTAGTGGAGTGGACGTTTGTGAAGACTCAATTGATGGATCATGTGGGACACAATCCACTGGATTGAAGGGCTCTACATGTCCAGATGTGGCTGACGATGTTAAGCTGACCCAAGAACTTGAATCAGGATTCATGCTTAGAAATAATCAGAACAGTTCCATGAGTAGGCGTAGACAGCCAAATGAAGAATGGGGATCAAGTTCTAGAGCGACAGTTGGTTTGAGGTCTACTAGAAACAGAAGAAGCAACCATCAACTTTGTGAGACAAGTCCAATAGGGACAACAAGGAAGTCAAATAAATCATCAAGAAAGGGAACATGGTTAATGCTAACTACACACGAGGGAGGCTCCCGATATATTCCACAACTAGGGGATGAAGTAGTATATTTGAGACAGGTTAGTTGCTCAAGGAATTATTACAATTTTTTTGTTGATTCAATTCTAGTTTGGGGGTTTAGTTTTCTAACCTTTGCTGATATACGTTGAAACTTAATCTTTTCTTTCAGGGGCATCGAGAGTATTTAGAACACACTCGGCTGAGAGAACAACCTCCTTGGATATCAGTGAAAGGAAAGTTAAGAGATGTAGAGTTTTGCAAAGTTATAGACCTGGAGTACTCCCCATTTGCGGGATCTGGGGAGAGCTGCTGTAAAATGATTTTCGAATTTGTGGATTCTGCTTCCGATGTATATGGTAGATCTTTTAGAATGACCCTACCAGAAATGACTGGTTTTCCTGACTTCCTTGTAGAAAGAACTCGCTATGCTGCAGCTATGCAGCGAAATTGGACACGCAGGGATAAATGCAAAGTCTGGTGGAAAAATGACGGTGAAGAAGATGGTAGTTGGTGGGCTGGTAGGATTCTTTCTGTGAAGGCCAAATCTGATGATTTCCCAGAAAGCCCATGGGAGAGGTATACTGTTCAGTACAAGGGTGACCCTACAGAGACGCATTTGCACAGTCCCTGGGAGTTACTTGATATCAATACTGTATGGGAGCAGCCTACTATTAGCAATGCCAGCAAAAACAGCCTTCAGTCTGCCTTTGCCAAACTAGAACACTTGAGCAAACTTCCACAGGTATCAAACACAATGTTAAGTGTGATAGGAAAGTATATCTCACTGCTTTTCATGATAGTTTTCTAAATCTTGTGAACATATTTCAGGATCGTTATGCAATTAATAAGTTGAAGCAACTTTCACAGAGGTCAAATTTTGCGAATAGGTATATCTTTGTCCTTGTAATCCTGTTTAGTATATACTAACACTAGTAGAATAGCATTATTTAATAGATTTGGGACATTGGATGCCTAGTCATTACGGTTTTAGTTTCCTTCTTTCTCATTCTAACTTTAATTTTCTTTAAAATTGTCAGGTTCCCAGTTCCATTATCTCTTGAAGTGATCAAATCTAGATTAGAGAACAATTACTATCGAAGTTTAGAAGCAGTGAGCCATGATTTCAAGATCATGCTGTCAAATGTTGAGAATTTTTTGGGGAGCAAGTCAGAGATTTCGGCGAAATTAAAACGTTTGTCAGATTGGTTTGCAACAACATTGTCATCTTTGTAGCTTTTCTCTTTTTTTTCCTATTTTTTTTTTATAGAAAGAAATCGTTAGTGAGGTTAAGTGGCCCATCTGGGTTATTTTCCCTCTTTTCTCTAATGTAGATAATTTCATTTCTTCAAAAAGTTTTTCCTTCTTACTAGTTAGATTGGTTATTGGAAATTGGTTAAATCTGTCGGGGGTATTCTTTCTTAAGAGGAAATAGAAAACTGAAGAGTTTTTCTGGTGGTTGTGTAGATTTTCCACCAAAAAGATTTGTTCTTGTATAGACACTTGATATCATCACCATTAATAACAAAAGGAAAGGAGAAATGTCCACCTAATGTTTTTTTGCTTGTTTTCAACCTTTTCACTTTCTTTGTTTGTGTCAGATTTATTCATCTTTATTGTATTGCATTGTTTATTTCTTTGAAAAGGACAACATTTAGTTTAATAATGGTCACTTAACTCTTGAAAACATTTTCTTCAAAGATAATGATCAATTGAATTGTTACCACATGTAGTGTACAACACTAAAAGAAAAAGTGAGATATTATGAGTGGTTGAGTTTAAAATTGGGTCTTAGTTATTATAAATGTAAAATATTAAAAACAATTAAATTCAATCACTTGTAACCTGTCAAGTGGTGTTAACCTCATGGCAATGCTCCTTTTAAAAATATTCATCTTATGTTTTCATAACTTTTAACCCCATTCATTCTTACACTTTCGATGCCAGAAAAAATACATTTTTTTTATCACATTTTAATGTTGAATCATCAATTTTAGTAGGTTATTTAAGAGTTTTGCCCCCCAAACTATGACTAATATATTATTATGCCTCTGATTTTTTTGAGCCGTTAAAAATTATCCTTGAACAAATTACAGTGTCGTAAAGTGGCACTTCTGTTAAGTTTTATCATATGTAGCTAATGAATTATTGACGTAGCTATTAAGTTACCAACTTGTCATTGCCACATTAGCATCATGTGTATAATTTAAAATTAAAAAATATATATTTCTTATAAAAAATTATATATAATTCAAAAATTCAAAAAATATTTCTTCTTTTTAATTCTTAAAAGATTAACTTTTTTGAATAAATTCTTAAAAGATTAATTAAATAAAATTTTCAAATATTAAAAAAAATAAAACCGAAGCTCATCTAATTTTTTTTTTGACAAAACTTAAAGTCATCTAATTTAAACTTTATTAATTTCATCATTATTAAAAATAAATAATTTAATTGTGTCAAACTAAAAAAATTAGATGAGTTCTAGTTTTATTTTTTTAAAACATTTTAATATTTTAGTTAATTAATTTTTTAAGAATTATTAAAAAAAAGTAATCTTTTAAGAATTAAAAAGATTTTTTTTTAATTTTTAATTTTAATTTTTTATTACAAATATATATTTTTTAATTTTAAATTATACACATGGCGCTGATTTGGCAATGACAAGTCAGTGACCAAATAGCCATGTCAGCAATCTATTAGCCATAGAGGATAAATCTTAACATAAGTCCCCCTTTACAACACTGAATAGTTCCAGAGTAATTTTTAGCGGCTCAAAAAAATCAAGAAGCACAATAAATATATATATCATAATTCAGAGGCAAAAATTATAAATAGTCATTTTAGTACCACTTTTATAAACTTGTATATATCTATAAAAGAAAATAAGAAATCTTTTTTAATATAATGAGTATCCAATTATTATTGGCGGTTTCCTTTCAAAACTCTCGTTTCTTTCAATGGATTGATAATTTTTTTGAGTTGATATTTATATATATAGGGAGTTTCCTAGGTAGCGACATTACTTTTGCCCCTGTATTTTCTATTTTTGGCACTTGGAAAAATCTTAACAATTTTTTTTTTTTATGTGACTGCATACATAATAGTTATAGTAGATATTATGCCAATTTTCAGAAATTTTGAATAATTTACAGTGCCAAAATTAGAGTTCAAATAATCTATTTTCCACTCGCATTAAAAAAATTAGACACGCATGCAACTGATTGTTTGAACTCTGATTTCAACACCGTAAATTATTCAGAATTTCCTAAAAAATGGCGGAATGCCCGTTATAACTATAATGTACGTCATCGTGCAAAAAAAATTGAGTTATAATTTCTCCAAGTGCCGAAAATAGAAAACGATGCTACTGTAAAGGCAAAAGTGATGCCCCTACATAAGAAAATTCATATATATAAATATATATATATAGGAGAATTCTCCTATAAGGACTTCACTTTAAGCCCTACTGGTGGGGCTCTCAGTGTTTCTCGACCTGCGATTTTTTTTATGACCGTGTATATTGTAGCTATTTAGAGCATCCTGCAAATTTTCATAAAATTCCAAATAGTTTACAGTTCCAAAAACTAGGTTCAAACATATTGCTTTCCACGCGCATAAAAAAAATTAGTCACGTGTGCAACAACATGTTTGAACTTAGTTTTCGATACTGTAAATTATTCGGAATTTTATGAAAATTTGCAGGATGCTATAAATAACTACATTACATACGGTCATAAAAAAAATCGCGCCGAAAACTATTCACGGGGCGAGAGCACTGAGAGCCCCATCAGTAGGGTTTAAAGTGAAGCCCCTATAGGAGAATTCTCATATATATATATTTTTATATATACACACACAAGTTTATTACCCACTTTTTTTGGCAGGATATTTACGGCATAAGTACCTAAAGTTTGGGAAAAATACCCAACATGGACCTAATTTTTTTTAGTGGGGAAAGTACCTAAGGTCACTAAAAATGTAATTTCATTCGGTTCCATCGGTAAGGTCTATTAATGTGATTACTACACTGACATGTGTCATCTTCTTATTGGTCTACTTAATAATTATTTTAAAAAATAATTTTAATTAATTTTTAAATAGAAAATTAATTAAATAATATATTTTTAAATAAAATAAAATAAAAAACTGATTTTAATTATATATTTATTTTTTTTATATTTTATATCTGATTTTAACTTTTTTTTAAAGATTGAAATTAAAAATCCTAAAACTATACCTCTCTCTCTCCCTCCGATCTCTATCTTTCCCTCTCCCTCACCTTCCCACGCAACCTCTTCTTCTTCCTCGGCACCGGCAAGCCACCGCGACGGAGTCAAGCCACTCCTGCCTCTTCTTCTTCTTCGGTTATTCTTCTTCTTCTTCTTCCTTTATGCAGTGGGCGGAGATGGAAGCTTTTCCAGTGGCCATCGAAGAAGGAGGCGAACGGGGCTTCTGCGATGTCGACAGAGTGAGGATATGTGGAATGCTCCTCCTGGTTTAATACGGCGGAGATTCTCTTTGGCCTCGGTTATTTGGCCTTGTTTCATTAAGCAGATACCAAGGTTGCACATTTTGTTGTTGTCTGGTGAAATTGCCAGTGCTTTGTGATAAGCATCTTCAGCTTCAATGTTGTTGTTTTGTTGCATCAATGCCCACCCTAGATTCCCCTGAAAGAAACAAAACACAAAAATCAACATTATTATACATTGATCGACATAACATCTTGGAACTCACACTAATGAGAATGACAATTCTTTCTTACAAGTAATCTTGTAGCCTCTTGCTCCACAGAGACCTGAAATTTCTTTCCTTGAGATCGAGCTGTCTTAGTTCGTTTTCCATTGAATGCTAGGCCTTGCTGAATTAAGTACAACTTATGTCTCAACAGTGTTATTTGGTCATCCAATCTACCACATCTCTGCCAAAAAAGAATGATGAATTAAAAAAAAAAAAAGGAAGACAATTGAAGATAAACCCAGTTATTAGATCTAAGAGCTTTGTAATGAACCTTATAAAGATCCAAAAGAATGTTATCAAGAGACTCTTGAGCTTGATCTGAACACCTATGTCTTAACGACTTAATAACTTCAATGGCTCTTCAGCCCGATTCTGTTGCTTCGTCTCCATAGCCATGTCTTTCAGAGCACTATCCACTCTATCTCCAGAATTAATGGCTGCCCAGAATAGCGGAATAGCTTTCTCTGGATCCTTATCCACCAACTGAAACAAACAAAAATGGACCAAAACCCAAATGTCAGAACATAAATCAAAGCAATAAAAATCAGTCTTTTACCAAAAACACACAACCCCATATAAACTTATTTGAACATTTTTGGCTCTGATATAAGGAGAATCTCCAAATGGTACCTTGTGAGTCACATGAAATGACTTGGACCGAGTTCTCGAAACTCCGAGAGGCTTGGCTGGGGACGAAGGAGCCGACTTGGTCGGTCTGAAACCAGGAGGAGCATTCTAATGGTTTATTTTTGTTTGTTTTAGTTCAATTTAATTTTAATTTTTTTAATTAGTAAAGATTTTAAATTAAATCAGATTTAATATTTCTCTTAAAAATTATTCTTATATAATTTTATTAAATTAAAATGTATTTTTTAATTTATTTTATATTTAAAAAAATTTAAAATATTTAAAAAAAAATATTTATGAGCTGGACCAATAAGGACATGACACGTGTTGGTCCAGTCATCACGTAACAGAGATTTAACGAAGGAGCCTGACAGAATTACACTTTTAGTGACATTGAGTATTTTCCCACTAAAAAAAAGATTGGGTCTATGCCAGGTATTTTCCCCAAACTTTGGGTACTTATGCTGCAAATATTTCATTTTTGCATGATGTCATACATTATAATTATAACAGGCATCCCGCTAATTTTTGAAAAATTCTGAATAATTTACGGTGTTAAAATCAGAGTTCAAACAACAATTTGCACGTGTGCCTGATTTTTTTATATGGGTGGAATACAAACTATTTGAACTCTAATTTCGATATTGTAAATTATTCAGAATTTCTCGAAAAATTGGCAGAATGCCTACTATAACTATCATATACATTGCCATATAAAAAAAAATTCGTTATAATTTCTCCAAGTACTGAAAATAGAAAATGCCCCTATGGTAGTGTTTAACCCAATTTTGGACTTGGTAACGTAGTATTTGGAAAAAGGACACATGGCGATAAACAACAATGAATGCATAGGGCTGGTCGAAAAAGGAGTAGCTTCTCAAAAGAACTACATCAGATCTGCTCGAGAGGAGAAGACTGGTGATGTTATATGATGTTGCTCGAAGATGGACCTGCTCGATGCATGACACATTTTTCACCCGAAGATCCGAATTTCACGAGATACTGCAAAATATCCCAAGATATTTTTGTAACCAATATTTGAATTGTATTATTTCCGTATTATTTGAATTTTTAGTTAGTTATAACAAATCTCACACTACACGTGTAAGGCCTAGGTTAATTTGTAAAGACCCATAGCCCATGAGGAGACTCTATACATAAAGATCTCTCTTAGTCATCATCTCTAAGCTGAATTTGTGCGCACTTTACATACAAAACTCTACTGAATTGTATTTTTTTTCTCTCAAGCTTAAGAAACTCAGTTGAACCATGTTTCTTCTTGATCTTGAGTGTAAGACTTCTTTGATTAATAAAAGTTCAAGTGGACGTAGGTCATTAACAACTCTTGAGGCTGACCACTATAAAAATTTTGTGTCATTTACTTGATTTCAATTCATTCTAATTCTTTTCTGCCGTTTAAATTGACTCAGTGTCATTGTCCAAAACGTTGGTCAACATTTTGGTGCTTTCATTGAGAGTTAAAATCCAAGATCCAACTTTGCTAGATCCATCTAAAATAATGGCTATCACTACTAGAAGTCAGTGTCAAGAACCACAAGGAGGGAACCCTAACATTAGACATCCTGATCGCACCTCGAGCAGTCAAATCCCTCCTTTATGTCCCACTTATCAGGTTCCTCCTCCTGGAAACCTACCTCCACCAGCCACATTTGGGCATGATGAGCCCCATGTGGACTTAGAGGAAGATATACACCCTGACCTTGAACAGTTGAAAGGAGTCGTAGGATAGATGCAGGAACAATTTGTTGCCATGCATGAGAGTCAGGCAACAGCTCAAGAGGCTATAGCAGAAGCCCTCAATAAACAATTTGTGGATGGATCATAGGCAACGATCCCTTAAGGCCCATCAAGAGGAAGATGATTGTCGCAGTGCTGAGGCGGCAAGGTTGCTAGAGGTTGTCTTGTCACAAAATTAAGCAACAAGACCTCGACCAGTGAATCCTCAGCTTGAAACATTGGTCAGTTAAATCCTGAAGCCCAAAGACCAACAAGTCAGGCCCTATGACCTGCTCAAACATCACGGTCTTGGACCAAGTAGTTCCCCCTGGGCAAACTCGGATTCAACACTCTAAC
The DNA here is from genome assembly GCF_963169125.1 of Humulus lupulus. Lineage (NCBI taxonomy): Eukaryota > Viridiplantae > Streptophyta > Magnoliopsida > Rosales > Cannabaceae > Humulus > Humulus lupulus. Next base: position 280,586,676 of record NC_084794.1, on the reverse strand, counting down.
AGGGGGGCTCAGCAAAGAGTGCAGCAACCGCTTCATCAAGATGAGCAAGTGTTGCCCAACAGAGAGAAAAGTTGCGCTAAACAAGTGTCTAGAACTGGAAGGCCTGCTAATAAACAACCAAGGTGTGCAGCCTCACGGAGAGGCTAGCCTCTTAATCCTGAAGCTGGTCAGCAATTCTGACAACCAAGGAATGAAAGACCAGCTAATTGGAACCGAGGACAGCCACCTCGACATGCTGGATACAATTATGGTCATCCTCACATGAGAACTAGAAGGAGGAATGATCAAGAAGCCAATAGTAGTTATCAAAAATATACAGAGATGATGATGATGATGATGATGATGATGATGATGATGATGATGAGGGGGATAGTCAATACTACCAACCCCGTGACTATTAATATTATGACGACCATCCCAATAGTGGGCATCCAAGAGGACAATTTGTTCCGCCAAGGCCACCTAGGCCTCAAGATATCCCACCTAGGGAAAATGTGCAGCCTGAAGGACCGTTTGTCCCACCAAGGTAGCAAGAGCCAGCAAACTGCTCGGAGATGCCACCTTTTGGCCCTCCTCGAGCAGATAGCCAGAATGTTGGGGGCGGCCCAGAGGAGGAAGCATCTTCAATAGAATTGGGAATAGAGGGCCCGACCTAAGAGATGTCCTCGACCAGCTTCGGGAAGGCAATGGTTCTAATGTTGAAGGACCCGTTGCACCTGTGATCCCACCTGCACCACAAGTGGGAGCTGCTGCAATCCCGGTCGCTGCTCCAGCAACTATGCCATTATTTTCTCCGGCAATCCAAGCGCAACTAGATGCCCTCATTCAGATGGTTTGGGAGCTAACTGCTCCAAAACTCATCGATATTGATATAGAGAGAAGGAAGTGATCTCCGTTCTCTAAATGGATCAATGCTCTTAAAATCCTTCCCAAGTTCAAGATGCTAACTTGGAAAATGTATACTGGAAGAGAAGATCCAATTTCACATGTTAACAACTTTGAAATACAAAGGGATCTTCAAGGAGTAAGAGATGATGTCTGTTGTAGGATTTTCCTTGCTACCCTTGCTAATTCTGCTCAACAATGGTTCTTCAAGCTAGAATCAGGAACCATTACATCATGGGATAAATTTGTGAGGCTTTTCTACTCACAATTCTTTGATGCTCGTATCCCACTAGTCGAGCTCAATGACCTTGTTGACATCAAGCAAGGGCCTAATGAATTCCTTAAGGACTATGTGCAGCGGTTCATGCAAGAAGTTGCTAGGTCAAAAATGGTTAGTGATGATGGAAAGCTGATGGCCATCATGGTTGGGATCCAAGTAAAAGGTCCTTCATGGACTGATCTCAAAAGAAATCGTCTAATCAACTAGAGAGTTTTTAAATCGAGCAAACAAGTTCATTAAGTTGGAAGAAGCTATTCGAAGAGTAGATCAGGCTAACTGTAACGCCCTACTTCCTTAGAGTCGTTACTAAGTGAGTTTTAAAATGATAAAGGTGCAATGAACTCGCTAACCGAGGTTTTTAAAACAAAAGTGTGACTAAGCAAAAGTTAAGGTTGTAATCTTTGAAAATGCGTTGTTTCATTGAAAACTTCTAGTATTAAACATTTGGGATCCCAAAATAAAGTTTGAAAACCATTTACAACTTAAAATAAGTTTACAGTTGGTCCGTTATTAAAATCACAGGTTATTACAGCCATTTCTTGAAAATACCCCCAACCAAAGCAGTCGGGCAGGCCAAACATGTACGCGTCGCTTCATGCTCTCCGTACTCATGGCTGGTTGACTCAATCTTTGCCCTTACCTGCAACACAGAGCACCCGTGAGCCGAAGCCCAGCAAGAAAACTCAAACAGTACATAACATATGCAAATTATACAGTTAATCATATCAGATAGTCCACAGATAAACGGGTCAACCATTAGACTTAAGCGACCCGGCCATGCCGCCCCAGCAGCCTTACCAAAGCCTGGGGTCTCGGTCCTCACCGTAAGGATATCACATGTATCCATTGGGTCCCACCCTGACTATAAGCATCCCATGTGCTAGGTGTTACTTCCGGCCCCAAGGCCGTTCTCGGCCCTTGCCGTTCTCGGCCCTTGCCGTTCATTCGGCCCTTGCCGTTCTCTCTACTATAAATGCAAATAGTATAACTCAAGTAGCATTCAAACATATATCAATTCGATTAAGTCTGCACCCTAACATGTAATGCAATATAGGGTCGTGCCCTGCAATCATCTCAGCATGTAATGTAGGGCTGAGCCCTGCAATCACATCATGGGCCCATGCCCTGTCCTACGGGTGCTATAGTTTTCTTACCTGTCAAATTGATAGCTTTCAACACTTGACTCCTTGAGCACGATCCCACACGAGCCTTAGCACACACCTAAACACAACCATAGGTCAAAGTCAACACCGAACCCCAAGTCCGAAAACCTAGCCTCGGGACCAATCCCGAGCCCCCCGGGAAGTCCTAGATCCACAAAACAAGGTGGTGGAATCGAACCCCGAACCCTAGGTCAAAATCCCTCACAAATAGCCCAAAAACCCCTTTCTGGGCACAGGGTAGCGCTACAGCGCTCAAAAGAGAGCGCTGTAGCGCTACAAGCAGAATCAGCACCACCCCAGAAACAAGGCCTAGCGCTACAGCGCCCAAAGACTAGCGCTGTAGCGCTAGTTGCAGGCAGGCAAAACCCAAATTCCATTTCTGCGATTTCTTTGAGCCAATCTCAACCTAAACTTCCCCAAATCTTTACCAAACTCAAAATCAAGCTTATAAACACTCTCCACTCATCCCAAGCATCCCAAATCCTCAAAACCCAAGCACATTCAACCAAAATCTCAAAATTCACCATGATCAACCCTAAACCCAGAAATTCAGTCAAACAACAAAGTTAAAGGCTTAGAATTCATACCGTTGATGCAATTTCGACCTTGATTCATTTCCTAGACCTCCTTAGCTTGCTCTTCCTCAAAGCTTGCCCAGAAATTCCCTAAAATTCCCATCATCTCAGTCCAAAACACAGCTCAAACCAGCCAAACCCTTAAAACTGAAAACTCTAAGAACTTACCTCAAAAGTTGATGTGTTCTTGCTAATCCTTGCCAAATCTTCAAGTCTAACTTTAAGATCCTTGATGCTCAGCCTATCCTAGATCTCCACTGAGCTTTGCCCCAAGAAAAATGAAGAGAAATGGTGCAAGAACCCCAAACCGATCCTTTAAGGAAAACCCTCTGTTTTCTCTCTTTTCTTTTCTTCCTTTCTTTCTTTCAGATTTCTCCCACTCCCTAACAATCCCACTCACTATATAAAGCCTTATTTAATCTATCTCTAAAAGCCAAATGACCAAAATGCCCTCCCTATTAATTCTAAACCCATTTGTCCAAGTAGGGTCATTTTACCCAATTCCCGCTAATCCTCAAGTGTCTATAATATTTTCCCGCTTGCTCCCCAATACCTGAAAAGTCACCAAATAATATTCCTCGATATCAAAATAAACCCCAATATACTCATTAACTTCCTATTTATACCCCCAGGCTCGCCCCGAGCCGGGTATAAATCTCCGCCTCGACTTTCCGCTAGTCTGCTCACTGGGATCGTCTCGAGTCACAAATCACAGATACACCCACATACCACTGTGGTCTCAACAATCATCACATATCAGTACAGTTATGCCCAACATGGCCAAAATTACAATTATGCCCTTCTAACACAATCAGGGCCTACATGCATACTAATACACATAGTCATGCATCTCAAATAGTCAATTAGTCATATAACATGCTTTAAATTATAATAATGCATTTAACTCATTAAAGTCACACATAAATCCCATCATGCCCTCCTGGCACGCTAATCAAGGCCCTTAAGCCTTATTAGCGAATTTGGGTCGTTACACTAACTAAGCAGGCACCAGCGCTGCTCCAACTAAAAATACTGGTACACCTAATCAGAACCAGACAACCAATGGTAAGGGTAATTGTGACAAGCAGAATCCCGTGATCCGAAAGGGGAAAGACCGGGTAAAGTTGTGCAATCCCACACCGCCTGGGGAAGGTCAAGTGTGATGATTCTAAGATTGTTTAGGTATGGGACTACATAGTTGAAGATGGCTTAAATGGATTGATGGGTACTACCTATATCAACAAGATGCATCTTCTTTTCGGTAGCCCATCACTTGAGAACTCCAAAGTTAAGCGTGCTTGACCTAGAGTAATCTCAAGATGGGTGACCTACTGGGAAGTTTTCCTAGGAAGCGTGTGAGTGAGGACAAAGCACGCTGGAAAAACTCGTGTTGGTTTGTAGGGCTAGTCCTTATTCCAGGAAGCAGCCATAGTGACGTGGGACGTTACAGTATTAAGAAAAACCAGAATAATGGCAAACGAAGTAATAATTCCAACGGTGGCAACAATAATGATAACAAACAGGCAAAAACTAATGATAAGCCATGAGAGTACACTCCTCATTTTACCACTTATACTATGTTCTTGGGGTCACAAGCAGAAGTATTTCAAGCTACATAGGCTGAAGTGCCTTACAGGAAACCCAATCCTATAAGAAAATATATAAGTAAGAGAGACACGAACAAGTTTTGTTGCTTTCATAACGACTACAGACATGACACTAATGAGTTTAACCAGCTCAAGGATGAAATCGAATTTCTCATCCACAAAAATCACCAGGTAATGAGAATATATATTCGATGTTCTGCAAAATCAGGCTGCTGCACCCAATATGGATGCACCAACACAATCACTACAACGAGCCCCAGTAGTTGGTCGTTTAGACATGATCTGGGGAGGGCCATACCTGACAGGTGAAAGTAGAAAGGCTCTAGAATGTTATTGTAACGTCCCAAATTACCTAATAAGGCTTAGGGCCTTAGTTAGGGGGCCAAGATGGCAAAATTGTGGAAGTTATGTGCTTATGTAATATTTATGTGTATCATTGCATGATTATGTGAGTTATATTATAATATGACTTGATATGAATTTTTTGGTGTATTAAATATGCATGTGGGTCCGTTTCTTATCAGAAGGGAAATTTTTGTAATTTGGTCTGTTATGGGTATATTTAGCATATATGTGATATATGTGTGAGGCCACATTATTATGTGGATATATTTGGGTTACTCGGCACGAGGCGATTCTAGGGAGCAAGTTAGCGGGAAAGTCACAACGGGACCAATACTTGACTCGGGGGAGTCAAGGGATATTTGGGTATTTAGTATATTACCAGGATATCGGGTAATGGGAATGAATAATCGAGGATATATTTTGGTGATAGTAAGATCAGGAGGGAATTCTGGGGATTTTGACCATTTTACCCTCGGGGACATTTTTGGTACCCCAAACCTTGGGATTTATTTAAAGTTACTTGGATTCGAAGTAACCTGATAGAAATAGAAAACACGTTCAGTACTCTCGTTCTCTCTCCCATTCTTTCATTTAGCATTCGATAGTATTTTCGAAGGGAACTTGAGTTTTACGATTCAGATTCAAGCAAGGTTAGAGTCGTAACGATTCTAAGGAAGATTAGAAGCTTGATAGCCAGAGGGTTTAACTGGAAAATGACTTAATTAGAGGTAATTAAGCTTTGAAATTCTGAGTTTCTGTTTCCTTAAGTTTCTTGAGTTTTGATTTGGACGTTACGTTTTGGTGATTTTTCGATCTATCAGAACCACGGGTTTTGATGCTCATGAGGTTCTAGGGTTTGGTACGAATTTGGGGTGAGTTTTAGGAGAATTTGGAGCTATGAAATTTGGGTTCACGGGGTCGCGCCGCAGTTCTCTTGAACCCAGAGGTAAGGGGCAGTTTTCTGATGCGAGGCCGCTCCATGGCACCTGTTCAGTGAGAGGAGAGGTTGGGGCCTCTGACTTGGGCGGGCCACGACTCAGATTCTTGGGGCCACAACTAAAATTCTTGGGGCCACAGCGCTTAAGGGATTTTGGGCCTTGGAAGGGTTTTGAGTGCAGGAACTCAAACCTAAGGGCTTAGGATCGATCCTACTACTCGGTTTAGTAGGATTCGATGTTCCGGAGGCTAGGACTCAGTCCGAAAGCCTTTATTTACTCACTTTTTATGGGATTCTATACTTGGTTATGACTAGGTTATTGCTAGGGGCTCGGGATCAGGATCGTGCTTGAGGGTCGTTCTTATTTTACCTTACACTCAGACCTGAGGTAAGAAAACTGCACCCAATACGTGATGTATATCATTAGGGCTTGTCCCGAACGTTGAATATAATCTTGATTCGGCATGGGCCTCTGTAAATGTGCATGATTATGATTATGCCTGTGAATGATTGATTAATGATGCGTGTCGTATGCCGTATCAAATTTAAATATTTATTTTTTCACTTACACCAGCTACTTCAGTAATGCAGTAAATAGGGGTCGAACCCACGAGAACTATGATCAAATTATTATTCAAAATAATAACTAAACTAAAATTAGAAAGGGGCTTTAGTTTTAACAGCTGAAAACATAAAATAAAATAAATATCAAAGATTGAATAAATAAGGATATAACGATATTAAAGAAATAGTCAAAAATTACTCTCCACCTTCAACAATCAATCTATCAACAATGACGAATAATATTCCCTATTCCCAATTAAACTATTAACCCTGCAGATAACACTTAAGCAATCAATTATCTTAGTTTTCCTATTATACTTAATTAAAGCTAAGCGCTCTTAATTAACCATTTTTACCCAACAATAAACCCATTAAACATGTGATCTATTTAACCTAGTAAAAGTATTACACTGTGTGGAAACAAGTTAATCTAGGCAACAAATTCATTAAGCATGCAATTCATTTAACCTAGGTTCTATTTTTCATCACAATCAAAATACCCGTCACATTCTCTGATTGCAGTTTATCACTCAGAATCCTAAACTATTAGGTGAATAGAAATCCTAAGATGATAGTAGAATAATGAAAAACCCCAGTAAGTTGGCCACCTAACAAGATCTCACAAGATTCAAAACATTCAATTAGAAAAATAGAAGCAATTTAATACAAGGGAATACAAGGAATAAAATTCATCAATGCATTCAAGATCTCATGTCTAGGGTTTTGAAATAACCCTCAACTATAAAGAAAACTACTCTATAATCATATTCATATTCATAAACATAAATATTCAATGAAAATGAAAGAGTTTTGAGAAGAAAGAAAAACTAGATTGAAGAATATAGATTATGATGTTTTTTCTCCTCCTCTGTTGCTCTAGCCTCTAAAATTTGCAATCCAAAGTTGTTTTAGAAGTTAACCCTAATCCCTTTTAACCCATCAAAAATTACATTTAAAATTTGAATTTTAAAGAAAAAATTGTTGCACGGCCGCGTCCAGTGCTTCTTGGTGGCCGCAGCCACTAGAAACTGCATTTTCCAGAAAATCGGGCTCCGGCCGTGGCTTGGGACATTGCTGGCCGTGGCCACTACGTTCTGTCCCCCAGGCCACGGCCTGAAATAAGGCTGGCCGCAGCTGTAACAATTTTTCCCGTTTTTCAATTTTCTTCTACTATAGCGACTGAAAGTATTTTAAGCATAACTTCCTCGATATAACTCAGAATTGAACGATTCAAAAAGATATGGAAAGATAAGAAAAATATATAAAACTTGTGTTTCTAGGTATATTTCCAAAAGAGTATTGGAAAATCATCAAATCAAGTGTAAAGTTTCAGATTTGTAATTCCGAGCTTAACCATTGCTTGTAAAACATCCCAAATTCATTCGTTTTCATCCAAATATCTTGAAAAATCATAAAAACACAAAATAAACTAATTAAACATATGTAAATAAATAATCAAGTGTATAATCATACAAGAATAATGAATTAAAAATAGACAAATTCAGTACTTATCAATTAAGCATGTTGAATGCTCTGTATATGGATATTTGTTATAGGATGAATGCATGTTCGCATTATATAATTGAGAAAAGCATTGACTTATGAGTCAATGACGACAATAGCACTGAGCGCTAGTTGATATGGTTAGATCTAATCAGGAGCACATCATACGCTTGTTCGACCCAATTGTCGTGGAAAAGTAAGTGCCAGGTACGCTGGGCCAGCTCCAAGGCTGGTTATACAAAGGATAGGGCAATGGGCCCCAGGGTGACTTATTAGTCCCATATCCTAGGGCGTTGAGCCCCAATATGATTTATTAATCATGTAACTTGGGCAACAGGCCCTGATATGATTTAGTGATTATTTAATTAGGGCATCTTGCCCCATATGATGTTGTAGTCATTTATATGAATGGTATGCATGCATGAGTAGGGTTATTACTACTAGGCATGCTTATTATGGTTTGGTAATGTATTATTAACTGCTTATGAGCATGTTTAAGTTTTCTTGCCGGACCTTGGCTCACGGGTGCTATGTGGTGCAGGTAAGGGGAAAGGGATTCTGGATCAGCCATGAGTTGGAGAGCTTAGGTGGCGACGTGTACATATGTGGCCGCTTGACCACCATGGTCAAGGTTTCTCAGAGGAACTAGGGTTAAACCCTATTTTTTCCACTTAGGTCGGCGGGTTGTAACTTTTGAGTTATAATTACCCTTTTGGAACTGTAAAAATTTCTGTAAACATTTATTATGGGATCCCATGTATAACTTAATGTTTTAATGAAATATCCATTCCTTTTAATATAAATTTTTAACCCTGGATCGTTAATCACATTTAGATGCACGTTTATGGCCAAATGACTCGTTTAGCGAGTTTAACACTATTTAAAATACACAGTGTAACGATCTTAGCTAACTAGGGTGTTACAGTTATGCGCGGACACTTCTCCATGAACCGAAAGATGAGGTGTTTTTTGTCGAGGAGCATTCTCCCAAAACACCTTGGTATGAATGTAAGCCCATAACATTCACCGAGGACGACGCCGCACAAGTCAAATTCTCGCACAATTACCATTTGGTTATAGAAGCCCAAATTGCCAATATGATCGTTGTCAAAACAATGATAGTTCATGGCTCCTCCATAAACATCCTTTTAAAAAGTACCCTTGAAAGAATGAAGTAATTTGTACAAAATCTGGAGCCCTGCACACAAACCCTGTATGGCTTTACTGGAGAAGGAATGTGTAATGCCCCAAAATCTCTAATAAAGTTTAGGACCTTGAATAGAAGGCCGGGAGGGCCATAGTTGATTTATTATGCCATTAAATGATTATATGCATGTTTATGTGAATTATATTATTATATGATGATAAATGCATGCGTATGGGTCAATTTTTAATTATAAGGGCATTTTGGTAATTTGGCCTGTTGAGGGTGTAATTGTGCATTTTCATGCATATGGGTGAATTATGAATAATACCACATTATATGTGGATTTTTTTGAGCCATTCAGCATGAGACGATCTTTGAATGCAAGTTATTGGTCTGGTCATAACGAGGTTAGTTTCGGGGCTCGAGGTGAGTCTCGGGGTAATTTGGTGATTAGAACATTGTCGAGAATTAAAGGGTAATGGGGTGTGATTTATTGGCATTTGAGAATATTAGGAGTAATGGGAATTAGAGGAAGTTAATTATGATTAGCGGGATTGAATGGGAAATGACAATTTTACCCTGGGGGGCTGTTAAGGAAAGAAGATGTGCCTAGGGACATTTTGGACTTTTGGACCTAAAGGATATATATAAACTAAGAGGGTTGTAGAAAACAAAGCATTTCTTCTTCCTCTCCCATTCATCTTCTTCTCCTCATTTCTTTTTGAATTTTGAAGCTCATGTTGAGGGTTCAAGCTTGGAAATTGATGCTTGAGGTTCTAGGCTTGTGTTCAGCCATTGAAGAGGGTTTAATCTTGAGCTTAAGGTAAGATTCTGCCATGAATTTCCTAGTTCCTTACTCTGTTTTTGGTGTTAGTTTTGAGATTGAAGTTTTGATCATAAGAATGGGAATTTGATGAGGTTTTGTTGGTTTTATGATGGATAAGTTGTGGTAATAGTTGGGGCCTTTGCTTTGTGATGTTGGAAATGTTTTAGTGAGGTTTTGAATTAAGTTTGAAGAGGAAAAACAGGGGTTTTTGGCTGGGTTTCAGGTGGGGCTGTGATAACTCTACAACAGAGAGTTATCTTAGTCACTTTTAGGCTTATAATTCAATGAGATTAGAGTGATACTTGTTCTTTTTGTTTATTTTGTGTTTAATTTCATTTTATTTGTGTTTGTGTTAGTTTTGATAAGTTTAGTGTTTGATATTTATGAAAGGATTAGAATTGGCTCATTAATAGGGGAAAAATTATCTTGTGAATAAAAGACTTGAAAAGGCTCACTTTGGTTTTTAGTTTCTTTTATTGAGTAGGAAAACTCAGAAATGCGACCACATTTATTTTAATCGCATTTCTTGGAGCTATGCGTGGATGACGTGGCTGCTCACTTAAGTGATTGCTGAAGTGGCATTTTTGAGGAGGACAAATGGAATTCATTAATCTACATCACCTTTGGGTCCCATAACAAGGGGTGCAAGTGAGGAGCAAGGATTTTTCTAAATTGGGTGAAGGAAACCCTAAAGAGGAAAAAAGGGGACATTACCCATGGATTTTTCTCTCTTTCCCCTTTTCATCAGCCACCACCTTTAAGAGAGAAACCAGCTGCCCCCACCACTGGGGAGACCAAATTTTGAGCTTCAAGGAGGAAAGAAAGTGCTAGGAAGAAGGAGAAGAGGAGACAAATTCATCTAGCTCTTAGTGTTTGGATTTCATTTCCTTTACTCTTAATCTTTGTATTTGAATTCCTTTAATTAACTCTCATGAATCCCATGGCTTAAATTATTATAATTGTTCTCTTGAATTTTAGTATGAACTACACTTTTGTAGTTAGAGATGCTAATTAACTCTAATATGTAGTTTTGGGTGTGTGGGTAATTTTAATGTTAAAGTTGAATTGAGGTTTTGTTCAATCAATGGGTATTATTGTTTATACTTGCTCTATGTTTGACCAACTTGAGTAGGTAATTAAATTGGTATTGATGCTGGAAAGATTAATATTATTAATGGATACAAAGATTGATTGATGTATGTTCTTAACTTTTATGTTTTGGAAATTGTGTTTATATAGGAATATATAATCACCTTGCATGACTATATAGGTTTGTGCTCAAATTGATATTCTTAACATTGATTGGGCATAAGAATATGTTAACTAATGCAAGAATTGAACCTTAATTGCTTAGGAAAAAGAATTAAGACAAGTAGAAACCTAGTCAACATTACCCAGAATTGCGCCCGCATTGTTACCCGCATCTGTGCCCAAAATTGCATGTTAGAGGGAATTAGTAGCTCTAACTTCCCATCATCGCTTGATTAATCATTTGCTTACTATTTTAGTTTTGTTTTGGTCGTTAGTTCACTCATTTATATATTTCATTTTTTTTATTTTAGTTCAATCAACCTTATTGCTTATTTTTATTCCAAATTGTTGGGTTCTGATCTTTACAATATCTTGTTTAAACAATCCCTGAGGAGATGATATTAAAATACTCACTATTATATTACTTGCATGCGATTGTGTACACTTGCATATTAAATATCATAAGAAAATATTACAACAGGCCACGACTCTGTTCTAGAGCACCGCAACCCAAGCTTGATGAAGAAGCAGATGGGTGCAAGAAGGTCATTGGGTCGTGGCATGGGAAAGGTAGGGTTGCGGCCTGTGTTGGGGATTGAAGGGTGGCCGCTTCTGTTTGGGAGGCGGGTCGCAGCATGGTGGATGTAGGGACGCGGTCCTTAGTGGCATTTTTGGCCAGAAATGTGTTTTGATCAAGGGAACTAAAACCTTAGGCCTCAGGATCGTTTTCACTACCCGGTTTAGTAGGATTCGATGTCCCAGAGGCTGGGTCTTGATCTGGGAACCTTTTATTGATTTATTTTATTGATGGAATCCCATATTTGGTTATGACTAGGTGACCGCTAAGGGATCAAAGGATTGATCATTCTCGAGGGTCGCTCAATTATTATTTCTCGCTCGAATTAGAGGTAAGAAAACTGCACCCAATATGTGATGCATGTGATGCACGAGAAACATGTGATTAGGGCATGCCATGAATGTTGAATATGAGATTGATCAGAGCTTGAGTCTCTGTGTTTGTGCATGATCATAATTATGCTAGCAACTGTTAAGTAAGCATGCTGAATGCCCTACATTTGGATATTTGACATATGATATATGCTTGGTAGCATTGCTTACTTGTGTGTGTGGCACTAACTAAATAGTCAGAATTGGCAATGGTGTCCGTATTAACTGTGAAGCTATGACTCACTAGTCAAGTTTGGCAGTAGTATTGAGCACCGGTCACCTGGTATTGACTAATAAGTCAAGAACGGTCTTAGCGTGTTTAACGTAAGCCGATAAATATTAGATCTAATCGACATCTGCCTTGAATGACTCAAATGAGCATTAATGCCGGACCAACCTCAAGTTCGATGAAAACTAAAAGCGTTTGTCTAGCCTATGGCTTGTCACTTAGAGCCAGGGCCAGAGAGCCCAAGTGACTGCTTCGTCACATGGCTATGGGTGTTGGGCCCGTAGTGAATTACCCATGAGTCACTCATCTGATTAGGATTGACTCTATAGTCATCCATTCAGGAGGGCAAGATTCCTCATCATGAATCCCCCGTCATTATCAGAACTTGTTTGCATGCGTGATTAAGGCTATTATTGCTAGGCATGCACATTATGATTTGATGACATGTTATTACTGTTCATGAGCATATTGAGTTTTCTTGCTGGGCTTCGGCTCACGGGTGCTATGTGGTGCAGGTAAAGGCAAAAGAAAGATGGACATTGAGTTGGAGAGCTTAGGTGACAATGTGTACACATGCGGCTGCTCGACCGCCACGGCCGAGGGTTGAAAGAGGAACTAGGGTTAAACCCTGTTTTGCCGCTTAGATCGGTTGGTTGTAAATATTTTCTTGTAATTAACCTTTATATTATATTTTTGGGATCCCAATGTATACAATAAATGTTTTAGTGAAACATTATATCTTAACCAAATTTTTTAATCCTTAAACCGCTAATCATACTTAGTTACACGATTATGGCCAAATGACTCGATTAGCCAGTTTAGCACTGTTTAAAAGGCACATCGTAACGGTCCCTGGAGTTTAGGGCATTACAGAACGACTCCAGATGGAACAATTAAAATACCAGTGATTGTGGGAACTGCACCAGTAGACAATACTGTAATGCCCCGAATTCTCCGATGTGGTTTAATGGCGGGATTAGTAGGCCGGGAGGGCCATACTTGTTTAATTAAGCCATTAAATGATATTATGCATGTATATGTGAATTATATTATAATATGATGTTAAATGCATGCATGTGAGTCCACATTTTAATTACAGGGGTGTGATGGTAATTTGGCCCATTGATGGTATAATTGTATGCATGTCAATGATATGTGTTGAGACCACATTATAATGTGGGTTTGTTTGAGCTATTCGGCATGAAACGATCATGGATTACTAGTTAGCGGTCTAGTCATAACGGGTTTAAGTTCGGGGCTCAGGTTGAGTCTCGGGGTGATTTTAAAGATTAGAATGCTGCCGGGAGTAAAAGGGTAACGAGTTATGAATTATTGGTGTTTGGGATTATTGAGAATAACGAGAATTGGAGAGCGTTAATTATGATTAACGAGATAGGTTGGAAAGGACAGATTTGCCCTTAAGAGCCTTTAGAAACCCATAATTGACCTAGGGGTATAATGGTATTTTTACCCCTAGGATAGATATAAACTGAGTTCAGCAGTAAAATTGAAGAGGAAAACAGAGCAAGTTTGGAGCTTACCCGTACCTTCCTTCCTCTTCATCTTCTTTGTGATTTTTGGTGATCTTGTTGAGGATTCAAGCTTGAGAAATAGACCTTGGGATTTTGGGAGAGTGTTCCACCATTGAAGAGCATCACAACCTGAGTTTGAGGTAAGTTTTCAGCCATTAGTTTTCTAGTATGCTCTGTTTTGGTGTTAGTTTTCAGCTTGTGATGTTGTTGTGGATAGTTGGAATTGATGGAAGTTTTGGTTGGGATTTCACTTGGGTTTTGATGAGGGAGTGTTATAGATCAAGTTTAGGGATTGTATTGGAGGTTTGAGTGATGTTTAAGCTTGGTTTGAAAGGTTGGTTCCAAGAGAAATCGCAAGGGAAGAAAAATAGGGATTTTGGCTGAATTGGAGGTTGGGCCGCGGCATGGCCAGGGAGGGTCGCGACCCTTAAGGAGTGCTGAAGTTGGCCGCCTCTGTTTGAGGGGCGGGCCGCGGCATGGCCAAGGAGGGACGCGTCCCTTAGTAGCTTTCTGGCCATAAATGGTTTTTTGGCTTAGGGATGTTAGTCTTAGGCCTCGGGGTCGATCCTACTACCTGGTTTAGTAGTACTCGATGTCTCGGAGGCTAGGCTTGGGTTTGGGAACCCTTTATTATTCATTTTATTGATGGAATCCCGTAATTGGTTATGACCAGGTAATCGCTAAAGAACCAAAAGGTCGATCGTTCTCAGGGGTCGTTCTTATTATTATCTTTCGCACGAACATGAGGTAAGAAAACTGCACCCAGTGTATATATATGACATGCGTGATGGTTATTGAGGCATGTTGATTGAAAATGTGGACATGGATTGCATATTAAATGCTAGTGAATGTTGATTGCTTGTACATGGCACTGACTAGTCAGGGACATTGACCTAAGTGTCAGAAACGGCATGAGCGTCCTGAACGCAGGGCCGAATGAAGATTAGATCTAATCAATAGCAGTGTTGAATGGCTCTAAGGCATTAACACTGGACCGACCCTAAGGTCGATGAACTTATAAGCGCTTGGCTAGTCTAAGACTAGTTACTCAGAGCCAGAGCATATGGCCCCGGTGACTGTTTGTCACATGGCTAGGGAACGCTGTTCCAGGGTTATGACTCCAAGGTCATGAGGAAGGTTATGTTGGTGACTATTCACCATACACCTATCCTGTTCAAACTTATGAAAGGATTCACTTATCGGTTAAGCCCGGGTGACCCTATCGTCACATGGCTATAGGGGGCTGTACCCGCTTATGTGACTTTTGCGATTGTCACCTATTTGTTTGGACTGATGGTCCTGAATGATTATTACGATCATTGTTGATATTATATCATGCTTTATTGTGTTTTCTTGCTGGGCCTTGGATCATGGGTGCTATGTGGTGCAGGTAAAGGGAAAGAAAAGCTCACCCAACCTTGAGTGGAGAGCTTAGGTGGTGATGTGTACATATGCGGCTGCTTGACCACCACGGCCAAGGCGTTCTCAGAGGAACTAGGGGGTTTACCCTATTTTTGCCGCTTAGGTCGGCGGGTTTGTAAATTTGAAACAGTAATGACTATTTTGTACTGAGAACAACTTGTAAATGTTTTGATTAGCTCTGCAGAGCAGTTTGTAATGAAAGATATCCATTCCTTTTTATTAGTTTTCTACCTTAACCTGTTAATCACACTTAGAGCACGTTTTTAACCAAAGGACTCGGGTAGTGGGTCAAATTTCTGGTTCACCGTAACTGTTCTAGGGTAACCAGGGCGTTACAAATACAGTCATGGGCACGTTTTTGGTAGTCGACATTCCCTCGGCCTTCAATGCCTTACTTGGAAGATTGATACTGATCGACCCGAGAGCCATTACATCCATATTCCACTTAATGATGAAGTTTCCCACTAACGCCATAATTGGGTGTGTTAAGGCAAACCAGAGAAAGGCTCGAGAGTACTACAATTCTTCCATCACAACTACTAGAAGAGGCTTGGCAATGATTAGCATGATATTTGTTGGACCAGCAGAGAGCAAGCCAATAACAGTGATGAGAGAAAGCACCATCGAATAATAAGCCACAACTTCCTCAGATAAATCGAGCAACTCCAAATAGGGAGTTGCCTAAAGCGAAGGAGAATATATTGCTCCTCGCTTTGGAGAATTTGATACTGGAGTGGGATCAATTGAAGACCTGGAGGAAGTTTCACTCGACCAGAAAACCGACAAGAATAGTAAAAATTGGAAAAAACTTAGCTGGAGAAGTTAAGTCTAAACTTATAAGTTTTTTGAGAAATAACCAAGACGTATTCACCTAGTCGCACAAGGACATGGTGGGCATTAACCTCGCTATTATCAGCCATGCCTTCAACATAGACAAAGACAACTTCAAACATGTGCAACAGAAAAGAAGGTTGCTCAACAAAGAAAGATTTAAGGCCTCAAAAGAAGAAGTTGAAAGACTGAAAGAGAATGGATTCATAAAAGAAGTTTTTTACCCTGAATGGGTATCTAATCATGTTCTAGTATTGAAGCCCAATGGCAAGTGGAGGACTTGTGTGGACTTCACCAATTTAAACAAGGCATGTCCCAAAGATTATTTTCCTCTACCAAGAATTGACCAGCTGTTCGATGCCACCGCAGGACATGAAATTCTTATATTTATGGATGCCTACTCGGGGTACAATCAAATCAACATGCACCCTCCCAATGATGAGCATACTAGCTTCAAAACCGACATAGGCTTATACAGTTACAAAGTAATGTCTTTTGGACTCAAAAATGCTAGCGCGACGTACCAGCAACTAGTAAATATGATGTTCAAAGACCAGATAGGCAACAACATGGAAGTCTACGTTGATGATATGCTGGTAAAGTAAAAAAGGCTTGGGGGGCACGTAGCGGATCTGGCAGAATGCTTCACCATTCTCAAGCATTACAATATGAAGCTTAACCCTTTAAAGTGCTCATTTGGGGTAAGCTCGGGCAAGTTCCTTTGCTTTATCGTCAATGCAAGAGGCAGAGAAGTTAATCTAGAGAAAATAAAAAATTTAATTGACATGAAATCCATGACCAAGATAAAATAAATACAAAGCCTAACAGGACGGATCATAGCTCTTAGTAGATTCGTCTCAAAATCAATTGACAAGTGTGTGCCATTTTTCAACCTGCTAAAGACAAATAGCAGATTCGAGTGGACAGAAAAATGTGAAGAGGCTTTCCAAGCACTCAAAGATCATTTAGCACAACCACCACTCTTGTCAAAGTCAGTTGATGGGAAAACTATTTTCCAGTATCTAGCAGTTACGGATCACGTTGCTAGTGCAGCCCTTGTCAGAGAAGCAGACAGAGTCCAACATCCAATGTATTATATAAGCAAAAGGCTAATTAGAGCAGAAACGGGATACCCTTTGATAAAAAAATTAGCCTACTTCTTGCTGCTAGTAGCAAGAAAGTTAAGGCCCTAGTTTCAAGCTCACCCTATCACAGTACTAACACCAACCTCGTAGGCAGGTGTTACAAAAACCATAGTCATCTCGTCGACTACTTAAGTGGGCAGTAGAGCTAGGGCAGTACGAAATTGCATACCATCCAAGAAATACTATCAAAGGACAGGCCTTAGCAGATTTTATTGCTGAATGCACTGGAATATTAGAGGAAAACAAGAAAACAAAGGAGCCAGAGAATGATGAAGAAAATTTTCCAATATAGAAGTTGTTTGTGGATGGGTCCTCAAACGAACACAACTCTGGATATGGACTTATCCTTATTACACCTGAAGGGCATCGTATTCATTGTGCACTTTTTGGTTTCAACACTTCAAATAATGAGGCAGAGTATGAGGCTTTCCTAGCAGGATTACGACTTGTTAAGGACTCTAGTAGTAAACATATACAGTGATTCGCAACTGGTCGTGAATCAGGTATTGGGCGAATACCTGGCCCAGGGCATAAAAATGGCCTCTTACCTTAGCAAAGCTAAAGATCTTCTGGAATAGTTTAAAAAGTTTACCGTACAACAGGTGTAACATCTCAAATTTTCTAATCAGGTTTAGTGCCTTGATTAGTGTCTCAGGAAGGCATAAATGGATATTATGTGCATGTGCATGTTTATGATTATATGCATGATTATGTGAATTATGTGAGTTATATTATGATAAGACTATTATAGCATGTTTATGTGTATTAAGCATGCATGTGGGTCTGTTTCTTATTAGAAGGGCATTTTCGTAATTTTGACCCGTTGAGGGTATACTTATAAATATATCTGTTTTATGATTGAGACCACACTATTATGTGGATATATTTGAGTTATTCGGCACGAGGCGATCCTAATGAGCAAGTTAGTGGTTTAGTCACAACGGGGTCAAATACCCCGCTTGGGTTGAGCCTAGGAGTATTTTAATAATTTAGTACATTATCGGGATTTATCAGGTAATGCAAAGTTATTTGGTGATTACTTGGGGATATTGGGATTAATTTGGAAATTATGAGGTGTTAATTGAGATTGGCGGGAAATTGTGGCAAAAGACCATTTTTGTAATTCCCACTCTAATCTACAAATGTATTATAACAATAATGAAAAGTAAGAGAAGATATTTTTTTATTCATACTTTTGAGTACAATACAATGTTAATCAAAGGCTAAAGCTATTAAGTAAAGTGGAAGAATAACAAATGAAAACGCAACTATAATATCTGTGGGCACTTCATTAGTATACTACCCATATAATGATGCAAAGTACAAGAAAACAATCACTAAAGTTATGAGCAATAAAAAGAAATTCATGATTGGATGATGAATTTATCTAGAAGGATAAGAGATGAAGAAGTTGTTGCAAGTATATGGTTGAAGGAACAAGTATTTATAAGACAAAAACTAACCGTTATGATCATTGGTAAATAGTGATTTGACCGTTGGAAACAATAAACTGACTGTTGAGGATATAGTTATGGTAACAATATTCTATTGTGGGATTTTAACAATTCTAAGTTGTTGAAGTAACTAACACATGAGAATAATTAATTTGTGGATGTTAGATAACTTTTTTCAAAAAAGTTTGTGAGTTATAAATGTTGAACTAAGTAATATAAGAAGATTGTGATGTTTTCATTTTTTTTGTTACTATTCATGACACTATTCATAGTGGGTCCCACAACGGGGTCCGCAAGGGTCCCACAGTAGGGTTTGCATGGGTCCCACAGTGGGGTCCACCCCATAGGTCCCACATGTTGATGCAGTAGTAATACAATGTGCTTGTGCAGTGATGACTTCAGCAAATTACTATGCTTGATATTTTGAATATTTTGAGATATTTTATCATTTTACTATGTAGCATAGTAACCCAAGGTTTTTCTATAAAAAGGCCCTTCTGTAATTCATTTTGAATTACGAAAATCTTTCTTTCTCTCACTCTGCCTAAAAATATTCTTAGCACTCTTTTAAAGTTCTAAATCTTTAAGATCTAGGTGAAGTTCTGTTTGTAGCACTAGCCTACGAATACCTTTTGGGTAAGCTCCTTCCCGAGCTTGTCGGTTCAGTTATTTAGCTATTATTTATATATAGATTATTTTACTATGCCACTATAATGCTAAAAATTTATATATAAATTATCTTACTATGTCGTTATAATGCTAAAATTTATATATAGATTATTTTACTATGTCATTACAATTCCAAAATTGAAATATAAACTATTTTTAATATGTCATTATAATACTAAAAACTATATAGGCTATGGTTATACTTTGGACTTTTTATACCCTTGTGTGGACTATTATATGGCATTGTTCCCTATTATTATGGACTGGTATTATGACCTGGACATTTCCGTATGACCATGATCACAACTTTTAGACCAGGATCTTGCTATGGACAATTATAGCATGACCATATGCCTGAATATAAAATAAATAATAAAATAGGAAAAAAGGAATAATAACAATTATAAACTAAAATTATATAATGTAGATTTTATGTAAGTTAATAGTTTGTATTTTTATCAGGAAGCTAACAATTTTGGTTGTTTTATTAGGATGCGAGGTAAGTAGAATCCCCATCTACAACACAAGTTTTTATGTGTCTTATGTGCATTTATATGTTTTACATGTTATTCTGCCATATTGTTCTTATGCATAAGTTATTTTCAAGCACATTATATTTATTATGCATAAGCATGCTTAATGTTTACTGATAAGTTATTTTCAAGCACATTATATTTATTATGCATAAGCATGCTTAATGTTTACATATAAGTTGTTGAAAGCATTAAAGTAGAGGTGCTGCTTGGGAGACATATATCCCAAAATGTAATAAGGGAGACATACTTCCTTATATAATGAATGTTTATGAGGGAGTAAGTCCATATTATCATGTTTATGTTTAGGTGGGAATGTGATTCCCTATATAATGTCGGCAACAACATCCTCTAGGACCCAAAGAAAGGAAAGTGAAAAGATTAAAGTGAAAGAAAGAAAATACATAACATGTTGCACGTTTATTTTAATGCATATGAGGTAGTGATTTTGCTTACCGAGTCTTAGCTCATCAAATAATGCTTGTGTTGTAGGTAAGATGCCCCAAGTATAAATTACTGATGAGTATACGTGGAGCCAACATGACTGTACATATGGGGCTGGCTTGAAGGGAGTGGAGTTCTGCTATGCTATATTTTATAAATAAGCGAGAAACTTGGTTTTATAATTATATTTTATTTAAAAGTACTTTGTGAATTTTATATTATACATAAAGCTTTAAAGTTTATTGCCTGGATACAGCCATAGTTCTACGATAAAGTGTAATAACGTCACATAAATTATTACTAAAATTATTAAAAGTAGCATGTAAAATAAAGTTTTTGGGTGTGAATATTATATGGTTTGAAGTAACGAAAAATAATTTATGTATTTTTAATAAAGTTTTGTAAATTCAGAATTTTATTATTTCTGTATTCAAATATAAATTTTATTTTACACTATATATATGTGTATGTTAAGTAAAGAGGTCGTTATAATTTTTCCCTTAAGGGCATTAAAGAACTAAGTAAAAGCTAGGGGAATTTTGGTATTTTCTTGCCTATGGTTCGACTTAGGCTAGAGGAAGCCTTTAGAAAATTAGAAAACAGAACACTCAAATCTTTCTCTCCTTCTCTCTCACGTTTCTCTTTTTCTCTCCCTTAGTTTTTTTTAGTTATTTGAATTTTTTTAGGAGAATTGTCTTGGTAATGGAAGGAAATTGGAGCTAGGATTGGATTAAGGTGTTGTTTAGGTTCGTGATTACACAGCTGAGGTAAGATCATACTCTGTTTTGATGAATTTCTGGTTGATTTTAAGTGTTCTTGAGTTTTAGAACTCAAGGTTTGAATTTTGAATTGGAGTAGGGTTTTGACTTAGTTTTTGGTGTATTTGTGTTGCCTTAAGTGTATTATTGAGGTTTGGGGCTCAATTCAGGATTTGATTGTTAATTAGGATGAATTTTGAGAGATTTGGCTCAGAGAAAAATGTTGGAAATCTGGGTTTGCGGGGTTGCGCAGCGGCCCTTATGAACTCAGGGGCGTTGGGGTTCTTCTGAACAGCCATAGCGTCACGAAGCCTAGTGGGTTGCGCCGCAACGCGTGTCCATTGAAAACAGGTCCAGGGCTCTCTGCTTTGGGGAGTGTTGCGGAACTTCAGGGGTGTGCCGCGATGCTAATGGGAAAGAATTGCCAAGTGAGGTTTCGAGTTGCGGGGACTCAAACCTAAAGGGTTGGGAAGGATTCTAATACCCGATTTAGTAGATGATTTATGTATAATTGTTAAATGATTTATGCTTTTTTGTATTATCTTATGGAAAGGCTTGACTTATAAGTCAAGGGAGACAATAGCGTACTGAGCTCTGGCCAATATGGTTAGACCTATCCAGGAACGTGGTATACGTTTGACCGACCCTATGGTCTCTTAGAAAATAAAGCGCCAGGTACACTTGGCCAGCTCTAAGGCTGGTTATATAGAGGATAGGGAAATGGGCCCCAGGGTGACTCTACAGTCATTTATCCTAAGGCAACAGACCCCAGTGTGACTCTATAGTCACTTATCTGGATTGAATACATGCATGAGCAGGGTTATTATTGCTAGGCATACTAATTATGATTCTATAATATGTTATTAACTGCTTATGAGCATTCTTGCTAAATCTTGGCTCACGGGTGTTATGTGGTGCAAGTAAGGGAAAAGGGAAGTTGAACTAGCCATGAGTTGGAGAGCTTCGGTGGTGGTGTGTACATATGCAGCTTGCTCGATCACCACGGTCGGGGATTCACAAAGGAACTAGGGCTAAACCGTAACTTTGTCGCTTAGGTCAGCTTATGTTGTAACCACCCTTTTGAGTTGTAAATAACTTTGTAAATGTTTATTTTGGGATCACACGTACGAACTTAAACTTTTAATGAAAGTACATGTTCCTTAGGCCAAAAATTTTAACCCTAATCCTTTAATTACATCTAATAACACATTTATATCCAAATGACTTGATTAGCAAGTCCAGCACTATTTAAATACACAGTGTAATGGTCTTGGCAATCCAGGGTATTACAGCAAGTACCCCGTGACCAGATTTCCAACGTTGATGCCTTAGCAAAATTGGCAAGTGTCAAGGATGCCGATATTCTGAACATAATACCTGTTGAGCACCTTGCCCAACCAAGTATAAATGAATAAAAAAATGCTACTGCTCGATAACACACTCTCACGGATGACTCATATCGTAACATACTTGGAGCAAGGAATTTTATCTCAAGATAGAAATGAGACTCAAAAAATTTTAAGGCAATTTTCTAGAGACATAATCGTTGATCGGGTGATGTACATAAGAGGATTTGATGCCTCTACTTCGGTGTGCTACTAGAGTAGAAGCAGAACTTCTAATGATTGAAGTGCACGAAGGATTATGTGGCAATCACGCATGGGGCCAGAGTCTAGCTAAGAAGATATTACGACAAGGGTATTTTTGGCCAACGATGAATGAAAATTCTATGGAGTATGTGCGAAAATATGGTCGAGGTTTGAGGAGGAGCTTAAAAAAGAGATTAAATATGTTTGACTCAGACATTGCTGCAAAAAAAAAAGATGAACATTAAAAAAAATATTGAAGATATGAAACGAGTAGGAACAAAGAGCCTATTTCAACATTCAACAATATTATGTAGTTCGTAAACACCCTATATTATATAGGAATTCCTCGTCGAAATCAAAAGAGGAAGACTGTAATCCCCCAAAATCCCTAATGCGGTTTAATGGTCGGATTAGTAGGCCGGGAGGGCCATAATTGATTTATTATGCCATTAAATGATTACGTGCATGTGGGTTCACATTTCATCATAGGGGCATTTTGGTAATTTGGCCGTTGAGGGTGTAATTGTGTATTTTCATGCATGTTGATGAACTATTGTTGAGGCCATGTCATAATGTGGATTTTTTTAAGTCATTCGACATGAGATGATCTTTGAGTGCAGGTTAGCGGTTTGGTCATAATGGGATTAAGTTCGGGGCTCGTGGTGAGTCTCGGGGTAATTTTGTGATTAGAGCGTTTCCGGGAATAAAAGGGTAACGGGATATGAATTATTGGTATTTGAGAATTTTGAGAATAACAGGAATTGGAGGGTGTTAATTATGATTAATGAAATAAGAGGAAAATGACGATTTTACCCTTGGGAGCCTTTAGAAAACCTTAAATGACCTAGAGGCAAAAGGGTATTTTCAGCATATGTTATATTTAAGCCATTGAAGGCTGTATAAGATTGGCAAAACAGAGCATAAACTCATTCCTCTCGTACCTCTTTTCTTCTTTTTCTTTTGAATTTTTGAGCTATTCTTGAGGATTCAAGCTAGGGAAGTGGATCTTGAGGGATTAGGATTGTGTTCAACCATTGAATAGGATCCTAATCAAAGCTTGAGGTAAGTTTCTAGCCATTAAAACTCTAGCTTTGCTTTGTTTTTGGTTGGTTTTCAGCTTGGTTTTCTAGATTGGTTGAAGGGAATTGATGGGAGTTTTTGGCTAGGGTTACTTGGGTTGTGATGCCTAGGACATGTGTAGATGGTTTTTGGGTTCATTTGGGACTTAAAATGAGGGTTGGAAGCTTTTGGTTCAGGTTGGAAATGGTGGAGTCGAAGGGGAAAGATTCAAGGGTTTTTTTCTAGTTGTGTGTAGCGCTGTAGTGCCCACAAGTGGGCGCTACAGCGCTACTCTGTGAGGCTTTGGGTTTGTCTTGGGCGCTGGGGCGCTAGGGGGGTAGCGCTACCCTGCTTCTTCGAATTTTGGTTTTGGGCATTTTTAAGGGTTTTTGGCTCGGGGTTTCAATCCTTAAGGCTCGAGATCGAATCTACTCACCGTTTGGGTACAATTCAGGGTCCCGGGAGTGAGGTTTAGGTCAAGACCCTATTATTGTTGATTTTCATTAATGGATGTTATAATTGGTTATGACTATGTAATCACTAAGGAATCAAAAGGTCGATCGTTCTCAAGATTCGTTCTTTTACTATTTCTCACTCGAACCAGAGGTAAGAAAACTGCACCCCATATGTGACATGCATGGTTATTCATGAGGCATGTTGAGTGTATAAATGTGGACTTGGATTGCATATTAAATGCTTAGCAATCTTTCTTACTTAAGAATGGCACTGACTTACTAGTCAGAATCGGCAATGGTGGCAAAACTAGCCGTGAAGTTGTGACTTACTAGTCAAGTTCGACAGTAGTTTTGAGCATTGGTCGTTTGTTACTGACCTAAGAGTCAGGAGCGGCATAAGCGTCATGAACGCAGAGCCGATGAAAGATTAGATCTAATCGACATCTGCATTTAATGCTGGACCGACCCCAAGTTTGATGAAAACTAAAAGAGCTTGCCTAGTTCTATGACTAGTTACTCAGAGCTAGGGCCAGAAGGCCCAGGTGACCCTATTGTCACATGGCTAAGGGTACGGAACCCACAGTAGTGACTCCATGGTCACTTCCTTGGTTTACATTGGTGACTCGCTAATCAGTCACATATCATGTTTAAGCTAGTGACTTGATCACTTGTTTGTAAAGGGTGCGGAATCCCATGTTAGTGACTTATACATCTGTCACTCATCAGTTTAGGACTATAAGTTCTGGATGATTATCATGATCATCGTTTGATGTTATATTCTTGCAGTATTGAGTTTTCTTGCTGAGCTTTGGCTCATGGGTGCTATGTGGTGCGGGTAAAGGGAAAGAAAAGCTCACCCAGCCTTGAGTGGAGAACTTAGGTGGAAATGTGTACATATGCGGCCACTTGACCACCACGACCAAGGAGTTCACGGAGGAACTAGGGTGTTTACCCTATTTTTGTCACTTAGGTCGGCGGGTTGTAAATTTTAAACTATAATGACCATTTTGGATTTTAAATAACTTGTAAATGCTTTTATGGGCCCATGAACAATTTTATGTATTAAATAAAATATATCATTTCCTTTTTATTGGTTTTTCACCTTAACCTATTAATAACACTTAGATGCACGTTTATAACCAAAGAACTCGATTAGCGAGTTAAGCACGGTTCAAAGTTCACAGTCACGGCCTAGGAGTAACCAGGGCGTTACAATTTGGTATCAGAGCGTGCCAAGGTTCAGGGTTCCTGTAGACTGGCGGGGCATGTACACTCGTCACTGAAGTCAAGCTCGACTCATGGTTTGGTAACTATTTATGTAGTTGTATATTTAACTGCTTAAATATATTATAAATTCTTTACCTATATACATGAGATACCTTGATAAGGTTGTGCCTTAAATACTGCATCATCAGCAAGAACGTGCTTATTAGTACTTATTGACCCTCAAATTAGCCAGCGACATGGAGTCAAAAATACGACATGAAATAGCACGATGCTTGAAAGGATAATCTAATGGAAAAGAAAGAACACCAAGAATTATAGTGGTTCGGCCCGAGTGATTGGTAATAACCTACATCCACTTTGTGATATTGTTATTAAAGAATCCTAAAGTTGTGATCAAAGAACTAGGGTTCTTGAGTTTCACAGACCTTAGACGTAATACAATCGGATGGTAACAATTCACCTTAGCTCCTTTTCTCTCAATCTTAAGCAAAAAACCTAGAATCAATCCAAAAGTCCCTTCCTTGTGATATTTCATATGTATTTATAGGCTCAAGGACGGTTACATAAGATAACGTGTCTTATCTTATCCTTAATAACCGCGTATCAAGGATAATTGTGAAGAAATATTCAAATGCAGTTAATATTAGATTACAACTTAAAAAGGAAATAAATCGGACTTCACAACCAGCCTGGTTGTGACAAACATTAACTCTGACAAGGAGGCGCGCTTCTGGTCGATAGTCGAACAACACCTCTTCCTTTTAATTCTGCCCCGTGTCAGTCTATGTGTAAGTAATCTTTGCCACGTCATCAGTGACCTTTTTTGGGTAAACAATACTGATATTGCCAAAACATGCTTATTAGTATTGTTCATTGTGAACTATTATTTGATACATGTTAAATGCTAAATCTTATGATCATGTATCCATCTGTATATTTGTATAACTGTGGAATATGATAATTATCTGCTTGTTCTTGGACCGTGAGGCGACAAAAGGTTTAGTTATCACTGCCTGACTGGCCGTATTGACTATTGCAGCACAGTATAAGTTGATAAGAATGATTCCAGGACAGACAGATTCATCAGCTGGCCAGGGTGATCAAGGCTAGAATAATAATCAGGGTCAGGAGCTGGCAACAGTTATTTAATGAGCTGCAGGCTACAGTATTGAGGCAGGGAGAAGAACTCCGCCTCTGAGACAATAGCAAGTTCCTGCAGTAGCCAGTGTATCTGAGGCACCTCCTGTATCGGTGCTAGCAGCTGCCTGAGGTTGGTAATAAATGGGAGCCTCTCTATGAAAGGTTCAGAAAGCAACAACCTCTAGTTTTGAAGGCAGTGCAGATCCTGCTAAAGCTAAGCAGTGGATGAGCATGATTACCACCATCATGGACTTCATGAGGGTGACTGGTAATGAGAGGGTGGCTTGTGCCACGTATATGTTTCAGGAGGATGCCCGGATTTGGTGGGAGGTTATATCCCAGACCAGAAATATCAATGCCCTGAGTTGGAAAGAGTTTTAGAGTCTGTTCAATGAGAGGTACTACAATGATGCCATCAGGGCGGAAAAAACGGAAGAATTTATCAAGTTACTTCAGGGGATTTTTTCAGTGACTAAGTATGCCCTGAAAATTGATCAATTGGAAAAGTTTGCCATGGAGCTAGTGCCCACTAATGGGACCAGAAGGGAGAGGTTTCTCCAGGGGCTACAGCCTAGATTACCCCGGGATGTTCGCATTACCACTGTGGCAGGGGTTACTACCTATGCACAGGTGGTTGAGAAGGCACTCACAGCTAAGAGTGCAAAGAACAAGATCTGGCAAGACAATGCATCCAGAAAATAGTTTAAGAGAACAAGTTCTCCTTTTGTGGGTTCACGTAGGGGTGAAGGCCCCAGTGAGCAAAAGAGGAAGGTTCTTGACACCTTCCCAGCTCCAGGTCCTGACAGGCGACCTCGCGGTATTTCATTGGGTCGTCAAGGTGGTAGTGAAGCCTAGAAACTCGTCCTGAATGCCCTAGATGCAAGAGGCATCATTTGGAAGAGTGTAGGGAAAAGGCCTGATTTTTGTGAGCAATGGATCATTTCAAGAAAGACTGCCCTAAAGCAAGAAAGGAATAACCTAGGAAAGTGGACAGCTCGACCCCAGCTCGAGTGTTTGCATTGACACAAGCAGAAGCTGAGGCTTCTCCCTCAGTAGTTACAGGTTAGCTTCTTAGTGCTGGAACCCCTTATAATGTTTTGATGATTCTAGTACTACACATTCTTTTGTTGCTAGTAGAATTATTGATAGACTGTGTAGACCCTGTGATTTTTATGTTGTGGGGTTTGGAACTTTATTACCTACTGGGGAGTTGGTAGTATCCAGGAAATGGGTCAGATCTTTGCCAGTGACAGTGGAGGGCAGAGAGTTGTAAGTGGATTTGATAGAGTTAGTTATGACTGACTTTGACATGATTTTTGGTATGGATTGGTTGGTGAAGTATGGGGCAACCATTGATTGCAGAAGGAAGATGGTCACCTTTGAGCTTGAAGGTGAGGATCATTTTGTGCTTGATGGTACTGTGCATGGACCTCGCATACCTATGCTTTCTGTTTTGAGGGCTAGAGATCTACTACAAGGAGGTTGCATTGGATTCTTAGCCAGTGTGGTTGATACTACTCAGGTCATGCCAGTGAGACCAGAAGAGACCAGACTAGTCTGTGAATTCCTGGATGTGTTTCTAGAAGATTTGTCAGGGTTGCCACCACACAGAGAGATAGAGTTCGTAATAGAACTGGCACCAGGGACGGAGCCAATGTCTAGAGCACTTTACATAATGGCGCTAGCTGAGTTGAAAGAATTGAAAGTACAGTTGCAAGAGCTGTTGGATTTGGGTTTTATCAGACATAGTTTCTCACCTTGGGGTGCGCCAGTCCTGTTTGTGAAGAAGAAGGATGGTTCTCTGAGGATGTGCATTGATTACAGAGAATTGAATAAGTTAACAATTAAGAACAAGTATCATTTGCCAAGGATAGATGATCTGTTTGATCAGTTGCAAGGTAAAAAGGTATTGTCAAAGATAGACCTTCATTCTAGTTATCATCAGTTGAGGGTCAAGGAGGGAGACATACCGAAGACTGCTTTTCATACTAGGTATGGGCATTATGAGTTCTTAGTCATGTCTTTTGGATTGACTAATGCCCCATCTGCTTTTATGGATTTGATGAACATAGTGTTCAAGGATTATCTGGACCAGTTTGTGATCGTCTTCATTGATGATATCCTGATTTATTCTCATTCAGAGTCTAAGCATGAGCAGCATCTGAGATTGGTTCTACAAAGGCTGAGGGAGCACAGATTGTTTGCAAAGTTCAAGAAATGTGAGTTCTGGTTATCTCAGGTATCTTTTCTTGTGCACATTGTCAGTAAGGAGGGGATTAAGGTAGATTCAGCAAAGATTGAGGCAGTCAGAGATTGGCCAAGGCCAAAGAATGCTTCTAAGGTTAGAAGTTTCCTTGGATTGGCAGATTATTATAATTGTTTCGTGGATGGGTTCTCAAATAGTTCTACTTCATTGACTGAGCTAACACGCAAGAATCATAAATTTGTGTGGTCAGACAGGTGTGAGAACAACTTCCAGTAACTGAAGCAGAGATTGATTATAGCTCCAGTTTTGAGTCTTCCAACAGATCAGGAGAAGTTTGTGATTTACTGCAATGCTTCTCATCAAGGTTTAGGCTGTCTTCTAATGCAGTCAGGGAAGGTAATTGCTTATGCCTCACGTCAGTTGAAGGAGTATGAACATAGATATCCTACTCATGATTTAGAGTTGGCTGCTGTGGTCTTTGCTTTAAAGGTATGGAGGCATTATCTTTATGGGGAGAAGTGTGAGATCTATACAGACCACAAGAGCTTGAAATACTTCTTCATGCAGAAAGATTTGAATATGAGACAAATGCATTGGTTGGAGTTAGAAAAAGATTATGATTGTGAGATTTTGTATCATCTAGGAAAGGCCAACGTGGTAGCTGATGCTTTAAGCCGGAAGGGTCCAGGGCAGATTTATAGTGCGAGGCTGATAGCCAGAAAGTTAGCAGATGATATGACCAGAGCTGGTATAGAGTTGCTGTTGGGCCAGTTGGCCAATATTACGCTACAGTCTACACTGTTGGAGAGAATCAAGGAGGGTCAGTTGAGTGATCCCCAGCTGATCAAGATCAGAGAGGATGTTTTGGCTGGAGCATCCAAAGATTATACAGTGTCTGAGATGGGCTTGTTGAGATACAAGGGTCGGATATGTGTTCCGTTAGACACTACTATGAGGCGAGAGATTCTGGATGAATCTCATACTACACCTTACTCTTTGCATCCAGGCACCACAAATATGTGTTAGGATGTGAGATCGTTGTATTGGTGGCTAGGGATGAAGAGGGATGTAGTAGAGTATGTGGCTAAGTGCTTGATACGTCAACAGGTCAAGGCTGAGCATGAGAGGCCAGCAGGGTTATTGCAGCCTCTGGATATCCCGGAGTGGAAATGGGAGGACATCACGATGGATTTCGTGGTGGGGTTACCCAGGACTGTTGGTCAGCATGATTCTATTTGGGTTATAATGGATCGCTATACCAAGTCAGCTCACTTCTTTCCAGTGAGGACTACATATACAGTTGACCAGTATGCAGATCTCTATGTGAGAGAGATCGTGCGCCTTCATGGAGCACCGAGGTCGATCGTGTCAGAACAAGACCCCACTTTTACTTCCAAGTTATGGGGGAGTTTACAGAAGGCCATGGGAACACAATTGAAGTTCATTACTGTTTATCATCCTCAAACAGATGGGCAATCTGAGAGGACAATTCAGATATTAGAAGACATGCTACAAGCATGTGTGCTACACTTTGGTGGATCCTGGAGTAAGTATCTACCTTTGATAGAGTTTTCCTACAACAACAGTTATCAGTCTACCATTGGAGTTGCACCTTATGAGATGTTGTATGGTAGGAAATGCAGATCTCCCATTCATTGGGACAGGTGAAAGGAGATACTTGGGTTCTGAGGCAGTTCAGAGGACCAGTGAGGCCATTGAGAAGATTAGAGCTCGGATGCTCGCTTCTCAAAGTAGACAGAAAAGTTATGCAGATCCCAAGCACAAGAACATGGAGTTCCAAGTGGGAGACTATGTCTTCCTTAGAGTCTCTTCATGGAAAGAGGTGAGAAGATTTGGGAAGAAGGGCAAGTTAAGCCCTAGATTTGTAGGTCCATTTGAGATCCTGGAGAGGATTGGTCAGGTGGCATACATGTTGGCCTTGTGTAATGCCCCGAATTCTCCGTTGTGTTTAACGACGTGAATAGTAGGCCGGGAGGGCCATACTTGCTTAATTGTGCTATTAATTGATCAAATGCATGTATGTGTTGGTTATATTATAATATGATGTGAAATGCATGCATGTGAGTCCATATTTTTAATTACAGGGGTGTGATGGTAATTTGGCCCGTTGAGGGTAAATTGTTTATTTGGATGCATGTTGGTGATATATTTTGAGACCACATTATGATGTGGGTTTGTTCGAGCCATTTGGCATGAGACGATCGTGGTGTGCTAAATATCGGTTTGGTCATAACGGGCTTAAGCTCAGGGCTCGGGGTGAGTCTCGGGGTGTTTTAATGATTAGAGTGTTACCAGGTATTAAAGGGTAATGGAATGTGAATTATTGGTGTTCGAGAATATTGAGATTAGCGGGAATTGGGAAGCGTTAATTATGATTAACGGTGTAGGTGGAAAATACCAATTTTACCCTTGAAATGGTTTTAGAGGCTTTTAGTGACTAAAGGGTATTTTGGTCATTTAGGGTTTGAATATATGTGAAGTTTGGATGGCTGTAGAAACCGTACAGAAACAGAGCAAAACAAAGTTGTCTTCTTCCTTCCCGTACGTTCATTTCCTCCACTTTCTTCTTTGGTGTTCTTGAGCTCAAAGTGTGGAATTAAGCTAGGAGATCAAAGGGTTGAGTTAGTGGACCTGGTTTAGCTATTGAGGAAGGTTCAAAGGAGGTTTGAGGTGAGTTTTATCCATTGAGTTTCTGGTTATACCCTGTTTTCGTTTTAAGTTTTTTAGTTTTGGTTTCTTGATGGAAGTGTGGATTTGAGGAGGTTTTAATTGAAGTTTAGGTTGGGTTTTGATGAGGGGAAGTTATGGGTGATGTCTAGGGGTTTAAATGGGTGTTTGGAAGAGGTTTTGAGTTGGTTTGAAGGGCTGGTTTGAGAGGGAAAACGCAGGGGAGTTTGCTGGTACGTTGCTGAATTCTGGGCTATTTTGCATATTGAGTCGCGACATGGCATAGGTGCGCCGCGGCCCAAGGTGCCTGTCAGGGTTAGGCCGCCTCTGCTTGGAGGTGTGCCGCGGCGCAGCTAGGGCGGGCCGCGGCCCTTAGGGCATTTTTGGCCAAAATGGGGTTTCTAGCATGGGGATTCAAGCCTAAGGCCTCGAGGTTGAACCTACTACCTAGTTGGGTAGTGTTTGATGTCCCGGAGGTTAGGTTTTGGTTTGGGAACCTTTTATTATTCATTTTATTGATGGAATCCCACAATTGGTTATGACCAGGTAACTGCTAAAGGACCAAAAGGTTGATCGTTCTCAGGGTTGTTCTTTTATTCATTCTAGCTCGAACCAGAGGTAAGGAAACTGCACCCCAAGTGTGACATGCGTGGATATTCATGAGGCATGCTGGTTGTGTAAATATGGACTTGGATTGAATATAGAATGCTTAGCATATATTGCTCACTTGTGCATGGTACTGACTCATTAGTCAGGTCTGGCAAAGGTGCTAGTATCAACTGTGAAGTTGTGACTTATTAGTCAAGTTCGGCAGTGGTACTGAGCACTGGTCACGTTGAACTGACTCATTAGTCAGGACGGCTTTAGCGTGTTAACGCAAGCCAACAAAGATTAGATCTAATCGACTATCTGCATTAAGTGACTCAAAGAGCATTAATGCCAGACTGACCCCAAGGGTCGATGAATGAAATAAGCGCTTGGAAGCTAGTGGCTTACCTAGCAGCCACTCTCCCACTTGAAACAGTGACATGTTTGTCAGTCACTCAGTATGGTTTACCAGAACCTGTTGAAGGCTAGTGGCTTACCTAGCAGCCACTCTTCCATTTGAATTAGTGACTTGCTTGCCAGTCACTCAGTATGGTTTATCAGGACCTCATGTGATGTTCACTCATTTGTTTAAAAGCTTTATGCTCAGTGTGATAATAATGATAATCATTTGATAATGTTTATGAATAGTGTTATGTTTTCTTGCTGGGCTTTGGTTCATGGGTGCTATGTGGTGCAGGTAAAGGGAAAGAAAAGCTCATCTAGCCTTGAGTGGAGAGATGATGTGGTGATGTGTACATATGCGGCCGCTTGACCACCACGGCCAAGGAGTTCTCAGAGGAACTAGGGGGTTTACCCTATTTTTGCCACTTAGGTCGGCGGGAATGTAAATTTGAAACAGTAGTGACCATTTTGTACTGAGAACAACTTGTAAACATTTTTTTTTAGCTCTGCAGAGCAGTTTGTAATGAAAATCTCCATTTCCTTTTCATTGGTTTATACCTTAACCTGTTAATTACACTTAGAGCACATTTTTGACCAAAGGACTCGGGTAGCGAGTCAAATTTTCGGTCCACCGTTCACCGTAACTGTTCTGGAGTAACCAGGGCGTTACAACTTGGTATCAGAGCAATGCCAAGGTTAAGGTTTCTGTAGACTGGCTGGGCTTGTACACACATCACTGAAGTCAAGCTCGACTCATGGTTTGGTAACTCTTTATGTAGTTATGTGCATAACTGCCTAAATGTGGTGCAAATGCTTTACCTGTATGCATGAGACACTGTGTTGGCGTTGTGCCCCTGAAATATTACGAACTATTATGTGATACATGCTGAGTGCTGAGTGCCATAAACATGTATCTGTTTGTGAATATTGAATGACTGTGGAATATGATAATTGTCTGCTTATTCTTGGACCGTGAGGCGGCAAGAGGTTTAGTTATTACTACCTGACTGGCCGTATTGGTTATTGTTTCAGTAAGGTATCAGAGACAGAATGAACCCAGAACAGACAGACACTGCAGTTGGCCAGAGTGGTCAGGGTCAGAATAATGACAACAGTCAGGGTCAAGAGAATGACCAATCCCAGATTCCACAGCCAGCACCTGCAAACTGGCAGCAGTTGTTTAATGATTTGCAGACAATAGTGTTGAAACAGGGAGAGGAGCTTCGTCTCCTGAGACAGCAACAAGTGCCTGGAGTGGCCAGTGTTGTAGAGGCACCTTTTGTGTCGGTGCCAGTTATTGGGCAGCTGCCTAAGGCTGGAAAAAGATTGGAACCTCTTTATGAGCGGTTCAGGAAGCAACAACCTCCTCTGTTTGAAGGCAGTGCAGATCCTATCAAAGCTGAGCAATGGATGAGCATGATTACCACTATTCTTGACTTTATGAGGGTAATTGGTAGTGAGAGGGTGGCCTGGGCTACCTATATGTTTCGGGATGATGCCTGGATTTGGTGGGAAGTGGTTGGCCAGACCAAGAATGTTAATCTCCTGAACTGGGAGGAGTTTCAGGCCTTGTTCAATGAGAAGTACTATAATGACGCTATTAGAGCGGCGAAAGCTGATGAATTTATGAGGCTACTTCAGGGAAGCTTATCAGTAACTGAGTATGCCTTAAAGTTTGACCGTTTGGCAAAGTTTTCCAAGGAATTGGTGCCCACTGATGGGACCAGGAGAGAGAGATTCCTCCAAGGGCTACAGCCCAGGTTAGCTCGTGATGTACGTATCACCCCTGTGGCAGGAGTCACTACTTATGCACAGGTGGTGGAGAAGGCACTCACAGCTGAGAGTGTAGAGACTAAGATCTGGCATGACAGTGCAGCCAGAAAGGACTTCAGGAGGACCGTTCCTCCATTTGTTGGTTCTGGTAGGGGTGTTGGCCCCAGTGATCAGAAGAGGAAGGTTCCTGATACCTTCTCAGTTCCAAGTCCTGACAGGAGACCCCGTGGTACTACAATGGGTCGTCCTGGGGGCAGTGAAGCCTGGAAGACTCGTCCTGAATGCTCTAGGTGAAAGAGGCACCATTTGGGAGAGTGTAGGGCAAAGGCCTGCTACTTGTGTGGAGTAGTGGGTCACCTTAAGAAAGATTTCCCTCGGATAGGGAAAGAAGAACCCAGAAAGGTGGACAGCTCGGTCCCAGCCCGAGTGTTCACGTTGACTCAAGCAGAAGCTGAGGCTTCCCCCTCAGTTGTTACAGGTCAGCTTCTTAGTGCAGGAACCCCTTATCATGTGTTAATTGATTCAGGTGCTACACATTCCTTTGTTGCTAGTAGCATTATTGATAGGTTGTGTAGACCTTGTGATTTCTATGCTGTGGGGTTTGGTACTTTGTTACCCACTGGAGAGTTTGTGGTATCCAGAAGGTGGGTCAGATCTTTGCCAGTGACAGTAGAGGGCAGAGAGTTGTCAGTGGATTTGATAGAGTTAGTTATGACTGACTTTGATATGATACTGGGTATGGATTGGTTGGCAAAGTATGGGGCAACCATTGACTGCAGAAGGAAGATGGTCACCTTTGAGCCTGAGGGTGAGGATCCTTTTGTGTTTGTTGGTACTATGCATGGACCCCGCATTCCTATGATTTCTGTGTTGAGGGCCAGGGATCTACTGCAGAGAGGTTGCATTGGATTCTTAGCCAGTGTGGTTGACACCACTCAGGTCATGCCAGTGAGACCAGAGGATACTAGACTTGTATGTGAGTTTCTGGATGTGTTTCCAGAAGATTTTCCAGGTTTGCCACCACACAGAGAGATTGAGTTCGTTATAGAACTGGCACCAGGGACGGAGCCAGTGTCTAGAGCGCCATACAGAATGGCCCCAGCTGAGTTGAAAGAATTGAAAGTGCAGTTGCAAAAGCTGCTAGATATGGGTTTCATTAGACCTAGTTTCTCACCCTGGGGTGCACCAGTTTAGTTTGTGAAGAAGAAAGATGGTTCTCTGAGAATGTGTATAGATTACAGGGAACTGAATAAGTTGACAATTAAGAACTGATATCCTTTGCCAAGGATAGATGACCTGTTCGATTAGCTGCAAGGTATGAAGGTATTCATAACATACACAGTTTATAACGATAACCAGGGCTAGCGCTCACAGGCTGCTCCCTCTGCTATCCCAGTGTTCATGGCTCCCAGTGGCCAAATCGCGCTCTACGCACTATTAGTATATACGACACCCTTAGGCCGCTTTTACATGTCCCATGGCGTGATACCAACATTGACACGATACAACTCACGGGAGCACTTAGTCCCATCACAATCATATAACCGGGTGCAGTTTTCTTACCTTTAGCTTTAAGATGAATTAGCTACGGGGGACACTCCTTGAGCGCGATCCGATCCTCGAGTCCTAGCAAGACACCTAGTCACAACCATGAGGAAAGACACCATTAACAACCTTAAATGAGTTTCCAAGCCAAGTTCTAGTACTCGGAACATTGAACTTCACCAAATATAGTAAAAGACTCAACCCCGAGCACCCTAGGTTAAATTTCCAAGCCGAAAATCTTAAAATCCGAAAATCCCTTAAGCCACCCCAAAGCCCCTAACTCAAAACCAATTGATAATAACAACATTAGAATTATTTAAGCAACACAATCCAACCACAAATCCAGCCCAAGACTCACCAAAACCCCAATTCCAACTTCTGAAATTTCAAACCCACAGAACTCAAAACCAGCCATGGAAACTCTCAAATTCAACCATCAAACTTTAAATTAAACCTTACCTCAGCTGTAGAATCGATTCTCCAAGAGTCCCCTGACCTATCTTCAAAGTTTCAAGCCTCAATTTCCACCTTGCATGTCAAAACCATAACCATTTAAAACTCAACCATTTCTTTAAGTTCCTAACCCCAAAAATGAAAATTCAAAACTTACCTTAGCACTAGCTCAGACCTTGATCAGTTCCTAGGCTAATCCTCTAGACTATTTCCCCAAATTCTAGCTTAATTCCAGCAATTCCCTCTCAAGTTCAGTAGTTCTTCCTTTGCTAAGAGAGAAGAGAGAGAGGAGAGTTAGGGTCGGTTTACACTTTTCTGTCTAGTATCTTCTAAGTCTTCCAAGTATATCATTGGTTTATTAGACTAATCCCAAAGCTCGGGGTGCCGGAAACGTCCCCGAGGCCAAAACGGTAAAACTCCCCAATAATCCCGCCTAGACATCCTAACCTCAAATATATCTCCAGTTATTCATTTACATCACCCGATAGTCTAAATCACTACCTGATACCTAAAATACCCCTGACTTGTCCAAAGTCAATTATAATACCCCGTTATGACTTTTCCCGCTATCTAGCCCTAAGATCGCCGCGAGTCGCCGGCTGCAGAATTATCCACATCATAATGTGGTTCTCGCATATATCTCAAACATTTATACCACATCATCATATAATATCATTAGTTATCATAATCACGCAATTAATCATATATTTACGCATTTAAATCAATAGCATTCATTCTAATCCCAGTTATGCCCTCCTGGCACACTAATCAAGGCCCTTAAGCCTTATTAGCGAATTTGGGTCGTTACACTCCATTTCCTTTTCATTGGTTTTATACCTTAACTTGTTAATTACACTTAGAGCATGTTTTTGACCAAAGGACTCAGGTAGCGAGTCAAATTTCCAGTCCACCGTTCACCGTAACTGTTATGGAGTAACCAGGGCGTTACACCTTGCCTCTGGCATTTTCGGCCGTGCATCATGTGTTTCACGTTTCAACTCATCGGAGGTATGTATATGATGTGACTCATGTCTTGAGTTATGAAGATCTAGAGCTTGAGGCAGATCTCTCCTTTGAGGAACAGCCAGTCCAGATACTTGACAGAAAGAACAAGGTCCTCAAAAATAAGACGATACCTTTGGTTAAGGTATTGTGGAGGAACAGCAAGGTCGAGGAAACGACCTGGGAGCTGGAGTCAGATATGCATAATCAGTATCCCGAGTTGTTCAGGTAAATTTCGAGGATGAAATTTCTGTAAGGAAGGGATAGTTGTAATGCCCCAAAATCCTTAATGTGGTTTAATGGTCGGATTAGTAGGCCGGGAGGGCCATAATTGATTTATTATGCCATTAAATGATTATGTGCATGTTTATGTGAATTATATTATAATATGATGTCAAATGCATGCATGTGGGTTCACATTTCATCATAGGGGCATTTTGGTAATTTGGTCGTTGAGGGTGTAATTGTGTATTTTTATGCATGTTGATGAACTATTGTTGAGGTCACATCATAATATGGATTTGTTCGAGCCATTTGACATGAGATGATCTTTGAGTGCAGGTTAGCGGTTTGGTCATGACGAGATTAAGTTCGAAGCGCGGGGTGAGTCTCGGGGTAATTTTGTGATTAGAGCGTTGCCGGGAATAAAAGGGTAACAGGATATGAATTATTGGTATTTGAGAATTTTGAGAATAACGGGAATAGGAGGGTGTTAATTATGATTAACGAAATAGGTGGAAAATAGGAGGATATGATGATTTTACCCTTGGGAGCCTTTAGAAACCTTAAATGACCTAGGGGCAAAAGGGTATTTTCACCATATGTTATATTTAAGCCATTGAAGGCTGTAAAAGGTTGGCAAAATAGAGCATAAACTCATTCCTCCCATACCTCTTTTCTTCTCCTTTTTATTTTGAATTTTTTAGCTGTTCTTGAGGATTCAAGATAGGGAAGTGGATCTTGAGGGCTTAGGATTGTGTTCCACCATTGAAGAGGATCCTAATCTGAGCTTGAGGTAAGTTTCTAGCCATTAAAACTCTAGCTTTGCTTTGTTTTTGGTTTGGTTTTCAGCTTGGTTTTCTAGATTGGTTGAAGGGAATTGATGGGAGTTTTTAGCTAGGGTTACTTGGGTTATGATGCCTAGGACATGTGTAGATGGTTTTTGGGTTCATTTGGGACTTAAAATGAGGTTTGGAAGCTTTTGGTTCAGGTTTTAAATGGTGGAGTCAAAGGGGAAAGAATCAGGGGTTTTTCTAGCTGTGTGTAGCGCTACAGCGCTACTCTGTGAGGTTTTGGGTCTGTCTTGGGCACTAGGGGGGTAGCGCTACAGTGCTACCCTGCTCCTTCAGATTTTGGTTTTGGGCATTTTTAAGGGTTTTTGGCTCGGGGTTTTAATCCTTAAGGCTCGAGATCGAATATACTCACCATTTGGGTACAATTCGGGGTCTCCGGAGTGAGGTTTAGGTCAAGACCCTATTATTGTTGATTTTCATTAATGGAGGTTATAATTGGTTATGACTAGGTAATCGCTAAGGAATCAAAAGGTCGATCGTTCTCAAGAGCCGAAATATTATTATTTCTCGCTTGAACCAGAGGTAAGAAAACTGCACCCCATATGTGACATGCATGGTTATTCATGAGGCATGTTGAGTGTAACACCCTACTACCTTAGAGTCGTTACTAAGTGAGTTTAAAAACGTGCTTTCAACTCGCTAATCGAGGTTTTAAGTCAAACAATGTAATTAAGCCATAAACAGAGGAAAAATATAGAATTAACTCTATATCACTGAAGATCATAAAAGTTTGACACCTGGGTGTAGAGTCCAAGAACTTTACTTAGCTAGTTAGATAGTAGTATAATAGTAATAATAGTATTATCTTTATGACTGTGGATTTTTGGTTCAGACCGGGATTCATTTGGACACTCATAGTAATACTTGTAGATTTTCTAAGTTTAACCTATAGTCTAGGAATATTAATTTTAACCTAAGGTTTGATTAATATGACTGATATTGAGGGTAATATTTATTATATTATAAGGTTTAGATGAGACCCAATAAGATAATAGCACATGTCATGTGTATGTTTAATAATGATTGAGTATTTTGAGGAATAAATTTATTAAGGTTAAAATTTGAATATCCTAGGGTCAGTCAGCAGCTTTGAAAACATTAGAGGGCTTAGTCAAGGTTGTTTACTCAATTCAAATTAAGCTAAAAATGTGTAATTTCGTGTTTAAATATTCAGCGTATGCCGATATATCGCATCTATAGGGGGTGATATATTGCAACAAGGAAAAAAAAACGTCGCACGATTGCCTCGGGCATACTGGCCCAGGCGATATATCGCCTCCTTCAGGGCATTTTGAAACATTTTGAAAATATTCTCCATTCAAATCTTCAACCTCTTGATAAGTCCAACATCTTTCTGAACGAGTCTTCAGCCTCTACTGAACGATAATTCAAATGTTTTTCACTTAAAAAGCCATTATTTTTATTCAAGTTAAATGAAGATCTTTTCATTCCTAAACTCTATAAATAGTACCTAGTGCCAGCCATTTATTCATTCTTCAAGCTAAGTTCAAAGGCTGCAAGTTGCTAGGTTATTGTGAGAGTGTAAACACTTGGGTTGGGGATCATAAGCTTGATCACTATAAGCTTACCAAACACTTGGGGAAGTAAGGTTTATTCACATTTCGGTTCAAGGTTTAGATTGGTCATATAAGTCTTCAAGGTATTTCCAAACTCTAGTTCAATTGGTATTATTTTCTTTAAGTTCTCATAGTCTTCTACTCAGCATTCTAACCTTACTCTTTATTCTTGATTAGGAAATCTAAGAACTTGCACATAAGTTTTTGGTAAGTATATTCTCAATGGTATAGTTCCTCCATTCTTTTCATCATTTTTCTTCAATATAACCACCTTGTTATAAATGGTTTTTAGGAGTGTTCCAAAGTCCCAACTCTGTCCTCATATCCCGGTAATTTTGGTAAGGAAAATAGGATAGGATTTATATGTTATATGATTTTATATGATATCTTATGATTTTATGTTATGTAATATGCTATGTTAAGTATGTTTGTAGACTTAGGCATATGACCTATACAACTAACAAGCCCCAAATAGCTTATGGGCATATGACTTGCTTAGCTAGCAAGCCCCACTAATCTAATGGGCATATGAATTGTTTAGTTTATGGGACCCCAAGTAATAATGGCCATTATAGTATGTATGTGACATAAGTGTTATGATATGTTTTATGTTTCTTTATGAAATTTAAGTTTATGGTCTATGTGTTAGATTTTCCTTGTTGGGCATTAGGCTCACTCCTTTTATGTTTATATGTGCAGGAAAATAGTTTTAGTGGCGGGAAATGTTCTTGAAAGCTTAGGGAATGTGTATTGAGGCGGAATGGATTCAAAGAGCCAAGAGTTTCGATTCAAGGATGAAGTCTTTACTTATGTTTTTATGTTTATTTTTCCGCACTTATTTATGTAATCTCTTTTAATTACAATTATGTTATGTTTTGATTTTAAAACAATGGGATCCCATATCCTAACTTAAATTTTATGTAAGTTTTACCTTTATTTTTACAAGTTTTTAATAAAGTTATGATCTTTTCACTTGTAAGTTCTATTAAGGATTAGGGTCTATGTGTAGCTTTCATTAATGGTCCAAAGTCTAGAATAGTTGGGTCATTACACTGGGATCCCAAAATACAGTTTAGAAATATTTACAACATGAAAAGTGTACTAAGTCAGCTAAACGACAAAATCTAAGTTCATTTACAAGCATCCCCCAAAATCCTCTAGCCGTGGCAGCCAGGCTGGCCAAACATGTACACGCCGCCTCACGCCTGCTGTACTCATGGTTGGTTGATCTTCTCTTTACCCTTACCTGCACCACAGAGCATCTGTGAGCCGAAGCCCAGCAAGAAAACCCATAAACAGATAACATATGCAACACGTATAACAAGCATATAAACAGGCCACCAATTGGCTAAACACATACGGCCTAGCCGTCCCGGGCATTACCAAGTCCTGGATTCGTGGACCACGCCGTGAGGATATCCCAGGTATCCGTCTAGGGACTCACCCTGGAAACTCGCACTCCATGTGCTCAACGCTACTCCCGGCCCCTTGGCGTTCCCGGCCTTGCACCCAGCGTGCCCATGCTGTTCCCGGCCCTTCGCCGTTCTCGGCCTTCACCGTTCCCGGCTCTTGCCGATCATTCACATCACAATACATATGCATAGCAAGCAAGTACATAATTCTAGCATATTCAATTAAAGGGCTACGCCTCACAGTTCTAACATATTGGGCTCGGCCTTGCATATCAATTCTATTCAAATACATTGGGCTCAGCCCTGCACACAAGCTCTATGGGAACAAGGGTTTTCTTACCTGAGTTCCGAGCTTTCTGAGCACCGATGCCCCGAGCACAGTCCTCTAACGTGAGCCTCGCCGAAACCCTTTTGCTGAATTAAGCTTCTGAACCAGTCCCCCCTATGCTTCAATCCTCAAGCTTCAAGTTCCCTTAAATTTCCCCAGCTGAAATCCCTTAGCTTTAAGTTAATTTCCCTTAAGTTTCCCCTTTGAATTTTCCTTAGAGAGTAAAGAAGAGAAGGAGATAAAAGCTATCTCAGTTATGAAAGAGTGTGTATGTCGGTTTCCCCAAGGTTCTAAGTAATTCCTCCTTTTGTTTTATTTGACTTAAGTCTAAAGGGTTACCTCAAGGCTCGGGGTACCAAAACGTCCCCGAGAGCAAAATGGTAAATTTCCCCAATTTTCCCGCCTAAATATTCTATCCTCAAATATATCTCCAAATATTTATTTCCATGTCCCGACAATCCCATAACACAGCTAGTACCCAAACTACCCCTCGACTCGCCCCGAATCCGAATCTCAACCCTGTTGTGACTTTCTGACTAACCGCTCACCAGGACTGTCTCGGTCCGTGCTACACAGACATATCACATATATATATATATAACATTTATCACATTTATACCCCTAATATCTAGATGGGGTCCACATGCATATTTAACTTAACTAAACACGCATCATAATCATATATACACATAAACCCACATATTAGCATATTATATCATTTATTGCCCTCCAGGCACACTAATCAAGGCCCTAAGCCCGATTAGCAAATTCGGGTCGTTACAACTATCCCCTCCTTACAGAAATTTCATCCTCGAAATTACCTGAACAACTCGGGGTACCGCTCCTTCATCTCTGACTCAAGTTCCCACGTCGTCTCTTCAACCTTGTTGTTTCTCCACAGCACTTTTACCAAGGCGATGGTCTTGTTCCTCAAAACTTTATCTTTTCGGTCAAGAATCTGAACCAGCTTCTCCTCATAGGATAAATCCTGATCAAGCTCCAGATTCTCAAAACTTAGAACATGCG
Source organism: Humulus lupulus (assembly GCF_963169125.1). NCBI lineage: Eukaryota > Viridiplantae > Streptophyta > Magnoliopsida > Rosales > Cannabaceae > Humulus > Humulus lupulus. The sequence continues at coordinate 280,544,085 of NC_084794.1, read as the reverse complement.
TTGAGTCTGACATATACTTCCAGAGCATGGATACATGGAAAATATCATGAACGCCTGATAAAGCTGGACGCATCGCTAGTCTATAAGCTACCTCTCCAACCCGTTCCAGAATCTCGAAGGAGCCGATAAACCTAGGGCTCAACTTGCCCCGAACACCAAACCGTTTCACACCTCTCATGGGTGAAACCCTAAGGAACACATGATCACCAACCTGAAACTCCACGCTCCTGCGTCGCAGGTCTGAATAACTCTTATGTCGACTCTGGGAGGCGAGCATACGCGCTCTAATCTTTTCAACTGCCTCATTGGTCCTCTGAACCATCTCTGGACCCAAATACCTCCTCTCACCTGTCTCATCCCAATGAATAGGTGATCTACATTTCCTTCCATAAAGCATCTCGTACGGAGCCACACCAATGGTCGCCTAATAACTATTGTTGTACGAGAACTCGATCAAAGGGAGATACTTACTCCACGATCCCCCAAAGTCAAGCACACAGGCTCGCAGCAGAACCTCCAATATCTTAATCGTCCTCTCATACTGCCCATCCGTCTGAGGATGATAAGGGTACTAAACCGTAACTGCGTGCCCATAGCCTTCTGCAGACTCTCCCAAAACTTAGAAGTGAAGGTGGGGTCTCTGTCCGACACTATCGACCTCGGAGCCCCATGAAGTCGAACAATCTCCTTCACATACAACTCAGCGTGCTGCTCCACAGTATAAGTTGTCCTAACAGGCAAAAAGTGGGCGGACTTGGTATACCTATCCTCAATCACCCACACTAAGTCATGCTATCCCACAGTTCTTGGTAAACCAACTACGAAATCCATAGTAATATCTTCTCACTTCCATTATGGATCCCCAAAGGCTGCAACAACCATGCTGGCCTCTGGTGCTCAACCTTAACCTGCTGACAAGTTAAGCACTTAGCTACATAATCCACCACATCCCTCTTCATGCTCGACCACCAATACAGTGCTCTCAAGTCCTGGTACATCTTCGTCGTACCCGGGTGCAAAGAATAGGGAGTTGTATGCGATTCATCCAAGATCTCTTGCCGGATACCAGAATCCATCGGAACACAGATCCGACCCTTGTACTTTAGCAACCCCATCTCTGAAATGGAAAAGTCCTTTGTCGCTCCAACTAAGGCACTCTCCCTATGACCTCGCAACTGAGAATCCTTCCCCTGTGCTTCCTTGATCCTCTCAAGGAATGTAGACTGAAGAGTGATGTTGGCCAACTGACCAACCACCAACTCTATACCTGCTCTGGTCATCTCCTCAGCTAACTTATCAGATATCTGCCTCGAGCTAAACAACTGTCCTGGGCCCTTCCGACTCAATGCATCAGCCACTACATTAGCGTTCCCAGGATGGTAAAGGATATCACAATCATAATCCTTAACCAGTTCCAGCCACCGCCTCTGGCGCATATTCAGGTCCTTCTGGGTAAAGAAATACTTTAGGCTCTTATGGTCGGTGTATTTCTCACACTTCTATCCATACAGATAATGCCTCCGAATCTTAAGTGCAAACACCACCGCTTCCAACTCCAGGTCATGCGTAGGATATCTCTGCTCATATTCCTTCAACTGTCTCGATGCATAGGCTATCACCTTGCCAGCTTGCATCAACATGCACCCCAAACCCTGCCTGGATGCATCACAGTAGACCACAAACTTTTCATTCTCTATCAGCAAGCTTAACACTGGCGCAGTAATCAGTCGCCGCTTCAGTTCCTTAAAACTGTTCTCACATCTATCCGTCCAAACATACCTTGTCTTCTTCTTTGTCAATTCTGCCAATGGCGTAGCTATTCTGGAGAACCCCTCAACAAACCACCGATAATACCCTACTAAACCCAGAAAGCTTCTTACTTCAGGAACACTGCTCGGTCTAGGCCAATCTCTAACCGCCTTGATCTTACTTGGGTCAACCAGAATCCCCTCCTTACTGACGATATGGCCTAGAAATGTAACTTGTGGCACCCAGAACTCACACTTACTGAACTTAGCATATAACTTATGCTCTCTCAACCGCTGTAGAACCAACTGCAAATGCTGCTCGTGCTCCATCTCTGACTGAGAGTACACTAAGATGTCGTCGATGAATACTATCACAAACTTGTCCAGATAATCCTTCAAAGCCCTATTCATCATATCCATGAAAGCTGTTGGGGCATTGGTTAATCCAAAGGACATAACCAGAAATTCATAGTGTCCATACCTCGTCCGGAAAGCGGTCTTTGGTATGTCCTCCTCTTTAATCCTTAACTGATGGTAACCTGATCGAAGATCTATCTTGGAAAACACTGTTCTTCCTTGTAGTTGATCAAATAAATCGTCGATCCTAGGCAGTGGATACTTGTTCTTAATGGTTAACTTATTCAGCTCCCTATAATCAATACACATCCTAAGGGACCCATCCTTCTTCTTAACGAACAACACTGGCGCACCCCATGGTGAAAAACTCGGTCTAATGAACCCCAAATCAAGTAACTCCTGCAACTGAATCTTCAACTCCTTTAGCTCCGCCGGAGCCATTCTGGAGGGTGTCCTAGATACTGGCTCCGCTCCTGGTACCAACTCTATAACAAAGTCAACCTCCCTCTGCGGCGGCAACCCTGGTAAATCCGCTGGAAACAAATCCGAAAACTCACACACCAACCTTGTCTCACCCGGTCCAACCGACACCACCCTAGAAGTATCCACAACGCTTGCCAGGAATCCTATTCAACCTTCCTTCATCAGGTCCCTAGCCCTTAAGGCTGAAATCATTGGTACACGCGGTCCACTAACTGACCCCACAAACACAAAGGGTACCTCCCCTTCTGGTTCAAAAGTCAACATTCCGCGCTTACAATCAATCGTTGCCCCATACTTGGATAGCCAATCCATTCCCAAAATCATCCATCTCTAGCTCAATCAAATCAACAGACAACTCCCTACCATCTACCTCTACTGGAAATGCCCTAATCCACTTCCTAGAGACTACCAGTTCTCTTGTTGGCAACAAGGTCTAAAATCCCCTAGCATACACACCACTAGTTCTACAAAGCTGATCTATCACCCTAACAGATACAAATGAATGGGTAGCCCCTAAATCAAACAATGCAGTATACAAATAACCAACACTAGAGATCTGACCTGTCACAACTGAGGGGCTAGACTCCGCCTCAGTCTGTGTCAAAGCGAATACCCTGGCAGGAGCAAGATTGTCACTCTGCTTCTGCTCCTCCTTCTTAACTTGAGCGAAATCCCTCTTTAGATGGCTGGCACTCCCATAAAAAAAGCAGAACCTGATCCTACACTCACCCTGGTGTCGATGCCTGCACCGTGGACACATAGGAAAACTCCTCCAGTTATCACTGCCACCCTGACGGCCAATAAAAGCACCCCGCACTCTCCTATCAGAACTAGGAGGAGTAAAAGAATCTGGAACCCTTCTTTTCTGCTCACTGGGGCCACTACCCCGACTGGACCCAACAAAAGGAGGCACCGTCCTCCTGGCATCGCGCCTAACAGCACTGTCCTTCCATATCTGATCCTCAGCCCTCTCTGCAGTAAGGGCCTTATCCACTGCTTGTGCATAAGTAGTAGTCTCTGGAATCAATGTAATATTCACATCATGGGCGATCATCACATTCAACCCCCGTATAAATCTATCCCTCCTGGCCGCATCCGTCGACACCAAGTCTGGCGCAAACTTCGCCAGTCTGTCGAATCTCAAGGCGTACTCAGTAACTAATAACATGTTCTGAGTCAGGTTGATGAACTCATCAACCTTCGCAGCTCGAACTGCTATGCTGTAGTATTTCTCATTAAAGATACTCTTAAATTCTTCCCATGTCATGACTGCAACATTCCTCCGCTGACTCACCACCTCTCACCAGATGCGGGCATCCTCCCTAAGCATATAGCTCGCACAAGCAACCTTTTCACTTCCTTCGACCCTCATAAAGTCCAAGATCAAGGAAATCATGTTCATCCACTACTCTGCCCGTAGTGGGTCCTATCCACCCTCAAAGGTAGGAGGTTGTTGCTTCCTAAATCTTTCGTACAAGGGTTCCCACCTGTTCTCAGTCACAGGCTGAACCGGCACTGGCGCCACATTCTGCTGTATTGGCAACCCTATAACCTGTGGTGGGGCCTGTTGCCTCATCTAGCGGAGTTCTTCCTCTGTTCTCTGCAGTCTAGCCTCCATTTCGGCCAATATCGGTTGCCAATTCTGTGGGGTAGGTGGAGGGTCCTGACCCTGATTGTCATCCTCGGCCCTACTGCCGCGAAGTCTAGCTGATTGTCGAGGCATCTCAAAAACTATGCCTGCAACCAACGACGCCGCTCATCAGGCATGATAACAACATCCAAAACCACCTCACAAACACATCAATCATCCACAATAATATCTCATATAACATATAACACACAACGGGGCATGCCCTAGCATCATGCATATGCTAACTCATTCATCAAGCTCTATATAAAATAAGCAGGCATACAGGGCATTCAAACACATTTTCAGACATATTAGCCAATCTTACCAACCAACCCTGAGTTAAGCCTGTCACTGACTACGTGTGTACATGTTCGGTCAATCTCCAGAACTAATAACCTTGGCTCGCTCTGATACCAAGTTGTAACATCCTACTACCTTAGAGTCGTTACTAAGTGAGTTTAAAAACGTGCTTTCAACTCGCTAATCGAGGTTTTAAGTCAAACAGTGTAATTAAGCCATAAACAGAGGAAAAATGTAGAATTAACTCTATATCACTGAAGATCATAAAAGTTTGACACCTGGGATCCCAAAATACAGTTTAGAAATATTTACAACATGAAAACTGTACTAAGTCAGCTAAACAACAAAATCTAAGTTCATTTACAAGCATCCCCCAAAATCCTCTGGTCGTGGCAGCCAGGCTGGCCAAACATGTACACACTGCCTCACGCCTGCTATACTCATGGTTGGTTGATCTTCTCTTTACCCTTACCTGCACCACAGAGCATCTGTGAGCCGAAGCCCAGCAAGAAAAACCATAAACAGATAACATATGCAACACGTATAACAAGCATATAAACAGGCCACCAATTGGCTAAACACATACGGCCTAGCCGTCCCAGGCGTTACCAAGTCCTGGATTCGCGGACCACGCCGTGAGGATATCCCAGGTATCCGTCTAGGGACTCGCCTTAGCAACTCGCACTCCATGTGCTCAACGCTGCTCCCGGCCCCTTGCCATTCCCGGCCTTGCACCCAGCGTGCCCAATGCTGTTCCCGGCCCTTCGCCGTTCTCGGCCTTCACCGTTCCCGACTCTTGCCGATCATTCACATCACAATACATATAGCATAGCAAGCAAGTGCATAATTCTAGCATATTCAATTAAAGGGCTACGCCTCGTAGTTCTAACATATTGGGCTCGGCCTTGCATATCAATTCTATTCAAATACATTGGGCTCAGCCCTGCACACAAGCTCCATGGGAACAAGGGTTTTCTTACCTGAGTTCCGAGCTTTCTGAGCACCGATGCCCCGAGCACAGTCCTCTAATGTGAGCCTCGCCGAAACCCTCTTGCTGAATTAAGCTTCTGAACCAGTCCCCCCTATGCTTCAATCCTCAAGCTTCAAGTTCCCTTAAATTTCCCCAGCTGAAATCCCTTAGCTTTAAGTTAATTTCCCTTAAGTTTCCCCTTTGAATTTTCCTTAGAGAGTAAAGAAGAGAAGGAGATAAAAGCTATCTCAGTTATGAAAGAGTGTGTATGTCGGTTTCCCCAAGGTTCTAAGTAATTCCTCCTTTTGTTTTATTTGACTTAAGTCTAAAGGGTTACCTCAAGGCTCGGGGTACCAAAACGTCCCCGAGGGCAAAATGGTAAATTTCCCCAATATTCCCGCCTAAATATTCTATCCTCAAATATATCTCCAAATATTTATTTCCATGTCCCGACAATCCCATAACACAGCTAGTACCCAAACTACCCCTCGACTCGCCCCGAATCCGAATCTCAACCCTGTTGTGACTTTCTGACTAACCGCTCACCAGGATTGTCTCGGTCCGTGCTACACAGACATATCACATATATATATAACATTTATCACATTTATACCCCTAATATCTAGATGGGGTCCACATGCATATTTAACTTAACTAAACATGCATCATAATCATATATACACATAAACCCACATATTAGCATATTATATCATTTATTGCCCTCCAGGCACACTAATCAAGGCCCTAAGCCCGATTAGCAAATTCGGGTCGTTACAACTATCCCCTCCTTACAGAAATTTCGTCCTCAAAATTACCTGAACAACTCGGGGTACCGCTCCTTCATCTCTGACTCAAGTTCCCACGTCGCCTCGTCAACCTTGTTGTTTCTCCACAGCACTTTTACCAAGGCGATGGTCTTGTTCCTCAAGACTTTACCTTTTCTGTCAAGAATCTGAACCGGCTTCCCCTCATAGGATAAATCCTGATCAAGCTCCAAATTCTCAAAACTTAGAACATGCGTTGAGTCTGACATATACTTCCGGAGCATGGATACATGGAAAACATCACGAACCCCTGATAAAGCTGGAGGCATCGCTAGTCTATAAGCTACCTCTCCAACCCGTTCCAGAATCTCAAAGGGGCCGATAAACCTAGGGCTCAACTTGCCCCGAACACCAAACCGTTTCACACCTCTCATGGGTGAAACCCTAAAGAACACATGATCACCAACCTGAAACTCCACGCTCCTGCGTCGCAGGTTTGAATAACTCTTATGTCGACTCTGGGAGGCGAGCATACACGCTCTAATCTTTTCAATTGCCTCATTGGTCCTCTGAACCATCTCTGGACCCAAATACCTCCTCTCACCTGTCTCATCCCAATGAATAGGCTGACACCTGGCGGAGTTCTGCTAGGGTATCGACCAGTAAAGATATTGCAAGCAAAAGGCAGTCAAAGTTTACTTGCGACCACTATGGTCGCAGGTTCCGCGTGTCTCATGATAATTTTATAAAGATCTTAGTAAATCCCGAGATTGACTCCCATGATTTCCTGAATATCCGATTATTTAGGAAAGAATATCTGTAACAAATTAATGTAATCCCCCTTGAGCCTATAAATAGAGAAAGATAGCTCAAGGAAGGGACTTTTGGCTTTCGAATTATTTGAGACTAAAGTGATTCTATGTGATATATTGTCTTGTTCTTCAAAGGTTGGTGAAACTCATTGAACCCTAGTTCTTTGATCACTCCTTTGAATCCTATATCAATAACAATTCAAGTGGACGTAGGTTGTTACCAGATTCGGGGGCCGAACCACTATAAATTCTTGTGTTCTTTATTGTTTTTTGTCATCACATTCATTTCAACGTGTTTGTCCACATCAAGCATATTTGACTCCGTGTCAGTTGGCCAAAATCAGGGTCAACATTCTGGTGCTTTCATTGAGAGCTTGATGCATTATCGTTGAAAGATCAATGGCGAAAACTACCAAGAAAACTGGACAGGCGGCCGACACTGCTCCATCTCACCCGCCTCCTCCTCCTCCAAACGTGACTGAGGATGAGCCACATTTGGAATTCGATAAGGAAGAAATGGATTCCGAGATGCTGAAGAATACCTTGGGGGTATTGCAGGATGAACTGGCAAATATGAGGGCCAGCCAGGAAAGTGCTGCCAAAATTATGGCGCGGCAGCAACAGGAAATTGAACAGCAGCGCCTGGAGCTGAGTGAAAGACAGGCGGATATGGACCGTCGCCAGAGGGAGGCCATGACAGCCCTCAAAGCAGCCCTACAACTGGCTAGGAACCAGGATGCACCTGCCTCGCAGCCTGATCAACCTACGAATGGGCCACCACAAAGGGGTCCTAATCCTAGCCCGCCTATCCAGCCCTCGAGCCCCCAAAGGCCCGAGCAGCCACCGGTGCCTCAGAACGATGTCCCTCTAAGGGACCCTGAAGCACGGCCTCTATCCCAGGCTAGTCGCGGCAATCCCCCGCAGCAAAGGCAGAATAGGGCCGGGCAGCCGCCTCGCAGTCCTAGACGCCATATGGGCGACGAGCCAAACCCTCCGAGCAGAGGACAGCATCCTCCTGGTAACAGAAGGAACTCAGAGTCAGGCTCTGCAGTCCGGGGCCCCCCACAGCATGATAATGCACGGGGACCCACTGACCAACGCAGGCCACCCTCTAATGCTCGGGAGGTTCCAGCCCGGGAAGGCAACCGAGGGAACAGTCGATCCCACCATAGCCAATCAAGATTCAGAGATGGCCATGGTTATAACGAGTCTGACTCAGGCAGAGGAAACGTCAGTCAGAGGAATGAAGAAAGGGGTGGAGGCAGAAGCTCGCCACCTAGGGATGACCAACCCGAAAGACGGGACGCTGAGGGGCAGCCCAGAAAAAATAACGTATTCAACCGGCTCGGAGCTAGCGAGCAGCGGAGGAGAGATGAGGATTTAAGAGACGTACTCAACGATCCCCGGGAGCGGCAAGACGAGAACGTCCCCCCAGCACCAGAGGCCCCGGCGATTCCTAGCGTCGTGCAGGCCCAGATAGATGCCCTCAACCAGGCAGTACAGCAGCTGGTCGGGGGAAGAACATCTTATATTGACCACGATAGGAGAAAGGGCATTCCTTTCGTCCAGAGGATAGCTAAGGCAGAAACTCCTAGCAAGTTTAAGATGCCTACGCTTCTGAACTTTGACGGGTATGGTGACCCGGTATCTCACATCAACAAGTTTGAGATACAAATGGACATTCAGAAAGTCTCCGAAGACGCTCGGTGCAGGATCTTCCCTACAACACTTTCTGATGCCGCACAGGAGTGGTTTTTCAAATTCCCTCCTACAAGTATAGTTTCCTGGGAAATGTTCGTGAAAGAATTTTACAGACAGTTCTATGCGGGTCGTGTGCACCCGACTGAGGCAAATCAGTTGGTTGAAATACGCCAGCGAGACGGAGAGCCACTGAAGGACTACGTCCAGCGCTTTATGCGAGCAGTTGCCGGGGCGAAAATAGTGTGAGACGAAGGCAAGATGATGGCCATAACCGCAGGAGTTAAGCGCCACACGCCTCTCTGGGATAGCCTCATAAAACATGGGGTCAGAACTACCCGGGAATTTTTGGATCGAGCTGATCGATATATCAAGCTCGAGGATGCCATCGCCAATGAAGGGAAGCCCCCAGGCAAGGACAAGGGGACTTCCGAGCCCGCCAAAGCTGCCAATGGGTCCAAACCCAACGGCAAAGGCAACGGGAACGGCAACGGCAATGGCGAGAATGGGGGGAAGCGGCCGCACAATGAGCCTTCCACCTCTGACAATAAACGAGCCAAGGGTAATTGTTATGAACCACGATTCACTAACTACACTGCCCTTATTGAGTCTTGGGGAGAGGTTTATCATGCCACGAGTTCCAGTGTGCCTTATAAGAAACCTGCTCCCATTCAGAAGGATATTTCGAGAAGAGATACTACCAAGTTCTGTCGTTATCATAACGACTACGGACATGATACCAATGAATGCAACCAGCTGAAGGATGAGATTGAGTTCCTTATTAGACAAGGACACTTGAGAAGGTATATACGGGCCTCGGGAAGTTCCCAACAAGAAGATCCAGGTGGCAACGAGCAAGCGCCCACATGCCAATGCTCGCCACCTTTGCAGCCTGATCCCGTAATTGGCACATTTTTAACCATCTGTGGAGGCCCGCACCTCGCGGGAAACAGCAGAAAGGCCAGAGAATGATATGCTCAGACTCTGCGCCACGACCAGGACATCGAGATGATGACTGTGGATGACCGCGCATTGAAAAAGGCTCCGTCAGAAGAGGGCGAAATAACCTTCTTTGATAGCGACGCCCAACATGTCCGGTTCCCACATTCCGATCCGCTGGTCGTGGATATCCAAATGGCCAATATGATGGTGAAAAGAGTGTTAGTTGACACAGGGAGTTCAGTGAACATCCTGTATAAATCTTTGCTGGAACGCATGAAGTTGTCAGTTAAGGACTTAGAGCCCTGCAACCAAACAATATACGGCTTCTCCGGTGAGGGACTCGCCCCCGCGGGGTCAATCAGACTTTCAGTGACGGCAGGTACAGCACCTGCTACCAGGACATTACTCGCTACTTTCATAGTAGTCGATTGTCCCTCGGCGTACAATGCGGTCATTGGAAGACCTATACTGGTTGATCTTCAAGTCGTCACCTCTTTATGGCACTTAGCCATGAAATTCCCGACAGACGCAGGGGTAGGACGCGTGTTGGGAAACCAGAGGGAGGCCAGGGAGTGCTACAACACCTCAGTCACGAAGGCGAAGAAGGGAACGTCAAAGAGCACTCCCCCAGATAGGTTGCAGATGGCAATTATACACAAGCCCAATCCGGTGATGAAGTCACCAAATAGGGTGTTGCCCAAAGTGAGGATAGAGATTTAGATCCTCACTTTGGGGATTTTGAGGAAAATGTTGGACCCGTCGAGGACCTGGAAGAGGTCCAACTTAACGAAGAAGACCCAACCAGAGTCGTGAAGGTCAGGAAAAACTTAGAACCAACCACGAAGCATGCACTGGTGGAGTTTTTGCGGAAGAACCAGGAAGTCTTTGCCTGGTCGCACAAAGACATGGCTGGGATAGATCCTGCAATTATCATCCATGTCCTGAACATAGACAAGAGTTTTCCACCCGTGCAACAGAAAAGAAGGCTGCTCGATAAGGATCGGTCGAGAGCCTTAAAAGAAGAAGTTGAAAGATTAAAGGAGAATGGGTTCATCAGGGTGGCGTTTTATCCATCGTGGGTCTCTAATCCAGTGCTGGTTCCCAAGCCTAACGGAAAATGGCGAACCTGTGTGGATTTCACAGACCTCAATAAAGCCTGCCCGAAGGATTGCTTCCCACTCCCAAGAATCGACCAGTTGGTCAATGCTACTGCAGGACATGAGATCCTCTCCTTCATGGATGCATACTCAGGCTATAATCAGATCAACATGCATCCCCCTGACGAGGATCACACCATCTTTCGGACCGATACGGGAATATATTGTTATAAAGTGATGCCCTTCGAACTGAAAAACGCAAGTGCGACTTACCAGCGACTAGTTAACGACATGTTTAAAGAGTTGATCGAAGTAAACATGGAGGTGTACGTGGATGACATGCTGGTAAAGTCGAAAAAAGCAGAAGGACATGTGAAGGATTTACAAGAGTGTTTCGATGCATTGAACAAGTACCAGATGAGACTAAATCCTCTCAAATGTTCCTTCGGAGTTGGATCAGGGAAATTTTTGGGGTTCATTGTTAATTCAAGAGGAATCGAGGCCAACCCCGACAAGATAAAAGCCCTGATCGACATGAAATCTCCAGGGAAGATCAAGGATGTACAAAGTTTAACTGGAAGAATTGTCACCCTAAGTAGATTCATTTCCAAATCAACGGATAAATGCGTCCCTTTCATCAATCTACTTAGGGGCAACAAGAAATTTGAATGGACAAGAGACTGCGAGCAAGCTTTTCAGGCCTTAAAAGCCCATATGGCACAGCCTCCTGTTTTATCAAAGCCTATCGAAGGAGAAACTTTGTTCATTTACCTGGCGATCACCGAAGTAGCTGCTAGTGCGGTACTAGTGCGAGAGGAAGAAGGCGTACAAAAGGCAGTTTACTATGTAAGCAAGAGGCTAATCGGAGTAGAACTGAGATATCCTCCCATCGAAAGGTTAGCTTATTGTTTAATCCTAGCCTCAAGGAAGCTACGTCCTTACTTCCAAGCCCATCCCATTACAGTCTTAACTGATCAGCCCCTTCGGTAAGTCCTCCAAAAACCAGAGGCGGCTGGGCGTTTATTAAAATGGGCAGTCGAACTAGGGCAGTTCGATATAACATATTCACCATGAGCAGCAGTAAAAGGACAAGTCTTGGCTGATCTTATTGCAGAGTTCACCGAGCTCCCAGACAACGAGCAATGCGAAAACCCTAGTGCGCCTGAAGCCCAAGATGAAGCTCCTTCGTGGAAGTTATTCACGGATGGATCGTCCAACGAATCTCATGCGGGAGTAGGAGTGATTTTGATAACGCCAAAGGGGCATCGATTTCACTGCGCCATCAGGTTCGACTTCACAACGTCGAATAATGAAGCCAAATACGAAGCACTCCTCGTTGGATTGAGAATGGCAAAAGACATGAGTATAAGGGTGCTGGATATTTACAGTGATTCACAGCTGGTAGTGAATCAGGTTCTAGGGGAATATCAAGCACGAGGCCTCAAAATGGTGGCCTACTTAAACAAAACTAAAGATCTGTTGGCCCAGTTCAAGAAGTATACCCTCCAGTAAATACCTTGGGATCAGAATTTGAAAGCAGATGCCTTAGCCAAACTCGCAAGCGCAAAAGATGCTGACACTTTGAATATTGTGCCAGTAGCAAGATTGAGCGAGCCAAGCATACAATCAAATGAAACCAGTATGGAAATCCGGATGGCAGACACATGGATGGCGCCTTACTTGGAGTATCTTACAAATGGTGTACTACCGGCAAATAGGAACAAGGCCAGAACTCTTCAAAGGCAGGCTGCTAGGTATATACTGGTCGATGGTGTACTATACCGAAGGGGATATTCCATGCCACTGCTCAAATGTGTTACACCAGAGAAAGCTAAGGAGCTGATGAGAGAAGTACATGAAGGCTTCTGCGGGGATCATGCTGGGGGGCAAAGTTTGGCGAAAAAGATTCTAAGGCAAGGCTATTTCTGGCCGACTATGAATGAAGACTCAATGGAGTTTGTGTGAAAATGCGACAAGTGTCAGAGATTTTCCAAGATCCCGCGCGCAGCTCCCAACGAGTTAAAACAGATGCAGAGTCCTTGGCCTTTCGCAGTATGGGGTATAGACTTGATTGGATCCCTGCCAACGGGAAAAGGAGGAGTGAAGTACGCAGTCGTAGTAGTCGACTACTTCACCAAATGGGCTGAAGCTGAGCCACTCGCTACCATAACGACCAAGAAAGTTCTTGACTTTGTCATCAAAAACATTGTTTGCCGATATGGTTTGCCTCGAAAAATTGTCTCAGACAACGGCACCCAGTTTAACAGTGACTTATTCACAGACTTCTGTGAAAGACACGGGATCATTAAAATTTTTTCTTCAGTTGCACATCCACAAGAAAATGGGCAAGTTGAAGCAGTGAATAAAATGCTTAAGGACACCCTGAAGAAAAGGCTCAAATATGCTAAAGGAGCATGGCCAGAACAGTTGCCCGAAGTCCTCTGGTCGTATAGAACTTCTCATCGAACAACGACAGGTCATACCCCATTTTCCTTAGCATACGGATATGAAGCTATGTTAACTGTCGAGTTAGATCCCCCCTCACATCGACGCATTACATACGACCAGGGCCAGAATAGCCAACTGATGATGGAGTCCCTAGACTCAATTGAGGAGATACGAGAAAGAGCCCAACTCCGAGTTGTTGCGTACCAGCAAAGTTCGCCCGGTATTTTAACTCAAAGGTGAAAGAAAGGAAATTCAACGTCGGCGACCTAGTGCTACGACGAGTTTTCTTGAATACCCGCAACCCCACTGCTGGTGTAACGCCCTACTTCCTTAGAGCCGTTACTAAGTGATTTTTAAGACAAAATAGTGTGCAATGAACTCGCTAACCGAGGTTTTGAGACAAAAGTGTGACTAATTAAAATTTAAAGCTGTAATCTTAGAAAATGCGTCGTTTCATTTAAAAATGCTAGTATTAAGCATTTGGGATCCCAAAATAAGGTTTGAAAACTATTTACATCTTGAAATAAGTTTACAGTTGATAAATCATAAAATCATAGATTATTACAGCCATTTTCAAATAAACCCCCAACCAAAGCAGTCGGGCAGGCCAAACATGTACGCGTCGCTTCACGCTCTCCGTACTCATGGTTGGTTGACTCAGTCATTGCCCTTACCTGCAACACAGAGCACTCGTGAGCCGAAGCCCAGCAAGAAAACTCATGTAGAACATAACATATGCAATCTATACAGTTAATCATAACAGATAATCCACATATAAACAAGTCAACCATTAGACTAAACAAATACGGCCATGCCGCCCCCGAAGCCTTACCGAAGCCTGGGGTCTCGGTCTTCACCGTAGGGATACCGCCCGTATCCCCTGGGTCCTACCCTGACCATAGCATCCCATGTGCTAGGTATTACTTCCGGCTCCACTGCCCTTCTCGGCCTTGCCGCCCTCGGCCATAGCCGTTCATTTCACTATAATCACATATAGCATAAATCAAACAACATTCAAACAATTATCAATACATTTAAGTCTACACCCTAACATGTAATGCAATATAGGGCCATGCCCGGAAATCATCTCATCATGCAACATGCAATATAGGGTCGTGCCCCGCAATCACACTATGGGCCCATGCCCTATCCTACGGGTGTTATAGTTTTCTTACCTTTCCCTTCAATAGCTTAGATCACCTGACTCCTTGAGCACGATCCCACTCGAGCCTTAGCGCACACCTAGGCACAAACATAGGTCAAAGTCAACACCGAACCCCAAGTCCGAATACCTAGCCTCGGGACCAATCCCGAGCCCCCGGGAAGTCCTAAATCCCCAAAACAAAGTGGCGGAATCAAACCCCGAACCCTAGGTCAAAATCCCTCATCAAAAACCCAAAAATTCCCTTCTGTGAACAGTGCAGCGCTACAGAGCTCTAAGGAGGGCGCTGTAGCGCTACAAGCATAATGCACCTCCCCAGAACAGGGGCTAGCGCTACAGCGCCCACTGACTAGCGCTGTAGCGCTAGTTGCAGCCCAGAAAACCCAAAATCGCATTTCTGCGATTTCTTTCAACCAAACTCAATCCAAACTTGTCCAAACCTTTTCCAAACCCAAAATCAAGCTTATACTCACCTCACACTCATCCCAAACATCCCAAGAACTCAAAACCCAATCACATTCAACTCAAATCTCAAAATCTACCATGAACAACCCTAAACCAGAAATTCATGCAAACCACAAAGATAGAGTCTTAGAAATCATACCATTAATGAAAATTTCGACCTTGATTCAACCCTAGGCCTCCTTAGCTTGCTCTCCCTCAAAGCTTGCCCAGAAATCCCTAAAATTCCCATCCACTCAGCTCAAAACACAGCTCAAACCATCAAAACCCTTAAAACCGAAAATCTCTAAAACTTACCTCAAACATTGATATGTTCTTGCCAAATCTTCAAGTCTAACCCAAGATCCTTGATGCTCAGCCTATCCTTGCTCTCCACTAAGCTTTGCTCCAAGAAAAATGGAGCGGAATGGTGCAAAAATGCACAAACCGACCCTTGTGAAAACCCCTCTACTTTCCCTCTTTTCTTTCTTTCCTTTTTCTTTCTTTTCTTTCTTTCTCTCCACAGCCAACACTCTCTATAAATCCCACTAAGTGTAAAGCCTCATAAAAAACCTATCTTTAAAATCCAAATGACCAAAATGCCCTTCCTATTAACTCTAAATCCTTTTGTCCAAATAGGGTCGTTTTAGTCATTTTACCCAATTCCCGCTAATCCTCAAGTGTCTCTAATATTTTCCCGTTGCTTTCCAACACTTCATAAACCACCAAATAAATATTCCCCATCATCAAAATAAATCTCAATCTATTCTCTGAATTCCTGTTCATACCCCCAGGCTCGCCCCGAGCAGGGTATAAATTCCCGTCATCACTTTCCGCTAGCCTGCTCACTGGGATCGCCTCGAGTCACAAAGCACAGATACACCCACATACCACTGGGGTCTCAACAATCAACACATATCAATACAGTTATGCCCAACATGGCCAAAATTACAATTATGCCCTTCTAACACGATCCGGGCCTACATGCATACTAATATATATAGTCATGCATCTCAGATAAACAAATAGTCATATAACATGCTTTAAATCATAACCATGCATTTAATCTCATAAAATCACACATAATCCCATCATGCCCTCCTGGCACGCTAATCAAGGCCCTTAAGCCTTATTAGCGAAATTGGGTCGTTACAGCTGGAGTGCTCGGACCAAACTGGGAAGGACCATACCAGATTGAATAAGTCCTTCATCCGGGCACTTACAAACTTGCACGCTTGAACGGAGATCTCGTTCTACGCTATTGGAACGGTGAACACCTGTGCAAGTACTACCAATAAACAGTCTTTTTTAAAGAACTGGCTTGTATTAATTTTCACTTTTTACAAGTTTCGAAAAAGGGTTAGCCACATGTATGGCTAATCGCTTATAAGTATAAGATCTTTTAAGATCACTCGTAAAGACATGTTTAGTCCATTTTTAATACGAGATTATAAGGGACTGTGCGCAGCTAATCATTCTTGCCAACCTTTGTAAATTTATTTTTACAAGTATTTAAACATTACGTGTGTTGTTTTGCTGTATTATAAGTGTTATGTTTACTATCGAGCAGTAATGTTCGCACAGGTCGTGGTCAAGGCAAGTGACCAAGGACCTAAAGCTCCTCGATAACTTGGGGGGCATATAAGGTACATCAATAGCAAAGCATACCAAAAGGTATGTAAACACATGAACAAAATAAGTGAAAGCATGCTACGGTACTTAGAGTATTTTCAAATTTTATATTTTGTTAAGTCAAGCCAAAGTACTATGCTAAGTTCGGTCATGCGAACAGATGTTATAATAAAAAGAAAATATTATAATATCATAAGGCATTCTTTTACACCGCAAGCATCACTGCTTGGATGTAATTGTTTAAAGTAAAAGGAAAAGTTTGCTACCCGTGCAGCAAATTTAAAAGTAAAAATTGTCTTTACAACACAACCCGTGAGTCATGTAATTGAAGAAAAAAGAGAGAAATAAGTTTAAGGAGCAGGAGGGTCTTGCTCAGTAGTCTGATTGGCCGCATTCTCAACAACTCCTCCCTCCTCTGCGTCAGCGGCTGGCTGGATGCTTGGGGAAGCAGGAACCCTTGCCCTTTCTTCTTCTTCAGCCAATCGAGCAGTGCAGCGGGCCAACTCAGCGTTCCTGGCATCTTCTGGAAGGTAGTTAAAATTGGCACCCCGGTTGTGTTTCCAAAAGTCATAGAAACACCAAAGTGTCGCATTCTTGTACCTCTCCAAATTATTAGCATTGGTAAGCTCCAGCTGCTCCACCTGGCTCTCAAGAACAGCATTGGCCTTGTCCTTAGCAAGGAGCTCCTCCTTGAGCCTCTTGACTTCACGATATTGGGTTCGTGCTTCTTCATAGCTGCCTGAGAAGCTTCAGCCTTCGCCAGCTTTGCCACCGCAGCATCCTTCTGCTGAGTAACCACCTCCAACTCCCCAGCATGCCTGGCTTCTGCAGCCTGAAGCTCCTCGATGGCTCTCACCTGGAACTCCTCGACGGCCTTTGCTCGAGCCTGGTCGATGGTAGCTAGGGCACGGGTGCGAGCGACAGTTATTGTCAGCATGGCCTGCAGTCAGGGAAATAAAAGTTAGACTATACTAAAAAAAG
This sequence comes from Humulus lupulus, assembly GCF_963169125.1. Lineage (NCBI taxonomy): Eukaryota > Viridiplantae > Streptophyta > Magnoliopsida > Rosales > Cannabaceae > Humulus > Humulus lupulus. The sequence goes on along the minus strand of NC_084794.1, from coordinate 280,526,620 downwards.
GAGAAGTAAAATTCAAGAGGAAAAATACTTACACTGGCCATTTCGTTAAGAGCCATGTTGAGGATCTGGTCAACCCCCATGCTCTCAGCTTCAGCCATTGCCTCCCTGCAACGGTCGTGCTTCAAGATATGGGCAAGGCAATCTTTGGCTGATCACAGGGAGCGGTTCGAGAGCTTGGTCCGAGGAAGCTCTGCTTGCGGGGTGTGCTCCCTTCGGGCCGCAGGCGGAGGGTTGGCAGCAGGGGCAGCCTCCTTCTCAGCAGGAGCAGAAGGCTGAGTAGAAGCTTGTCTAGTTGGTGCATCCTTGGAAGGATCTTCTGTCCGACCCTTCTTGGTCGGAGGTCGTTGGCTTGATTCGCCATTATGCCTCCTGGATGTCTTTCGTCGAACCAGGGGGAATTCTGCCTCCTCTTGAGCCTGGTACAGATCGAAAACGTTGGGAGTAGCCATCTCTGCGTACAAAGAAAAATATGCAGATGGTAAGACAAAGGTGGATGAAAATTCTTGGTAAAACAGAAAAGAGGTCACAAAGTTTAATACCCGAGCTACAACTACTGGTCGCTATACTACTGACTCTATTATTCATACACTCACTATCTGGCACGAAGAAGTCTGGCCCTAGATTTGGAGTATACGTAAAATTGCCGTCCCCATCAAACAAGTGGCAGGGAATTGGCAAGCTATTTAAAAGCAAGATAAAAATACCGTTTTCATATGAGGATTCATCCAGGTCTATGACAAACTTTTTTGCCTTTTGTTTCCCCTTGCCTTGGGGCGCAGAAGGCCTCTCTGCTGAAGGGACGCCAGTGGGTTCCCTGATCGTAACCCCCGTTGGCCTCCTTCAGGGAGGAGACACCGGGGGTAGCTGCTCGGGATCCCCCTCGGCTGTGGCATCTGTTACCACAGGTCCTCTTGTTTCATGGCGAGGAGCCAGGAGGCTAGATAGCCTCAGATTTTCATCGGTGACCAGGGACTTGACGCTTTTTTCTGCGTCTGCCATCCTGGCCAGAGCATTGGACCTCAACACCATGTCTGGTGTTGGGTCCGGACGTAACCATGGTCCTGAAAGGCATAGTATACTTTATAAAGGTTCATGAGAATTTATTAAGTAAAAGTAGCGACCAGTGAAAAAAGCATTTACCTTCGCGAGCGAAGGCCAGGTTGTTCGTAGTCATGTCCGGCGTGAGGAAGTACTCCCTACTGTACTGCCCCACGTTGGAAATGTGGGTAGTGTCACTCAGGAAAGTTCGGCTAGTCTCCTGGTGACAGAGATGGAAGAAGCCCATCTCATATTGTTAAGGGTTGGACTTAAGGTCGAAGAGGAAATTGACCTCATGAGGAGTGGGTTCTGGCCATTTTTTAAGCTTATAGAGGATATAGAGTGCGGCCAGCATTCTATATCCATTTGGAGTAATTTGAAAGGGGGCGACACCGAAATAGTTGGCCACCCCCTGATAGAAAGAATGTAGAGGGAGGATAGCCCCCGCCTCTATGTGATATCTGGACCAAGCGCTATAGACACCCCCGGGAAGGTTAGCTCTTTGGTCAGCAGCCAGGATTGTGAGATTGACTCCTGTAAGAGGATACTTCCTGCTATAATTGGCAAGCATCCGAGGAGTCACTTGGCTGGTGAGGGAGAGATACCACTCGACATCAGGAAGGTTTTGATGTCGAGGGCGGGCCCTGACTTGGATACGAGGGTCTGGGGCGGCATTTTCTCGACCACTAGTCGAGGGAACCCTAGCCTGTAATCAGGCTGGGCAGGAGAATTTGGACTGTTTTCAGAGTCAGGTCTTTTCTTGCCTAGAGATTTAGAGCGGGCCATTTGAGGTGGCGATGGATGAGGTCTAGAGGAAGATCGTGAAAATGGAATCTCGTGAACTCGGTCGATCGGTTGTTCTTCGCCTTCGAGCAGTTGGGCAAGACGATCGTCGTCGATGGGCCGCTCACCTCCCCACAAATCTGGCATTAAAGTTTGCAAACACAAGAATGGGGAGGTGAGGATGAAGAATTTTGAAAGTTTTTTAGAATAACGCTGGTCGAGTATAAAAGGTAAGCTTTTATACAATAGTATTCTAACAAAAAACTAAAAAATTTCACACGAACAGTTTGAGAAACAGATCAAAAGTGAAAGTAAAAAGTTTTTTTTTTTAAAAAGGTTTTTCAACTCCTTTTAGGGCAGGAAAAACCTGGTTTTTCAGCTAGCATAAAAATTGAATTTTTACTTCGGTTTTACGTCCTAAAGTCATGATCTTAACTATCAAACTAATTCGTAACTCCTTAGTAACAGAGAAATATCACACAACATTCAGTATCACTTATTAAACCCCCCTACTGACATGCATTTCAACCCAGAAACGAGTGAACCCAACAGTCGGTCTACAGAAGCATGCACGGCAAAAATATAAAGCGTAAGAGTCCAGAAACTTACTAGGATGAAGATCGTGGAGGGTTGAGAAATTTTTCGGGCGTAAAAGGGTTCACAGACTGAATCTTGAAACGCCGAAGGACGGTCTTCAGAGGGAAACAGGGGCTCTGGTGTTAGGGTTTCTTGAAAGAGTGATGGCTTGAGTAAAAAGGAAAAGGAGACTTTGAAGAGGCTATATATATATTTTTATCCGTAAGCATTAAAAGGAAGTAATCATCAGCTTCCCCTTTTTCGAAGCGTGGGGAAGGGTGATAGCCGTCGAAAGGTTACTTGGGAAGCGAAAAGTCGTGATTAGACAAGGGTAGGTTGCTTTTTCCAAGATTGCACGAAGTGTTATGATAGGTATGGTAGGGTAACCGAAGGGTTGTATCCTCAAAAGTTTATTTATTGCTCATAATAAATAAACTTGGGGGGCAAATGTTATCCAAAAAACAGGCACGAATGACGTGGCAAGTGATTTCTGGACACGTGGCTGACACCTGGCGGAGTTCTGCTAGGGTATCGATCAGTCAAGATATTGCAAGCAAAAGGCAGTCGAAGTTTACTTGCAACCAGTATGGTCGCAGGTTCCGCGTGTCTCGTGATAATTTTATAAAGATCTTAGTCAATCCCGAGATTGACTCCAATGATTTCATGAATATCCGATTATTTAGGAAACAATATCTGTAACAAATTAATGTAATCCCCCTTGAGCCTATAAATAGAGAAAGATAGCTCAAGGAAGGGACTTTTGGCTTTCGAATTATTTGAGACTAGAGTGATTCTATGTGATATATTGTCTTGTTCTTCAGAGGTTGGTGAAACTCATTGAACCCTAATTCTTTGATCACTCCTTTGAATCCTATATCAATAAGAAATCAAGTGGACGTAGGTTGTTACCAGATTCTGGGGCCGAACCACTATAAATTCTTGTGTTTTTTATTGTTTTTTGTCATCACATTCATTTCAACGTGTTTGTCCACATCAAGCATATTTGACTCCATGTCAGTTGGCCAAAATCAAGGTCAACACCTATTAATAACACTTAGATGCACGTTTATAACCAAAGAACTCGATTAGCAAGTTAAGCCCGGTTCAAAGTTCACAGTAACGGTCTTGGAGTAACCAGGGTGTTACAAAGACATATCGAGAGGATCGTCATCCTCCTCTAGCACCTGCTTACCCTTCCCTTTGTCCGCGGAAGGTGTTGGAGCCCTTGGGCGAGGAGCATTCTCCTGCTCTCTAATACTAATCCATGTTTCCTTCCCACTTTGACAGACAAGGGTCGCTTAAGGCTATTCAATTGCCCCACCTCCTTGCCAACTACCGGATTGGAAGATCTTCCACCAGCTGTACCCTCAATAGTGCCTCCCATGTTGTTTTGGTGGGCATCTAGCAGACCGACCCTCCTCAGATTGCCCCTCGTCACGAGCAGCCTGCAGTTTTTCTAATCGAAGGAAAGATTGTTTAAGGCTGCTGCTCGCCTTACCATATCAGACGTAGGAAGATGTCTTTCCCACAGACCAAAAGTATAGTAAGAGAAATAAAACTAAGCATTGGTGTAAAGGAGGAGTGCGAAGGAGAAAAACAAAGGATTATTGTTACCTTATCGCTGGAAGGCCAAGTTATCTGGGATCAGGTCAATCATCAAAAAATATTCCTTGAAATAGCCACCCACATTGCTCCTAAACGTGAGTTTCGTTAGGAACACCCGGGTCGTGTCCCTATAGCAGAAATAGAAGAATCAAATGCCCCACTGTCCTTGGTTCGACATTAAGTTAAAAAGGTAATGGGCTTCGTGAGGAGTGGGAGCAGTCCACCCTTGGTTGCGATAAATAATATATAATGTTGAAAGCATTAAATATCCACTAGGCGTTATTTGGAAAGGAGCAATGTCGAAGTATCTAGCAAAGTCCTTGAAGTAGCTGTGAAGGGGGAGAGTAACGCCAGCCAAAATATGGAAACACGACCAGACACTAAAAGTACCACCAGGAAGGTTAGCACGCTGGTCGACCTGAGGGTTAACCATATTTATCCCCCAAATTCCATACTTTTTAGGGTACTCCTCGAGAAGGCTGCTCGTGAGGGTAGTAGCAAGGACTATGTATCGGGGCACGTTCTTCCTCTTACGAGGCCCTTGCTAAGCATAGATTCTTGTGATGTCGGTCACCTGCTCTTGCGGCGGTTGTTGCGTTGTTGTTCTTGCTGCAGGCTTTGTTTTTGTTGTTGTTGAGGAGGTTGTTGTTGCGACAGTTGTTGCTGCCCATTGGTTGCTTGCCTTGCAACCTGGGGATCTGTAACCGACTTTGTCTGGCCGTTTGTTTAATCCTAGTCATATCTGGAGAGCAAAAATCAATAGTTACAGCTTATTCAACAAATGTAGACTTGCTTGTTGCCCTCTCACTAGTCGGAATTTCGACCAGGAGTGGATCAACATAGTCAGGGTAGATAACAAAAGTCCAATCAGTTGGAAGGAATTTCCTTATTCCTTGGTCTAATTCCTCAACCATACGACAATATTCCTAGTTGGGAACAAAATAAAAATCATAATGAGAATGAGAATGCTCACCAGATTCATCAGTAGCTTCCGAAATATTACGATTGAGATCAATGTCTGGTCGAGTCCGTTCCACTTCATCGACCAGCATTTGTAGCAAATCCAGGTCAATTGAATAATCTATTCCCCAATGATCGCGTGGGCACATCTAATAACAGATAAAGGTGAAGTGAGTTATTCAACCATCTTATGTGTGTGCCTAATAAATGTGAGCTGCTCGAAAAACACAATTTTGCGCTTGAGCAGAAGCTAGGTTGGATCCAAAAGGCAGTTAAAAAGTTTTACATGAAAACTTTTCACTTGCCTTTTGGAGGGAAAATTCCCACCATTTTTTCCAAAAAAAACAAGCACTATCTCCTCGATTTTTTGGAATTTTCTCGATGCATCAACACGATGAAGTATATCTCGAAGCCTAAATCATTTTCCTACTTCCCAAACAGATATTTTCCCAGAAAATCGTTGGCTTTTATAAGAAAAAAGCAAATTTTTCACGTGAAGATCAAGAACACAGAAGTGTAAAATCTCCAAAAATGCATGAAAAACAATGTAACAAGTAACAAGAAATCATGCAAATGCAAATAGTAGTTCAAGAAACTTGTTGTTATAGAGATTTTGAGAAAGGATTTGGGAAAATTTTAAGGTCAGGAGGAGAAAATGGAGATTCGGGTTTGAGAGAATTTCAGAGAGATGAAAAGTTTGAGAAATTTGAAAGAGTAAAATATGATAAAAGAGGTGAAGGCCTATCTATAGGCAACGGATCGTGTGCGACCAAATGACGTCATCCAAGAAATTTCACCATGACTTTTTGAGTTTATATGGTGTCGCACGTGTAGGTCGGTGAAAAATTCTCTTTTTTTGCTAAAAAGGTACAACGATGGTCATGCAAAGAAGCAAGTCAGACACTTAGGAAACCCAAAAGCTGTCAATTACGAGATCGAGAAGACGTGATCATTGTCTATAAAGGTGATACTGAGAGCTGTAAATATCAGAAGTAGAATCAATAATTCTAAACTAAATTAAAATCTTTAAACTAAACTAAATTTAGTTTATACATATTGAGTTTAGTTTTTTTTAATTATATTTGGATTGAAAATTACTTATGTTTATTTATTTTTTATTTATTGGATTTTATATAATTAATAAATTTTAAAATCAATTTTTTATTTTTTAATTTTGAAATGATTTTTATCTACTTTCTAATTTAAAATCAGTTAATTAATAATAAAATATTTTTAATGTCACATCAACAAATCATTACTTAGACAAAAATTTACAAGTGCTATAGTTCACAGGAGGAGAAAAAGCATTTTGTCTTTTTTCAAAAATAAATAAATTAACAGCTATGGTTATGGCAAAGATCTATTAGTTTTTGTCATTTTGGTTGCACTAAAATTTAAGCTTGTGTGTTTATATTATTTTATTTTATTTTAAATTCATCTTTGTGGTTTGGTTGCAAACCTTTTTGTTTAGCTTTTATGATAGTAAAAAATTATTAGTTTATCGGTATCATTTAGAGTGTAAAGAGTGGTTACTTTTTGTATAAACACTTGAGTTTAATTTTATTGATGTTGGTGGGTTTTTTAAAAAATATATATATTTTAGTTAAATAGATACTAATCTTCGTCAAGTTACTAGATTATATAAGTTCTTGTTGTTATTGGTTTACATTTTAATTTTTTATTTTTAAATGTTTGAGTTCAGTTTTTTAAATTAGCTTTTTTATTTACTTTTTAGTTTAAATATGTTGTAACTATTGTTAGTTTTAGAATAAATAGTTTGGTTTATTTGATTTTAGTATTTATTGTAATGCACTGTTTATTTATTTATATTTTTCATAATTTAACAATATATACCATTACGTTTATACAATAGATTCATCAGTATCTATTAAGTTAAGTAGAAATCCCAATTAATTAGTGTAAAATTGCATATTTTAAGTGTTATTAAATTATTTATTTCATGATTTTAGATGCAAACTTATTCAAGTTAATAAAAAATTAATCATTCATACATCCATAAATAAATAAATAATCCATTAAAATTTAAAACATTTTTTTATCTAAATGTTTAAAGTTAAATTTAGTTTCAACATAAATAGTCATGTAATTATATAACTGAGGAATTGGTAGGAGTGCTCCCCTATCTTTGCCTCCGTTAACAATTTTAATCCTTCTATCACTGTCTATTTCCCGTGGGAATCTCCAAAGAGCCCATTTATTTAGAAAATTAATTTTTTTTTTAAAATGAATTACATAAAAATTAAATTTTGCACAATATTTTTAATTTAAAAAAATAAAATAACACACAAAGAAATATATGAAATACATAAAAAAAATATATTAAAAAAATAAATGTAATTTATATATATATGAAATACATTAAAAAAAATATTAAAAAAATAAATAAAATTTATAATATTAAAAAAATAAATAAAATTTATATAGAGCCGTCAGCGCAGATAGCGTCATCCCTATCCCCACCTCAATCGTTTAATATTCGGAAATAAAAAATTATTCTCATCTCTACCCCTATCTCTATTTTCTATCCCTATCTCTATTTTCTATTTAGAGAGAGAATCCCCATTTATTAGGTGGGTCGTCCCATAGTACAAATATGCATTCCTACTTGTAATAACAAGCTTTGGTGGATAATTCATCCGTGAAATGTCCTTCCTACCCATAGGGCTGGAGAAAATTTCCATCTCTATTTGACCATCAATTTGTTCAAATACATAATTACATGGATATTAATTCTCACCAGAATCATGCCTATAAAATAGAAATTTTACACACATTTGGCTTAAAGTACCCAGACAATTATGTTGTCTCCTCCCCTCCTGTTGTTGATCTGGTAGGTACACTCTAAACCCTTTATTACTACTGTGAATCTGGCTCCTTGTTAATTATTTGCTTTATGTGAATATCTATCTGATTTTAATGCTTACAATTTCATCTCTACAGGAAATTCACAGTATTATTTTTGTACATGTACTAATTAATGCCCCTTAATGCATTGTATGCCCCCTTCATCGACTTTTAGCTCGAAAAAAAGAAAAAAAAAAGTTTTGCTAGACCATGATTTAAACTAAAGAATTAACATTACAGACCAATAAAAAAAATGGCAGTAACATTTTTGGTTCTATGTAGATTCTAAAACTAAACATGTTATTAATGCTTGAAATTTAATCTAAAAAAAATGGCTTATCTTCCTCTTATGTGAGCCTATTTTGTTTATTGAATTTTTTTGTCTATAGGGCATTTAGAGAATAATAATAATAATAATAATAATCCAAACTGCCTAATATCTGTACTTATTATAAATACTGTGTTCATTGCTGTGGTGGTAAGGTAATATTATGATGAACCAACACTAGAAAAGTAACCAAACTAAAGACGCCAAATTGAATTAAAAGATGTGAGAGAGAAGATTTGCAGCTGTGGAGATGGCAGCTCCGGTTATGGCACATTGGACTACTTGCTCGTGTGACGACTCCTCCGCCGTAAGTGCCACCGCCACCCCAGTCAGTGCTCCTGCAACTGCACTGTTTTTCTGCACCAAAACAAACATTCAAATTCATTATAATTCTTAGTAGTAATAAGTATTCATTCAATCACTACCACATATGATATGACGATCATAATCATACACTTTTATATTTGAAAATAATAATTCAGAGTGGTCTGTCTTACCCAATCATGAGCTCCTCGAGCTTCGGCCAGTCCATAGGTGAGACCTGAATACACTCCACCAGCCAGTCCTGCCATATATATATATATATATATATATATATGTATGTATAAGCAAGAACACAACAGAGTGAGTTTTAAATGGTTTTCAAGTAATTAAAAACATTGAGCTAATGAAGCTGCTCTCACACTCACCCCATTGTAATGATTCTTTTCCTGTGCTCTTCACCTGACAAATTGCAGAATTATTAACACACATTAGTTTATACTAACAAGAAGATTAATGGAATATGTATGAGTATAAATATACAAAGGACTCACCATGGCTTCAAGAGAATTTCTGTTGGTTTCACCTGAAAAGCTCAGAGTATCACCATCAAGAATAGTTGGTAATATTAGTAGCTTATTTTTATTGTTATATCTATCAATATGCTGATATGTATATGTATATATATATATATAGACTCTTGGTATTGGGATTCATAATAAGTTTAGGCATCTCATGACTCTAAATCTTGAAACAAAAGGTATAATAGTAAAAGTAGGAAGTAGAAAAGAGGGGCAAAAACCTCTGAGGTCTGGGAATCGACTCTTCTTGGCAGCTGATGAGACATCTGAGGTAATACTACCCACACTACTAGAAGAAGAATCAAGTCCTGCATTTATTTACTGGAAAACTAATTAACACCTGACCTACCTAGATATATAATCATATCTTTATATAAGAAGAAGAAGAAGAAGAGTACCTTCAAAAGCAGTAAAATAAGCTACTCGAGATACGGCCTGAACAGCTCCAATCTGAGGATGAAAACATCATTCATTTTTGTATGAAGGCACGACATGAGTAATGTATATAATATAATATATATATTAATAAAGAAGAGAGAAAGAGAAATGACCCCAGCAGCTTTGACGAAAGTATCAGCAATGCGATTGAGGAGAGGATGGCCCAAGTCTAAGAAGCCACCTTTATCAAAGCTCCGAAGCTCATCCATGAACGTCCTCTTATCCAAACTACTATTGCTACTATTACTGTTCATCTTGCTGCTTCTACTCTTTCCCTTTATTTATAAACCTTCTCTCTGCTCTTGCTTTTTGACCTCTTTATATATATATATAACCACAGAGAGAAGAAGAAGAAGAAGAAGAAGAGAGTTGGGAGTTAGAGTGGTACGGCGCCGACACGTGTGCAAGACATTTACGTAGGTGCCTTCTGATCTTGACAACAGTTGGAACTTCGTGGCACTCATTAGAAGTGCATGACCACGTGGCTTTACTCTAGCTAGAGTCAGTAGACTACCTACACATATTTGAGAACAGAGCTGAGCTGAGCTGATACCACTACATAATACCAAATGGGCGTATCTAAATCTCATTTTTATATATAAAAAAGTGATCATAAACTATCACGCTCGTAGTTACTTGCTATAAATATAAATGCTTGTTATTAAACTTATCAACATCGCACACTGAAAGTGCATTAGGAGCTTTGGGAGTTGTATACTTAATTGAACGCCTTTTCTCTTTTATGAAAATTTATTGAATTTTCGTAATATTAACACTACTGAATAAATTTATCAAATTACAATTGATTGTACAATAGCTCAGGCTTTCACTGTTACAACTAAAGAAACCTCAACCCTAAAACCCCAAAAGATAAGCTTTGCAAGTTGCAACATTAAGTTCAATAATTAATTTACAATAATCTATATAAATGAGGTTCCAGTTCAACTACATTGGAGAAAAATTGGCCTCTTCCCTTTCGTCTCAGTTACAACCACCCTTCCATTCCAGCACAAAACATTGAAGAAAAAAAGTAAAAGGAACACTATGCAAGGGCATATATGTTGGTGCCCTCTCCTTCTCTGTCTCTCTGTGTCTCTCTCTCTCTCTTTCACTCTCTCACTCTCTATTACATGTTTATATTAGAGCTTAAAAGTAACTCGTAGTGTCAAAAGAAAGAAATGAAAGAGAAAAAAAAAAAAGAGATTTGGATAAAAAAAAAAAGAAAATCAAATGCTGAAGAATGTTTTACAAAATGCAACACTACCAAACTCGAAGCCGCAAAAGCCAGCTGAAGGGAGGTTGGTTTGGTTATATTAAGACAGGGCTCAAATCGTAGGACATTCTTTCGGCCTCCAAACGGCTCTATACAGTATTATCTCTCCCTCCTATCCGTGATGGAGATCCTTAAACCTAAATAATTCATAACCCATCCCATCCCTCTTGTTGCTTCTTCCATTTTGCCATTTTTTTTTTCTTTTTTCAATTTTGTGTCGTTCCACTGGCCACGGCTTGGGACTGCGTTCTGGTGCCATTCACGATATTCAATTAACAAACAAGAATAGAAAGCCCTGCTGACTTATTCTGTAGACCAAGTTAGGAACCATTCACAGCCATTTCCGGCGAGGACTTGGGTGGTATCAATGCACAATCATCTCCACTCAACTGCCTGTTTTCGGACGGGGCTGCTACATGCAAAAGCTCTGTACAATTTCTAGAAGATGCTGCCTCGTCCTTCTCTCGGTGGTTCTCATCAGGTTCAAGGCTGTTGTTATCAGGACAGTCTCTGGAAACGGCATGCTCATTCTCCTGATGATGATTTACCTCACCTGAACTCTTGTTATCCTCGTCGGCTGTGTGAGAAGATACGAGAACTGTGCTTGCAGTTTTATTGCAGGGTAGCACTGCCTGGCTCAGTGTCGTACACAAAGCAGCAAATACATTGTCCTTTGGTTTCGAGTTTTTACCTATTCGATGCTTCTTTCCTTGCTCAAGTTCCTTGTCCTTTAAGGGCAATTTCCGCTTCAACCTTAAGGGGTCTATTATTGTTCCTTCATCTTCATCATTTTCAGGTTGTTTCCTTGGTGGTGGTTTGTAGTCTTCATCATCCTCATCATCATCGTAATCGACCAGACCAACAGAGTTGGGACTGCAAAAGTAGAAAAGAATGCACAAATTTTATAGCAGAGTTGTTATTAAAAAAGCAAAACAATCCCGTTACTTTTTTCCTTTTTTTAAAATAAAATATAAAATACCTTGAAGGGGTGTAACTTGAAGCTACTCCATTTGCTATAACAGGTTGGGCTACTACTTTTTTGTTGTTATTTGGCATTGATGCTGATGCCGTGTCCTCTTCATCACTAATTACACGGACAAGTATTCAGCTTAGTTCTCAAGTTGCAAACCTATAAGTCTAGTCATTTCAACCTGCAACAGAATTTAATTTATACCTGTCCTCGTTGAAATATTCTTCTTCCTCTTTCTCCAAAGCACGCTCATCAATTCTCTTTCTAGGCTCCGCCACAGTAACAGTGCTTCTGGCTCCACAAGTCTCTAGACACTGCAGAAATACATGTCAGTCCAAGCACTAAACCCAGTGATAGAATAAGTTTAGCAAGGAGAGAGTACCTGCTCGTATTTCACCTTTAGAGATTGTATGGACGTCAAATACTCAAATTTTTCCAATTCATTCCAGAATGAATCAACTATATATTTAAGTAATGATTTCATGTTTTCCTGCATGTAACGAAAATGTAAAATGTGAATTACACTGACTGTACACATCTAAAAAATGAAAAGGAAAACGTATAAGAGAGGCACCTTTCGTATAAACTCAAAAAGGTCTAGAATGGCAGAGTTGAGCAAGTTATAACGATTTCCATTGCGAACAAAGGCGTCCACAATTGGCTTAAAAAGGTTATTCTTAGCGAAGTGATTTATCAGATGCTCATCCTGCAAATTCATATATTCTTTTAATGCATTAGACAACTCGATAATGTTTTCTGTTGAATAAATTTTTCATGGTCAAAACTATTTCACTCACCCAACGGGTAAGGGTAGAACGAACAAATCGAACAGCGGCAACAACTAGGTATTTTTCCCTTCTTCGAGTCAGTAGCAAAACTTTATCTATCATATTACTAAGGAGAAAATTACACCTGCAGAAAACAGATGTAGAAGCAATTGAGCGTTAAAGGCCAAATAGCATAAAGTTACTTCACAATGATTGCACAAAAAGAATCTGAATCATTACTTTATTCTATAAGGATGGTGAAGAACACAAAAGCATAGCAATTCACATATGTTCGACAAAATTTCAGGCTTCACGATATTCTGACTTTCGACTTTTTCACCAGAGCCCGAAGATTTACCAATTGATTGAGCAACACCGTCTGAAGGACATGATGCCGTTATGACATCAATTAACTGACCCAAATGCTTCTCATAGAAAATTTCAATAATGGTGTCTCTCTGCAACACAGCACAACAAACAAACCAAAAGACTCAGTACACCATACAAGTACAAAAATCTATAGGGAAAAGAAAAACAAAATTTTCATCTTACACTAATGACAAGTTTTCCAACAATTCAGCAGAAACATAATAAACTACAAATCAACATTCAAAATGTCACCTGCATAAATAAATTATAAAAATGTTGCAAACCCAAAATGCAGAATCATCACATACACGAGCATAATGTTTTCCGTCAATGAACAATTTACAACAAATAAAATTAATGTAATTAACTAAATACACAAGGAAAACTATGGAAAAAGTTAAGAAAACATTTATTTAAAAATATATATATACACATATATACGCATGCTAATCTGTCAAATTCAATCATATGATACAATCAGCAAGACTTTAAAGTTCCCTTTAACCCCAAAAGGTAGCAATGCCAGATTGGGGACAGCTTCTGTGCTGCGCTTCAATCAACTCAAAGAAGTCTGGGATTACACAGCAAATAATTGCAGACATCATCACAAGTTCTTCAAGAAAAAAATAAACATCATGACCAATTTAAAATAAACTATTATGTGTATACAGAATGAATGACCAAGGCAGGCACCTGAGCTCCTGACAATGTAAATGAATCTAGAAGACTGCGAAGAATTTCAAGAAATTGGCAGTGCATATCATCCCCAAAATCTGTTAGCATTCCTTTCACCTGTAAGTAGAGAAATGACAAGTTAATATTGTTTCAAGTAACATGCTTCCGTATTCAAAATGCAGACATTTCTTCAACAATTAAAAGAGTGATCCATTTAAATTACAGATACCAGGCTATAATTCTTAAAAACAGTAAATCAAAACATCAAGGTCATGTTTGCTAATCCATAATGAAAGAAATTCGTAAAGAGGAAAGGTTGAAGTGCATTACAAAACTTTTTTATTGTACTCCATAATTTAACTAGCAAGTGAGCGCGTTCACTAATACCTGTTTCCTAAATGTGTATTTACTTCGAAAAGAAAAGGCTTCCCTTATTTCCACTCCATTAACAGTCCCATGTGTAAGTAATGTGTTTACGTTGACAAGGTTGCGCACTCATAAAAAATAGGAGGAACACCAAGTTTGTATTGATAATCTAGGAAGTTCAAGAGCCTGGTCTCTCTAATAAATAAGCAATGTCAAAATACAGCCAAACTTCTCAGCTCCAAACCAAGTCTCTATATCCCCAATTACCCCACTACCATTTAACAGATTTCTCACACTTACCCAAGCTAACCGTTTATTAGAATATTCTCTAGCAGTAGCTAAATACTCTAGGCTAATACCATTTAACAGATTTCTCACACTTACCCAAGCTAACCGTTTATTAGAATATTCTCTAGCAGTAGCTAAATACTCTAGGCTAATACCCCGCTTCTTGTGGTTCCTCTTAGCGTAAGTAAACAATATTGGTGATCTATACCGTTCCCTTATTTCTTTAACAGCCTAATGTGCAAGGAAAAAACTTCCCTTATTTCTATACCCTTTAAAATCACATTACAATTTACAGACTAGTAAACACAGCCTTGTACTGATGCCTAAC